>NC_136741.1:21527500-22727500 GCF_936440315.1 Barbus barbus | reverse complement strand
GTCTTACAGTGGGATGAGAAGAGACATGTTTACATAGCCAAGAATCAATTACTGAATTAATTAATCGAATTTGTAATGAGAAACAAATTGGCTGGTTATTCCACTTGAGTGACATTAATTTGTGGACGTTGCACTCCTTACTGCACCCCTCATGATGCTGTTTTCGTTTCTTATTCAGCCCCATGCAATCTATCCCTGCCACGAGGAGCCAGACTTCAACTAATAAGTGGCATTTCACAAATACATTAATATTCAGAGTTCTCTAAAAATAAAACTAACTGCCACAATCTCGCTGCAGTTACAGGTCGCAAATTTTGGCCTGTCTCAAAATGTGTTGGAATCTACCTGTATTGGAAGGAGGATCATAGACTATGTTTATAGTATCAGCTTGTGCAAATCTATGACCTGCAATGAGGTCAGCAGTCTTTTCTCGTTCTGTCTCTCACTTACACATGCGCTCACACTTTCTGTCGTTTTGCTCATCTATCTTACTTACACTGATCTGATGCTGTCTGTGTCTCTGGCCTCGCAGTAACACTTTCTCTCGACCTCTCTGTCGGCTCTCCTCTGATTAACCATCCATCTTCCTCTCCTCTGTTCATCTCTCTATCATCCCACACCATTTTGCCGCCTCCCATTGCACACCCTGCTCATCTGGGTGGGCTCACACTTTCAGGTTTTGCCTTTGCCTTTTTCATTTAAAAAAAGCTATAATAAATATAGCATAAATATTATTTTTCCAACAGCTTCCATTTCAATATGAAAAGTCTTTCATCATTTACTCACCCACCTCATGTTAAAATCCTGTATGGCTGTTTCCTTGGAACAAAAGAGAAGACAGAACTGTTTGTGTCAATAGGGGCTTTCGCACTGCGTAGTTCTAGGAACTAAGTTCTGGAACTAGCCAGCAGGATAGTTCCTAGAGAACCAATTTCTCCCTCGGGCCGTTTTCCTGGTTGCGTTCGCACCAGCAGCAGGAACTCTGAAGTGGCCGACAGCGATGTCTTTTTGCGTGGCATTAACAAACGTCAACAACCGGTGAATGGAGGACGCGGTGATCAGAGCTGTTTTAGTGGTGTGTCGTGGGTTTCGTGATAATGGAGATGGAATGTAAACGCACAATTTACGCGATTGCAAGAGGAAAAGGCTGGCTAAGAGACTAAATTTCGATGACAACTTGCAGTGTTACATATCATTGAAGCTGAGAAAAGAACACAACATTGCAGACAACAGGTAAATGCCGTTATCACTGATTTCCATGTTCAAGGAGTAAATATGTTTTCATGGCTTTTTAAATGCCAGGTAGCTGGTGTTTTGCGTGCATTTGGCCAATCAGCGTACACTTACATCACTGATAGTTCCTAGAACTGTTTTGTGGAGTAGGAGCTAATTTAGTACCTCCAAACGAAGTTCCTAGAACTAAAACCATTCCTAGCTTCTGCGGTGCGAACACACCAAAAAGTGAGTAGTTCCACAATTAGTTTGGGTACTATAAAAAGGTTCCTGTAGTGCGAAAGGCCCTAATATATTAAAAGTCAATGGGGTCCAAAACAACATTGGGTTTTTGTGGACAAAATCATTTCAAAATGGCTTCTTTGGTATTCCACAGACGGAAAGTTTGTAAGTACATAAGGGTGAGCAAATGATGACAGAAATTTCATTTTTGGATGAACTATCCCTTTAAGAGCAAATCCAAACTCATGTTGGTGTGGTATGTTTTTGAGAATGCTTTGAGAGGACCTTGAGAGGGGTTAAATAATTTAGCTAAGGGGAGAGATAATTAATGAGGGCTGAGATAGACATTTGGCAGAGTGTGGATCTGTGTGTGTGTTTGTGTGTGGCCCAGGTGGAAAAGAGGGAATCTCATCTTAAAGACATGAATGATTTAACACAAGAGGAGATCACTGGAATGACAATAAATGCAGTACAGCATGCCATACACTGCCTAACCTTACTCTCCTCATCTTCGCACTTTCTGCATCTTGTCCTCCAGTTAATGGAGGCTGTGTTGAATGACGAGCAATCTGGATTTGGCCTGCAGCGCATGAGCTATTGTATATTCAGCAATAATAACATGTTTTTAGTATATGAGTAGCAGAGACATGCTGCTCCTCTATGAAACAAACCAAGTAACAGCATTAAGTATAAAATTCAGTATTGTATTAATATTGCGATTACTCATCGAGTCAATTTAGGTAACTTTTGATCTGATATTACAATCAAAATGTGTCCCAATTTGCCCTTAAACTAAATTCAAAAAGTGACTTTGCATTGCAGTTTCTCAAATGAGATTTCAAAATGATTTTTAATTGTTTATTCAATGTATTTTGGTATTTGTATCCGCTGCATGAGTTTGGCTTCGCATGCAGAGCTTGTGCATTTGAATCAATAATTTTAGCTGAGAAGGTTCATATAACTAGTTCCACCACTAGAATTTCACAGATACACTTTTTGGATCCCAAAGCTGTGTATTCAGTACAATCAGTTTCTTTTGTGCTGGATCATGTATGATGAACAAACAAAGGGCATTAATGGCAGGTGATATGTCATGTTAATGGAAGTGTGATGAAGGGAAGCTGACAGGTTGCTACAGACTCATTAAAGGGTTTTCACTTCCTGTCAGATATATCTGTCACAAAGGGCCAAAAGCTCCAGGAATCTGTGTGTGTGTGTGAGAAAGACAGAGACACAGTGTGTATGTAAACACATGTTGCCAAGGGAATTTTTATATCTCTTTGGATAATCCCCGCTTTCTGTTCCACTACTAAAAATCAAAACTAAGCGGTTGAGTTGAGAGCGCCTGAATCCCAGATCCGTGTCATGTTTCACCAGATGGAGAGTTTTTTTTCTCTCCTTACTTTTTTCATTTATTCTAAATCCACGGGTCCTGTGAGGACTGTCTCCAGCTGTTGCATTTCGTTCCACTCCAGAGAGAGTCAAAGAGAGAGCGTTTGCGTGTTTGTGTGTGGTACAAATATCCTCTTTTCATCAGAAACTGATTACCTTTTGCTATTTCTGACTCTTAAAATAAAAAAAAATAAAAAAGTTTATTCTGTTAAAAATGGACTCTTCAAATAACATTTGAACCCATTTTGAAATGCTATACTCTTTGTAAGTCGTCATTGGTCTCTCTCTCTCTCTCTCTCTCTCTCTCTCTATATATATATGTTCGCATTGCCTATTTTTCCCCACTGCAGGTATCTACAGCAAGGCTTCAAGTGATAGGCTGAAAAAATGACTGCTGAATAATTGAGAAGCTGCCTTACTGGATCCTATTTGAATGTTAAATGTATTCCTTAATCCTGCCGGTGAATCTAATATTTGTTTGATATTTCAGTCAAATCACACTCTTGTTTTTTACAATTCATTCACGTCTGACTTTGTCTAGTTAAAATACCTCTGAAAACTTAGTTAGCAAACTCTTCCATTGCACAGAGTGAATCCAAAGTCTTCACCAGGGATGTGCAAGACTAAGAGTTAAATTGGCCGTATTTCAATTTATGAGTTGGAATTTGAATTGAATTGGTCATGGCCCAAAAGAACTCAAATTGGAATGACAGGAAAAGGAATTTACTAGATAGTAATTCAACACAGGGATTCTGGGAATTTAAGTCTTCTTTTACCATTGTCCACAAAAGTTAATATAATTTAAATATGGTTAATAAGCTGATATATTAAATATAAAAGATAAAAAATAAACACAAATTTTGATAGGTGTCATTTCAAACATCTATCTATCCATCTATCCATCTATCTATCTATCTATCTATCTATCTATCTATCTATCTATCTATCTATCTATCTATCTATCTATCTATCTATCTATCTATCTATCCTTCTAGCTATCTGTCATCTCCCTATAAACTTCATTTTCAACTCAAAACTTTCAAACAAGGATTTGTCAAGCCAACGTTCATACTTTGTCCTTACAAACTTTGCTCTGCCATTTAAACTACAATTACAGTTTAAAAAAAATAAATAATAATTATTAATTTAAATTCTATTTTCCGATATTCAAAATCAAATTTCAATCTTGTTTGGTCCCTTAATATAAATTCAGTTATTGAATTGGAATTAAAAAGGCATTGTCAATTCAGCTCTAAATGGCACACAGTCATTGTGTACACACACACACACATACACACACACATACACACACACACATGTTGGTTTTTGTGGTTTATGGGGACTCTCCATAGGCGTAATGGTTTTTATACTGAACAAACTGTGTGTGCTTTTGCCCTACACCAACCCTACACCTAAACTTAGCCCTCACAGGAGACTTTGTGCATTTTTAGATTTTCAAAAAAACACCATTTAGTATGTTTTTTAAGCCTTTTGAATTACGGGGACATAGGCAGTGTCCTCATAAACCACCTTCATATTGTAATACCTCTGTCATACCCATGTCATTATACAAATTTGTGTCCTCATAAACCACATAAACATGCACACACACACACACACACAGTCACATGTGCACATCTCCTACCTGTCCATTCTTCTTGAGGTCGGCCCACATGCTAGTTCCATCTCCGCCCCTCATGAGCACGTGATAGGTGAAGAAGTAGATTCCAGGAAGAGGGCAAGTGAACTTGCCTGTGGTAGGCTCATAGTAATTCCCTACATTTGTCACCACATCATCAAACTTGAGTATCTCACTCCCCTCATGTTGCTTGCGCAGACCAGCATAGAAGGCAATTTTGGGGCTGTAGAATGATGGGATGTATCCACCTGGGCCTGGACCTGGAGGTCCAGGCGGACCTGGCTTTCCTGGTTCTCCAGGTGGCCCACGTGGGCCTGGTGGCCCTTGGTTTCCACGAAAACCCGACTTGCCTCCTCCTCTGCGTCCAGGGGTCTCGGGAGGAGGAGGCGAAACAGGTGTTAGTTCATTGGTGGGTGTTAAAGAGTCACAGACCATCTTGCAGCTTCCAAGCATCTCATAATGCGTACCTCCGCCTCCCGACCCACCCAGTTTGGTGCTGTGGACCAATAGTGGAATAGCGACCAGTAGCACCAGCACCATGGCCACGCCCACTGCCGCGCCAATAACGCGTTTCCTGCGGCTGAGGCGTGAGGCAGCGATAGAGAGGAAGTCCTCCTCCCCTTTAGAAGAAACAGGCCCGGCCAGAATGAACTCTGGGAAGGAAAAAGCACTAAGGTGAGATAGAAAAGTTAACAAGGGACTTCGATACGATGAAACGTGGCTTATGTCTGAGGAATGTGCAAAAAGAAATTGTTTTTCGATATATAAAAAAATCCACTGTCAACAACAAACAAATCAAATATCCTATATGGAATAAAGTCTTAGGATGTCTGTGTTCAATTCCTTTTAAAAGTTTCAATTTCTGTTATTTTCCTCCTTTGGTTGCATTTACTATTTCAAAATCATAACCACCAGCCCACTAACCAGTACCAGTTCCAGTTATCGCTCCATATAAACAGCAATTCTGAATGATCCAGTGGGTTTATATTGTCATATAAATATATATCACTTGTCTGATATAAGCAACATGGGGGATTTGGTGTCTCCAAATGTTCGTCCGTGGATGGAGATTCTATCAGGAGATGTGGAGGTGTATTTCTCAGGGGCTGATGTATGACGATGGCGTTTCCTTATAGGTTGGTTGAGTGACAACTGTGTGGCTTATTTTTCCATGAGAAGTTCAAGAAACAGTCTGGAGAATTCCCAGAAAAGTCCATGTCCAATGCAGCATTTAAACAAACTCTGCCTCTCCTCTCACAGAAAGCTGACTGTGATTTAAATTTATCATCAACAATCCACGCTGTGTATATTTTTTGACAGTCTTAAACCTTCAAATGCATAGAAGCGCTTTGCTTGTAAACGTCCTGTAAGCCCGATGGTAAATGGATGGTAAGATATAATTTTAAATGAGGCTCACAGTACTCTGGGTGATTTTCAGTTCCCGCTGGTCTTCATCAAACTTCAGTGGAATAACATTCAGGTTCCAAGTTCAACCTCCTCTAGCATCTTGACATGTTTCTCACTGAGTTGAAACATAAAAAGAGCTAAATTAGATGAACTGGAAAACTTATGACACATCATTTAAGAGCTGCCAACGGATCCACTGACGCTTATTGAGAAATTATTTATTTCTGTTCAATATTTTGCACAGTAAAAATAAGCTTTTAATGAACAAGGCCTCCTGGTGACATGCATATTTGCATATAGTATTATTTTAATAATTATTGTTATTTGACTGACTATAATCATGCCATCAGAGTTTGCAGACAACATCACAGACACAATACGTCTCCAAAGAAACCACAAACAGTATCAGTAATCACAGATTTCTTCATTTAAATAATCAGATAACAATCAATGTTGTGTCAGATGCTTGTTTCCAGGTGTTGTCCATTCACATTCGAATGCCAATATAGGCGCATATTAACTTTTGGATGGTACTATGTTAAACCACTATCAAATATGTTTCCTGACCCCCCTACCCCTTTGAATCCAGTTAAAAAGCTTATCATCGAACAATGTTATTAAAAGTTTGTAAAACATTTTTAAGAAACAAATGACCACGGTAAAACAATTTTACCTACCTAATAAGTTCCAACAGAATATGAAAATTGATGAGTAACTCCGCGAGACACCGCAGCTCCTCTCTCGTGCGCGAACAGCTCAGAATATGTCAGAGAGTCTCGCGCCTTCGGGTTTTTTTTTAATGGTCACTCTGCTGCGACTGTTGTCAGATTGAAATATCTCCTGCCCTCTGCTTTTGCTGCTTCTTTTAAACCTTTTTTGCTTCTTCAAGACAGTTCATTTTAAACACGCCTACTTCAATTTGGAGATCATTAAACTACTACTGACGCTTGCAAAAATTCTTTAGTGACCAAATTACTAATTAAAAGTCAAATATGGCAATATTTGCGTTAAGACGTCGCCAAGAAGCAACAGTTTCTCACTTGTTCGATTTGTGTGAGGAAAAGGCGCTTCCTCGCGCTCCCCCGCCCTCCACACAATTACGCGCTCGCGCTCACTCGCACCAGTCTCCTCAGATCAAGAAATCGATTTCCCGAGGAGATGTGCATCCTAATAGGGTTGCTGTCTACCCAATTAGTACTTATAAAAATAAGTCAGCTTGTACTGGTATGCTGTCACTACTAGCAGGAGTGAGGGAAGGTCGCAGCAAGAAATATAGGACCGACTGTAAATTAGCTGCCTTTAAATAGGGGATGTGGGAAATGCCCAATGAACAATCTGTATGTACTGCTAAATTGTTACACATTTAGAGACGAGTTTAGCATGTACAGGCTGATGATGTTTCACCCGATATTTTACTAGAGATATAATGTAATCATTTACTAATTTTGTTATTATAGCACACAATTGAAAATTGCACAAAGGGATCATTACACTCTTAAAACATAAAAAAGTTCTTTACTGGTATCTATGGTTCTATGAAGAACGTTTCAAATCCATGGAACTCTTCGACTGTACAAAAGGTTATTTTTTACTGGAAATAGATTCTTCAGATTCTTCAAATATTCTAATCTACACACTAAGAAAAAAATGTTTTTTATAAGAACTGTTCACTGAAAGGTTCTTTGGAGGACCTAAAATTGTTATTCTGTGGAATCGCTGGGAAACCCCCCTTTTGGAACCTTTTTTAAGAGTGTGGGGTAAGATTACACCCTGTTTAGAGCAAACAAGTCTTACAAGAGTGACCTTACTATTATTTATCTAACCTGAATCATACCCAACACAGAACCTAATTGTTAGTAGCAGAAATATGTACAAACAAAAACATTGTATGAAATGCTTTAAATTTTAATGTAGGCTAATTATGCCTTCATAGCATTTTAAAATCAACAAGCACAGATATAGCACACACTGTAAAAAATGACAGTGAATTTAACAGTAAAATACAGTAAAAAATGCTACAGTAAAAACCTGTTCAATGGTTAACGGTAAGTTCCCCTACTATTTAAGGTGAAAAACTGTATTGGACATTACATGTAATATTTTACGGTAGTATACCATTTTTGGAAGCGAAAAAGAACATATAAAATACAGTAATTATGAATACATAAAATAACCATAAATTCACATTCCCAGAATTCCCTGCATTACATTTCAAATTTGATGTTTTTTTTTTGTTAAAATAACTATGCTTCTTATTTTTTTCTTAGCAGTTTTATACATTAGGATTGTATGTTACACCTAATGTTGTCAGAAATGTTTATTGCATTCTTTTAATTTCATGTGTGTTACCATGATGGTGTTTAGTGTTTGTCTTAATGACACTGTGCACCTTCTATATGTGTTAATATTTTAATTCTGCTTGTGATAGGCTTTGGTTCATCATGTGACTTTTTCATCACCTCCTGCTTTTGGTGGTTATCAGTGTATTACAAAAGTATAAAACATATTTCAGTAGGTTGGTATATTAACATTATATCAGTTAATGAAATTACAGTATTTAACTGTAAATTTAAGTTAAAACCATAAAACCTAATATATTGCTACCATATTTTTTACGGTAATATTCTGGCAAACACAGCTGCTGTTTTTTTTACCATCAATTTTACAGATTTTTTTATACAGTGCATTTGAAGTGATTTAAATCCAACATAGTTAGATGTATTAGCATAAACTGAGAAGAAAAAGTGCATAAATTTCATGAGTAGTCAAAGAAAAAGAACATGTCCTGTGGGCATTTTGCAAATGTACACTTATTCTATATACAGGCCTCTTAAAGTGGGGACATCTTATTGGAATTGATTTAAAAAAAGCTTGATTGTCTTGAAAAAAGTCAACCCATTTTTAACCCCTCTCTCACTTCACTGCATGTCCCTCAGGAGTCGACCGCCCTGAGTGCAGAACACACTTGCCATGGCAAACTACAGTATATTAGCTTACTTATTAATGCCAGCTTAGGCATCTTGACAATTACATCAATTAAAGTAACATGAGATGTGTTCATTATCTGGCTGATAAAAAAAACCTGGAAATCGTTTTTACATTCATCTGTGGTGATGTTAAAAGAGGGAGAGGGAGGAGAAAAGGATAAGAAAGCTTGACAGAGGGAGAGAGAATGACAGTGTGTAGGGTGAAAGACAGTTTAGCTGTGTTTTCAAGTCTGTTGTCAGTGTCTCTGTTTCTTAAGCCTTCAGAGCTCATTAGCAGTGATAGACACATTGCTACTGACAACCTCCCCCACACACTTTAGATCTCACCTTACTCTTTCCCTATCATCCACCATCATTTATATCTCTATCACCATCTCCCTTTGCCAGTCGCTATTATCTATTGTACTAAAGCACCTCTCCTTCTCTCTTTCATCATACTTCTTTTAGTTTTATCTCTCGTACTGCTGGAGAAGCAGTGGTTGTTTCTCCTCCCCTCTTGGGTTATAGGCCTACTGTACATTATTTGTACAGTGGTTTTATTCTAATTAAAGGAACGGTTCCTGCAGATGTAATCATTGATTAGCATTTAAGTTCTGTGTTTTTGTCATTGGTGGTTTAAATGATCATTGATTTGTTCTGATTATTGATGACTGCACTGTCCTTAACAATAAATGGTAATGGTTGGAACTAATCGTGGGTGCTAAATGTGTTTCTCAGTGTAGATAGATGGCTTCATATGATGAGCAGATTTAATTGGGGGGTTTTCCACACATAAACCACATCAAATATGGTAAACGTAAGTTTAAGCGTGCTTTCTTGATTTGCAAGAGCCAATGAGGTTTGTCAAGTAAGTTTGACTGAGCTTTCCTTGTTTGATGTGCCCTTGTGTGTTGATTGATGTTTATATGCAATAATAGTCATTTATTGACAGAATTTTACTTTTTTTTTTTCACAGCTATTGTATGCCTTCAAAACACTTATAGCACACAAGTTGAGTCAAAACTGAACACTTCACTCCTGAAGAATGAGTTTGAGGACCAGTACAATATACTGTTCTAGTTACATTTATGCATTTAGCAGACGCTTTTATCCAAAGCGACTTACATTGCATTTAAGTTACAGTTTTTACATTTTATCAGCTCTTGCTTTCCCTGGGAATCGAGCCCATGACTTTGGCGTTGCTAGCGCCATGCGCTACTATTTGAGCTACAGGATAGCCTTACTATTTGAGCTACAGGAAAGTTGCATCCTTGCAATTAAAAGAAACTACCTTTCAAATCCTGACAGACAAATGGTACTCATTTATGCTTCTATAAATGATTTGCTGGAGTACAGAGGAAGAAGGCCACCTTAAAGCCTCTCATGTGCATGCTTGTGTAACACCACTTCTGCGTTTTAGTTTCATTTCTTTTTCTTTTTTTACTTCAAATAATTTTGAATCTATTGAGAACTATACTCTATTTACAATTGTGTGTGTCTGCCTGTGTTTCTGTGAATGCCTGTCCATGTTTCCTCCTATTGTAGTTTGAAGCAAAAGATGAGACGTAATCTTTCTGATTTGCTGGAACTTTACTGAACAAAGTTTATGAGAAACAAAAAAATGGCGACAAAAGGCATTAACAAAAACATAGACGGCTGGCAGCAGGCTCACGATCCCAGCATACTCTGCTTCCTCGTCTCCTACGCTGCTGCTCATGGGAAATGTAGTTCGTTTGAATATATTGTGAAGGTTAACAACAATCAAATCATTAAAGCTATCAAATTCTTATATTTATTGTTAAATGATAATTAATTGCAACTAATAAATTGCAACACCTCCTGCATAAAGCTCATTGGAGCAGATCCAAGGAGGACTTGTCGCCATTTTGCCTCTTGATCAATAGAGCACCTCCCATGATGCACCTTGTCAGCTTCTCACACTGGCAACTGCTTGATGTGTCTGAGGTCACATTAGCATAACGAACTCATGAAAACTTTTAGAACACCTCAACTCTACGCTGTACATAAAACATTAAATATATGCAAAGATATACTATCCAAAAAACACATTGCGAAAAATGCTGAAAGCGAGTAAGGAGGACCAAAGATGCAGAAATGTAAAATAATTAAATAAATGAATAAATGTAGTAATAGGAAAGTAAAGGAATAAATGTATTCTATAATACATAACAATACAATCAAGGTATTGTAAATATGTATAGGTCTATATACAAGCTTGTGTGGAATGGATGGATATTTGAGAGAGAATAAGGAAGAGTAAGGGCAAAAGGGAAGCTGAATTTGTAGTGTGTGTGTGTGTGTGTGTGTTTGTGTGTCTCTGATTGCTTGCTGATACAGGGTGACATGGTGCAGATTGACTCAGCCTGCTTTTCTAATTCTCTCTATTAATAAGCCACAGCTTCCCACTGTTGCACCGGACTACATCTATTCATCTCAATTTGTCATCTGCTCTCTCCCCCTTCTCTCTCCCCTTCTCTTTCAGTCTTTCTCTCCGTAAACACATCTAACCCTCTCTCTCTCTCCTTTTCTCCCATCATCTCCTGCATCACGTCCGATTCACCCCTCTCCTGTTCCAAATCTGTCCATTCCACCTGTCTCGTGTGTCCTTCTCAGCATGAAGATTGAGAAGGCCACCATTCCTACATCTTAATTCTATTGAAATATGAAGGTCAGATAAACTGTTGCACTTGAGTAAACTGTATTGGCATTCATACTTTATTTATAAAAAAGGAAATTATTCAGTTATTTAATTCAAATAGAATGTTATGCAATCACTCAGTCAGCAGTGTGCGGCAAAAAAAGGTTTTCATATGATCCATGAGGGAGATAAAGGCTTTACAATGCTCACTTTCCATTTAGAACTAGAATTCATCCTTGCTGTTTTCATTAAAATGTTTTTTTTTCCCTTCTGAATGGGCAGGGATAGACAGCTATAACAGTTAGTTATTACAAGTTAGAGTCTCACAAACTGGCATCTTAAAGAGGAAGAATATATAAAAGTCAGAAACTCATCAGACTTTCATCTATAAAAATTACTTTAAAGGGGTCATGAACTGAGAAATCAAAATTCCCTTGATCTTTTGATATTTAGGAGGTCATTGTGCTATAAAAACATCCTGTAATTTCAGAATTCAAAACTTTCTCATTAGTCTAAAAACAGTTTATATTGAAGCCAATCTGCAAAAACTACCTCGCCGATTTTGGAATGTGGCATTTTATGATGTAATAGTCCTAAACACCGCCTCCACAGAAGATCAGCGCCTGCTTCTACATCACTGCCTGTTTAGCCCCGCCCACGATTTGCGCATGTAGTGTAAATAACGTGAGCAGCAAACACAGATCAACGCAGAAACTAAACTTTGTTTGATGAACTTACTTTTAATGAAGTGCCAGTCAGTAACAACTTTTGTCCTTTGTTCACTTCATTTTACCACGGATTCATTTACAAACAAGGCACAGTTCGACGCAGGATTTTCAGAAAAGTTTAAACTTTAAGAGACGATGCTGTGCCGACTACATTGGATCCAATTTTGCACAACATAAGTGTGAGTAACAGTGTGAGTAACACTATTGCTTTGTCTGTTATTACAGATCGTTTGATATGTACTAAGTATTTATGCTTTTTTAACCTAAATCACATTAGTGTCCATATATGAAGGATGTAGACTGTCAAACAAACACAACTGTTAGCCAATCATAGCGGTGGGCATTTACTTCCGAGTTTACAATCCATGCCAGAGCGTTCTGATGGGGGGGTCAAAAAAGGACAGAAAATAGCAGTTCATGACCCCTTTAAGTATGTAATGAAACTGAGCAGGATGGGCAATAATCACATTGCAGGGTTTGGGTTTGTATGCAGGTGCATTAGTCCATATTTATTCATTTGTTTACTATTTTATCCAAAGTTTAAGCTTATGTTTAGAATATCATTATCTGAGGTCAACCAATGTAAACTACATCCACAGAATTTACAATGAGATATTTGGCTTTTGGAAGGCTTAATAATATGATGCATCCAGGAAGAGTAGTTGGGAATATGATCAGTAATGGCACTCACTGATCCAAATTTGTTTCGATAGATGAAAATGCTCTGGAGGCAAACTGTAACAACTAGAAAAATAAACTTTATGAAATGATGAGGAAATTAAATTAGTTTGACACTGGTTTTGTATGTTGGTTTTAAAGACCTAGTTCAAACCTTTTGTAAATGAAATATCAAAATAAATAAAAAATTGGGGGGAAAATCTGTCCTAAATTCCAATTATAAATATGTTTTGTGTTTATTGAGGTAAACAAGTGAACTCAATAAAATCACATTATCATACATTCAGGCAAGGGTATTTCATGAATTTCAAGTTACTGTAAGTCATATTTTCTTTATGTTTAATTACAATACTTTTTGGCAAAAACAATGGTTTGATATTTTTGTAAATTTCATAGTTATACTAATTTTATATTTGACATTATACAACTGAAATATGACGTCTCCTGCTGTTTTGTAACAAAATGTGATAATGTTCAATGAACTGTATCTGTATTCCTGTACAGTAATGTTGGAAATGTTTAATAGCTTTTATACAGGCAAGTTATGTGTCTGTGGAGAAACTGACTTTCATCATCTG
The DNA here is from genome assembly GCF_936440315.1 of Barbus barbus. Lineage (NCBI taxonomy): Eukaryota > Metazoa > Chordata > Actinopteri > Cypriniformes > Cyprinidae > Barbus > Barbus barbus. Next base: position 22,713,998 of record NC_136741.1, on the reverse strand, counting down.
TTTATGATATATTTGCGGATACATTTTGTGATTGTCAAAGGGGAAAATACATTAATTCACAGAAGAAATACACAAACAAAGCAATGCTTTCAATGCACACTGGAAGAAATGATGACACTGAACTTTTTGAGAAAAAAAGACAAAAAATAGCACTGCTGCAGGAGTACAAAAACTAAAAAGATAAAAGAGGAATCTCCAAAGCATGACAAGGGATAGAAAGACAGCGGGGGAGAAGAGAAAATGAGGGAACATCCAGCAGGACTGAAAATAACAGGAACAGTGGTTCTTTGCACTTAACTTCCTTCACTTGCAAACACAAATACACTCACGTCTCTATATAAACAATTTATACAGGCATTAGCCATAAGGCAGTTTATGACAATAGACTATCATAATTGTTTTTTTCTCAATTGATAGGTTAATTCTCTTAGTCCCACAACCTATCAAAAACAAACTCAAAAATAAAAAATGATCTTTTTTTTTTTAGGAAAAACAACAAGGGAAGTCAGGCAGGGAGTCCAGTTTTTTCATGATCAGTCAGTGATCTCACTGGTGTTTTATGGGTCTGTGCATTTGCTGGGTTTTGTGTTTCATCTGAAGCCTAATATTGATTTTGGTAGAAGAGAATGTTTTTGAGTAAAGCTTAAAGCATTTTGTAATGGAAGTTGGAGGTTTGTACAAATTGATGTGTAGTTTGAGATCGTGCTTATGGTGGTTTAATCAAAATACATGTCTGAAAGCATCATGTCAATCAGGCACAATTACTGGTATGACCAACATCAGCGTAATGTGAACCTGCATCAGCACTGTTTGAGTGCATTTTATGTAAATTGATTTTTGTTAAGTATAGCTTCTGAACTCTCTGATCCAGATTATTGCTATGTGTATCTAAGGTTTTTAATTAATGCATCTAATTTAAGAGATCATCTAAGAACTCCCACCTTCACTTTCTCTTCTTCCTGTCTTTCTGTCCCTCTCTGTCACCTCCTGTCCAATTTATTATTAACGAGTGTTGTCTGTCTCGTTAGTGTTCAGAACACAGCACTGTAAACATGAACAAAACCAGACGCACCAGGCTAACCTCAGATAATTGCCGTCTTTCTCTTTCTTTCTGCATTCCCCAATTCCCTTTCTCTCGGTCGTTCTGCTGACACCTGCACTTCAATTTTCATTGTTAACCAACTACTGTAGACAAAACTGGTCAGTTTCATACCCCAGCATGCTTATAAATCCATCCATTAATTAATGGGCTACAACTCCTTGTGCCACAGATATAGTGCCCCGCATGGCAGAGGCACATCTTGACTTTCCTTTAGACTCAGAATTTATTTCACTACAGTTTAGCTCAAGCATGTTTCTAAGCTAATAACTTTAATTTCCTTCATCAGTACTGTGAGTCATTGAATCATTTATATGATTCATTCAAACACACAGATTCATTCTGAAATGAAATAAGTGATCATTCACTTATTTGATTTGTTCAACAAGGCAATTCGTTCAGGAACGCAGCTAATGGTGCTAGGAAATGCAGAACTGCTTCATTGTGGAATTGTTTTCATTGGTGGACAAAGTAGCTGTCAATGCTGTTTCTAAAATGTAAGTTACCCAATATTAACATATTGGTTTTGAACTGTTGTAGATATAAAAACGATATCACACTTGCAGTCATGCTGTTGATCTATATATGCCAAGAAAACATTCTTGAAAGTTGATCATTTATCAGGCTGAATATAGCATCAAACATCATTTGGTTCGTTAAAATATGCCCTTAAAAGTAAAAGCAGGCAGATGCAAGTATTTCATTTGACAGAGTAAAGAGCTACACTGCAAATACATAAAGCAATAAATAATTAAATTAATAATTATAAAAAAAAGAAATTTAAAACACAAAGTATCTCCTCTGTAAATGTGCAGACCCCCGATAGCTAAGGGTGCTCTGTTTATGAGCTAGTTAAACAAGTGTGGCTGAGGACTCTGGCTGTTGAGATAATTGCCCTCTTTGCAATGATACTGCTTCGGTAAATAGAAAATAAATGTAAAAGGGCAAACTGCTCTTGGGTCCTACAGGAAACCGTTCTCTCGCAAACACGCGCTTCCCTCCCGCTGACTCTCATTGAAATTCTACACAGTCTTCCGTAGTGTTGTTAGGAACATCTTTCAGAACCAATTAATTTTCCCTACTCATGTCTCTCTCTATCGCTTTCTGGCTTCATGCATTTCCAGTTCCTCTTAACAGTCTTTCCTAAAAGGTGACTTTACAAAACCAACATACTATTGTAGTTAAAGTCATTATGTTGTTCTAAAAAATCCCTACCCTGAGCCTTAAATTTTTAAATGAAACTTCTGCTAGGGCTTTTAAACTACACCCCCTAAACTGCACAGTTCTTAAAGGGGTCATCGGATGCAAAATTCACTTTTACATGTTGTTTGAACTGAAATGTGTGTTGGCAGTGTGTACACAACCACCCTATAATGATAAAAATCCACCCAGTGTTTTTTTTTTAATCCAGATAAATAATATCACCTTTTTCAAATCAAGACGTTCTCATATTATTGGCTGTGTGATGTCATATGGACCCAGGCCCCTCCCACGATTATTGATTGACACGACCATCTTACCTTAGACCCACCCTGAGTGAGCTGTCATCAGTCCGCCATTGTTTTGACGCCGGAGCGGTTGAAGACAAGAATGTCTCCTAAGCGATTGAGGTGTTTTGTTGTTGGATGTAATAAGGAATATAACAGTCGTTATTTACTCCTGACATCTAAATGGCTGAAGACGCAGTGGATTAGCTTTGTTTTTGAAGGGAATGTGTCCCCTGATCTGCAATGGGTCTTTGTTCACACGAATCATTCGTGATTCAGCTTCACCTCCAGAAGAAGCGAGTATAAGTTTTTTTTAATGAATTTTGCAAATTGCCTTTCCTAATAATGTGCTAGTTAGCAAGTTTCACGATGAATAAAGTTTAAAGTTTACAGTCTCTCAGAGAACTGTGCGTCACCCCACGGAGAGAGAGGGGCAGGGATAGCAGGGCTCATTAGCATTTAAAGGGAAATGCACTGAAACGGAGAGCTGTTTTTGACAAAGTAAATAGGGTGTTGTTTTACACTACCATTGAGAAATATTAACCGAAGTATGTTATAGACTTTTCATTAAGACCCGAAAGAATCATATCAACTTGTGGGAAATGGGCATCCGATGACTGCTTTAAGCTTGTTTTGTGATATAAACTTTCTAACCGATCACTATGGATCTGAATGGTTTTCCGTAAACTGACAATCAAATATCCCGAAACTTATAGACATAATCTGGAAATTTTGCCAGTTCCACGTAGATCTTGTAGGCTAGATCCAGTAAATGTAGTAGAAAACATCAGTAAATGCTTTGGGCTGCTAGTTGTTTTCTAACTGTAATATTTACAGATATTTTTCCAAGAGGGCAAGATCAAAATTCCATTATTGCACACTGCTAACTAAAACTCCTCTCAGAGCTTCCAGGTTATGTTCATAAATCTTGGGATAGTCCATTAGCCTGTTCTGACTTACTAAATAAAATAAAAAGAATGTTCAAGTTGGGCTCGGAATGTTTACAATCGTACATGTCAACTTCCAGAAAGAACACCCTAGAAACCTTCTGTTAAATAAAAAAATAAGATATTCCCAAAAATGTTGGGAAACAAACAGTTACCGGTAGCTATTGACTTCCTAATGCCTACTAGTTAATGGCTACAAGCAACTGTTTGGTTACCATTTTTTTTGTATATATATCTTTTAATATATATCTTTATATATATCTTTAATATATATCAGCAGAAGAAAGAAACTCATACAGGTTTGCAACAACTTAAGGGTGAATAAATAATGACAGAATTTTCATTTTTGGGTGAACTATCCTTTTAAGCCTTTTTAGTCTCTCAGCCAAGGCTTTGTCAAGCCATAATAAAAGTTTGTCTTAAGGAATTTTCTTTTTTTAATTTTTCACTATTGTTGTACATTCTTCCCTCAATAGTAAAGTGTAGAAAGTGATTGTAGGGAATGGAAAGACTGACTGTGCAAGAGAAAGAGAGAAGTGAAATGCTCTGTTGGATAGATGGTCTCTGCAGACTGGGAAGAAGGATCAGGATGAAAGGAGTAAAAAGAGAAAGATAGTGAGAGAGAAAGGAGCAGATTGTGTCAGGAGCTTTACCCCTTGAATGTGAATGCAAGCAGAAGCCTTCACTTAACAGAAGGATCTGTCATACCGCGTATGTGGCGCGTTTGCATGCGTGTGAGAATCAGACACTGTTGACAGGATATCTTACAGAGCTTGATGGTATTGACAGAAATCACTGCCTGAAAATAATACAGCGGACATTTCAACATATGGGCCTGCCCTTGTCCACAATGACAAGATGAAATATCACTATTGTATGTGTGTGCGCATGAGCATGACAGTTCTTTTACCTTGACAACATTTCGTGTGATAACAAGTAGCAAGATCTTTTTACATTCAGATTAATTAATTAAGACAGCATTAAAAAATTAAACTTATAATCACACTCAAGTTGACATGAGTCGTTTTTCTGGTTGATGGTGATATTTACAGCATCTTAAAAATAAAAACTCCATAGATATAGTTCTGAAATTAACATTTTCAAGTAAGTTTATTTTTCATTAAATAAAAAGCTACAAAAAAATATATAATAATAATTTTTAGTCTGAGTCTAGTGTTAGCCATTGTTGTTAAAGAGGACGTGAAAATACAAGTATTTGTTTGAATTGCAAAGTCAGTGAGGCTTGGTGTGCCCTTTATCTTCATCAGTTAATTTGGCAGCAGCTGGTTTGAGTCTTCCGCTGATGCTGATTTCGTGGAAGGAAGTGGCCTTTTCTGGCAACACAAGGGAAAATGTTTGTTTTAAGAAGAGCTATAGAGTCTCTCTCTCTCCTTCTCTGTCATGCTCCCTTGCTTCTGCTCTTAAGGTCACGGTTTGTACCCACCGTCACTGACTGTCACTCCATTTCTCTCTTTCTTTCTCACTGTTTCTCTTTCCACCTCTACCCTCCCCCATCTCTCTCTGGCCCTCTGTCAGCCATTTCAGAAACGCTTTTGAAAGAAAGAAAAAAGAAAAGACTGAGGAACAGGAAAAAGGAGGTGAAATAAAAGCAATAGAATCAGACAGAAGAAAGGGAACAAAGACAGAAACGTCAAAATATTTACCATCATTCTGTCAGAATTCCTGTCAGGAAACATCAATCCATTCAACATCAGACTAGTAACTGTCATATTTTGTGTGAGAGCGCTAACAGCTAAACTGTAGCCATGCACTAAAATATTTCAGTATGAATTACAAAGGTCGTTCTTGCTCTGTGGTCTCTGTTTACAGTGCTCCAGTTTTTCATGTCAAATTTTTTTTTTTACCTTAATTCTGACACACAAAACTTACCTGACATTCATATTTAAAAAAAAATCTAAAATACTTTAGCAGAATCCAAATAACAGCCCATATCAATTCATACTGTACTAATATATAAATTGTAAAAAGAAAAGGTTTTAAAACCTCTCATAAATTTTTATTTTATTTTATTTTATTGTGATTAAAGGAATTATTCAACCAAAAACTAAAATTTGCTGAGAATTTATACACCCTCAGGCCAGCCAAGATGTAGATGAGTTTGTTTCTTCATTGGAACAGATGTGTAGAATTTTCTGAAGAAACATTTCTTACTCATGAATGGATCCTCTGCAGTGAATGGGTGCCGTCAGAATGAGATTCCTAACAGCTGATAAAAACATTGTGATAATCCACAAATAATCCCCATGACTCCAGTCCATCAACTGACATTTTGTGAAGTAAAAAAACATTCAAGATGATTAAGATCAAGATGATTAAGACAATTTTATGGATAAAGGACTCATATTTTAGCTGGAAGCAAAAGTTTAAGATAAAAAATGTCTTAATCATGAATTTGTTTATTGCTCCTCTGACAGCACCCATTCACCACAGTGGATTCATTGGAGAACAAGTGATGTCATGCTCAATTCCTCAAAATCTGTTCCAGTAAAGAAATGTAAATAAAAAAACAGGTTTGTTTTTACAGTTTAAGAGTGTGATTTTTAATTGACTTTTGATGGTTTAATTTTCTCAGAAAGCAAAAGTGACATGACATACAGCCAAGTATGGTGACCCATACTTGTGCAAAGTGCACACACACACACCATGAACACACACCCGTAGCAGTGGGCAGCCATTTATGCTGCGGTGCCCAGGGAGCAGTTGGGGGTTCGGTGCCTTGCTCAAGGGCACCTCAGTCGTGGTATTGAGGGTGGAGAGAGCACTGGACATTCACTCCCCCCACCTACAATCCCTGCCGGCCCAAGACTTGAACCTGAACCTCTTGAACCTTTGGATTACAAGTCCGACTCTCTAACCATTAGGCCACAACTTCCAAGTGCAAAATTCAGTGTGGTGTGCACTAACCACATGTAAACCCATATTTAAATGGGTCATCGGGTACTAAATTCACTTTCACATGTTGTTTGAACATAAATGTGTATTGGCAGTGTGTGTACACATCTACCCTGTAATGATAAAAATCCACCCAGTGGTTTTTATTTAATCCCTAAAAATAATATCCCTTTGTCAAATCAGGCTGTTCTCAGCTTCTTGTCTGTGTGACGTCACACGGACGAAGGCCGCTCCCATGATAGATGATTGACATCTTAGACCCGCCCTGAGTGAGCTGTACCAATCCGACCACCATTGTTTCGATGCCGGTGCAGGAGTAAACAAGAATAGCTCCATAGCGATTGAGGTGTTTTGTTGTTGGATGTAATTATGACCATAGCAGTCGTCATTTACTCCCGACATCTGAAGACGCAGAGGATTACATTTGTTTGTGAAGGGAATGCACCTCCTGATCTACTTAAATGTGTTTATGTTCGTTCGTGATCCAGCTTCACTTACAGAAGAAGTGAGTATAAGGTTTTTTTTAATGAAACTTTGTAATTGCTATTCGTAATAACGTGCTAGTTAGCAAGTTTTGCGGTTAAATGCGGCTAAAGTAAACAGTCTCAAGAGCACTGCTCCTCACCCCAGTGACCTCACAGAAGAGAGAGGCGGGGTGAGCAGAGCTCATTAGCATTTAAAGCAACATGCAAAAAACGGATTGATTTCTCCAGAGCTGATTTTGACAAGGTAAAAATGGGGGTGTTTTATGCTACCATTGAGAAATTGTAACCAAAGTATGTTATAGACTTTTCATTAAGACTCTAAAGAATCACATCATGTGGAAAATGGGCATCCGATGACCCCTTTAATATATTCTGGGTCAATTTTTATTTTACCTTATTTGTTTTTTTTTAGGTTGAGTGCTTGTCAAGCAACCCGTCTGTGTTGCCATCTACCTAATTTAGCATAAACAGTGACATGATTTTACACCATTATGCTTGTCATCAGCAGTCTTTGACATCAACAAAATATACAGAAAATGTTGCCTCTTGCCTTTAGCTTACTATACTATGTTCAGTGCAACATTTTATTATGTGGTATTGCATAATTGTGCTGTACTATATATTTTCTTAAGCAAATAATATATCATAAATATTGGTCTACTCACAGAAAAATGTTTAAGCAAACATGCAAAGAAACAGCAAAGTAATTCATTTTCAACACTTATCAGGGATCTCTCAGTTTTCTTTATTCTTTTTTTCTGTTGTTTGATACTTTTATTCTTTTTTTATTCTCTCTCCGTCTGTCTCTGTGTGATCCCTCTCTCTGGACCTGCTGTGGTGCGTTCAAGCGCTCCACCGCCACGCACTAATGAACCTCCAACATCTTGTCCCGTCACGGCAATTACACACACACACACACACACACACACACACACACACACACACACACACACACACACACACAAACATTCACATGCACACAGTGTTTACATTGACACTAATACACGTATTCCCAATGCCCTACACATACACCCTGCCTAAATGAAGGCCTGCATATTATGTAGTAAGGTGTGTTGATGCGATATCATTAACATCAGCCGTCACAGTCGATTTAAATTAAGCACTGAATAAAGATATAGGATGTCGAGGAGACTGGGGTTGGTTGGCTAAAGGAGTAGGTAATTTCTGGTTCATAATTGATGCTGTCATAAAATGTAACATGAATGTTTGCTCTCTTGACCCACACTCATTGATTCTTTTAAGTCTTTAAAAGACTAACTGTTGATTGACGAACAATTTTTCATCAAAACAAAATTAGATAAAATGTTCTATAAATAATGTAAAGATGTTTAAGGGGGTTGATTGGTACTTGTAGTATATTATAAAACTAATTATAAGAGCACTTATATGTCCACATCTTTCTGCATGTTACATCATTATACCAGTAGGTGGTGACAAGGGACTGTTGTTACAATATGAAAAGATTCATTGAACCGATTCGTTCCAAAACATTGATTCTGACTGCTTTTACGAGTGAATCGTTGAATTATTCACTCAACCAAAATGCCACTACTGTGTGTTTCTTGGAGACTCTAGGGTTCACTGTGGCTTTGTTTGGATCTATTTACGTTGGCAGAGCGAAAGACAAAGTAACTTAACGTATTGTCCAGAACGTAAGTGACCTTTATCTTTTTGTGTGTTAAACTGTTATATAAAAGAAACATCACAGTTGCAATTGTCCCATTGTTCATTATAAAAACCTGTTTAAGTTAAGAATATATCAATAAATTGATCATAAATATAGGCCTAATTATCAGGTAATTTGTTTATATATATCAGGTAATTTATTTATATATATCATCATAATTTATTGTGTGAAAATGTAGTGAAGAAAACTGTTCACTCCATAGCCAAACACTATTATATATCTACAGTATAAGGAATAGACATGAATGGTCATAGACACTGTCATCACAGTGATATGATAAAGACTCAGGGTTAATTAAGGCTCAAATTTTAATAACACATACTTAATCATTTATAGCTAAGCTGACTAAAGCAGACCCAGGGCCAGACACACATATATATGCACAGCTGCATGTATTATTTAGCCATATTTTTCTTTTCCCATTGCTCCTGAGTAGACAAACAGACAAATACACACTTCAGAGCTTCTGTTATTAGCTTAGGAGACACAAGGGGTTCAGTTGAACGTGTGTGGGTATTACAGACTCACACTTGGCTGAATAAATTGCTGAAGACTACTGACAAATTAAACGTTTTGATAGCATAGCAATAAAGTTGATGTTAAAAAATGGCCAAGGATTTGAAATTAAAAATGAAATGCAGAGGAAAATTTAAGAGCAGTAATACCGACAAGCAATTGATCATACTGATGCAGAGAATAAACCAAACAACCAATATTTGAGAGTAAATGCACAAGTGAGTGCAGAATAGAGGGCCATGGAGAGGGGTAATATACAGGTCAATCAATACATGCATTTAATAAAATTTTAAAACACACATGAAAAATATAGGTACAAAATTACATTCATACCAAATTAAAATGTTAAACTGTCTTTTGAATAAACCTAAAGCAACTGCAGAACTGTCCTTCTCTTTTTAATCTGAGACATAAATTCAGTGTAAAAAGAAAACAAAAAGTCTACCAGAGAGAGAGAACAAAATAAAATGAGGGAGAAGAGGAGCGCCAAAGAGACTCAAGGGATGGTTAGGATTTATGGTTTAGTAGCTGAACTCACGATCAGATAATTCAAAAGTTAATCGCTTTCCATAACTCTCTTGCACATAATCTTGCTCATCTTTTATCAATGACAACACCAAATACCAGAATAAACTGCATCTCACACGCTTGCATCCACACGCACCGCTTGTTTATGAGAAGAAATGATGCCCATTAAAAAGTTTGCTTTCTATCATGAAATAGCAGCAGTTTTGTGAGCAGTTACAGAGCCTTTAGAAATGTTATGGGGATCAGGGATGCAACATGCTCTATCATTTACAAAGACATTTGTTCTGTTATTTCATTTCAATGTTTGCGTTTAGAATAAACCCCTGAATATTACAGTAGTACTAACTTGTTGTGATTCTCAATTGCATGTTATTGCACATAAACACTTTTTGCAGGAACCCCCTATTATACATAAAGCATAAAACTGAACATTTTGTCAAAAGCCTGGCTTATTATTGTTCAAAAGTTTGGCTCTGGTGAGATTCTTTAATGTTTTTGAAAGAAGTCTGTTATGCGCACAAAGCTGCATTTATGATTGATTAAAAAATTCAGTAAAGACTCTAATATTTTGAAATATTTTTAAAATTTGAAGTAACTGTTTTTTACTTTAATAAATTTTAAAATACAATTAATTCCTGTGAAGGCAAAGCTGAAGTTTTAGCAGTCATTACTTCAATCTTCACTGTTTTTAGGAAATCATTATATATACTGATTCGGTGCTCAGGAAACTTTTCTTATTATCGTCAATGTTGAAAATAGTTGTGCTGATAAATATAACTGTCATATTTTTTCCCCCAGAATTCTTTGATGAATAGAAAGTAAAAAAAAACAGAATTAATTTGCAACAGAAATAAGTCTGCATAAACATATTTCTTTCTTTTAAAAAATCTAACTTAAAAAAAACTTTTGAACAGCAATGTATATATACTGTATGTGAACTTTGTCATAATGATTACATTGCAAAGCCAATTATAACAAACTGATATGCACAGTCAGTGTATTTGTACTTTATATCATAATTTTACTTCATTTGAATGAGGGGAAGGACAATTAAACATTTACTGTCCTTTTTATTATATCTAATATCGGTTAAAGTAAAATTTTTTTTTTTTTTTTTTTACAACAATTATGTACAACTGGCCAACACATACAGTAACACCATAGACTCCATATATAGGGTGTGCGGATCGCTTGTTAAAGATCCCTTGACAAGTCTTTTTGATAGTTTCAAGGATTTTAACATTTTGTTTGGTCACTTTAAAGCCAGTATGGCAAAGGTTTAATTTCTTGACTTTCAGATCTTTTTATCCAGTCCTGTTCTTCTAGTAACAACACTTCAGATACTGTTAGCTGGTTCATGTTTCTACTGAGTTTATACCTGTTGTTAATTAATAACTCCTTTGGTGTTAACAATCAATATCCTCACTGATATAGTCTGTTTATTATTAAAAAACAGAGTGGCTAAGCAACTGAATATCTTCACACCTTCAGAACCGTGCAGGCTATGGTATTTGAAATATGCTCTTGAATGTGTGTCTGTCAAGTTGCAGTCAATACCCACTGGGGTGGATTGAGACATGTGGAGTTGAAAGCATAACGCTAGCAGCCAGTTCAAGCCAGGACAGATAACCCAATACTCTATTTGTTAAAATAATTGCTTCTTCAAGTTATATTTGAAATCTTTTGATGCAATTTGGTGCAATAATAACATGTTCATATATGCATTGGCACCACTTTGTGCCTTGCCTGAACAGGTTTTAAGCAGAAGAGGCAAAATTCTGGTTGTGATGTTATGACATGGTGAAGGCTTATCGGATAGGAATTAATTAGGTAATGCTCAAATTTTAACATAAACTTTTATTTGATAAATACATAGTCTATGTGTATGGTCTTAAAGGGAAATCTGTCATCATTTACTTACCCTCTTCCAAACTTGTATCGCTGTGTAGCGTATCCATGGGAAGAGGTGTGTCAGAATCCATTTTTCAAATGAACTTTATGTTATGAACATCTTGAATACATTATTTTGCATCAATGTTGACAAACCAAAAATGATGGAAATGATGCTTATGTGAAAACAAAATAGTTGCTCTCTTAATTAAATCAATATAGCACTCACTATGACCCTCATTGAACAACGACGCTGGAACATTATTGGGTTATCCAAGTTTGACATTTAAGAACAAAAGACAAGTAAAAAAAAAAAAAAAAAATTATATAATGGCTAACACCAGACTGAAACCCCAAGAAATGTTCTTGGGTGTAGGCTAAATGTTCGCTTTTTAGTGGCAAGATAAAAAGAATGGAAAGATGGAGAAGGAAAAATGGAGGGGTGAGGAGATTTGTTACTATAATTGAATAGATTTGGTTTGTTACCGCACTGTTGTTAGGTGTCAAACTGGGAAACAGTGTGTCTGTGTGTGTGTGTGTGTGTGTGTGTGTGTGTGTTAGCATGAAAGTTAGCACATATACTTATGGGCAAAGTAGCATGAATGTTTGTTAGCGTGTGTGTGTACATATGTCTATGCATCTAAGAATGAGAAAGAGAATTTGAAAAACCACATGCTGATTATTATTTTTCCCCATTCTGGCCACATAGGGTTGTCCTTCTCTGGAAGTATCTTTAATTGGTTTTGTTTTTATAGCGTCTTTCCAAAAACAGGTTTAGAAGTGAAGGTGGTATTTATTATGCTCAATTCCACCAGATCTGATCAGTGTGTACAGTATGTATCCAAGATGACTGAATGTTGACTATATTTTTAGTACCAATGCTAAAGGAATAGTTCAGTCAGAAATGAAAATTGTCATCATTTTCTCACCCTCACTTCTTTCCAAACCAGTATTTTCTTCCTAATCTTTCTTCTACCTTTTTCTGGGTAGGTCTTATCAGCTCTCATCCAATTCCCTTGTAACATTCTTCTGACAGCCCCAGACAATGTTTCATGGGTTGGTGATCAGTACAGCTTCTGAAGCTCATCTAGCAGCCTTCCAGAGATGTTCTGTCCAGCTCTTTGAGTGAACAATGATGTCATAAAGGTACCTGACAGCAGACATGGTGAGGTCTCAGTATTATTCCTCTAAAGAAATTTATATTTTTATTTTATTCAGGACCCATTTCATTGATCAAGAAGTGACAGTAAGGACATTTAAGATTTCCGTTTCAGATAAATTATGTTCTCCATTAAACAATCAGTTTTCACAATATAAAAATGTTTTCTGAGACCCAAATCAACATATTAGAATGATTTGTGAAGGATCATGTGACACTGAAAACTGGAGAAATGATGCTGAAAATTCTGCTTTGTCATCACTAGTATAAAAATAAATTTTAAAATATATGAAAATAGAAAACAGTTATTTTAAACTGTAATAATATTATAGTATATAGTGTGTGTGTGTGTGTGTATATATATATATATATATACACACAGTGCCCTCCAAAAGAACTCCCTGCTTTTAATATCTGAAGAATTAATGCAACAGGACACAGCTGATCACTTAGAAAGACCTGTGAGGCAACTGTTCCAATACTTATGCTCACATCAGATAGAGGGATGAAACTCTAAAAATGCTGAACTTAGCTGGTAAAATGTGTTGAATCACCCATTAAAAAAATGTGACATTCTGTAGTTTTATCTCATATTCATCTTTTAATCATATTTGCAAATGCCTTGACTCCACAGCCAACAGAGCAATTTTGCCTTTACTGTTCCAATACTTATGGAGGGCACTGTATATAATATAGTGTGATTCGATGAAGATCCATAGGGTGTTATGCACATAGCTTAAGAAATTCTTACTTTAATTTTATTCAGCAAGGACCCATTAAACTGATCAAGAAGTGACATTAAAACATTAGTAATATTACAAAAGGTTTCTGTTTCAAGTAAATGCTGTTCTTTTAAAATGTAAAAATAATTTAAAAAAAAATCAGTTTCCACAAAAATATTAAGCAGCTCATCTGTTTTCAACACTGATAATAATAACAAATGTTTCTTGAGCACCAAACCAGCATATTAATGATTTCTGAAGGATCATGTGATTTCTGGAAAGTTTTCTGAAGAAATTCATTGGTCAGATCATTTAGAACAATAATAAAACAACTAGAATGTACATTTCCTGAAGAAAATGTGAGTGGGTGCTTGCAGTGGCAAAACTCGCCACTCGGTTGCTAGGGTACTCTGTTTGGTTGCTAGGGAGTGGCTTGGCAGCTGCCAATCATGAAACTCCAAAGGCTTCTTGTCACTATGAATAATATTAACCAACTCCCATGCCTCTGTGACATTCAGAATGGAAGATATCCCTCTTTGGATTTTCGTTGCTATGGTACTCTGTTTGGTTGCTATGGAGTTGCTTGGCAGCTGCCAATGATGAAACTGCAAAGGCTTCTTGTCACTATGAATAATATTAACCAACTCCCATGCCTCTGTGACATTCACAATGGAAGATATCCCTCTTTGGATTTTGGTTGTTAAGGTGCTCGACAATGGTTGCTAGGGAGGGGCTAGGAAGTGTTGAGGTAATTCATGATTGGTTGTTTGCTGCCCCGAGTCAAATGAGACCACCCTCATGTTTCTATAACAATTCAGTACGGAGATATCCCTTTAATCTCTTTCAATGAATGTCTATGGAACTTGTTGCTAAGGTGCTCTAAATGGTTGCTAGGGCGTGGCTTGATAGCTTCACAATGATTCTGAGAGACTGATTGGTCATCTGAGTAAAATGAGCCCGCCCCCTTGTCTCTATGACACTGTGATCCAGAGCTATGTTCAATACAAAATCCCTATGCAATTTACCATAGTAGGTTAAACGCATGCATTTCATGGGCCGTCCTGCTCCATAGTAAGTCAATGGGGCCACTTTGGGGGGCTCTTGTGCCCCAGGGGTGCAACTTTTACCCCATTGTGAGGTATGTTCTTACAGAGCCTGCCAGCTTCTTCAAATGTGGCAAATCACAAGTTTCTGCGAAATCCTCGCTCTGAGCTATGATTCGTCAAAGTTTGTCGCAATGTTAAGTCAATGCGATTTTTGGGCCGCTTTTTCGCCCCTGGGGCGAACACCGTACCCCCGATCATAGCACACCATTCCCGAATAATCCGCACGATTCGACGCCTCATTCATGGGTCTGTGACAAAAGCTGCGGGAGGAGTAGCGCGCCGAAATAACGGCGGAATAAAGAAGAAAATAAAAAAGAAAATAAGTATGAGCAATAACAATAGTGAGTGCTTTGAAAAGCACCCACTAATAATAAACAATAATAAAAGTTTGTTCCTTTATTAGTTTGTATTGCCAACTCATGTTCACAACACAAAGCTTTAGCATTTAAAAATGGCATACCCAGCTCCACTACACAAACACCCTCCATTTAATTTCTTACACGGCCACACACACACACACACAATTCATATGCAACACAAAGCGTGTGTGTGTGTGTGTGTGTGTTTATGTGTGTGTATTCTCAAGTGTGTGTGCTTTAAATGTCAAGGGTGTAGCATTTCATTTAGCATACAATTAAAAACAGGAAGAGTGGGGATGAGAGAGAGATCATGAAAGAAGGGAAGTTAGGAGAGGGCAAGTCACTAAAATGAAGGTGGGTGGTGGTGGAGGAGGACGGGGAGGGGAAGAGGACAAACAGTAAAATTTATTGAGAAGATAAATGGAAGAAAAGAGAGATGGTGAAAAGGCTAAAGAGAAATTAAATATGGGGGAATGAATCAAGTGAAAATAGCAGACATGATGAACAAATAAAGTAGCTGGAAGAGGAAATAGCTGTACAGTATGAGGTATACACCTAAGAGAGAGAAAAGACTATGAAAGAATGGATTTAAAGATTCTCAGATTTTTCTGTAGAACTTACCACAATACTTTATTACAGAATGGCAACATTAACCCTTTAAATGACTAAGATAGTAAATGAAAAGGGCCATAAAATCCAAGGTTTTGCTGTTGTAGGTCATAATCGTTATGGAATGGTTACCCTCTCTGTATAGCTGTGAGAAGATTTTAAGTAAGAAGCATCTATTTCCACCCACTGGTAAGAAACAGTATTGCAACCTGTTAAATGAATAGTAATATAGAAAAAAGAGAAAGATACTGAATACAAGAAGAATTTTTGTTCTTTTGTCCTGTATGTAATATATGTGTGACATTTCATAATGCAGCCCTAGCTCATGAATATTAATTTATTTAGAAATAAATCAACATAATCTGTTACTATAGTGATAAACAGTCTATGTGATAATCATGTCTGCAATAGAGCATTTGACCTTTTCCAGATCAACTGAAATGAATAATAAAGACCTGATTAGAAATGTTCAATAAATGTTTAAAAAGTTGCTATTTTCTACATAAAAGTTTGCACTGCACAGAATAAGGCAGGACTCAGTAAGGATTAGTTCAGAGCCATTAGTTCAGATTTGTATTTTCATATTTTCACAGCCCCCTTCAAAATTTATCTGGTGATTTTATTCTTGGCAGCATTTCTTTTTGTGTGTGTGCGTGTGTGTGTGTGCCAGAAAATATATATATTTTTTTTATTTAAATATTTATTTCCTCCTAAAAAAAATATTTATTATTATTACATTAGATTGCACTAATCATGTTGGTCAAAAGTGTGGTCTGTTTTTTACTAACCTTTACCCTAACATAGTAGCACATTACCTGCATTAACTCCTGCTTTGATCCAATAAAATCTGCACGTGAACTCTGCTGCATGCAATCCTATTACAGTATTAGACGTCCTCTACTGTTGAGTCCAGCTGATTTCTAAGTATTGAGCCAGCACTAAAATACTATTCAATAATTTGATTAAGAAACAGATCAGTGAACAAATGCAGACTTAGAAGACCAGCGAGTTAGAGAGAGATTTGCTGGAAAATGCAGCAGAAATGAGGATAGTGCTTAGAAAGGGAGAAAATGAGGGAAGGAGAGAGAGAGAGAAAAAAAAAACGTGAGTAGGAACGTGAGGTCAGTTCTAATAATACTGATAAGACCTTGTCATGGCCACCACACCATCTCACTCTACTAGAAAGAATGGAGGCAGTGTTGGACAGCTGTGTGTGTGTCTGGCAGGTGTGTGCATGCATTTGGGATGTGTTTGTATGTGTGTGTCAAATTAGTTTTTGTTTGTTAGAGTTGTGCGAGTGTATTCTGCAACTGTCTTTACTCCTGTTCCACTGGATCCCTCATATTTGGCTGGCGGTGTTCATCTGGCAGTTCACGCACAGGAAGATTCAATTTGATGCTAATCATGTATACGGTACGCATAGTGTTAGTGTGTTTGGATTTATATGTGCGTAAAAATAAAAAAAATGCATGTTGTTTTATGTCTATACTTTGTTGTGACTGGATGTAGCCTTGTGTGTGTGTGTGTGTGTGTGTGTGTGTGTATCTGTGTGTTGAGTACTAGATGCCATGTTTCAGCGGTCAAGCAGGCAGATGACCAAATGACA
The DNA here is from genome assembly GCF_936440315.1 of Barbus barbus. Classification (NCBI taxonomy): domain Eukaryota; kingdom Metazoa; phylum Chordata; class Actinopteri; order Cypriniformes; family Cyprinidae; genus Barbus; species Barbus barbus. The sequence goes on along the minus strand of NC_136741.1, from coordinate 22,696,864 downwards.
CAGCACTTTAATGTACTGATGTCACAGTAAGCAAGCATTGCTCATAGGGGGATTGATATTTATAAAATAGGAGTGGCTTATTAAACTGTTTGATTCTAGAGTTTTGGATTTCTTGAAGTCAATTCCATCTATTTACTTGATTAAGAAAAATGGAAATTAAATCTTATCTTAATGGGAATGTATCTTGCAATAAACTGTCTAATGGTATATTTTACACTAACATGATTGATAGTATGAATCAGAATGGCACAATAACTTGAGATTTTGTATTCAAATTAAATAGGTCTAATTTTTGTAAACACTCAGTAGCATAGCATAGTTCACCCAAAAATGAAAATTCTGATAAAACTTTGTTACTTTCTTTCCTCTGTGGGAACATAAAAGAAGAATGATGAAAACAAGAAAACATTTTGAAGAATGTTGGTAACCAAACATTTTATTCATACAATGAAAGTCAACGGGAACCAAAACGGTTCGGTTACCAACATTCTTTAAAAATCTTATTTTACAAGACTCTGAGAAGGCTCTGTTAGCTGAGGTGAAAACCTCTGTATTAAAGCATTTATGGTTAGTTTGAAAACAATGAACTTGCCTTTACTTCTTTGATTGCTTTTAAAATCTGTTTTTAAAATTAGTGTTGTTATGAATCTGAATTGAACGAATCGATTAAGTAACAGTGATTCAGAGATTCCTAATGCTCAAAAAAAGTGTTGCCACCAACTGGTGTAATGATGTAACGCATAGAAACAGTCTATGAATTCAGTAATGAATTAATGTCACAGTCATGAATTAATGGATATAAATGTGTTTTTCTTTCTTTCTTTTTTCTTTTTTTTTTGGTAAACAGGATCAAAACATTCAAGTAGCAGTGATGAATCAAAATCCGAACTATGTGCTGGTAAGGCTCTTCTAGAAAGTGTAGTAGTAGTATTTTGGCAATCAATTAAATGGACATACTGTAGTTAAGTCACATTCTTATGTGTAGTCAGTTCCCCCCAGTAACTTTTGGGATCTACCGCCAGCCCTGTGTTCTTTATCAGACACTAGATTTAAAACTAAGCAGACTCAATTTTTAGTACATTTTTAGTTTTGAAAAACTAACTTACAGTAAATGTCAATAATAATGTGCGTATTGTTTTGCATTTATTCATTTGTGTATTGTATGTATACGAAGTGTGTGTGTGTGTGTGTGTGTGTGTGTGTGTGTGTGTATAAAGCAAATTATTATTTCTAATACAATTTGGCCTTGACTTTGCCATCTGAGGCAAATCACATTTCTGTCTACCTTGAGATCACATTGTACAATCTCTCATTACAGTAACTCAAAAAAATCATACAGTATATAGTGGGGTTAAGTCTGATTATTTTGACTGCAATTTCGAAAACCCTTTCAGCATATATTTTTATAGAGAACATGATCACACTATATGTAATTTTGCTGAAGAGAATTATCTGGTGTTAAGGAGGTTTAACTCTTACACTGTAAATAGCTTGTTCAAAACAGGATTGGCAGGTTTGTAGTGTTCAGCTTCTCTAACCATTAACAACTAATTTAGATATAACTGGCTGGGTATAAGCAAAAACACAAGCAACTCTTATTAGTCTGCTGACCCTGATCCACAGCAGCATTCGATCAGTGGACAATAACCTCCTGGAGTCTAGTCATCTAACACCAATGTCATCCAACAACCAACAACTGTTGCACACTGGGACGCTAGAGTCGTAGAGTTTAATCCGGACTCTACTATAATCTCATTAGACACTAATCTTGGTGACTAGAAGTCTTCCTCTTTGTAAATGGAGAAACATAAGATATATTTACTATGTATTTACCTCAAAATTACTGAATTGGGTGGAAAATGAATTTAAACACACACACACACAGATAGATAGACAGATGTAATTTATTTTATTAATTGCATGATTTAATTACCTAATTATAATTTAAACCCATAAAATGTATCAATCCATATACATGTGTGTAGTGATTTGTTTGATGTTTCCAAGATTATCACAAGTTTTTCCCAAGTTTGACAAAACCTGCTGTGTTAGCTAATTAGTATTATTGGTGACCTAAATCTGTGGAATTGGATCATAGTAAAATTAAATCTGCTGAATTTTGTAGACATGTTACTGCATACAGTATATACAAAAAATGCATAGTGATAATGCAGTTCTGGCCATATAGGTAAGTCCTGAGCTTGATAAAAGTCCTTTCTTGTGCCCTTTACAGTAAGGATTATCTGAACTAATTACTGCACTAAACATACAAAGACAAAAACACACACACCTCATCGCCATATAATCATAATATTGTGTTCATAACATTGAGTGTTTTCTCAGAAAGATCAGATGGAAGTGTGATATAAATAATTAAGTCATGCCAGAGCTGTGTTGATTATTCTAGGATGTAGAAGTAAATGAATCTTTTTTCAATGCCCTTGTGTTATAGATGGAAAGCCTACTTCTACAAAGTATTTAGACGGAAACCTGAACAACCTCAGTTGTACCACCACCATACACAATGGCTGTAAGTCTGTGTGCGCACATGTGTGAGTGTTGTGTTGCACTGCATATTCCAGTATGTCCTATGGGAAAAGATATTGTAAAGGTCATGTTGCTGTATGCATGTCCAACATGACCATATGCTTTTGTTTGTCTGTGTATTTGTTTTGTGTTTGTATCTTGTTTTGTTTGTGCGTAAAGATCACATGACATGGGATTAAAGTGACAGTAAATGCAGTGTCTGTGTGTGTTTGTTTTAGTCAGAACACTAGCAGCATGTGGTGCCACTGCAGATAATTTTAAATTTAGTTATGAAGGGGGTGGATACTGTCTGTGACACTGCATGCCAGGGTAGAGGGAGTTCATACTGCTGTCACGTTCCCACTCCACTTTCTCAATCAGTCTTGAAGAGAGGGGTCTGATAGGGAAAGGTGACAGTTCACTTCAAAATTTCTGTTGTCGTCCCAGGCTTTCTCGTCAATATGCAGCGTTCAACATCTATGGACCCCACAAAGATGGGCATTGGAAGAGCCATCGCTGTCCTCACCTCTGGAGGAGATGCACAAGGTGAGGAAGTGTGTATTTGTGTGTAAGGGCCTTTATGGAGACCAACTCTGTGGAAGTAGGGCTTTAAAGAGTTTTGGGGTGCACTCTAAGTCTTGTGCCTTAAAACATAACTTTTTTCCACATTTATGATTTGACAGCTTTATACAACAAAACAAATAATCTACCACTGGTCTTGTAGTTAATGTCAATAGATTATAATGTAAAAACTTTAATATTCTGTAAAGCTGCTTTGCAAGGATTTGTATCATGAAAAGCGTTATACAAATAAATGTGAGTTTAATTGAACTGAATAGATTATTGGGTTATTATGTTTCTGTGTATTCAATGTTCAGTGTCACATGATCCTTCAGGAATCATTCTGATATGCTGATTTGGTTCTCAAGCAACATATCGTACCATTATCGCAGTTGAAAACAATATTTTTGTGGAAACCCTCATCCATTTTGAAAGTTGAAAGCTAAAAAAAACTTTATTTTATTTATTTAAAATTGAAATATTTTGTAACACAAATGTCTTTACTATCACTTTTGATCAATTTAACATGCCGTTGTTGAATAAGAATATTTATTTATTAAAACAAACCTTACTGAATGGTAGTGTAGCTGTTTTTGGGTAGTTAATGCACAACATGTTGCTGATTTTTATTCTGAGCATATTCAACATGCATCAAGATTTTAGGTAAAATAATTTATATGAATCTGTAAGTATTCCCTGGAAGGGAAAGTAGGGAAAATATATTAATTTCAGCTAACTTCAAATTTAAAAAAATTTATTAAATTTTTTTTTTTACTTATATATTTTTGTTCCATAGAACACTAAAGATGTTTATATTATCAAGGTCCAATAAAACACTATAAAATGCTTAGGAAAAAAGTCTTGTTCATGCTTTTGTGTATTCCAAATTGGTGCAATTTGTTCTCTTCCTCCTTGTTGTTGCATAATTTGGACAGTATAGATCACGTTTACTTTTGTTAATACGGAAAAGATCAGCATCGTCATTCTGCTAAACATCTCTTGTGCTTCATGAAATGAAGGAATATGTGTCCAGAATGACATGAGAGTGAGCAAATGATGGCATAATTTCCAGTTTTGGAAGAACTATACCTTTGAAATAGAGTTTCGATTTTGCGGAGTGAGAAGAATATCAGTGTTTGTCATTTAGGAAGGTTTTTGTCTGCATTATCATGAGCGATATGTAGTTTCCACCTCTTTTGCATTAAAATGCAAGGCATAAAGTCAAATGTGTGTGGTATTGAATTTTCTGCATAACTTGATAGATGATCATTTGAAGTGGTTTTGTTGGATGCTTGATTACCTGATTGAACTACCACCTCCTCCAGCAGCCATGTTGAATGAGCAACAGGAATCGTATATCAGAGAGGTCATGAGAGGTGCTAAAGCTTTCACACTGACCTTTTATCCAACCTTTAGCAGTAGGAAAAAGAACCGACCTTTAACCTTATCTGGTACCAGCTAGAGAATAAGTCAAATAACTGTGTAATGTCAACTAGTAGAAGAACCTTAACTATGGTCGGCCCATCATTCCCTCTCCCTCTCACTCAATTCCTCTCCATGATCTCTCTGTCTCTCTCTCTCTCTGTCTGAGGGGTGTTATATTTAGCCGGTGACCTTTGGGGAAATGTGGTTGCTTTAGAGAGCTGGGCAATGAAGCTTGCCTGTTGTCCTCTCTGGTTCAATCTTAAATGAAACTCGAGCCACTTAGATTGCCTTTTTCAATGGAACTTAACCACCATGTGTGTTTGTGTGACCAGATGACAAGATAACAGGTTTAGGATAAAACCAAAAGCAGTTTTTTCTCACACTCTTTCCAGTTAATTAGGTACCTTCATACATTTCACGAACAGTCATCAAAACTTAATTAAATGTAATGCTTTTGACAAATTAAAGACAACCTTAGACCTCTAGTTCTGGAAAATCAAAAGTCTAGAAAATATGTGCAATATTGATGCTTCTTTATTTATTATACTGTATGTCAGGTATGAATGCTGCTGTCCGAGCCACGGTGAGAGTTGGGATCTACACCGGTGCTAAAGTTTATTTTGTACATGAGGTTTGTACATTTAAGCACACACACATAAGTTACAAATTAAATGAAAGAATGTCATTCGCTGTACACAGAACTAGAGAATTTGTAATTCTGAATCAATGTTATGCAGATGAAATTCACTTTCTAATTCACTCAGCTCTTGCTCAATTCAAAATCCACTCAATCTTTTAAAGTTGATGTATTATGTAACGTGTGTGTGCGTTCCATTATTCATCCTTCAATCTTTGTGTGCGTCTAGGGTTATCAGGGCCTAGTCGATGGAGGAGATAATATCCGACAAGCAACTTGGGAGAGTGTGTCAATGATGCTGCAGCTGGTAATAAACTCATCATCCCCCTTCACCTTCAACCAGGAGCGTCACTAGACTCTTTTACTGGGGCATGATTCACAAAACAGTTCACTAATGCACTTAATCGTCTGTAGAAGGTGTTCTCACATCGTAACAGGATACTTTATAAGAGAAAAAACAAAAATACCGCTGGATGAGATGAAATTAACCCACAGTCCATTCCATTGTATGACACAAAACTCGCAAATGGTAATATCATTGGTGTATCAGCGATGAAGCTGCTCTTTATTGCTTGTGAACATGCAATTTATATCCATATATCCAAAACAGTATCATAAAAGAGTATTACAATTTTAAAACACTTTTTGAGGTGAGCCTGTGCCCCAGTGTTTATGGAAGGCTAGAAACACTCCTGCTTTTAACAAGCATGTTTGCCCATTGTATTTATTATTGTGCGCACATCAACATAATTGTAACTAAGGGATGAGTGCATCAGGTTATTTGTGTATATGTGTAAGTGATCATGTTGCATGGTATAACTGCTATGGTCCAGCACAAAATGCCAGAGTTCACCCAGAGACCTGCTTTTGAGACTTAGGGTAATGTTACACACACACACACACACACACACATACATATAAACACTACTGCCCACACCACAAATTCCAATTGAGTAATCACATGTGTCACAGACAAATGACATCATGACAATGCTGGTTGGCTGATGGCACCACAAGAGCATGGGCAGTCTCAAACCCTTATTACCAGCTAAACCTTAATCCTTGGTTTAGTGCTGTAGCCAAAAAGCACTGTGGTCTAAATCGTCCTTCTCATATTATGTAAACCAGCTGAGGTATATCTGAAAAACCTACTAACCATCCACCAACATTTTAAGTTATTTTATTGTTTGGATATTTTTGCTGAAGTGTTTGTGTTTCTTATTATTTTTCTTATCTCTGACTATTTTGTCAGGGTGGCACAGTGATTGGCAGTGCCCGCTGTCAGGACTTCCGCTCTAAGGAGGGCAGAGCTAAAGCAGCATGTAACCTGGTGAAGCTGGGCATCACTAATCTGTGTGTTATTGGTGGAGATGGAAGTCTGACAGGCGCCAATGAGTTTCGCAATGAGTGGAGTGAACTGCTTCAAATCTTGCTAAAAGCAGGTAGGATATATAGATGTTGAGTGTAAGAGATTTCTTTTGAAAACATTAATAAATCCCAAACTTTTGAAAAGTGGTGTATATAGTAATATTTGAAACTATATTTTAACTTTGGTGATATATTTTATATGTAAATATGCAATATTTAGCAGAAAAGACACTATTGCTTAATATAAATAAGAAACCTGATGAGAATATTCAGTGTGACACTTTTTCATATTTAGGGAAAATGCACATCTGTCTGTTGTCTGCTCATAGGTAAAATCACAGCAGAGGAGGCAAAACGATCATCTCATCTGAACATCGTCGGGATGGTTGGCTCCATCGACAATGATTTCTGTGGCACAGACATGACCATTGGCACTGATTCTGCTCTGCACAGGATCATGGAAGTAGTGGATGCCATCACAACAACAGCTCAGAGGTACAAACACACACATGCAAGTAAACATGGCACTACACAGTGGACAACACATTGATTTGTCTGTTCTTATCTCACCTTTGCAGTCATCAGAGAGCCTTCATTCTCGAAGTGATGGGGAGGCATTGTGGGTATGTTGCAGTATGGATTCATGGATATGTAATTTTGTTATTGTATGTTCCCATATTATCTGTTATACAACAAAATCCATATCTTATGCCAATCAGTTCTGATCGTAAAGCAGTCGCAGTAGTATCATTACATACATTATATATAACATTATACACAAGCTTACTGCCAGTGTTATTTAGAGTTTTTTTTTTATTTGTTTGTTAAATTTTTGTATTTTCAAGTTTTATTAATTTCATTGCATGTTTGTGTCATGTTTTACTATTTATTTTATTTTATTAGTTATTATTAGGCGAGTTATTATTTTCATTAGTTAGTTTGTTATTTCAACTCCTACAAATGCACATTCAATAATAACTGTGTCGTTACATAAACAATTTTTTTAATTATTATTATTTTTTATTTTAGTTATCACAATGCAGTGTTTCTCTTATGTTCTGCCACTAACTAAGAGTGTATGTACATGTTTATGTGTACATATAGATATTTGGCCTTAGTCACAGCCCTGGCGTGTGGTGCTGACTGGGTTTTTATTCCTGAAATGCCCCCAGATGAAGGATGGGAGGACCATCTGTGCAGGAGACTTACCTATGTAACATCTATACACATTATAACTGTCTTGTTTACCATCATAGTCAACATCATCATATTATATTCTGTCTAATGTCATCATGTTGTCTTGATTGTGCAGCAAAGAAGCATTGGCAATCGTTTGAATGTCATCATTGTGGCAGAAGGCGCTTTGGATCGCCACGGCAAACCTATCACTTGTGAAATGATCAAGAACGTAAGCCAAACATTGCTGCATAAAAATATGATCATTGTGAATTTTTTATCATCTGGTACTTCACAGGACATGGCTAATTCTTCATATTTGTTTGTGTTTGTTTAGCTGGTCACTAAGAAGCTCGGCTTTGACACACGTGCCACTATTCTGGGTCATGTGCAGAGAGGAGGAACACCTTCAGCCTTCGACAGAATCTTGGTATGGTTCAGATTTTGAAAGTATTTTTTGTTTATTTGATGCATCTGTAACATGCTGCCAGTAAGGTCTTCCCCTGTCCGTCTTGTTCTCAGGGCAGTAGGATGGGGGTGGAAGCTGTGATGGCATTGCTGGAGGCCACTCCTGACACCCCTGCATGTGTGGTCAGTCTGTCTGGAAACATGGCGGTTCGACTGCCCCTCATGGAGTGTGTGCAAGTGGTGAGCAGTAACGGACACATTCTGACTTGGCTGCATAATTATCATATTTAATTTGTTTTGTTGTGATTGTCCAAATCAGAATGCTGTTTTCCCAAAATAGAAATGTACAGTATGTGTTTATTTGTTTGTTTGTTTTTATTCTTTTAATGTAAATTAATTTAAGCAGTTCATAGCTCATAAATTGATAAGTTAAGAAGTTTACATTTTATATAATTTTATATTTATATTAACAGTTTAAATATGTGGTCTGTAAGATTTAAAAAAAAATGTTTTTGAAAAAAGTCTCCTGTGCCAATATTGTGCATATTTTGAAATAAAATAAATAAAATAAAGCTAAAGAAAGAAAAAGAAAATAAACAACGGTAATTTTGTGAAATATTAGTACTGTTTTCTTTTTCTTTTTAATATATTAAAAAATAAATGTACTCCGGTGATGGCAAAGTTGATTTTTTTTTTGCAGTAATTACTCAAATCTTCAGTGTCACATGATCCTTCAGAAATCATTCTAATATGCTGATTTGGTTCTTAAGAAACATTTCTTACTATTATCAATAGTAAAAACACTTACTGAATAAAAGCATTTTTTATATTAGTTTTAAAAAATCTTAATGACCCCAAAACATTTATAATAATAATGGTAGTATAGTTATATATATCATAATTAATATATGTTTTTATTTTTGAAGACATACAGTATTTGATGCAAATGTTTGGTTGATTTGTTCCATTGTTAAGCGATTTAATTTTTAATATCTTCCCGTTCTCGTTTTTAGACAAAAGAAGTGACCAAAGCAATGGCAGAGGGCAAGTTTGAGGAAGCTGTCAAGCTCAGGGGAAAGTGAGTTCTTTATCCTCGTCTTTCTCTCTTTCTTTCTTTCTTTCTTTCTTTCTTTTTGTTATATAAAACTAATCTTGTGATTGATTTGCTGTTTCTCTTCTGCAGGAGTTTTGAGAACAACTGGAGCACGTATAAACTCTTGGCTCATGTGACCGCCCCAGATGTGAAGGTGTATAATAAGCAGTATTTTATCACCCTTTTGTTAGGCTTTACTCCAAATATATGAATTTCTCTCTTCTCTACATTTATTTATTAATTGTGATTTTTATCATCATCCTCCTTCTTTGTTTCTCTCCTTGTTTAGAGTAATATGAACATAGCTATCCTCAACGTGGGAGCTCCATGTGCAGGAATGAACGCAGCAGTCCGTTCAGCCGTCAGGATCGGTATCCTTCAAGGACACGACATGCTAGCTGTACATGATGGCTTTGATGGACTTGCACACGGAACTGTAAAGTATTTAAGATACATGAGGAATCCATGAGTCCACATGAAGACACGTGTCTATTCAATTTCATCTCTGTCTCCTGCTTTTCACAGATTGAACCAATGACATGGGGCTATGTTGGAGGCTGGACAGGCAAAGGCGGTTCTAATTTAGGAACCAAGCGGTACGACAGAAATGTTTATTCAGTTCATTTTATAACTCTTTATAGAACTTTAATATTACAACCCAACTACATCACCGTTTGGGTATTAGTAATATATTTTCAAAAAACTTTCAAAAATCCTTTGGATGGTAGTACCTGTAGTGTGAGTTCCAGCATTTAGTTGTTGTTTTTGTTTCTCCCTGGAGGTCACTGCCAGCTAGTATGATTGAAGAGATCAGTCTGAATATAGCCAAGTTTAACATTCATGCCCTGGTTATCATTGGAGGGTTTGAGGTGAGAAAATCCTGAATATTAGTTCCAATGTGAATAAAAACATTCTTTTTATTTGCCCTTCTGATACTACCTCACCTTTCTGTTTCCTTCTTCACACTCTCTCTCTTGTTTAGGCTTTTGTTGGAGGTTTGGAATTAGTGACTGCCAGAGAAAAATACGAGGAGTTGTGTATTCCCCTGGTTGTAATTCCAGCTACTGTGTCTAATAACGTTCCTGGATCAGATTTCAGCATCGGTGCTGATACCGCTCTCAATACTATCACAACTGTGAGAAACCACACACTATAAAAAAATATATATATTTACAGTTCACAGACATGTAAGTCCACAACTATATGTGTAAGCATCTGTTTTGTGTCTTTTAAGACATGTGATAGAATCAAGCAATCCGCTGCTGGAACAAAGCGTAGGGTCTTCATCATTGAAACAATGGGGGGATACTGTGGATATCTGGCAACCATGGCAGGACTGGCTGCAGGGGCTGATGCTGCTTATATCTATGAAGACTCATTTGGCATTCACGACCTGGAGGTGAAACATGTTTGGTTAGAGACTGATGCTTTATTGAGTGCATGTACCTTATTTTGCTTGTTTTTAACCATTAAATGTCTGGTTGGGAGATAGACAAACGTGGAGCACTTACTGGAGAAGATGAAGACCACAGTGAAAAGAGGCCTCATCCTTAGGTTGGTCATTCTGCTACACAATCTCCTTCTGGGTCTTTTTGCTCTCTCTTTTACATTCAATCAACTTCTCCAGTAATCTAGACAAATGACTCCAGTCTTATTTCATTCTTGGACCAGCACTCTAAATAACATCAAACTGTTTTCCCTCAGGAATGAGAAATGTAATGCAAACTATACCACAGATTTTCTCTTCAACTTGTACTCAGAAGAGGGCAAGGGAGTTTTTGACTGCCGCAAAAATGTGCTTGGCCACATGCAGCAGGTCTGTGTGTACAATATTGATAGCATTCTTTGTTTTAACATTAGAACAGAGCTGAGATTTCCCTTGTCATTATCTCTTTTCTCATGGTATTTCAGGGTGGAACCCCTACACCGTTTGATAGGAACTTTGGTACAAAGATGGGTGCTAAAGCAGTGCTATGGTTGACTGATAAACTGAAGGAGTGTTACAGACATGGTGAGTGAACAGTAATTTCAATGAGGGGATGGCTGAGTAAAGGATTTTAACTGTATTTGAATTGTGTTTAAATGTAAAGCACGTGCCAGGTAAAAATAGTGACTGGAGAGAGAGAGATAGACAATTTTATAAAAATGTCATAAAATGTATATAAAATGCTAATAGTCAACTTTACGAGGTCAAACTAAATATTATATGAGCTGTTTGTACAAAATTGTGGTTATGCGAGAGTTATTTTTTTAGCAACAAACATTAAAAAAACATTTTTAACTTAAGTTTAAGTACTACTATTACTAATAATAATTTATAAATATCTTAATTAAATATAAATATTTTTACTAATGAATTGAATATCAGTGTCAAAATTGTGGCTTGACTTGGTTTTTTTTTTAAATTGATGGTTACAGTCAAGAAGGGTTTAAAGGCCAAAATCACCATTTTAAGAGAGGGATAATGACATTTAATATGTTTTAGCTAGCTACTTTTCATGCTAGGTTAATTTTATCTTACAAAATAGTGTAACATATCTAATAATATAAAAGCAGTGGGACACCAAAGTGTATCATATTCATGGAAAATGCCTTACATATGAACATGACCTGTTTGTGTGAATAATGTTCTCTTTTTGTCATCATGTGAGCAGGCCGTATCTTTGCCAACACACCAGACTCTGCCTGTGTTTTGGGAATGAAAAAGAGAGCCATGATCTTCCAGCCTCTCTCTGATCTCAAAGAGGACACTGACTTTGAGTGAGTGATCCCGCTGTTTCATTTTTCAAAGAGCTGATAAAAAATGTAAAAAAACCTGTAACTTGAATGCAATGTAAGTCGCTTTGGATAAAAGCGTCTGCTAAATGCATAAATGTAAATGTCCACCTGGAAGAGGCATACTGCGGAGTCACCTCCTCCCAGAGGGGGTTAAGTGACATTTCTCACGTGAAGTAACCCGTAGGTCCCTATTGCACATGGAAGTCTCTGAGATGGCTCAGGCTGCATCATTTAGAGATGGCAGAATGCGGTCTGCCAGGGAAAACACGGCCCTATTAAGTGTACCGTGGAAATAACATATGGGATTCCAACAGGGTCACTCATATGGGCACTAGCCTCACACCAGATTTCAAGAATTCATTGGCTGAAAGGCCTGGCGCCAGACACTCCGCCACGCCTGGCCGCCGGAGTGCTGGAGGACTCGACAGGGTTAGACGGGTAGGGAACTCTCTTCAGAATTTAGGCGTTAAGGACGCCACAAGCCGACTCTGAACCGGGCCTCTCAGTGCCACTACCCGTTTAAGGTGAGAACACAGGAGGAAACCGGTTCGACACGCAGGCTATAGAACCTAGCAAGCGTGTTAGGAGTCGCCCAGCCCGCAGCTCTACAAATGTCTGCTAGCGAGGCACCACGAGCCAGTGCCCAGGATGATGCGACACCCCTAGTGGAGTGAGCACGCAGCCTGAGCGGGCAGGGCACACCTTGTGCTTCATAGGCCAAGGTGATGGCATCCACTATCCAGTGGGCCATCATCTGCTTGGAGACAGCCTTCCCCTTCTGCTGTCCTCCGTAACAGACAAAGAGCTGTTCTGAGATTCTAAAGCTCTGAGTTCTATCCACGTACTATCGCGGTGCGCGTTCAGGACCGAGCAAAGCTAGGGCTAGGTCTGCCTCCTCCAGGGGCACCACCTGGTCCCTGAAGGGAGTGGTAGGAACCTTGGGCACGTAGCCAGGCCGGGGTCTCGGTGTTGCACTAGAGTTATCCGGCCCGAACTCAAGGCACGATTCGTCGACCGAAAATGCCTGTAGGTCCCCCACCCTCTTGACCGAGGCCAATGCAGTCAGGAGTAGGGTTTTCATAGAAAAAAACTTCAACTCGACTGACTGCAAAGGCTCGAAGGGGGTAGTTTGAAGGGCTCTTAGCACCAATGCCAAATCCCAAGAGGGTAGGGAGGGAGGCCTAGGAGGATTTAACCTCCTGGCCCCCCTAAGGAACCTGACGACCAGATCATGCTTCCCCACCGACCTTCCCTCTATGGGGTCATGGTGGGTGGAAATAGCAGCAACGTAAACCTTAAGGGTGGAGGGGGACAGCCTATACTCCAACCCTTGCTGCAAGAAGGAAAGCAGAGCTCTGATCGAACATCTCCGGGGGTCCTCATGGTGAGAGGAACACCATTCGACGAACAGGTTCCACTTCAGAGCATAGGCCCGTCTAGTGGACGGTGCTCATGCTGAAGCGATAGTGAGCGCTACCTCCTGGGGTAGGTTACCTAGAACCTCCGCATCCCATCCAGGGACCACACGTGGAGTTTCCACAGGTCCGGACTCAGGTGCCAGAGGGTGCCCCGTCTCTGAGAAAGCAGATCCTTCCTCAGAGAAATCGGCCAGGGAGGGGCTGTTGTGAGGAGCATGAGTTCCGGGAACCATGTCCTGTTGGGCCAATATGGAGCCACTAACAGGACTTGCTCCTCATCCTCCCTGATCTTGCACAGTGTCAGTGCTAGTAGGCTCACTGGGGGAAACACATATTTGTGCAGGCTCCGAGGCCAGCTGTGTAACAGTGCATCTGTGCCGAGCGATGCCTCGGCTAGGGAGTAGAACCACTGGCAGTGGGTGGTTTCTGGAGATGCAAATAGGTCTACCTGAGCAACTCCGAACCGCTTCCAAATCAGCTGAACCACCTGGGAATGGAGTCTCCACTCCCCTGGAAGTGCTGCTCGAGACAGCTTGTCGGCTGCCCACCTCGGGACTCGGCCATGGAGCCAGTGCTGAAGCTGTCTGATGTGGAGCAGACTGAGCAGAACTACCGCCACAGCTACCGCCATTTGCCCATGGAGCCTCTGAAAAGGCTGGAAAGCTGCTGCGGCTACGTGGGAGCGGGGATGGCCACAGGGGGGCGCCCACAGCGACAAGCAGGCTGAGGGGCTGCAGCCGGAGTGGAAGCAGCAGGTTTTCTCCGGCAAATGATGAGTTTGATTGCCTCAGTCTGCTTCTGTGCTGCCAAGAACTGCTGGGCAAAGCTCTCGACAGCGTCGCCGAAAAGGCCGGTCTGCGACACAGGAGCATTCAGGAACTATACATTCTCATGCTCCTTCATGTCAGCTAGACACAGCCAGAGATGACGCTCCTGGACCACTAGCATGGACATCGCACAGCCCAGAGACTGTGCAATCACCTTCGTTGCTTTTCGTCGCTTCGTCGTTTTTTTTAGTCTCGAGCAAGAGACTGTTCACGACATTCACGTTACATGATTTGACAATTTTTACTTAGAGACGGTCACAGCGCACCGCAATAAAAGACATGATCATTCATGATTTCATAACCGCTGGCCAAACTCAGAAACGAAACTAAAATTAAAACATCTTTGAGAGCAAGGGGGCCCCCTGGTGTTTCGGGGGCCCTACGTAGCTTGAGTATTCTGCATGTAGGGAGGATCGGCTCTGCCCAGTGTGCTCCTTCGGCAGCTCCACCAGCTTGAGGGGTGAGGGACTCCACTTGGGGAAGCCCTCACTGTGATCCTCAATTCACCTCTGACTCCACTGGACGCACTGACTGAATGCCCAGACATGTGAGGCAGCGATTGTGATCGTCCTGAGGCGCCAGGAAACGACCACACCATCTTTAAAAAGACGCGATCACCCGTGTTGCTCTTTTAGGGAAATGCTCCTTTAGTGCTGAAGCACGCAGGGGAACTGGTCACCGCACACTCCTGGTGTGGCTGTCAGCATGAACTCGATAGCTGCGAGACTGTGACCACCGCTGCTGTTGCCGTAACGCCCGCACTCTCGTTCTCTCTGCAACACCGAAGTAAAGAGCAGTAGTAATGCACCACCGCTCGGCTCTGAAGTGAAAGGATGAATTAATGCGGTGCACCTGCTGCCTCTTATACCTGCGCTGCCAGATGCGAAATATCACATGCCAATGTCCATTGGCTTGTTTAGTTACAATCAAAGTGGATTGGTCTCTCTGGTGAGATCCCAATTTGTCGGTCACCAACGTGACTCAGAGTGACCGACTGAAAGGGAACCTATCTTATCACTGCATCCTCATGTGCTCACACTGTCTGTTTCTGTTCCAGACATCGTATACCGAAGACTCAGTGGTGGCTGAAACTTAGGCCCATTCTCAAAATTCTGGCTAAATACAAGATCAGTTTGGACACCTCAGAGACAGCTACAATGGAGCATGTAATCAAGAAGAGAGAGACAGTCTAGACAACACACACACACACACACAATTACAGTGGAATAGAAAGGTTTATGAGCCATATGATCTTAGTATACAAGAACATTCAGTTAATCACCCTCATGTTCTTCATAAACCATATGAACACAAAAGGAAATATAGGTTACACGAGTGAACAAATAATGTCAGAATTTTTGGATGAAGTATGCCTTTAAGTACAAACCCCCACTAAAAGACATTTTTTTCAGTATCAATTGGAATTTTACTATTTCACTACTGGATTTCTCATTTTGGATTATGTCTGATTAAATTGTACTATTGTTTGAAAATAAATAAAACGAGCTAAATGCAACCTGTACATTTTACAAGTTTTCACTGAACACATAGAGATATTTGAAAAATAAAATGATGGTGAAAAACAATTTACATAAATTGAAATTCATTAAGACATTACATATTTTCAATGCGTTTTGGATTTTTATTCTACACGGCCAACAAATGATTTACAAAATGTTTCCAAATTTCAGATTTTCTTATGTATATGGTATCCCCCCAAAAAACTGTACAATTTATTATTTTTTATTACATTATCATAATTAAAACATCAAATATACTAATCCTAGCACACATCCCAGTTTTCTTCCAATATGTTCCAGAATATCGTTTAACATCCTTGAAACCCTGACTACACAGTACACCTTTCATCATATTCATGTGGTGTTAAAATAAATATGCTTGTCTACAGCTGTGTTGTTATGCACTTCATTTTATAGTTAAAAACACAGGTTTTCTAAAGCACAATTTTCAGATTACAAATGTGAGATTCCAATACTAAAGATGTTAGCAAACATGCAAAAGCAGGAAACAAGTCACAAGAGCGCTGCCATGTTGCGAAAATATTCTTACCCTATAACAGTAATAATCTATCAGAAAGTAATAACAAAAGTGCTGGCTAATAGATTAGGCAAACATATTGCAACAATAATACATCCAGATCAAACTGGGTTCATACCTAGCAGGTTCTCTTTTTGCAATGTTCTTTACAAGGACTATGGAAAAGATCATTTCATTAAATGCTCAAAAAGCTTTTGACCAAATAGAGTGGCCATTTACGCTAAAATCGCTTGAGCGTTTTGGATTTGGAAGCGGTTTTATTAAGTGGGTAAAAATTTTGTATTGACGTCCTTCATCATCCATTCTAACGAATGCTAATAAATCTAAACCATTTGAGTAACATCGTGGAGTTAGACAAGGAGATCCTCTTCTTTTTGATATTGCCTTGGAACCATTGGCAGTATTAGAAGTCACCCCCATATTCACGGAATAAAGTTAGGAGGTAATGAAGTACTGGTTAGTTTATATATGCTGATGACCTCTTAATATATCTCTCTGATCCAATCAAATCAGTGCCTCATATGCTTAATTATGTTAACGCCTTTGGCAAGTTATCCGGGTATACTATTAATTGGTCCAAAAGTGAATTTATGCCACTAAGCATACAAATCCCAATCACTTTGGTTCTTTGCCTTTCAAACTAGTTGAAGATCACTTCACTTACCTTGGCCTAAAGATTCCAAAGAATTTTTTATCAATGACTGATAAAGTGAAGGATAATATTGGTAAATGGAGGCTACATCCTTTATCAATGGTTGGAAAGATCAACGCAATTTAATGATTATTTTACCACAGATTATATACCTTTTTCAAAATCTTCCCATTTATACACCCATGTCCTTTTATAAACTTTTAGATTAAATTATCATGCCATTTATCTGGGCCTATAAAACTCCCCGCATAACAAAAATACATTTACAAAAACCCACACAGATAGGAGGCTTTGGGCTTCCAATATTTAAATTTTACTATTGGGCGGCAAATGCTAGAGCTCTGTCCTACTGGCAGAAGGGTGTTCTTAGTGAAATTTCCTTTATTACTGATCCACTATGGCTTAAAATAGAGACAATATCCTTAACTAAATCTTGTCTTCCAGTTCTACTTTTCTCCAAGGTGTCTCCTTCATCAAAATCTATTGGAAATAATTTTATGATAAAAAAATTCAATACGAATATTAAACCAAATAAGAAGTTATTGTACTTTGCCTGATGTCTCTGTTAATACTCCAATTGCTTACAATCATTTGTTTAAGCCATCAGAACTTGATTTGGTATTTGTTGCATGGAGAAACAAAGGTTTAAAGTCCATTGGGTACCTCTATGTAGATTAAATGTTTGCATCCTTTAGTCAATTACAGTCTATATTTAATCTTCCTGGGTCTGATTTCTTTCGGTATTTATAAATAAGGCATTATGTTAAAGAAGTCATTCCACAATTTGTTAGCAAACCAAAGACTAATACATTTGATGAATGTATTATGTCAAATCCAACCTCTAGACATCTGATCTCACAATTTGTTAATGTCTTCCCAGTGTCTGTAAACACAAACCATGCACATAAAAGAAGCTTGGGCCAAGGATTTTGGAGTAGACTTGTCCGATGAAATATGGAATGATTGCCTTAGTAAGGTCCAATTTTGTTAAATAAATGCCAGACACAGGCTGATCCAGTTTACATAGATTGTACTACTCCAAAGTTAGACTAAATAAAATATACAATACTATTTCTCAAATATGTGATAGATGTACCCGTTCTGGTTTTGCCCTAACTTGGTTGATTTTTGGAGTAGCATCTTTGGGTTTTTTTCAAAGGTTTTTCAAAAGGTTGTGAAGCCTGATCCCATTCTAGCAATTTTTGGGACTTCTGAGGTACTGAACACTTTTTTTTCAAGCTCTCAACAACCATCACTGTTGTTGAGTATGGTACTTGCCAAAAAGATAATACTTTTAAACTGGAAATCTTCAGATGCCCCTTTTTTCAAAATCTGGTTGTCTGAGTTGTTCCATTTTATACGATTGGAAGGTATACATTTATTGGAGCCCAAACCACATTGTCGATTCCAGGCTGTATGGCAGCCCTTCCTTGATTTCCTCAAGCCTGTCTAATCTACTTTTATGTAAAACTGCTGTATTCCAACAATCCATGTTAGCCCATTCCATACCTTCTTTTTTTTTTTTATTTAGTATTATTGTATTATATTGTTTAAATATGTTGTTTTGTATGTCATTACAAAAAGCTTTTATTTACTTATATATATATATAATAAAAAAACAGTATTACTCTAGAGTAAAACTTATAATAACTGCTGTCTTGAGTAAATAAAATATATAATAAATAAAAAATAAATACTCTCTTATCCAAGTGTGTAGCTTTAGTTGAGCAAATAGTATTCTTCAGCTGATTTGAATATTTTTAAGGGTGTTGCATTTGGCTTGTGAGGGGAAAGTTACAAAAGAGAAAAAAAAGACACGTACAGACAATATATAGACAGGAAGAGGTCAAGTGCCCACATAATTCCTGTATCGCTTGCACGCTAACTTTACTTCTGTGATATGATCGATATGCTGTGTCTCAAATCATAGTGCGCTGCCTGTCTAGACAGCATATTTAAACATTATAGGCGCGCAACCTTTATGGGAATCACATACACGCGCAGTATTTTTATTTTGTTAGGCTGATAGCCGCGATACCTGCCTAAAAATGTTGCAGCACCTGTCTGTAACGACCAAACATGCTGTCTGTTAGGTAGAAAGTTCACTAGGTTTTGAGACACAACCATAGACGTTCTGATGAGAATGATGGTGACGCCTCAAGTGACGCATTGAATTCACTTTCGAACGCTCCTCGCGACATCTCCCATTTATGGTAAGAGACTCATTTCGAATTATTATAAATTTCGTCGAACTCTTTAATAAAAACTCTATATAAACGGTTAGGTTTTGTTAATGCTTGACAGTTTTAGTTTCTAACAGTTTGTAAAGTAACATTTGATGTTTAACATTTAATTACTGGTTGGGCGTACCACTTTGTTTTAAGGAACGAAAATTATTAAATAAATTAATTTATTAAATTAAAAGCCTATGTAGTTAAATTGAGATGTGTCATTTTCAGTTTTTCAAAGGGTTAAAAACTTTGTGTTTACATGACAGTAATGGCATTAACTCCTATAATATATGAAAGTACCAAGTACATGATGAACTTAAGATATGTAATTTCTTAGGGGTAACTAGACATTTATATTGTTTTTAGCTTAATCGATTAGTTATAGTACCTTCATACAGTACATTGAAAACTGTGAAGTATATTATATTCATTAAAAGTGGCTATAGGGCTTTTCTCCCTCTAACTTTGACCCCAAAACAATTTAAAGGTTTTCTAGAAAAACAACAAAAATGCATACAAACTGTATTTTTAAAGCTTATTGCAAATCTGCTCTTTCTCTATTTAATTATTAGGTTATTGTAACAAAATTTAATTTAGTCTAGCATTTCTGTTTTCTTTATAATTTTTAACTGTTGTCTACAATATGGAATGTATAAGCAAATCTGTAAGATAATTCGATTTTTAGCCCTGTGCTCTGTTAGAATAGCCTATATACTGGCTGCTTTACTAAATTATATAATGAAACCCCATCAGGTGTACTCTTTCTGTCTGTTTCCTCTCTGAACATTTCTGTTACTGAAACAGGGTCAACCCACATCTAAATATTTGAGCATGTTCTTTTTTCCGTTCGCTATTTAAAAAAAGAACAGTGGTTGCACCTCTACCAAGTTCTACTTATTGAGTATGCAAGAATGTGTTTTCACCCTTGGATTTACTGTCTCTCACACGGTCTATGACTCTGTGCTGTTTAAATGATGAACGACAATTAAAAGAGGAAGAAGTGACATTCTGTGGTTTTGTATTTTGTATGTCTGTCTGCCACTTTGCTTGCAAACTTCCATCTTGTAATGCCTGACTCATTGTCAGGTGTCTGGTGTTGAAAACATTCTCATGCATAAAAAGAACAGTATGTGGCCTGGTGGAAGTGCAGTGGTGATTTTAAATATATTTAGCTCTGTTTCTTTTTATTCATGTGCTGGTCACATGGTGTAGTATGTCACGCAAGTGTAGAATTTTTTTTTTTTTTGTAAAATGTAAAAAAGAGAACCGATTTGTTTCTGGTCCCAAAGAACATGACAGTTGAAAAAATATTTATTTTTATTGATAGTGAAACATAATTTGTGTAAAAAGAAATAGTTTTGATTAAAAGTTATGTACATATAAAAACATGAGCGTTATGTGGAGACAGGTATATATTTCATATTAAAATATGTTAAAAATTAAGAAATGTTAATAAAATGTACTCAAAATGAACCTTTTGTCATTGTAACCTCAGAAGTTTAATAAAACTTTCCTTTCTCTGCAGATGAAGGCTATTTTGATAGCTGTGACGGTTTTCTTTCACTGTTTTGGAGAGAGGTGTATATTTGGTAATGCACTTGTCTCTTTATCCATGACTTAAATAAAAAAAAAATGTAATAGTCTTTGATGCCTTTATATTTGAAATGATCTGTATATGTGCATTTTAGGCCAGGAACCACTTTGTCAATCTCACTCTTCATGCGCTGAATGTATAAGGAGTCCTGGATGTGCGTGGTGCACACAGACGGTGAGTTATATCATGTAAATGAATCAGTTTGCAATTGAATTGAACCGTTTCCCATGATCAGGAAAGAGTCTTTGTCAGCTGGAGAGAACTGAGAAAAGAGATAACTGAGAAACAAAGAATCCATTGTACATTAAACCCTGACCAAGTTTTTTAGTTTGCACATTGCTTTTTGTGCCCCTTTGAAGGCTCGTTTCCTGCTGTCATAGCTGTGGCTGTGCATGTTTTTCTGTGCAAACTAACCAGCTGCCTCTTCAGCAATTCATGCTCTTTTCATGATTTTTACACATGGTGATCTTCAAGGTATTGTCTGTCAGCTGCTTCCAAAATTAAGTGTTACAACACTACATGCAAACTGATATAGCTTATCTGTTGTGTACGTCTCATCTACTATTTCCTGCTTTTTAACATCTAAAATAGGGTAAGCTCAAAGTACTTTTAGTTCATTTCGGAAGCCTTCAGAAGAAAATGGATTGTTTGCAAAATATATTATATACATTTACTATTTGTGCATTTTTTAAATCATGAAAACAATCAAATAGACCATTATCACATTTCTAAACATGGATAAATGGGAAAAAAATCAACAATTTGATAATAATAAGAAATCAATTATTAAACTTTAACAAGAATAACACCCCCCCCCCCTCCTAAATTGTAAAAGTAAAAACAGTTGTTAGCTTAAATCATTATTTCTGATGTGATTTGATGTAGGTTGATTCAGTTAATAAATACTGTTATAACATTTAATTTAGATGTTACCATGCGAAGCACAATTGTCAATAGCAAGTTGCAAAATAAAACAAAAAATGCAATTATCACTCTGTAAACTGTAAAAATATATATTTAAAATAAAAAAGAGTATATTTTTCCAAAAAGTGGCTTTTCGGGTTTTCTAAATTTTATGTTAATTCAATGTGTTGCATGCCATTTCTTTGGGATTATTTGATTTCTGATTTATTTAATAAATTATTGTGCTTGTAATGCAAATTTCCTTGTAATGCAGGACTTTCTAAAACCAGGTGAGTCAAATGAACGGCGATGTGATTCTCCCAAGTCTCTGATGGAGAGAAGTTGTAAAGGGGATCATGTGATCAATCCTGGAAAACATCCCTTAACCTTTGTGAAGAACAGTGACCTCAACAGCAATCATGAAAATGTGGTCCAACTCAAACCTCAAAATATCAACATTACACTCAGAATTGGTGAGCTTAAGACTTCTGCTCAGACATACAGCAGCATGTTGGAACATATTGGAACATAAGCTAAAAGCCATGTGCAGAGCATTTACACTTCAGTGCAATTATACACCTTAGTATGCAGATGTAACATTATACAGCAAAGATGCACAGTCATATGTATCTTGCACTTACAAATAATACAAATTGGCCAAATAAAGCAATTAGCACAAACTATATACAAACCAATCATATTTCTGCAGTCCCTAAATTGCTTTCTCTGATTGTATCTTTTAAATGTGCAGGAGTTCCATTTGAATTCAAAGTTGAGTTTAAGAGGGCTGTAGGTTACCCTATAGATCTGTACTACTTGATGGATCTGAGCTATTCCATGAAAGATGATCTGGAGCAAATTAAAACCCTGGGGCAGAAAATCCTCAAGAAGCTGAAGGACATCACAGACACCGTCCGGATCGGTGAGACTATATGCTAACTGAAATATGGTGACTGGTCAATGGTGAATTTTCATCATCATTAATAAATAATAGTAACCAGTAAATACATTTGAACTACTGTATTACAGACAATAAAAATAGTTGCACATTTGTGTATTCCCAGTCTGAAAAAGATATAGTGAGTGAATTAAAGTTATGGAAATTTCTATGTTAATTATTAATATATTGTTATTATTTATTTAAAATTATTAATATATTACTTTCTAGTTATACTCTGCCTGAAAATATTTCTTTAGTTATAGACTTGCTAGAAAATAAAAATGTTCTCATTATTTTTTTATTTTGAAGTGCACTACTGTTCAAAAATCTTTTGAAAATTCTGTTTAATTCTGTAACTTTCATCAAAGTATCCAAAAATTAAGCTGCAGAACTGTTCGTCAACATTGGTAATTTTTTAAGCATCAAATCAACATATTAAAATAATTTCTGAAGGATCATGTGACACTGAAGTAATGTAAATAAGTTTCAAGGCATCAAAGTGGAGTAATGGCTGCTGTAAAATCCAGCTTTGCCGTCACAGGAATACATTTGAAAATATATTAAAATAAAATAAAAACTGTTATTTTAAATTTGACTATTTCTTTATATGCTATTCAATATTTCGCAGTATTGCTGTTTTAATGTATTTTTGATTAAATACATTTTTTCTAAAGATTACAAAATCATACTGATCCCAAATATATACTTAATAAAACATAAAAATGGGGGGGGTTAAATAAAACTATCTGAACTGTAATTTAAAGAAATAGAGCTGCCATGACGTGCATCCTAATCTCATCCTCCATCTTTCAGGTTTTGGCTCTTTTGTTGATAAGGAGATGTTGCCGTATGTCAGTCTGGTGAAGGCAAGACGTAAGAACCCCTGCCCCAATCGCATAGATACCTGCCAACCGGCTTTCAGTTTTAAGAATGTCCTGCCCCTGACTCACGATGCCAGGGAGTTTGAACGAGAAGTTAGCAAACAAAATATCTCTGGCAACCTGGACGCTCCCGAGGCTGGTCTGGATGCTATCATGCAGGCTGTGGTCTGTAAGGTGAAAACTGTGTGCTACCTGTGTGTTGTATGTCGTGCATGTAAAAAAATCAGATTTGAACTAATATGAAAAAAGGCTTATTTTTCCATTTCTCACCACAGGATAAGATCAAGTGGGGTAATGTGACACGGATTTTGGTTTACACATCTGATGATACTTTCCACATGGCAGGAGATGGACGACTAGGTGGTGTCTTTCAGCCACATAATGGACAGTGTCATCTCCCTGAAAATGGTTCCTATAATGGCAGAGCCTATGTGAGCATTGCACATTTAATGAACATTCTTTGCATTTTCTGTTGTAGATGGATGCTAAAAATGGGAAAATTAACCTAAAGAGGAATTTAAGTGATATACGTAGATTGTATATGAAGATATAAAATATTTTTAAATTGTCCTATAGGATTATCCATCAGTGGGCCATGTATCTAGAGTTCTGCAGGATAACAATATTCAGCTCATATTTGCTGTGACTGAGGACATCTATCCAGAATATAAGGTTTGAGGGTGCTATATGTTCTGCTGTTTAAATATGTGGGGGTCAGTAAAAGTGTTGGAATGCATTAAATGTATTAAAAGTGACAGTAAACTCTTATAAATTATTGCAAATTTAATTTGATCATGTGATCATGGGAGAAAATAAATGTACACTCTCAGAAAAAAGCTCAAAAGCTGTCTTTTTTTGAAAGGGTACTGCACCTTTTCAAAAAAGACAGATTTTGAGCTTTTTTTCTGTGAGTGTACCACTGGTAAACATAAATAAATATTATCAACCCCAAACCTTTGTATGGTATTGTATAAATAGATTTAATAATAATAATTTAA
Source organism: Barbus barbus (assembly GCF_936440315.1). Taxonomy (NCBI): domain Eukaryota; kingdom Metazoa; phylum Chordata; class Actinopteri; order Cypriniformes; family Cyprinidae; genus Barbus; species Barbus barbus. The sequence goes on along the minus strand of NC_136741.1, from coordinate 22,672,390 downwards.
GTGAGTTTTTAAAATAGAATTATTCTCTCTCTTTTCCATCATTCACACACACAAACATTCACAGGCACTGAGTGCATTGATTCCTCAGTCAGTGGTTGGTGTATTAAAGAATGACTCAAGTAATGTTGTGGATCTCATCTCTGAAGCCTATGGGGTGAGTCTTTTCATAATTTAATCTTTTGACCTTGTTTAGTGATGTTGGCTTGTGCACTGACTCAACTTCCCATTTAACTAACAGTGATTATAAGTGACTGCTAGAACAAAACAGTCAGCATTACCACGCAACCCTGTTTTCCACTTCTGCTTAAATGGTTAAATCATTTACTAAATGAACTGAAACTGACCTACATACCAAATAAATAACTGCCATATATTAAATGATTTAAGTTTAAGTTATCTTATATTGTGATCATATGAGAGGCAATAAACTAGCACAGTGTTAGAAATTGCTTGCCAGGAATAATGATCAATTATACAGTTTAGTGATCATTATCCAAATATTGGACCACAGAATTAAACATTTAACCATTTAGAATCAAGTATTCCAGAAAGCCACATGATATTTAATTATTTGTTTCTTTTTGTGTACATTTTTAAGGATTCAAATAATACACAAAAACTTTTGTCATAGACACACTTTTTTGCTTTAATAATTCATATATCACTGTATATTTATTTACATATACTGAAAATACATGTTTATGTGGGCCAGAATTTGTCATCCACGCTGGTGTTAGAGCAGGAGGGAGCTCCAAAAGAATTGGACGTGTCCTATATGTCTACATGTAAGGGGAATCAGGCAGATACAGAATGGAAGGAGAAAGGAGTGTGTCAAGGCATCAAGCATGAGCAGGTAAGCACCACCATCAGTGGTTTCATCTGAATTATCAGCAACCAGGAAACATTTGTTGTTATATCTCATAAACCTGAAGAAGTTTAGTTTTTTCTTTTCATTTATTGATTTTATAGATTACGTTCAATGTACGTTTGAATGCATCTGCATGTCTGAAGGAGCCTCAGACATTTCGGATCAAATTGCAAGGCATCAATGAGGAAGTGAAGATCACAGTCCATACAGAGTGTCACTGTAACTGTGGTGTTCCAGAGATTTATCCCGAACACTGTAGCAGCAAAGGAAATCTCTCATGTGGCGTGTGCAGGTAGGGACCCCTAGCGTCTCAGCAGGGAACTACATCAGCTAACAGACCACTTGATTAGAGGATCTTTGAACTTGAATAATTTAAACAATTAACATTTTGTCATCATGTTGTTCCAGCCCTGTATTTTTTTTATTATTTTCTTACAAAAGTTTTATTTATCTATCTAAAAAAATGTCAGTGTACATTTACACGTCGTGGCCTAATGGTTAGAGAGTCGGACTCGTAATCCAAAGGTTGCGGGTTCGAGTCTCGGGCCGGCAGGGATTGTAGGTGGGAGGAGTGAATGTACAGCTCTCTCCACCCTCAATACCATGACTGAGGTGCCCTTGAGCAAGGCACCGAACCCCCAAGTGCTCCCCGGGCACCGCAGCATAAATGGCTGCCCACTGCTCCGGGTGTGTGTTCACGGTGTGTGTGTGTTCACTGCTGTGTGTGTGCATGTTGGATGGGTTAAATGCAGAGCACGAATTCCGAGTATGGGTCACCATACTTGGCAGTATGTCACTTCACTTCACATTCATATATGTACCCAAGTTAGCTATTTTATTATAATACCAAGCTCCAAAAAGAGAGAAAAGCACAATGGATATATCTAATTTGCTATTACAGTCATCAGCAGGTCTTAAAATCACATTTCCAGTCACATTTGTCACTTGTGTGTCTTGATTAGTCACATGACACATGAGAAGCAGTGGGATTTAGTGTCAGATATTTCAAACGTTATTTTCATGACATTTTCAGTTACTAGCAGCCTAAAATCTTCAAAAGACTACTTTTATGATATTTTGTGGTGCCTTTTTGTAGGTTGGCAGTATAAATCATCTTTTGTGTTTCACAGAAGTAAGAACATATATTATGGGGCCGGAATGATGTGATGTGATTTGATTGTCATGTTGATTTATTTAAAAAGCTCTTGAATGAACACCTTTATTTATTTGATTTAACAGCTTTAAATGTTGGTGCATATTGGCAAATACTGTATGTCTTACCAGTTTACATTTTTTAACTTGTAAAGTGTGTGTGTGATGTGTTTGTTAGCTGTGATAAAGGATATTTGGGTCAGCGCTGTGAGTGTGAGCAACAGAGTGATGCGGACTCTATCGTCAACATGCTGGCATCCTGTCGGCCTTACAACGGCTCACTGGTTTGCAGTGGACATGGCATCTGTGAGTGTGGCAAGTGTGTGTGTCATGGCCATTACAGTGGGAAATTCTGCGAATGTGATGACAATAGCTGTGAATACCATAATAGCCTTCTCTGTAATGGTAAGTCCAGTGGATTGGCACAAAAATGCAGCTTTTTCTTTCTTTCTTTTTTTAAATTTCAGATTCAAAACTCACTATCTACTCCTCTGTGCGTTTGTCATAGGTAAAGGCAGATGTAAGTGTGGAACATGTCAGTGTACTAGTAACTACATGGGGTCTGCATGTGAGTGCTCACCTAGCCAAGACAAGTGTATGAAAGACAAAATGCTTTGCAGCGGTCAAGGCAAATGCACTTGCAACCGTTGTCAGTGTAACGAAGGCTTCAAAGGAGAGCACTGCTCTGCATTCACTGATGAGTGCACGCATTTGAAGTGAGTATCTGTCTCTTCCTGTGAACTACTATCTGTGGTTCAAGATTACGTTTAGTGAGGTGTGCATTTGTGTGTGGGTTTGTTTCTATTTGAAGTCACAATTTCAGTTTTCTCTTCCTGTTGTATTTTTTTTTTTTTACTATTATTCATAAACCTTACAATGATCATGATCACAATTGACTTTTGAATTGTGAATCATTGTGTGGCTTATTCCAGCTACCCACTTAGACTGGAACAGACTGTATAATGAACTCTGTTTGGTAAAAAATAAATAAAATAAAATAAAGATAAAATCTTATTTTCATTTAGTTTAAATTGATGTATTAAAAGAGGGGCAGTCGTGGCCTAATGGATAGAGAGTTGGACTTGTAACCTGAAGGTCATGGGTTTGAGGCTCAGGTCCGGCAGGGATTGTAGGTGGGGGAGTGAATAACCAACACTCTCTCCACCCTCAATACCACGACTGAGGTGAGACCCTTGAGCAAGGCACCGAACCCCCAACTGCTCCCCGGGCGCCACAGCATTGGCTGCCCACTGCTCCGGGTGTGTGTTGTACACTTGGATGGGTTAAATGCAGAGCACAAATTCCGAGTATCACCATACTTGGCCACACACCACTTCCCTTTCCCTTTCCCTAAAATAACTAAAAGTAAAACTGAAATCAAAACGAACAAAAACTTAAAGATATAATAAAAAGTAGAAAATGCAAAACTAAAAACTAATTCCAAAATATTACTAAAAACTATAATAGTATCTCAATTATACTAAAATAACACTGCTAGAAACACCAAAGTCAATAATTTACAGAATGACCATGTAGCAAACCATGGGTTTGATTCCCATGGAATGCATGGACTGAGAAAATACCTTGAATGCAATGTACTACAAATGCAAATTCACTTTGGACAAATGTGTCTTTGTTTAAATATGTCTGCAGGGGCTGTGTGGCTTGTCATGTAGAAGCTGGTACTCCTGATACCAATGACTGTGCTGCAAAATGTTTGAATGCTACAGTATCTCGTCTTGATGGCACCCATGAGCTGCGTTGCACATACGAAGCTACCGTTTCATATGATGTGAAACTTGATGACGGCAAAATTGTGCTTCAATATGCAGACCTGCCTCGTATGTGTTACAATCTACTTTAAGTTCATTTGACAAGACTGTAAAATAAGCACACTATTAAACTCATACATGACACAGAATTTATGTAACTGTGAATGTTAAATGTTTGTTATTTTTGTCTCTGTAGGTTCTGTTGATAAGACTACACTTATAATTGGCATCTCTGTGTCAAGCATAATTCTTATTGGCATTATAATAATCATTGTTTACCGTGGCCTGCTGGAGCTGTACGACATTAGAGAATATCAGAACTTTGTCAAAGCGCAGAAACAGACCGAATGGAAAGAGGTGATGTACATGCAATGACACCCTTAAGCACTTAAACACATTTAGCTTTGTAGGATTTAAATGTAGAGCAAATTATAACCTGTGTAGACAACATATTGTTTGTTTCAGTGTGAAATTAAATAATTTACAGAATGACCATGTAACAATCGAATGTCTATTTGTTCTGTACAGGTCCAGAATCCTCTTTTCAAAGGTGCCACAACAACGGTGTATAACCCTTTGCATGTCAAAGACGAAAACGAAAAGGAACATTCAGATTTAATTTAAAGAGAGAGAGGGTCTCTGGGAGTTTGCTATTGTAATATCTTGTTTTTGCATTTTTTTTATTGTACAGCTTTCATTAAAATATATTCTATAGCAATAAAAACATTTAAATACAGGATTACTTGATTGTTAAAAATATTGTGATGTATTTCATGCATATTAATATACATGATGAACGCAAATCCTTCTTTCTCCAAAAAAGGTTGAGAAACTGAACAAGATTTGGAGAATGTTCTTTTATGAGTAAAATAAAGTGTGTTTAAAATTATTTGATTTTTGTGCATATTTTGATATTTTTAAGCAGCTGTATTGATAACTAAAACCTCAAGGATATGTTTTAGTGCTTATACAGCTGGTTTACAGCTTAAATTATGATTTTTTTGTTAAACAGTGACTTCAAGTTATGTTTGCGGTATGACTTGAACAGCTTTATTCCAAAACCTTTAATAGTGTAATTGTTTTGCTTTTGCTTCAATAATAAAAGTGCCATTAAAAATTTCCCAAAAATGTTTTATTCTTTCATCTTTTAATTTTAGTTCAATTAGCAGGTCACAATCTGTTGTCCGTTTCTATTTCACAACAGCTCTGATCACGACTAGAATTCTAAAAACTACAGTTCCCATAGTAAATAGCGCCACTTCCGGGGCGTCTGCAGTTTCCCGATAGGCTTTGCGGTATTTTAAACAAGTGCGCGACAACATTGCGGTCCGCTGCTGTCATCCAAATAACGGCGAAGTGCGAGTGGAAATAATTACTAATTTTATCTTTATTTAACCACATTAATTAAATATATACATGAACGCAATTCACAACACTAAAATAGTATCGCTATTCCTCCATAATTGACCGTTTAACCTAGCATGGTGGTGGCAGGCTAACAGGTTTGGTTGATTTGTTTACACGGATTGTGGGCCTAAGGTAGCTAGCTAACATTTTAGTTTATACTTAAATGTCAAAGTGTACAAGACAACATAGTTGATGATCACGGAACATACTTTTAATGCAGTAACGTTAATTCAATGTAGATTGTCATCCAGACCTTATCTTTTCAAACTTGTATTACATAATTGCGTTTTTTGCCTTTATATGTTTGTCTAAATCTAATATCTGAAATGATTGTCATTTAACAAGCAGTTTGTTTTACAGTCACAACAGTGATAATGAAGTGCATGAGAACAGAGGAGTACGTCCAGCAGTTATCTTGTATAAAGGACACTGTAGTTCTTCACGACGAGCTGAAGGTAAAAATGGATTTCTATGTACATGTGAGATTGGGAACAGTTTCCAATAAGCTAAAGCTTGGGTTTATTTTCTTATTTTCTTTTGTTGCAGAAACATGTGGATGATGGCTTTGGTCCATATGGTTGTACAATGTGCGATCGTATCATCCGGGCTTGCAACCAGCGGCTGGGCAGTGGGAAACTGGACCCTGCCCATCAGGAGAAGATAGTGGAGTTGGTGGAACTGGCCGTCCAAGGTTTTGAATCGCTTGAGGAGTCAGGAATGCAGAGCAACCCATTTTATCTCGAAAAAATAGTGTTCCACATCCTACAGAAAGTCACCAGTCTTGGAGCTCACGGCCCCGCTTGTCGATTGGGCCAACTTATGTACAGAAGATTAAAGCGTTTGTCTGCAGAGGTACAGTGTGCTTGATGACAGTTTTCTTAAGTGTTATTTATATTCCATTATAGTTTATATTCCATTATTTTGAATTAGCCTTTTTTTATACTTTTTTGTTTGGTAATTTTTCTTTTTAAAATTATTTAGGTTTCACTTTATTTTCTTTAAATTTTAGTTCAATTTTCATTTATTATATTTATTTCAAGCTAATTTTAGTGTCTCAGCGTGAACTTATTTTAGGTATTTGGCTAGACAAAATTTCAAGACAACACTTCTTATTTTCTTTGTCATTTTTATCCAGTATTTACAGTTTATTTTATTTCAGCTTTTTTTTTTTAATTAACAAAAATGTTTCTAATATTTTAGTTTTTGTTAATGATAAAAAATGTCAAAGTGTACGAGACTTTGCTGATGAACATGAAATATACCTTTAATTCAGTAACGTTAACCTTAGTTGATAAATAGTCATTCAACCTTTGTATTTTCAAACTTGTATGACATAATTGCATACTTTCCTTCTATATGTTTCACTTTGTTTTATTTAAATTTTAGTGCAATTTTAGTTAATTGCTTATTTCGAGCCAATTTTGAAAAAAATCTAAAACAAATTTTTAGTTTTAGTTAAGGATAAAATCTATGGTCAAAACACTTTTTTTTCCAGCTTTGATACAAAAATTGTGGGAACCTTGGAGACAGTTTGATTTCTTTTGAATGTAATAAAATGTGTCCATATGTCAAGGTGTTTCTGTAAACCTCATATATTTGTTTTTTGTCCAACAGACGGATGACTTCAATGTTCTGGTGCGGAATTGCTTCGCAGTGCTGTGGAACGGTCTCCTGTCCAACAGAGCGAGTGGTTCCACCCTCCTTCCGCAGGACAGACTTCACTGTCAGCTGCAAGCTTTAACTTTCAAACTCCTAGAACATGGGTCCAGCTCGGCCTCTTTTCCATCTAAAGTTCCTCTGTTTGTAGAAGAAGCAGTAGTAGAATATGAACGCTCTTGTGCTGGTTTTACTCATGATGATGTGAGTTTTCTGTCCTCTGAATTACGAGAACTGTTCTTCTGCACGTTAATCAATCTGCAGGACTCTGCACTGACATGTCTCTCGCTAGCAGTGCGGTGTGAGGTGGTGTTTAAGGTTTGTAAACTGCTCTGCAAGAGTCGGTTTTCAGCCGAGGCTGTTGAACTGTTACGTGGTGCTTTGGAGGGTATTGATGGACGTGTGGGTCTGCGGTCAGCTTTGAGCCTTGCAGATCACGCAGTGCAGCTGCAGAGTGCATTAAGCTTGGGAGGTGAATGCAGTAAGGCTTTCACTGAATGTGCACGTTCCCTCAGGGGGCTGCCCCGTTCCATGTCGGCCGCAGAGTCTCATGCCCAATTAGAGGCTTGTCAGCTGGTTGTTTGGGCGATGGAAGCTGGTCAGTGTAAAGGAATGGACGTAACTACATTGCTGGCTTGCTTTTCATTTTTGGAAGAATATCAGGAACTTCTGCTCACACAGCAAAAAGTAAGATTATATAATAATTTAGCTGGTACTCAATAATACGTGCTTGGTATATGACTTTTTTTAAAGGCTTGTGCTTGTGTTTCAGGACTCATTTTCACAGCAGGTGCAGTACTCGCTTTGTTTCAGTTTTTACCAGGGCTTCATTAGCATGTATGATAGTCTTCATGCATCTCAGGTAATATGCTAAACTGTCTTGTGACCATGATTAAGTTTTATGATCAGCTAGATGTTTCACATTCATATCCTTCATTTAACATTTACGTCCTAAGGTGACTGCGGGCGATGCTCTGGGCAGAGTGCTGTTGTACTGCCAAGCAACGGCAGGACGGATGCTTGCTGAACTGCGGACACTCGACAATGACAATTTCTTGCTTAAAGCAGGTACATCTGCCTGAAGTCTGCATGCTGAAACTTTATTGGATGAGTTGTTTGAAGCCATTGTAGATACATTTCAAAACCTTAGGGTCTGTCTGTAAGATTTAGCCTATTAAATGTAAAACTGTATTCTTGTGAAATGTTTACCATTTTAAAATGATTGTTTCCTATTTTAATATATTTTAAAATGTAATGTTTAATGTTATTCCTGTGAGAGTAAAGCAGCCAATTTGCCAATGTCACATCAGAAATCTTTCTAATATACTGATTTGGTGCTCAAGAAACATTTCTTGTCAAAGTTGAAAACATTTAATAATGCCTAATATTTTGTGGAAATTGTGATACACTTTTTGTTAAGATTCTCTAATTAATAGAAAGTTTACAAGAACAGCATTTATTTGAAAGACATTTTGTAACAATGTAAAAGTTAGTCACTTTTGCTCAATTTAGTGTGTTCTTGCTGAATCAATTTTTCTTGTAGTGTGTGCAGTGAATAATGTGGTGTATGAGCTGTTTAACATGAAGCTGTATGAGGGAGCCTTTGGTTTGGCTGTGATTGTGTGTCAGGAGCTGTGTAAGGACTGCCCACCCTCTCTTCCCGTGGATAGGGTAAGAACTACAGTTTTCTTGTGTCATTTTGTTTACTTTGTTTAGGATTAGGAACACATAGAAATTAGCAATATAATATTGTGACATTTTGTGATTCCTTTGGCCCTTGAAGTCAAGTACCTTGCATGTGTGTTGTCTGCTCTATTATGAATATTTGAATATATGTTCTATACGAATGTAAGTTGTACATTCAGTTAAATGTGTAAATGTCAATATAAGCCTCTAAACTGTAGATGTATTATGTGGATGTTTCAGGTCAACCGCTGTTTCATGCTGACAGTGCAGTGTAGCCGGCGTGGGGGTCAGCTGGAGCAGGCTCTGGACTGGATTGTGCGCTGGATTCAGGTTTTGGGCACACAGATTTTGGATCATTTCGCAGAACCTGTCTCGCTGTGGGTCAAAACCAAGTGTGATGCTGCCCGAGCAGGAGAGGACGACACGCGTCTAAAGTAGCTTAAACTTAGTTAATTGAAAAGGGTTTCTGATATACTATTGTTTAAGTGTGATTTGAATGTGCTGATTTATTTTTTTTGGTCAGGACTCTGAGGGATGGGCTGGGAGAAGCCATAACGGATGAGGGGGTGATGATGTGTTTGTTAGAAGAGGAGTTGCGTTTGTATAAAGAACAGACTGGAGACACAGCCCAGGAGCGCTACAACACACTCTGTGACCTCTTGGATATCTGCCATGAAGAAACCCCACACACACTGAGACGGGCAACATATCTGTGTGAGATGGCACAGGTTGTGTGCTATCAGGACTTCAGCCAACAGACTGACTGGTGGGTAAACATGACCACAGGACCGTATTTGTTTTAAAGACTTTTTCTGCTTTTCTCTTATTTGAATTAGAGAAAAAAATATATAAAGCACTTAAGATCTTTTTGTTCTTGGCAATCAGCTCAGCAGTTGACTTCACCCATGAGGCTTTGAGGTTGCTGGATTCGGAGCCAGAGACCGCAGAGAATGCTGATAGGCTGATGGATGAGAAGGCACATGCCTCCCTGTGGCTCTACATCTGTACTCTTGAGACCAACCTGCAGGAGGTCAGTAGCTTCAGTGTACATTACAGATAGAATCTACAGATTCTATTTTCAAAGCGAAATGTTCAAAAAGATTTAACAATTTTACTGACCCCAAACTTTTGAACCATAATATACATATTATAAAAAAAGTCACTATTTTCATTTGGCATGTCACAGGCTGTGGACACAGAGAAGCGATTGCGTGCAGTGCAGGAGGAGAATAAAATAGAGATGAATATGGATCCTGTTCCCACTAATGATCTGGAATACGAAGACAAACAGAAATCACAAGAGAGCCAGTTAGTCTATGATGGACTACGCTTCAATCTATTAGCTCAAAGCAGTAAGTCATACACTCAAATGCAGAATGCAGACACCAGAAGAGATTTAATAAGCAATTCTTTATGGGATAATCTAATGGTTGAATCGTGTGTTTCAGAGCTGAGTAAGCCGTTGGACAGATGTTTGTCTCTGTGGCGGAGTCTGCTCAAGGGGTCTGTGCCTGCAGTTAGAGACCCTAAACTCACTGCTTCTTCCATGACATTGATGGCTGCCCTCTACAATCTTATGGGCAAAGTAAGACTACACACCCACATCTCTCTGTAACTTCAGCTTACTCAAACTCATAACCAAGAGAGAAGTATTTGAGACTCATGCTGAATAATGATTGTCTCTGTTAGCACCTGCTAGCTCTGGAGGGATATCAGCTCGCTGCCGCCCTTTTCCGTAGCCTAGGTGATGCCCAGAATAGTGCAAATGCCTTTTGCCAATCTGCCAGGATTTTTCTGTATCTGGGCTCTCCTCAGCTTGCACAGGTGAACGAATTGTTTACACTATACCTCTGTGCTCTTAACGTGTTATTTACACCAGAACTTTATCTGTATGTTTCAGGTGGAGTTAGAAAAAGCAGAACAGAGTTTGACCTCTGTCCCGAGCTCCGAGGGCACATCTGTTATATATATGCTTGCTATGCTGCAGAAAGCACAGATACACTATGCTTTAGGACAGGTAATGCTTGTTCATATAATTTTTACGGACCAGTTAGTCAATTTAATTCAGGAGTGTCATTTATACTGTATTTGTATACTTGCTCACAGAAGCACTGGTCTCTCTCTCTCTCTCTCTCTCTCTCTCTCTCTCTCTCTCAGGTGGAGCGTGGTGTGTGCTGCCTGATGGAGGTGATAAAGGAGTCTGCTCAGCATCGTTCCAAGAGCTGGTACCTGCTCAGGGCACGAGCACTGCAGACAGCTAGTGAATACTTGAGTCTGGACACACAGACTTTGGACTCACAGCTACGACAGAGCATCACTCAGCATGGTTAGCTCTCATATAATTTGCACATTACACATTTAGGTACCACAAACAAAACACAGGGTTTCTACGGTCATGAAAAACCTGGAAAAATCATGGAATTTTAAAACCGCAATTTCCTGTCCTTGAAAAGTTTTGGAAAAATAAATAAACCCAGAAAGTTTTGGAAAAGTCATGGAAATCTGTTTCACAAATCTCTGTATAATAGAATTATGTTTATTCAGGTCCTGAATTTCTGTGCGGGATTGCGCATAGGCTGCTGCGGGACACTAAACACCGTCCAGCCGCTCTTGACAGTCGCGTTTGCGTGGTCTCGTGTTGTTTCCACCAGCGCGGCAAATCCTTTTCATCACCATAATAATTGATGGATATCTAAAATATAAAAAGGAGGAAGCCTCAAACAAGCCCGATGCCGGCCCGCGTCTAAGCTATGACGTGAAAATTGTCCTGAAGCCGTTGGGGCTGAAATACAGGGCTCTTAAAGCTTGTTGCGTGTAAGCGGCAAAAATACACACAAAATTATGTTAAAATGGCCATCCTGGCGAGTATCCCCCTAAGCATGGTCGGGTTTTTCTTAAGTGAATGTAAACAGTTGCGAAAGTGAAAAGTTTCCAAAACGAAATTCAGGTCCTGCGTTTAACTGAGTTAAATAAATGATAATATTCGGTGATGTGATGTGATATGTTCTCTGTGTGGAGTAAAGGTCCTACTGAGTATTACTTGAGTATTTACTACTAAAACAAGAAAGCAAACATTAGCATTAATAGTCATTAATTTTAGTTAACATATGCTATGATAATTGGAAGGAGATTTTTATTCTTATTGTAAAATATTGGAACATTAGGTCATGAATATTGTCTCAAAGGTCATGGACATTTATTGGTAAAAATGTGTACAAACCCTGAAAACAGTTATATCCCATATGTAAGCTCACACATCATCTTGCATGAACTTTCATTAGAGCTAGGAAAAAAGTTTCTTGGTTTTTAAAAAAGGAAATATAACATTTTCTTATTTCTTGAATTAATTTAAATTCATGTTGGGCTTTGTTTGGGGTTAAAAGATACCTGTCTTGCTCATCACAGCTGCATTTATATGACCAAAAATACAATAATAAAAACAATAATATTGCAATTTAATATAGCTTTTCATAAAATATTTTCAAAAGGGTCACCATGGCTGTATTTATTTGATTATAAATAGTTATAAACAGTAACACTGTGAAATTATTACAATATATTATTATATTACAATTATTGTAATGTTTATATTTTAAAGTGCAATTTATTATTGTGATGACACATCTGAATTTGCATCAGCCATTACTCCAGTCTTCAGGGTGTCTTGATCCTTCTGAATTCATTCTAATATGCTGATTTGGTGCACAAGTTATATTTCATATTCTTGTTGAAAACAATTTATGCTTACTGTCATAAATTTTTTTCAGGATTCTTTGATAAATAGAATGTTTAAAAGAACTGCCATTCATTTGAAACCAAAATCTTTTATAATGTGTTCTTGCTGGATAAATGCTGTTAATGTTAAAGTAAATAATGTTAATATCTGAATAAAATAAAATCCTGATCCCAACTTTTTGAATGGTAGTGAATGTGTATTTGAACAACTTAATAAATACGGACACATGCGGGAGTAAATTAATTAATTGTGTGTGTTGTAGGTCTGAAGACTCCAGACACGGCTCAATATGAGGGGTTAAAGCTTTTGTGCAGCCTGGTGATGATGTTGCTGGGCAATGGGTTTTATGGAGCCCCTGGACCAAACACAGACACACGCTTTGTAGATCAAGGTACAACAAGCTGTAACCACTTCTAAACAGATTTGACTACCTAAAAATTATTCTTGGTAATTTTCAACTTGGTGTGTTTTCTCTCTATAGGAGACAGTGTTGTGTTTAAGTGGCTGTTGCTGAGTGAGGTGCTAGTGTGCTCCGAAAGGTTGGTGATCGTGAGGAGCAGCAGTGGGGCTGTTCATGAAGCTAAAGCTCAGTGTCTAGAGGCTCTCAAACTTGCCACCAAACTGCAGACACTCAGCCAGTGAGTACATACTCCATATCTGTGAATGTGAGAGGCAGAATGTGTGTGACAGATCAGATCCAAACGTGTGTTTCTGACATTGAGGGGCAACAACACAAACCAACTAATGCTTTTTCTTTTAAACCACAAGTAGGCTTGAATGTACTGCTGGGATGCCAGACAAATTGTTTGTGCATTTGTTATTTTGTTTTATAGCTGTGCTGAGCTGTTGGTGTTGAAAGCAGAACTGGAGTTGATGAAGGGTGCGAATGAAGCTAGTAGTTTGGATCTGGAGCAAGTTAGAAACTTACTTGATCTCTGCACAGGTAAAGATATAATCGGAGACATTCAAATTTTTCTCTGAAAGGTTCACACAGAATTACCAAGACAAGACCCCTTGAACCCACTCCAGCCATTATTTTTTATTTTTATATGCAAGGTGGAACAGAAAGGTGTTTAGAAGCATTATTTTAGGGTTATGTATATAATATAAATGTGTTTTATTGGATGATTTTTTTTAATTATTTTTTTTTAATTAAAAATATAAAAGAAAATTATAAAAGATTATTTAAAAATAATAGAAATGTATTTGTATTTAGACTTGTAGGCAATAATTTTAAAAACAAAGTATTTTATTATGGTTTCATCTCCCCTGCTTATAGATTTTGGCCAGGGATGGCAACAGAAATCTGAGGTTAAAATAAAACCACGCAAAGGTCGGCCAGCTGCCCCTTCTTCCTCTGGTCACACCCCAGAGGAAGATGATGATCTGAGTGGAATCCTCAGCTCTCGCGCCCTTCTCAAGGAGCCTGTAGAGACCATGTCTCGATTAGGAAGCCAAGGAGCATCTCCCCCTCTGAAGCCCAAACGCCAGCATGTGCTCTCGTGTCTGACCCATGGAGACACCTGCTCCTGTCCCTGCTGCAGTGAGCTCAGTGTGGCTCGAGTCAGTATCCACTGGGCACTATTACAGGCAGACCTCCAGACAGACCCTGAGCGTTCTCGCCAACTACGCCAATATGCCAGGAAACGCTGCCATAGTGTTGCAGCTAAGCTCCAAAACAGTTTGGCAGCACTTATGTCCTCTAAAAAGTCAACTGGACTATGTCTGTCCCTGCTACAGGTGGAACAAGGCAAAGTGCATTTGGGCACTGTGCTTCAGCTCCTTAGAACAGGAGACAAAGAGAAGGCTACAGTCCTGTGGGAGGAAATAGAGGCAGGATTGGAAGCAGTGACACCCAAAGAGGCATTGACACCAGAGCTTGGGCCCATCAGAGCTGCTCTGCTGGGGGCTAAAGCTGTGGCCTGCTGTTTGGCATTGGCCGTGAAGAAACAGTGTGCCCCTGAAGAACTGTTTTCTTCTGTATGGGGTTGGAATCCACTGAAGATTAAACCACAATTAAAACTCAAAACTGAATCAAAGAATCAATCCAAGAGCCCCGTTTCTGACACAACACCTCCAGAGACAGGTGCTAAATGCCACCCTGACACGAAGAGTGCATCTGCAGAGCCGGAAAGCAGAAAAACCAAAGAGTCCTCTTTAGTTCCTAAGAAACCTAAGGACTTGGTGCCCAAAATTACCTTCACAAAATCTTCTATGGTTTTCAAAACGCCCAAAGCAACAAGGACATCCCGGCCCAAATCTGTCTCCACTAGCTCTGGCATTGGTGACTTAAGAGCCTTTGACTTCACTAATGAGGTCCCTGAAATTTCTGTCAACTTCACACCCTCATTACACCCATCTGCCAGCCATCGTGGAATTGTGAAGTCAAAAACTGGCCCAAAGGGGTCGTTCGAAGTTTACAAAGATTCTTCTCCTGCAGAGGAGAAACCTGTGATTGTGCCAGCTGCGCCTAAACGAACCAAGCGCTCTCGCTTCAAGGTTTGGCCCAGTGGTTTCAGAGACGTTTTAGAAGATATCTTCATATCATAACTGATTAGTGAATTAATTACATCTGCTCTCTCTCTTAGGTTGAGTTCAGTGATGAAAGTGATACTGAAACTGCACCTCCTGCTGTAGTGGAAAAGTCAGAAAAAAAGAGGAATGCCTCCAACTCCAAAACATCTCGCACCCTGAAACCAGCCCTGAACTCCATTCCTAGTGACGCCAAAGTTGTGAACCCCACTGTAGAACCAGAACCTCCCCGACGCACACGGACCACTAAGAAAAGCACAGCCGTCTCCTCTACCAGCTGCCTCTCTTCTGAGGAAGAAACTGGCTTATCCTCCCAGACACGCACACGCAGAGGGCGACCAAAAAAGAGTCAAAGTTCAGAGGCCTCAGAGGAACCTGAGAGGATGAGGATGATTAAAGAGGATGATGAGATTCTTTTGGATATCAGCCTGGAGGAGCTCAGAGGGTCTGACACAGAGATAAATGACACAGGTGTGTTTGTAGAACAAAACTGATATGATTTTATTGCTCATTTGACTAATTATCATTTGGCTAAATTGTGTGTGTATGTGGTTCTAGGCAGCCCAGATGCTGATTGTGAGGTCTTGAGGAGAGATCTGGCTGCAGATGTTGGACGAGAGTGTTTCAGTGAGCTTAGAAGAAATGGATCTCACACAACCCTACCACATGCATCTACACCCCTAGGTAAATACTGTGTGCGCAACTTTTTAAACGTTTGGGGTCAGTAAAAATAATATTGAATACTTTCATTCAGCAAGGATGCAAAAAATTGATCAAGAGTGACAAAGACATAATGTTACAAAAGAAATCTATTTTAAGTAAATGCTGTTCTTTTGAACCTTGTAATCATCAAAGAATCCTGAAAATATTCCACAAATATTAAGTCAAGTCACTATTATTTGTATAGCGCTTTTAACAATGCAAATTTGGTCAAAGCAGCTTTACATCAGCTTGATATAAAGCTGGGTGGTTTTATGTCAGCTTTACAGTATTATTTATCCGGGGAAAAATTAAGCTGCACAATTGTAATAATATTTTACAATTTTATTATATTTACTGTATTTTTGATCACATAAATGCAGCCTTGGTGAGCATAAGCAAAAAAAAAAAAAAAACTGAATGGGTGTTAGGGTGTCTGTAAAAATTTACATTTTTGTTTTTAGGTTCTTGCTATTTAGGGCTGTCAAAGTTGAGTGTCTTGATTACTATTTGCTATTATACTATTTTACTATTACTATTTACTATAAATGTATTTGTTTATTTACTATTTAGCTGACCTGTCAGTAGAGGCAGTCCAGTTGTACCTGCGTTCCTCGTGGCTCCTCCTCCACCATTTCCCACCTCCCTCTCTTTTTCCCCACATCTGCTCACTGTTCGCTCAGTCACTCGGCCAGACGGATCCCATCACTACTGCAATGCTACATGCTCAGTCGCTGGGTGTCTCCACTCGCCACCACATGACCCGTCATGTGGTTAGCCAGTTCAGGTTTGTCAGTTTAGCATGAAATGCAGACCTTTTGACAGAAAAATAGTCACATCCCAAGGAATAGAATCTCTTCTCTCTGTCCATCTCTGTAGGAAGCTTAAGAAATCGTGTAATGATGTAGCAGAAGGTCTTGGTGCTCTGAGTCTGGAGGAAATGTCTGGGGCGACACAGTCTCAGAAACTCTCTGTGCTGGAGCAGATCTTTTCCTTCACCTCCTCACACCCAAAACAGTTCCCACAGACACACTGTCAGCAGTTCACGCAGCAGCTGAAAGATCTGCCAGCAGGTAACAGCTGTGCTGAAAGTGACACAATGAATGGCACTGTTTGTGACAAATATGCTGGTATAATAAAACATTTGTGAAATAGTAAGAATAGGTAAGAAAATGTAAGGTAATATTTGGCCCTGTTGATATGTATTGTAAGAACGAAACAGAATGATTTAATTTTGATGAAACAGTGTTGGTTTAAGGAAATTATATTACTCTGTTACAAGCACTCTTGAAAAAATTCTGAATCCGTATTTGCTTTTATCTAAGGCAAATTTGAAAAACCTGATAGTTCACCATTCAGAAAAGTTTTTAAATTGCTCTTTTATACTCTCCCAGCTTGTTACTTACCATAAAAATAGCCAAAGATGCTGGTGTGGGTTTAAAACACCAAATAACCAACCATTTAAATTTGATGTATTTTTACTCTAGGAATAACAGTGTGCATGCTGTCGCTCACGGGCGTGTATCCTGATGAAATTGGCAGCAATATTCTTTTGACCCGACTGGAGCGTGGCTCTACTCCAATCACGGTTCGAATCCCTACTGCAGACAGAAAGGTACAGATATATTTGGGTGCTGATGTTTTTACTACTTTGGTTTATTACCTAATGCAACAGATTTAAAACATTAAGATCATCTTTTCACATTGGGGAGGTGTTTGCACAAACAATTTGCCTTTATTTTTAGCGCTCCGTTGCTTTGCTGTTGGAAGAAATGGATGGCGTGTTGAAGGGGCAAAAGGAAGTGAGCACAGTGGCTGAGAAATCGCAGTGGTGGGAAGGAAGAAAGGCTTTGGATGCTCGTGTGGAGGTGAGACACGATCTTTGACAATTAGAAAATGATTCATGCAGAAGGAAGGATGTTGGATAGTGTGAGGCTGTCTTTATTTGTCCATCAGAAAATGTTAGAAGAGATGGAAGAGGCTTTAGGGGTGTGGCGAACTCTACTTCTGCCTTTGACCTCTGACCCTGAGCTTGAAGTTCAGGTGAAGTGCTTCCAAAAGGCACTGAAAGGAACAAAGATCACGCAGGACATTCTTAAGGTATGTGGCATCTAGGGCTGCACAATTAATCAAATTTCTAATTGCAATTATGATTATGGATGCCACGATTACATAATTGTTCAAAGCCGCAATTACAAAAATAAATAAACAATTAAAAATGCCCCATTCTGTGTGCTTAAGAGGTGTTTGCAGCGTGGGGTTTAACAAACTCAAACACACTGGATAAAAGACATTTTGTCTAACTGATAGTCGTTGTCACTCTGTTGTGCATGATAGATATGTTAAACGCCAAACGTGTCAAAAGCGGAATAAAATAGCAGTACTCGTTTGAACTACGTGCCTCAAAAGAAAACAGCACAACGTGAGCTTAGAGCGTATGCGTTTATTACAGTAACCAGTTGCGATCACGCACTAAACGCGGTGAAATCCAGTAAGAAGCACTCGAGTTCAGCGCTGAGTTCTCCAGTACAAATCACATCTCTTTAATTTAAACTAGTTTAAAGCCAAATAAATCGGAGCTGTTATTCTCATCAACTCAGTGATACTCAGAGAAACAGTGATAATTACATTATTTTGTTAATTATTCTATCACTTTATGTGGATTTGTAATTGACTGAATGTCTTTAGGCTACTGTTTTTCAATGCAAACACCATAGAAACCATATAGTTAGGCTACGTTTTTGCCATGGTAATGAGGTGCTGTACTTTTGGTTATGTATAAAAGATGAGGCTGTTACAGTTTTCACAATGATACTGTCAAATGTACATCTGCATCCCAACTCAAGCTCCTGCTACTCTGAAGTTAAGCTCCTGTTCTAATGTGCAGTGCTACCAAATCAGGTGCTGGGGCCACTGCTCTTGAATGTTAGTCAGGAGCCCTAATAATATAAATTGTACTGTAAAATGTTACTGTAATTTGAAATTTTTTCTGTTTAATTGTAAATGAAATGTATAGCTTTAGTAAACCATTTTTTCTTTTTTCTTTTAGTTTTAGTATAACATTTATACCATGCATAATTTTACCTTTTGTTGTTTAAAGAAGAAACCAAAACGATGTATAGTTGACATTTGAGGCTCAATGCTATAGTAAAGCAATAAACGTTCAGGAAGAGTGTTTTCAGCCTTTTTTTAAATATATATTTTATATAAAAATATGGCATGCAGCTTCAAACAATGGCATAAATCTGTTCAAAATAATCATTATTAATAATCGCAATTACAATCTAAAGGGAATAATCGACAATTATGATTTTTGTCATAATCATGAAGTTCTTTGCACCTGTATTAGTTTGATCATCACACGTTCCCATCTGTAACACTTTCTCAATACTACTTTTTCTCTGAAGGTGATTCTCTCAGCATCTCCACTCCTGTCCTTGCCAGACCTGCAGTGCCTTGTGGAGGGGATGGGTCAGCAGGACAAGGACTTCCTGAGGCTTCTGCAGGGTGGTGTGACTGAACTGAGAGGAAGGGAGGAGCCAAAGGGACATACAGTTCTCATCTTAGACAAAGTACACGTCATTATTCTGCAAGGCAATTAAATAAGTTGAGCCGAGTCCATATACTGAACATTTTGTGTTTCTACAGTTCTTGCAGAGGTTGCCTTGGGAGAACATTGCTTGTCTGAAGTCTCGTTCTGTCACTCGCATGCCCTCATTACATGCAGTGCTTGGACACAGTCATCTGAAAGAGGTGTATACCCTACTCAGTATAAGCACACAGGGCTTAAAGTTCTCCGGCACCGTGCCGGATCTCTGGCGTGTGGGGTTTGGCAGCGTAAAAAAAAAAGAGAGAGTCCTACATTTAAAAAAACTTGTTGATATCACATTCGAATTCATGAGTTCGCCTACCAATGGTATGAGAGGAACACAGCTTTCACTCTAAACCAAACTAACATTTACTAGCCATCAGAAGTTTTTGCTCATATAAACACAAGACGTGCATAATAGCAGAGGAATGGAAAGAAGCGGCTGCATCTCGAGCGTGCGCCATATTTACATAGAAAAGCTATTTAAAAAGCAGCAGAGCTTTGTAAACAGCTCAAATTAATTACTAAATCTCCATAAGAACTATATGATTGCCAGAACAAATTTACCGGTAGTTTTGAAAAGGATTTTAATTTACCAGTAAAGACTGTATGAGTGAAAGGGGCTAAACTCTTCCTCTGCATATGCGGTGAGTTTACGTTCATCTGGGAAAACTGCGTTGTCTCACTAGGTTTGTAATGTAAACCATTAATAAACCTTATATATATTTCTAATTATGCGATTGATTGTACATCGTGATTTCAAAATAAACGTTTCTGACTTTGCATGTGGCCAAACATTAAAATTAAATGGATTTAAACGTTGAATCACATGAAACATCACCGTGCCCTCTGCAGGTATTATTTTTAGAATATAGGCATATTACATGTATTTTAACAGTGGAACCGTGTAAATAACAATAAAACCATGTAATTACTTGGTTTTGATCATTTATTTGAGCCAATTATTATTGCCGCACATTAGTTTATATATAAATGGTCATATTAAAGCCTGTTTTTCAGCTCATAATTTTCCAAGTGTATGATACAGCTTGCTTCAGGTCAATCATATATTCACGAAAAAAAATCATTTTGAATAAGGAAAGCAGTAACTTTGCCATAGTATCCTTTCAAATGAAATGTTAAAGTTGCCACAGTCATTGCGTTCTTTGCGTGTGCAGCACTTAATTTGTACCATTTTGTTTTATTAGTTTATTTATCAGGTAGTTTCAAGGAAAATCATTTTCAAATGTTTTATGTTTGTTTGCTCGCTAAATAACCCTGTGTATGTCTCCACCCCCGCAACCCCCCAACCCTCGGAAAAAAGTTCAGGCTCAGGATTTTTTTTTTGCTTTAACCCCTGAGCACAACATGTGCAGAATATTACTTGGAGTTAGTTCACCAATCATTCATAATTCTAAATCTTTGGCTTCCATGAAACACAAAGGAGATATTTTGCAGAATTGCTGTTTTGTTTTTTTTCTATTTGTGATAACCATTGATATTTGATGTCAAAAACTTGGCAGGACACAAATGAGATTTGAGAGCTATGGCATAGGTTAATTTAAAATTGTCTATTTCTATATAGTGCTATAGCAGTGAGTCAAAGATTTCATTGTTCTGACTTTTTATGCATGGGTTTTTGGTTCAATGCCTGAAATAAGGTCTTTGGTTAACACAAGCTCAATATTTTTAATATTTTATTTTACAACATAAAATAAATCAGCAATACGCCACCGAGGATTTTTTTAAAAGCTTTTACACGTGTTGGAAACTAACACTCTTGCAGACTATTCTAACTTTCCAACTTGTAGCTCTTAAAGACTGAAAGATGCTTTGTGTTGAAGTCATGCGACCGTAGTTTATTTGCAGCCTAACTTTAGGTTTTTACTTCTGGTAATTGTATTTAGGCTTAAATGTTGTTAGTATGAAGGAAACCTGTAGGAATCATAAACTTTTGTTGGTCACAGAGCAGTAACCCAAAAGCCAAAATGAACTATGAACAAATTTTGAATATTTTTGTTCTTGTCTTTGAAGCTCAGCAGCCCCACATTCAATTCCATTAAAAGACAAATACATTATATTTTGTTAGAATTTTCTCACCCTCATGTTATCCAGAACTTTTATTATATTTAGGGTGAAGTGTTTCTTTAATGTGAATTGTTTGTCTGTCTTTTCTCAGATGGATTCAAGTTGTGTTCTGTCCTGTGGCGTGAACCCTAAGAAAGTTTACTATGTGCTAAACCCAGATAGAAATCTACCTGACACTGAGAATCGCTTTAAAGAATGGTTTACTGGGTAAGTTCACAAAATGTGCACTAACACACTGACAGCCACATGTTTCTGTTATGTAACTGGTCCTGTTTCCAATTTGTCATCTCTGATGTGATTGGCCAGTGAGCGAGCGTGGCAGGGGGTTTGTGGAACTGCTCCAGACCCAGATAAACTACAAGAGGCTGTGACCACCAAAGACCTCTACATGTGAGTGATATTGCAAAGAGTTTCTATTATTTATTTAGAAAATCATTGATGAAATATAAAGTGATTTGTGTCTGACCATATGTATTTGTACCTTTATGTAGTTACATAGGACATGGCGCAGGAGCCCGCTTTCTGGATGCTCAGAGGGTTTTGAAAGGGCCAGTGCGGGCAGTATCTCTTCTGTTTGGCTGCAGTAGTGCTGCTCTCAGTGTACTTGGCCACCAGGAGGGAACAGGAATCATCCTCAGCTACTTGACCGCAGGATGGTAAAGTACCCATCCATGAACGAAAATATTGTTATGAACTGCTTTATCTTTAAATAGGGTTCTTTGTCTCTTCACCAGCCCGTTAGTGCTCGGTAACCTGTGGGACGTGACGGATCGTGATTTAGATCGTTTCACGTCAGCTCTGCTCCAGTCCTGGTTCTCTGCTGGTTCTGGCTCATCCCTTCTTCAGCATTTAGCCCAATCTCGTAACGCCACACATTTAAAATACATAATTGGTGCTGCGCCCATTGCATATGGTTTGCCTGTGTATATTCACTAGCCCAGATTTTAAATTTGAACTTTTATTATTTACAGCTAATATAGTGATATTTTTTTTCAAATGTGTAAATGCAACTGTCCATTATTTAAGGTATGATATAACAATCTCAGGGCTTGTTTACAATGCAAGAATAAGCTCTGCCTGTATGAAAATTAATCTAGAAAATCTTGGACTAAATCTAACCTGTGTTTATGCCACAAGCTCAAAGTGTTTGCCATTTTAAAGTCCTCGTTTGATTTCTGCCATGTTGTTGTGTGGTTGCAGTTGCTTATGTAGTTACCTCAAGATATTTTACTTAAGTATTTTAAGTCCCATTTGTTTTTGATGTACAAGTTATTTCTTGTACATTTTTTATTTTCTGTTTTTTTTTTTTATATCAAATGCTAAACTGCTTTAAAATAAAGTGATTTTATAGCATGTTTTTGAGAGTGGTGGTTATTTCAACCTGATATGGTGTAGTAGACATGAAGGAACTACATTTAAGAATTGAAGAGTACATATTGTGGAAAACAGAGTGAAGAGGGCAAGTGTTAGCAATAATAGATCAACTGACAGGCTGTTCCAGCAGCATGGACCATAAACAATATAAGCCTGTGTCTTCAGAATGTCAAGGACTGCGGTTTTTGACATGCCTCGGATGCTTCTCTGATATGTGTGCAGGAGCAGGACCAGTGATGGATGTGAGAAATGAAAAATATTAATTGGATTTTTAAACTAATTTATATTTTTCAATTATTGAACTTGGTTTCTTTGATTCACTTTTCATCACATTTTGGCCTTCCATAAATAAGTGGATTTAAAATCCACATTACTTTGGTTGTAAAATCTAGATACCATTTTGGCAAAATACCATATATTGAAAGGAACTTTGATACAAGTAAAATAGTTGATGCATTGTATGATGTTACAGGGTGAATCCAGTCTTTTAACTGACATTAAAGACAAAAAGCCATCAAGAATATTTGTGAGTTTTACAGAGTATTAGAAAGATTTTTTTATTTTTTTTTCATTTCTTTTTAAAATATTGTTGAATGATGTTTACTGAAATACAAAATCGTTGCTAAAAGTCCTTCCAGTTGTGTCCGGTTGACCCGGACGCTTTCATCACCCTATTCTATTGTCAACATGGCGGTGAATCTAACTGAATTGTCTCTTCCACAATTAGAAGGTCTGAAAACTCAGCTTGATCAGGTAAATTGTGTTCTAAATATAATCATGTCCTCATTTCATTTGTATGGTAATATGCGCTGATTTAATCAGCCCGTGGTTTAGTGAAGCGTCATGCTGTCTGTACGCGTGCTGCTGGTTGTGCTCTGTAATTCACCATTAAACCGATACTTCAGACAAATTTCAATATTCTGTCATTATTTGTTCTTATAAATCCGTATGACTTCCATGAAACCCAAAATGAGATGCAGATTGACAGTCACCATTCATTTGCATAGAATGGAATGGAAACTGTATGGTGACTGTCAATCATTTGCATCAAAACATTCTGCCTTAACTTAAGTAAATTATGACAGAATTTAACTTTTTGGCTGAACGTTTCCTTTAAACATTTTTGTAACGAGTATATAATGAGCAAAATTATTTATTGTGTATTTTTAGTATAAAAAACTATTTTTTTTTAAGCTAGGATGGGACAAATCTGCACAGAATAAACGTTTTTCTTTTTCTTTTTTTTTTGGTAGTAAACTGCATTTTTTTCGAAGCAATGTCAACAAACAAAATGACATGAATTTGTTTTCTAGGAAACAGAGTTCCTGTCATCATCCATAGGCCAGTTGAAAGTCGTCCAAACTAAATATGTGGAGGCCAAAGACAGTTTGAATGTACTTAACAAAAATAATGAAGGTGAGTATTACTGCTATACTTCATATATTGTTCATTTTAAATAAATTGATTTATTCCACTGTTACATCTTTAGCAAACTCTAATCTGTTCACTGAATGAATTTAACTTTTTTTCCCCTCAGGAAAAGAACTACTTGTCCCACTCACCAGTTCTGTATCCTTTAATCAGCTCAGCTGAGTGATGATTGATTAATGTTTTCTCAGAAACGATCAGCCCATCATCAGACCCTCAAAAAGTCTCACGGACAGTTTGGTGTTTATGTAATTAATTTGTATTAATCTCAGATACGATGTTCCCTTAACTGCTTATTGCAGATGTATGTGCCTGGAAAACTGAATGATGTGGATCATGTCTTAATGGATGTCGGAACAGGTTATTTTGTAGAGAAGGTGAGCCAAGATTTTGCCCATCTGTATAATAGTTTGAAAACATTACCAAATAAATCTGACTTTTTTTTTGTCTTTTCAGAATGTAGAGGATGGCAAAGAGTTCTTTAAGCGCAAAATCGACTTCCTTACGAAACAAATTGAGAAAATTCAGCCTGCCCTTCAAGAAAAACATGCTATGAAACAAGGTGATTTCACTTACATTTATTTATTTGTTTAAAAAACCCCTGCACAAATCATAAATGCATTAAATAAGAGTTTCCTGTGCCTCCAACAGCTGTTGTGGAAGTCATGAATATGAAGCTTCAGCAGCTGCACAGCCAACAAGCATCTCAGTCTGGCACCACTAAAGCCTAAAACGGTTCCAAGCAGTATGGCAGAAAATTCTGTGGAGATCCTGAGTGTTTACTTTCAGATGGATCCATTCTGAACCCTAGAAATGGAGAACCACTGCTCTGATGTCAAAATGTTCACATCTCCTTGGGGGGAGAAGGATGTCCAGCACTTTGCCTGCATAAAACAACTAATCGATTTTTCTGTTCCATGTTTTCACTCATGTTTAGTGAACAAATGAAGCATTGGGCACAGCCTGGCTGTATCCACAAAGCCTCCCAGCACTGGGATTAATGTCTTGTGAGGAGATTTACTTTGTGGCACAACATGGCTTTGTGGCTAACATTTGCTGTTTTTTTTTTTTTTATACATCAAATATTTTGAATGTAAATATTTACATCTGAAATCGGCTAAAGAAAAAGTAGTTGCTTTTCTAAAAGCGAATTTACAGAAATGTACAAGTATCTGCATTTGATTACTAGTATTTTCATGTGTCAAAACAATAAAAGAAATAGCTTGATTTGTTGTCCCAATCATATGAGTTACTTGTCCACGTTACAGAGAGCAGAAATGTTATGACTACTGTAAAATGTTTATGTACAATTTTCCTCCCATGCTGAAAAAAATTAAAAGCTGACATTTAAAACCTAACGCTATATCATTTGTTACATTTATGTAAATTTTCATATTCTGTGTAGACCTCTGAAGATAATTATCTAGACTTATGATGTGTGTGTTTCTCATACAGTACTTGTTGAAAGTTTGTAAACATTATTATCTTTAAATATTTTAATGAAGTATCTTATGCTGACCAAGGCTGCATTTAGGTGCTCAAAAATAGAATAAAACACTAATATTGTTTAATATTACAATTTAAAATAACTTTTCTATTGTAATGTATTTTGTATATTATATAATGTATCTGTGATACAAAGCTGAATTTTCAGCAGCCATTACTCCAGTCTTCAATGTCACATGATCCTTCAAAAATCATCCTAATTGCTGCTCAAAAAGCATTACTTATTATAAATGTTGAGAACAGTTGCGTTGCTTAATATTTAAGCAGACACCATGATATACTACCATTCAAATCTTTGGGGTATGTGTTAGTGTCTCTGTGTGTGTTTAACAGAAATTAATTAGCACTTGCATATTGCTCTTTTGTTGGTTTTGATTGCTTCTATTGAAATTTGAAAGTCGTTTTGGATAAAAAGCATCTGCTAAATGACTAAATGTAAATGTAATGCTGTTATTCAGCAAATATGCAATCAATTGATCAAAAGTGACGGTGAAACATATATAACATTACAAAAGATTTCATTTCAAATAAACACTCTTCTTTTGAACTTTTTATTCATCAAATAATCCTGAAAAAAAGGTTCCACAAAATATTAAGTAGCAGAAACTGTTTTAACATTAATAAGCAGAACCATGATTAAATAACTAAGCACCAATTTAGCATATTGGAGTGATTTCTGAAAGATTATGTGACACTGAAGACTGGAGAAATGACTGCTGAAAATGTAGCGTTGCATCACAGGAATAAATTACATTTTAAAATATATTAAAAAAGAAAGAAATTGTAATATTTCATTATATCACTTTATTTTTGATCAATAATAGCCTATACTTCACTAAAAACATAAGCTTATGACCCATCTCAAATGACACAAAAATAATAAAGAGTTATCATCAGTTTAGGTGGAAGTCTGGAGTAATTACATGTATTATGCGCTGTGTCATGGCTCGCAGTTGCCCGGCTGCGCGTCTGTCGCTATGCGGCGCGAGAGCCTGCTGGTTGCTATGCGGCGCAGCGCGTGTTGCGCTCTGTTGTCAGGGAAGAGCGAGCGCGATGGAGGGGGGGCTCGCATTGTCTGTCGGGACGGTGGCGGCGCGTGAATGTCTGCCCTCTGTCAGAAACGCTCGCTGATGCCCATTAAGGCTTATTAGAATATGAACTAGACCCGTACTGGAGATAGATTTGCAAACGTCAGTCACCCCTTTTCTTTCTTCCTTCATTCGTTGAGTTTCTGAAACGGTAAGACAAACAGACCCTAACTAGCTTGAGCAAGCGCTTGTTGCGTTCAGCCGGCGAGAGGAGGAGAGGAGTGGCGGATCGGCGAGGAGGCGCACGGCGCTTGATCGCCGAGCCAAAGGCGGCTGATGACTTCGGAGAGCAGCAGCCAAGCGCACCAGAAGGAGGAGGTCGAGCCGGGATCGGTCGCCCGAGATCAAGAGGAGAAAACCGGCGAGGACCAAGGCGGCATGGTGAGCTCAGGCCTGTGGTGCTGAATCGGCACTTAACCCTCCCCCTTAACGCGACGTTACTGTGTGATAACTCTTCGTTTATAATGCAGCACGTCCATACTCAGAACAAACGAGTTTAGACCACAGAGTGGCTTTTTATCGAAATGGTAAGCACTAGTATGTACTTGTAATAGGTTGACAAACTTCCTGTGTCCTTGCTCGCTAACCAGATTGCCAGGTCGTTTGTTTAAATTTATAAAACTACATCACGACCACGTGACAGCTTGCTTTAGGCTTTGGGTTATAATTAACTACTTTTTTTAACTATGCGAAAGTTCTATTTTTTTTTCGAGTTGCTTGAGTAATAATAGTGGGTATAACCAAAGTCTCTTTATGACATATTCTATAGTCTTTGTTATAAACCTCTACAATTAATCCAAAATGCCACTGCAAGATTAATCTTTAATGAGCCAAAAAGAACGCAGGTCACGCCTCTGTTCATCAATTTGCACTGGCTACCAATAGCTGCTCGCATTAAATTCAAGGCATTAATGTTTGCCTACAGAACCACCACTGGCTCTGCACCCCTTTACCTAAATTCATCAATTCAGACTTATATGCTCTCTAGAAGCTTGCGTTCTTCAAGTGAACGACGCATTATTGTACCATCCCAAAGACACACAAAAACACTTTCACTGACTTTTTCATTAACTGTTCCCATCTGGTGGAATGACCTGCCCAATTCAATCCGAGTAGCCGAATCCTTACCCATCTTCAAGAAACGGCTAAAAACTCTATTAATATTATCAATAATAATATTTATCTGTACTGCGTTAGCGTTAGGCTAACTGAGACTTGTAATGGCACTTGCACGTTGTTGCTCTTTTGTTGGTTTTGATTGCTTCTTATGTCCTCACTTGTAAGTCGCTTTGGATAAAAGCGTCTGCTAAATGACTAAATAAATAAAAATAACTGTCAAAGAAAAAACATTTCCGTTTAATAATCTATATTGATAAAAAGAGCATTTCAAAATGATTAAAACCTCATTATAAATTAAATATATAAAATTGTTGTCATATAAAGCAATGCTGATGATATTCTTCTCTAACAAATCAAGCAGTATGAGATGTTTTTCCATTTGAACAAGGTTTAATTTCTAGCTGTGACACACATTTGATTACAGGTATATTATACGTTAATAAGGCACATACTGCTGTTAAAGATTTGCTTAGATTCTTGTATCATGCCATTTGTTGAGTATTGAAGAGGCTTAAGTGGCTTGGTCATTGATTTAAGATGGTGAGGAACGTCAGCTTTAACATAAAAACCCTTAATTTTACCTATAAAAGCACCATTATGATGCAGCGATGCTATTCATTGGTAATAATGTGGTAATAATATTAAATATAATATTAAAAGGACACTTGAGTCAGTTGTGCACTTGCAACAGAATGGATTGAGGTTTTGTTTCCAGTTTTCTTAGATGTGCCAAGTCTGTTCTGCGGGAGTCTCTCTATCTTTCAGAATTGTGCAGACATCAATATGACCTGTGAGAATCCTCTGAGAGCGTTTTGACTCCAAGGCCCCCCATTGTCCACAACAATATTTAAAGGCCCCATGATTTTCCAGATGATCATGATTTACTTTTCTTTCTCACACTCTCTCTGTGCCCCACTTTGTTAATTATGGCATTCAGTCATCTGAACTGTCACTTACCACAATGGCAGCATAAAAAAGTGAATGTCAGCCTGGAGAAATGACTATTAATTATAAAGCGCAAAAACAAACTTTGAATGGAAGGAAGTTTTCAAAGATTGTTTTGAGACTGAATATGTAGTCAGTTTGAAAGGAGAGCAGAAATTTCAAGGAATGTAGGCTGCCTAACTATGTGATTGTTAAAGTGCTCAGAGTTGTTGTTTGTTGGGTCATTGCTAGGTGGTTGCTGAGTAGTTGCTAGGAAAGAGAGATAATTCCTAACTCAAATTTGTACAATAACATCATTAAAGAGTCTCATTTGACATCACACTACATACGATAATAAATGGATAGTTGTTCATGATAAGGATTAAGGATAAGTATTTAAAGAACAACTTGTACTCAAAATTTCTACCCCGTAAAATATTTCAGAGCTCGGCAAAACTAGAAAAATGTATATTCATAATAAAAATGCGTTTTACAGTTGTATTAATTGACATGTCTTTTGCAGGTCTAGAAATTATAATTTTAAAAGTAGACTACTTTATTCTATTGTTTTTGAGGAGGTGCATTAAAACAAGAACTATCTTGATACTTAGTTGTGTTGTCATATTTTAATGCTTTTAACCCCCCTAATTTTAAAGTAATTTTGAGGCTACCTAATGCATTTGCTCAAGGCCCCCTTAGTTGGCTCCAGCCCAGTGCTTGAGAACCTGTTTTAACTTTCCTATGTGTAAATTCAGAATAAAATACAATTCACTTTGGTTTCTAACAAGCTAGTGTAGATCAAGATTCCCAGAGTTACAATTCCAGCAGTAGAAAATGTAAATTGTGGCAAACTATGGACTTACCTAAATAATTACATAAACATGAAGTTTTGTATGTTTAATATTGTTTTGAGCAAAAATAGCATGCTTTAATATTTTGCCTTTATATGGCGATTTCAGCTTTTGTCAAGTCTATAATTATTGCATTGAGATCCAACCACCAGATTGTCCATGATCTGAGTTGGGCGTTCCTAGTACTATTTGGTGCTTCGTGACACAATGATATTAGACACCTTGCCATATACAGCAACACAAATTTCATCCTTGAAGTTGGTTTTATTGTTTCGGAACGTACTGTTATTTTGAATTTTTTTATTTTAACTTCATTCATTGATTCATTTCTTGTCAGGCCTGTACAGTATTTAGTTCAGCTGTCGCCACGCGCTCAACAGTGATCTCGGTGGTAGAGGTTACACTTCCGGTAACTTGAGCTGAAGTTTGACAGACGTAAGGCCGCTCCAATCATACGGAGATTCGTTATGACGTATTCCAGCACGCACCAATCACATAACGGTGGGCGGGAAATATTCAAAGCGTGCTGCTGCATGTGATCACAAAAGAGGCGAAGGAAAGATTAGCGCACGGCCAATCAGACTCGTTAAGCGCCGTGTAGACGCTTACGCAGAGCAAAGGGATTGATGCAGATGATGAGTTGCCGCGAAACTCTTTGGCTGTGAACTTGCACTTTTGCTTTGAACAGAAAGAAGTGGAATCCGGTGCTGCGTTATTGTGAGCTAGAATTAATACGCCTAACGTTACTGGATATCTAGCGAGTGATAACACTGTTGGGGGAGAAGACCATGCTGTTGTTTGTGGAGGTGAGTTAAATGAGGTCATTTTGGCGACCGCGAAGGTTCTTTACAGCTGCGGCATGGGTTCAGCTCGATGGCGCCTGCCATGAGTTCAACAAGGAGAAGAATTTGTTGTGGTTTTGTAGTGCAGTCACTTTTCTTACTGGTTTTTATTTTATTTAAAATGAGTAGTTAGCGATAAGCAAGCTTAGTTAAGCTGTTATACAATACTTTGTTTATGCGAACTGACCGTCGATAGCGAAAGATCCATGTGCGCGCAACAAATGCTAGCTGTTTAGCCAGCGTCTTTTATTTAATTTAAGCAAAATACGTAACTTTTATCAGTGCGGATTACAACTAAAGCGAATACCGAAGGTATCCACGAATTGCCTCGGATTTTAATTTAACCTTTAGTTCAAAAATAACTTTAACCCGTCCAAATCCAATAAAGCGCTAGTCAGGTTAACCAGGCTGCGTTTCAGATGCAGGTTTGTAGCCGTTCGCTCTAAACTCCCGATCTGTTTGATCAAAGTGGCTAATCAGATTAAATGGGTGATAGGCCGACTATTTCAAATCTCCAGCCTGTGTGTATTGAGTGTTGCGTCGGGTAAGTAATAGATCTTGTGAATGAGCTTCATCCCTGATCGAGCGCAGTAGTATAGAGTAGTTAGAGGGAGAAGTTGTGCGCAGTTCTGGTTTTTAAACTTAAAGTGTGTTAATAGTTAGTGCCCATGCCATCCTTCGCCAAGGTTGTGGCTATTGTGCAATGCTTCATTTGTTGACATGGCAGATGTAAATTCTGCTTAATGTAATTCGAATTGCGACTTTTACATTAACTTACAGCAAAGTGGAAGTGGTGTTGTAATTTGTGCCTCAGCGTGTCATGTGAAACTTTGATAGCGTCGTATCTGTTAACCCTTGAGAGACGAGACCCCCCCCCCCCCCCCCCCCCCCAAGTGAAAGCGCCCATTAAAAAGTAGTTTTTTAAATCATGTTGTGAATGCATGTTTGGAAAGTTGCAAAAATGCAATACTGTGTCTATGCATGCTTAAATGAGTTGCATTTGTTACTAATAAAGAAACCTGCTGACCTTTTGTAGCCCACTGCTGCATTTTTGGTTAACTTGAAAATGTATGTTATGCAAGTTGATATTGAGAGGAATGTTGTCATTTTGTTATCACTTAACATGTTGAGAATTGAGAAATTTAAGTCAGATATTTGTAAAGTTATTACCGTTATCAGTGATTGTTCAACAGTTATGACTAGCAAATTCTGAGAAGTAGATGCCGCTAATGTGTATTCAGAAGGCAAGTTTTTCAGGATTTTTTTTTTCGTTTTTAGTGGTTACCCTCCCACCATACTGTAAAACAGGGTGGATAACTATTTGCCTAATACACTGCTGTTGTTGCTAACTACATTGTTGCCTGTTCATTAAACATGAACTTTGATAAATTTGTGCTATGATAGATAGCTGTCTATTTCTGATGCATGATAATGGGTTGTTAAATGATCAACAATGTTCTACGTAATAGTCTTATAATTCAGTTTAAATTAAGCCACCGTTAAATGTTGACATTTCTGTTGATTTTTTTTACTGTGTCGTGTAAATCTGACTATAAAAATTAGTACTGTATTAACCCAGAATTTGTTTAACCTTGTTTTCAAGGTGACCACCAAGGGGGCTGGTCTGAATCCCAATGCTAAAGTGTGGCAGGAAGTGTCTGCACCAACCACCCAGGCTCCAGAGGCAGCCACAGAGACGTGCCATTGGCCACAAGCAGATACTGTCTCCACTGAGGAATCGGAAGGTACGTATCTTGATTGCCATTTGTTTAGTGCTGTAATTAAATGTGGAAAAATTGGGACTCATTCATGAAAATTGCGTAAATGAGTAAATGCTGAGTAATTTGCGCCTAAAACAGACCATCCCGAAAACTCTCCTCCGGATTCACAAACGCTTCCGAAACGTCTGATTTGATAGTTAAACGTGCATGCTAATGAATTCCAATCATTCGTAAATGGGATGCTTTTGCACGCTCATTCACAATTATCATAATCCCCACCTATGAATTACAGCTGCACAAATTGCATATCCAGGTTTGCAGTGAAATATTCTGGTCTACTTTCTCAGGTTTGGCTCCTGTATATTGCAAAAAAGACTAATATGACATATGCCTAACAATAAATATTCAATAACGTGTCCACCAAAGGGTTTTTAGCCAGCTGAAAAAATGTCAGGCACTCTTCTTAAAATGACCAGCTGGTGGCCCTTGAGAACACTTTGGTGGCACAGCATTTTTCCAGCTGAGACGCTTTAGTTGCTGTGATTTGGAATATCCACGGCGGCAACGTATTAGTATCTCATTTTTAAGTCATTGTACAAGTAGGATGGTTGGTCATTATTTGTCCCACCCATCCTGTATATACGGCTGGGCAAATAGTGACATTGACGAACGCTGCATTTTACAGTTATCAACCCTCCTGCCAAAAAAAAAAAAAGACAAGGGCAAATAAACTTGTAATTATTATGGCAGTGCATCAAAATTCGGTGTTATCAGTTTGCCAAAAAGAACACACAACGATTTACGCACCATTTACACGTGGTATGGAGCAGGTGTACATTTCTTTCATACCAACCAACATTTTGAAAATACTAACATTTTCATGAATTTGAAAGTTTACGTCAAAACGGCTTTACGGACGATTTACATACAAATTCGTTCTGCTCGTGTTTCATGAATGAGGCCCAATGACTTCGTTGAAAATGTTCAAAATCTGAATGTCATTCAAAACCTATGTGCTTTGAATTATGTGGAGAACTTAAGAGATTTTTATTTCGACACACTAGTTCATCTATTTGGGAAATGGCTAGATTCTTTGCAAGTGGTGCGGGCTGTCTCGTATTTTCTTTGATGCGAAAAGAACTAAAAATACTCCATGAGCTTTGATCGTATAGATAAGAACAAGGTATCGTTTGCAAAGGGTCTACTTTTATATGTGTATAGTCACATTAACAACAAAACAATATGCTTTTAAAAAATAGACAAAATGAACAGGGTGTGCTCTCTGCCGTCTCTGTCACCTCTCTTCACAGACACGTAAATAAAACATGAATCTCTGCGAACACTCGCCTCAAATACATCAGAAATATATGTATAGAAAGCTTGAAATGTCTACTTTTAAATGAAGTAAGTCACGTCCAAAACAAATATTCTATGTTAAAGTAATCCGTATGAAACCAACGCAATGTCCAGTTTTCCTGTCTCAACTCATATCTAATGCGGTCACGCCCACCCGCTGTTCACGTCTTTCACATTCAAACATCCACGTGAGGCATGCGTGAATGTAAACGCCCACATTGCCTCCACGTAAACAAGTTCAGTTGGTTTTGGTGTATATATAGAAATTAAAACTTGTATTTAGCACACAAGTGATGATAAAGACCTTTATCATGTTACAAACATGCTGTTCTTCGAAACTTTCTATTCATCAAAAAGAATAAAAATAAATATTCTTTTCAACAATAATGATGCTAGAAAGTCAGTTTTGATTGTTCCTAATAAAATGTCTAACTGCACTCGCAAGTGAATCTTGATAGCTAAATATAATCTAAATAAACTAAAAACAAATAATATATAAATGTATTTTGTCCTCATTCTTTCTTGTAACGCTTCCCTCTCAGTCACATACTTGACTAAATGGCTCATTATGTGGGTCTTTGTCTTCTCAGGTGTGAATGTGAAGGTTGAACCCTTCTCGCATAGACCCTTTCTGCTCAAAAAGTGACTTAGACAATTTAAATCAATATATTGTTTTCTGTGAGTAAGTAAACAAGATGATTTTCACATTATTTTGAAGCAAAAACTCTACACTACAAGATCCAGTTCTTAAAGTCTTGTGAACAAATTTTTTTTTTTTTTTTTTTTTTTTTTATGGCCTTACTTCAGAGACTTCAACATTTTTGTTTTTCACTAACCACGTATAAACGTTGCTTTCTCAAAAACACAATCATGTACATAAATGCTGCAAACATATTATTGTAGCCCACTTTTGCTGTTTACAGTGTTATCAGACTTTAGCCATTTATGTTTATAAGAAACTGAAAAAAGCACAAATGTCATGGCATGTCAAAACTTCTCCAGGCCCCCAAACACCCTTAGATCCCAGAGGGTTGAAGTTTGCTAAAACCCAGTGATGATCAGTATCGCGCTTGGAAGGACCCAGAACATTCTCACTGTAGAGATCTTTCATTCTCATTTCTCCTCTCTTGCTCTCTCCTTTGTTCTTTTTCAATCGTTCTCTAATTCTCAGGCTAAATTTCTTGCTCGTTCTCTCAGTGGAGTGTGTCTGCCCTAATGACCGTGAGATTATGAGATCTGAGGGTTAAATGGCCTGTCGCTGTTCTTACACTATAAGTGATCAGTAAGCTTGCAAACTCATCTACTACTGTCGTTTCTCCTCTGCTACAGCTACTTTCAAGGAGTATGCTGTTGGCTATGGTGACTCTGAGTCAGTGCCTCCTGTGGAGAGCAGCATGTTGAATGGCATGGAGTCCGCAGAACTGGCTTACCCACTCTACGAACCAGGTCTGTCACTTACACCCACTGTCACATTTCAGTTCCACTCCATTCCAGTGCTGCTTATTGGCTGATTGTCATTGGGGATGTGTTTGTGTTTTGTCTGAAGAGAGTCTGAAGGAGTCACTGAAGAAGCAGCTGGAATTTTGCTTCTCAAGGTAACGCCCACTGTACGCCCAGACATGCTAACACCTGCTCCCCCTTATTACGTAATTGTGTAACGGATGAATGGAAATTCATAATCATCTGCACAGTAGAGCAGTGCTTATTTACGCTTGCTTGAGAAAATTCTCATTCACTAATTAAATGCAATGTCATAATGGACCTATGATATCGGAAGTGATTTGATGTAGATGATCATCCGATTGAAGCCATTTTATTGTCGGTTGCCAAATAAGGAGAGTTTCATTTGAAAATGACACGTAGAAAATAGCTCACCCAAATATTAAATGTTTTTTAAATTCTTTTTTTATTAAACTCTCATTGCTATCCCAGTATGGTCATTGGATTCCAAACGAAATTTTAGTTTTTGTGTGCCATGTGATTAATTGGGAAGTCAGTAAGTATTCAATAACCCATTCCCGAGTTAATAACAAAAAAAAATTATTTTTAATTATTGGTCGTCCGATACTTGTATATTAACCAGATTAAAAAAAACTATTGTAATTAAAGGAATACTCCGCCCCAAAATGCAAATTTTGTCATTAATCACTTACCCCCATGTTGTTCCAAACTCGTAAAAGCTTCATTTGACATCGGAACACAATTTGGATGAAAACCGGGAGACTTGTGACTGTCCCATTGACTGCCAAGTAAATTACACTGTCAAGGCACAGAAAAGTATGCAAAGCATCGTCAGGATAGTCCATCTGCCATCAGTGGTTCAATCTGAATTTTATGAAGCGAGAATACTTTTTGTATGCAAAGAAAATAAAAATAACGACATCTATTAAACATTTCGTCTCCTCTCTGTGTCAGCGTAGCGCTATTTTGGAGAGCATCCGATGGACGCAAAGTGCGTACGCTATTGTCATCAGGAACGCATGGATACGTATTGTACGCTTATTTATGCTTTGATTTGAAAGGAAACCGCGTATCCATGCATTACTGATGACCGAGAATAGCGCATGCACTTTGCGTCCATTGGATGCTCTCCAAAATGGCGCTACGCTGACAGAGAGGAGACGAAATGTTGAAAACTTGTATTTTGGGGTGGAATATCCGTTTAAATATTCAATGACTTGTTGGGTGGTCTGATAATTATATTCCAAATATCAGCCATTTCTATGTATTCATCCACTGTTAGTTTTGGTGTTTTAGCTGCAGTGCTTTTGATTGTTAAAAGCTTCTTTGTCAATGTTTGTGTTTCTTGAGACATTTCTTGCAACCCCAAAAATGTCCGATAAGGTTAACTGAAACCATTCGTATCATATAAGGCTTCCTTGGGACCAAATAGTTGACTAATTGTTCAGGAAAGTCTAGTTTGAAAATGTGTAGTTTTGCACATGGTACAGTGTGTAGGAATAATTCTGTATTCCAGAAGGAATGCGCACTTCTGTGAAAAGTTAGTTCTCAGGTCTATTTTTTTCTATTTGCATGTGTAAACTTAAGTAAACAAGTCCTTTAGTGTTGTGATAACATGGTATTCAGTACTTCATCAATGGAATATGCAAATTATGCAATGGAGGCTTCTAGTTAGCAAAGCAGACATTCAAATTCTGTTTTCCCACTATGTACACTTAAGTATTCAAAGATTTTATCCATTGGAACTCTTATATGCACACTGACCCTGCAGTGAATATCACTGCAAGTGTTCAACATCTGTTCGTTACATTTGTTTCCTACAGAGAGAATCTCTCCAAGGACCTTTACCTGATGTCTCAGATGGACAGTGATCAGTTTGTCCCTATTTGGACTATTGCAAGTATGGAGGGGGTCAAACTGCTGACTACTGATATGGACCTGATACTTGAGGTGCTACGAGGTAAAACAAATAAAACCTGACCACATTTTCAAAGTTTGTTCATGCCTTGCAATGCTTTGTTAATTCCTTGTTTTCTGTCCTCCTTAGCCTCTCCCATGGTGCAGGTGGATGAGAAGGGCGAGAAGGTACGGCCAAACCACAAGCGATGCATCATCATCCTCAGAGAGGTTCCTGAGACCACGCCTGTAGAGGTGAGACCACACTTTATGGTCATCTCTTGTGGCTGTATATGGTAGAGCTTGG
The DNA here is from genome assembly GCF_936440315.1 of Barbus barbus. NCBI lineage: Eukaryota > Metazoa > Chordata > Actinopteri > Cypriniformes > Cyprinidae > Barbus > Barbus barbus. Next base: position 22,635,332 of record NC_136741.1, on the reverse strand, counting down.
TTATTACTGTGGTCACCTCGATGATGATCAGTATCGCGCTTGGAAGGATCCAGAACCATTGCTGCTGTTGAGAATTCATTGTCTGTCTTTTTCTAACTCTTATCTTTCTTTATTTTCTCTCTCTCTCTGTCTGTCTCTCTCTCTCTCTCTCTCTCTCTCTCTCTCTCTCAGTACAGTGGATTTTGACCTAATGACCGTGAGATTATGAGATCTGAGGGATATCTGGCCTCTTGTTTGTCAGTAGCCTTCACTTATTCTTTTGATTTGCTGACTGATGCTTTTGTCTCTGTCAGGAGGTGGAGGCCCTGTTTAAAAGTGAGAAGTGTCCGCAGGTTATCAGTGTGGAATTTGCGCACAATAACAACTGGTACATCACATTTCAGTCTGACACTGATGCTCAGCAGGTATTTTTGACAAACATACACAAAAGGCCTTTCTCATGGAATAAATGTCTGTATAAATAATTGGTAAAAATCAGATGTGAGGATGGTGTGCCACGATATTGTATTTCGGGCTTGTTTTTGTTTAGATCATATGATGCAAGTAAAAATTGCCTGAATTTATTTCCTGTGATTATGGCTTATGACTTCCTAATGTGTAACTTTCTGGTTGCCATTATTATTTATTAAATATGGCCATAAGGAAATCTAAAAAGCAGTAGTTGAAGACTTTGCCTTTGTGTTTTGTATTAATTTATTATAAGTTAACTGCTGATTTAGTTACCTGCTTCATTTGAAAGGGTTAAAACCTTGTAACAGCTGCAGTAGTTGTCTGATACACTTAATAAAATAAGCACATTTGCTCTGCTGTTATTGCATTAATGATGCCTAAAGTGTTTTGCCTTTTCTATGCTGGTTTATTAAATGGAAACATTGTTTTATGCATTGACTCATGTCAAATTGTTTTACAGGCCTACAGATACTTGCGTGAGGAAGTCAAAACCTTTCAGGGCAAACCAATTATGGTGAGTGTACATTGTGTTGCAATCTCTTTTGTTAGGTCAGCTGTAATTTAATCACCCTGAATGTGTGCATTCCTGGCCTACACTTCAAATACAGCTAGTGTCACCTTGACCACTCCGAATGCTGTGATGATTAACAGGATTCTCTGAAGTACTCAACTTTGACCCTTGTTCTTTCAACCAATCAGTGATCGGTTATCCCATCAATATGTAACTGATAGGAAAGACCCCACAGACAGTGTATGGGATTACGTTATCCACAAACCAGGCTGTTTTTGCTCTGTTCAGAGTCTCTTGCATTACAACAAAATGCATTTTATCTTGTGGAGCCTACATCTATAAATAGCCAAACAAAAGCCATCTGTATGAGTAATGCATGAGATAAGTTTGTGCCACATGAAGGGAATCTGCTCTCAAGTGCCCTGCTGAGACACTGGTAGATGTTTATAACAGTAATTTCTGGATTAGGGAGGTGCATGAACCGTTTTATGTTTAGACAAATGTGAATACTGATTTGTCATTTATGGTATCCCTTTAGTTTCACATTTTGAGTAACCCATAATGAATGATCTTTTAGATGTTCTGGTTTTAATACAGGTGTCTTTTGTATGTTTCTGTCTGCAGGCTCGTATCAAGGCCATAAACACGTTCTTTGCTAAGAACGGTTATGGGGCCGTAGACTCTAGGGTTTATTCCACTCCATCACAGTACTCGTCTCCAGTTTACCTGCAGCAGGTGTACCAGCCTCCACAGCAGTACCCTGTCTATAGCCTCCTGCCACAGACATGGACCCCATCACCGACCCCTTACTTTGAAACGCCACTGGTGAGAACTTAAATATTGAAATATGTTGAAGTGTGTTCAAAATGAATCAAAAGATTCAAGCAATTTTGCAGTGAAAATCCCCCATGTAATAAGATGAACACTACCACATGTTCTGCTGATTTGGTGCTCAAGAAACTATTCTTATCATTGTTAAAAATGGTGCTACATAAAATTACGTTAAGCATGTCAAGGCTCGAAATATATGCTCCCATAATTTAATGTGTGCGACCTCAAAATATATTTAGGAGCATCTGTGCGAGTGCATAATTGTTGTAGTGTGACCTGTTTTTCATTTCTCTAAAAATGTACACCGTTATGTGCCTTCTGTGTGCTGCTACGTGACTGGTCTGCCGTTCTATCAAACGTTACATAACATCTTTACATTATTAAGTTTAATGCAGATTTTAGATTGGTTAATATTAGCTGTCAATCTCTGTCGCTGCTTTCTGCTGTCAGGTGACAGGGAGCTAACTAACTTTACCGCGGGAAGTGCAAATGGCTGAAGAAGAGAGAAAATGAAAAAACACAGATTTATTTTGTAAACCACCAAAATTTACAAAAATGCTGGTGACAGCGATCATGTACGGTACCTACAATAATGTACGGTATTTGAAAAATGTGTTTTTTGAACGTTAAAACATGTCAACATTGTTACACCAAATACACAAAATAATGATCTTTAAAAAAGCAGCATATTACCCCTTTAACAATGTAGTCTTTACTGTCACTTGATGAATTTAACACTTCCTTGCCTAAAAGTTATGCATCAAAAACGTGTGTAGATGAAACATGTATATGAAAAAATGTTATGTTTTGACCCAGTGATGATAAACTAAGCGCATAGAGGGGAAGCAGGGAGTGATCAAAAGTTTTTTTTTTTTTTTTTTTTTTTTCTTCTCTGCTACTTTTATCTCACCTCTCTCTCATTCTCGCTCTCCTTTAAGTCTCTGTCACTCCTGTCCCAGTGAGCGTTAAGATTATGAGATCTGAGGGTCACTTTACTTACTATTTGCTATGGCTGAGCATTGTAGCAGTTTATTTAGTCATTTTTGTCACTTTGAATGTGACTCATCAAATAAGCTATCTCTTATGTTAGCCTTTTATTTTGTTACCTTTTGTATGGCAGTCGTGAAGGCTGAAGGTATAAGCTGATGGAGTCACAGTGGGTCTCCTAGTTTGTAATCAGGGTTGTGATTGCAGGCCGAGCTGCAGGGGACTTGCTGCAGTGAAGTCAGGGCAGTTGAATAACTTCTGAATGGTTACCATGCCAACAGTTATTTGGTTCATTTAGCATATCACATTAATGTAAAGAGGTGCTTTGGCCATGTGTCACAAAAATGTGAATTTAATTTGTAGTAGTTTGAGGATGTGTGGGTTAATCTCAGCTGTTGATTCATCTTGCAGGCTCCGTTTCCCAACAGCACATTTGTTAATGGCTTTGGCACAGCAGGAAACTACAAAACTGGCTCCTCTCCAATCAGCCTTACTCGCAACTACCCCCGCAACCGGTAAGATCCTGAAACCTACATTTTGTTTTAAAGGTGCCATAGAATGAAAAACTCTCTTTACCTTGGCATAGTTAAATAATAACAGTTCTGTATATGGAAATGACATACCGTGAGCCTCAAACACCATTGCTTACGTAACACCGACTGTGACGCAACAGTCGGGATTACTACGCCCCCAACATTTGCATATACCTGCCCATGTTCTAGGCCAGCTGCCAGCTGAACCACTAGAAGTTCTGCGGGTTTTGTAAATAAACAAGGGCGGACAACAGCGAAAATGGCAGACCATGGAAATAAATGTTATGTTCCAGGCTGTGCAGGAGATGTGAAGTGCAGGGATGGGTTGATGTTTATTCAGAAAGGCACGGAAAGCAAATAACGCGTTCTTCTAAAATAACGCAAGCCACTAAAGGGGCATGGTTAGCTCCTTGCTATTGCCGCCCTGGTGGAAACAACAGCAGACCGTGCCGCGACTGAGAGCAGCTCGATGGTGTTTAGTGTCCCGCAGCAGGTGCTCAAGTGACTTCAGCACAGCTGAATACTTCTGCGTTCAAATGCACGCAATAGACTAAAGCTTGCTGAAAAACCCCAGCAAACATAACCATGAATGTGTCCGCGCGAAATATTAAGGAGATATTTGAATTATTTATTAATAAACTAGGTTTTCTGAGTATGTGTCGCAAGGATGAAGTTACTGATCCTGACTCGCCGTCTCCTCATTAGATGCGCCTTTAGAGAGAAATGCATCTTTATTGATTATGATTAAGATTATAATAAAAGTACGTTTTTTTCAACGTTTAAACAGTTATATACTTGAACTGTTTTAGTATATCTATAGATTTTATTTTAGGCAAGTCGTGATATGAGAAGGCTAAATTGATCAAACATAGGCTATGATCAGCTCATGCCGCTGGCCGCTTGGTCGTTACTTTAAAAAAACCTAAAACCTATAGGCTATTTAACGAACAAAAATGCTCCAAACGTTTTTCTAAATTAACTTAACAAAACGAAATATAATAATTTTGCCATTACACAAAAAACGAAACTATTTTAATAGCCGAAACAGTAGTATAAGCTGTTTTAGGAGAAGAGGGAAAATAAGACTGGCTCGGGTCGGACTCGGGCCGGTAATTCTGATAAGCTGTCGGACGTGGGCCGGGCTAGGGCCTGAGCGTCTCGGGCCAGGCTAGGGCCTAAATTTGAGGCCCGTGCAGGGCTCTACCTGTTTCCTCCTTGCTGTGAGCTACTGAAATGAGCCGCACTGTGAAACAGCCAATCAGAGCAGAGCTCATTTTTATTCATGACCCTGCCAAATAAGCCAATAACAGACCGTTTCATTCTAGGGAGAAATCCTAGGGATGGACATGTAAAATCGTTTCTGGAGATTTTTTTTGTCCTTACCTAAGCCACATACCTTCTATGTAGATATCAGAGAACAATTTAAAATACTGTATCAGTGCATTCTATGGCACCTTTAAGAATCTCTTTCTTAGTTTATTCCTTTCCCTCTCTGCCAAAAACGTAATGGGTTGTTTTTTCAACCATGGGAACTTCGTATCCCAGGGGCTGGTTTTTAATAAAATCTGATTTGTTTTATGAAGGTCACGGTAGAACCATCTTGCAGACATCAACTTGCTTTGCTGCATTTCAAATATGTTTGCAAGGTTTGGTTTTATGTCTTAATTCATTAGGCAGACACTTTTGTCCAAAGCGCCTTACATTTTAAGCTATACATTGATAAAAATGAGTCAAACTCATGACCTTAGCATTGCTTAGTTCCCTGTTCTACCACTTGAGATGGCAAACACAGTAAAATAAACAATTCTGATAATTGTGCGAGTTATTTATAATACTTAAGCAAATTACAATTGTACCTCAATTATTGTGCATCCTTTCCAATTGAATTTGCTGTACTTTTTGTCCAAGTGTGAAATTTGAGGTTTACCTACATTGATTTCCTTTCATGTACGGAAAGTGAAGCAGAGCTCTGTGTTTGACGCACTGGAGTCACAATGACTTTGTTCCTTTACTTTCTAGACTTCCACTTTATTCCCGAAAGAATGTAATCAATGCCTTCAGGTAGATATGCTCTGCTTTTACTGGAGCATTTCTTCATTTAAAATTTTTGCATGTTCATGTACCATGCAAACTGCTTTAAAAGATAGAATGCCAGATCTGCATTGGGGTGATTAAAATGTTTGGGCTTATGTTAGACTAACGTTATAGCTAAGGGATGGGCTGTATCACATCGCTTCAAAAATAACCAGAACATTTAATGTTAATCAACAATGAGCAAGCACTCCATAGTTATTGACCATCATGACTCAGCTAGAAGCCACATCTTGATGCATGATGCCTTTCACAGTGAATGAATGTCAGTGCAATGTCACATCTGTCATGTGACCGTCCTTTGATGTATCGTCTGTTGCTCTGTGTGTATGAGAGATTCCTGATGGTGTCTTGGGAAGTACATGCATTAGGGCTGTCAAAAAAAAAAGTGAATTTCGAATATTCGCTGAATTAAAAAAAAAAAAATCCACATTTTAGGTATGAGCCAGGCAGCCTTATCAGTGGCGCACGAAATGCGACAATGCAACTGTCGTTGCATTTTAATGCTTTTGTTAGCCTATCCAGCTGAACCCACTGGATGCGGCGCTGCAATGTTGTTCATTTAAAATGGTGCGGAAAACGAGCAAGCCGTTCACACAACGCATATTTATCGCATTTTCTAGAGGGACATCTATCACCGTTGCACTCGCATCTCGCACAAGAGAGCGAGACAGATTTTTAGAAAGCCATGTAAAATAATGTAAGTTCAACTTTAAAATAAAAAAACGCGTCTCGAGGCTTTATGGCGGTTTTTCCCCATCCCACTGCATGTCAAGTTTTTAAATGAAGAAATTATCCTACTCTTTGTGGTTGGTTTTTGGTCCTTTTGTATTAAACTATACATGCATGCATGGTGCTTTTTTTTTTCTAATTGTTTAAGCAACTTTATTAATTATATATGGTTTTTAAACACTATTTTAAACATTTTGCACTCTTTTTCAAAGAGTCTTGTTTTATTACACTTTGAAAAAACATGCATAATATTTTGCTTGATGCGCCCTCTTGTGGCCTCAGGAGAGAAGCCAAAAGCTTTTTTCCCCCTAACTGAAATTGTCTTTTAAATTTGAATATTATTACAATTTTGATATTTATAAGTAAATTCGAATTTAGTTTTTCAGTCATTTTGACAGCCCTAACATGCGTTATTAAAAAAATCTACATAGGGGTTGACCTGATATGAGATCTACAGTACAAGTTAGCCAGTAGTGCATTTATTGCCAAAATATGCTTGACAAATGAGACGTGTAATTTTAGCTGTAAGGAAATAAGCACAGTATTTTACACAAAGGAAGATCAGGGGCAGTTGTAACAAGTGCTGATCATTTTTATCACGTTAGATCAATCTTTCACTTTAGAATCAAGAACAGTCTTTTAGTTCAGTTCTACTTTTTTTTTTTTTTTTTTTTTTTTTTTTTTTTTTACTACATTTTTAGATGTTACCTTCTAAAGACTTTTCTTAAATGATATTTTCTGTACTTTATTGTGGGATAAAAAAAAACCTTTAAGCAAAATTTAAAAGAAGAATTATGCAAGTTTGGAATTAAGGGCTTACACTGGCAGAATTCTATTTGCTTATTGTTGGTTCATCTGTTGGTTTAGTGTTTATTTTATTTTTTTCTGTGCTGCTAAATGGGAGAACATCTGCAAAAGAAATGAAAATGGTGTTACTCTTCAGGAACTTCTCAACCAAACAGGCTTTTTTCTTGTCACTCCATATGTATATCACCTCCATTTGTGATGCTTGTTCTGCACAGCCAGAGAGACCACCCTTAAAGCCCAGCTGGATAAACTATCTGTTCCACAGATGTTTACTCAGCTTTGTTCTGGCTTTAGAGGCTTGGTTATAGTTGCATGCAGTCACCTCTGATTTTTGTGTTCTGTGCAGGAATCATGTAAAGCCACAGCCTCGTGCTGACGTGTGTCAGCTGACAGAGACTTCTTCTGGTACTGGTAGTCCCCAGCCTCCATGCACCCCTACTTCAGACACCACTGCCTCCACCCTCACCCCGCTCTCTGAACCACCAGCTTCCCCCAGAGAGAACCACCACTCAGACCTCGGCATCAGCAGTCGAGCCAGGTCAGTTTTTTTTACGTGTGTGTGTATATACAAGTTAATTTAACTAGACAGCAAATTTGATTGTTTGGACCCAGTGATGATCAACTATGCGCATAGAGGGAAGCAGGGAGTGATGGGAAGACTTTAGGAGTTCTTTCTTCTCTCTGATCACTTCTCCATCCTCTTCTTTTTCTCACTCTCTCTCACTCTCACTCTCTCTCTTTTTCAAGTCTGTCACTCCTGTCCCAGTGAGCGGTAAGATTATGAGATCTGAGGGTCATCTGTTGAGTGTTCACTGAATGGTGACGGGTTTGCTGATAGGATTGTATTTAACGACTTGTGATGTGTCTAGGAGAGGAAGCTATCGTGGCATGAGGAGGAGAAGAGAAGATGAAAGAACGGTAAGTCCTAAATGTTTATTACATGGCTCTCTGAAGTACTTAATTTTTATTGCCCATTCGTGCTCAATTATTTGTGCTTCTCATTTCATTTACGTTTCATTTTTCACAGAGGCCGAATCCTGAATCAGAAGTGAAAGCTCCACCCCCTAAGTTTGACCTTGCAACCACTAACTTCCCGCCATTGCCAGGAGGTGTCCCAAGTCGTCTGCCAGGTGTGACCGTGCAAACTGAGTCGGTGTTGGAAAATCGCATGGCAGATGTTGTTAAGGGCATCAGCAGGGACAAGGTAGTAAGAGCTACTTCCTGTAACCATTTATTCTAAATTACATTTGTTCTGCTTGTACACAGAGAATCTCTGATATCACTCAAGTAAAGTTACTATTTTTCTGTTTGTTTAGCCAGAAACAAGTAAGCAAGATGTCAGTCAAGATCCTGGAACTTGTCCAGTGGAAGCTCAATCGACCGGACCCTCTACTCCAGCGCCAAAGCTTCCTGCCACAAAACAGGACACACCTACCACTAGGTACACACATACATGTACAGTAGGATCTTGTATTCTGAAGAATTTAAAGAATCACATTTCCATTAAAAAATACTTATACTATTATTTGTCTAGGTTTAAATTAGTGAATTGTGAATGTTAATATAATTATAAATTGTAATACCTCTGTCGCCTCTGGCTTGCTCAGTTGGGGACACTTCATTTCTAGCGATTATCGTCAATTTGATTTCACATACTATTTAAACTAAACTGAACTGAAAATTGAATGTTTAATCTTATTATCTGACACTCTATCCTCCAATTTGATACTGTTAAGTGCTTTGACACAATCTGTATTGTTAAAAGCGCTATATAAATAAAGGTGACTTGACTTGACCTATTTATTGGTTAATACTATTTAAATATTCTAAAAATGAACACTATTTTTGCTATACATTTATCAAAACAATTTGATTAATTTATGCGTTTAAAAAATATAATTGAAAGGTTGTACAAATAGAAGCAGGTGGATTCAAATCACATTTCTCTCTACAGTACATCAAATCAAGTGAAGAGACCTGAGAAAGAGGTTCAGGTCTCTGACACACCTCCAGACCTTGCATCGGTGACTACAAAGCACGTCCAGCCCATTTCTGCCCCCAAACCTTCACGCAGCCAATCAAGCACTTCAATCACTGCATCTACACCACCTGTCCCAACAAGCACAACCGTCCAGGTAAATGCATTCATGTGCTAAATTATAAATCTTCCTGTTGCTCGTTCACATCTGAAGATCGTTATGGCGATGTTTGTTGACTTGAAGGTTTTTTTTTTTTTTTTTTTATCCACTCAGGAGCCTCGGAAGCTGAGCTATGCAGAGGTGTGTCAGAGGCCACCCAAAGACCCTCCCCCTGCACCAGCAGCCACGCCCAGCCCCAGTCCCACCCCTTCTCCTACCACAAACCAACCACTACGTGAACTTCGCGTCAACAAAGCGGAAGGCCCAGCCTCATCCCGCTGCAGTCCTGGCGAGAAATTGGAGAAAGGAAACGAGAGTCGGACGTCCAGAGAGCAGACTGGCTACCAACGTGGTAACGGCCCCAGAGGGTCAGGTTTTAAGCTCAGAGAGCAACAGAGACGGCCTCTACAGGGTCGGCGCTCCTCTCCACAGATGGGGTACAACAGACGCAGTGGAAAAGAACAAAACATCCCACCCAGATCGCCAAAGTAATGCCTCGTATGCCCTCAACACATGTGCACACTTGTGTATATGCTTTGATACACAACTTATATGAAAGTTAGAGTATATAAATCTTTATATATATATAAATCTACATATGAAAACTGGACTGTCGCACTGTGGTGTCGAAGAACCCTCTGCTTCCCAAATGACTGTGATATCTGGGAAGTTATTCCTTAAAAATACAGAAGAAATCTAGGAATTTAAGGAAGACAAAAAACCTCTTACACTTGAAAGGAGAAATGGATGCTATGCTTCCTGTGTTGTCTGTGATTTACAGCAATTAATTAGCTTTTACTTGGAGTGTTTAATGTCCTGGCACTAGTGTACAATGCTGTACTTTTTATATATATATATATATATATATATATATATATATATATATATATATATATATATATATATATATATATATATATATATATATATATATATATATATATATATATTTATATATATATATATATATATTTATATATATTAATATTCTCTATAAATGATAGTACTGTTGGTGAGAAATCAAGCCAGTACATGTTCTCCATATGCAACAGATCACACAAAAAGACAGCATGGCAACACCCCACCGGTCCATGAGTCACCTAGTTTTTTTTTTTTTTTTTTTTTTTTTTTTTTTCTCTCAATACTTCCTATGTTTGCACCAGTCCTAAAAGGGGCCGGGGAAAACTTTTGATTCAGATGTGATGCTTTAAAAATGATTGATTGCACAGTGATTCATAACTGTTCTTTAAATTATTCAAAATGTGCTCAAGTAGAGACATAAGATATTGATACAAGGTTCCCACAGTCCTGGAAGACCAGGGAATGTTAAGAGGGAGATTAGGAAAAGTCATATCACTCTAATAATTAATTCTTCAGCTAGGAATTACTTTAATATGAGTCTGATTTTAAATTATTTCAAAAAATGTATTGGCCAGAAATGTTTATATTTGGCATGTCATTTAAAAAAACAACAACCCCCAAGCAGGTATTAAGGCTTTCACGTGATTCGTAAAGCAAATCAGTTGTGCACACATGCCATTGTATTGTAATTGCTTCGTGACTGAATCAAAATTCAATTATGAGGTGCCTATAGATTCCCACCCCAGTGTGTGTATGTTGTTCAGACAAAGGAAAAGGAAGAGGAAAATGTGTAGGTTTGAAGGACACAGTGAGAATGAACAAGAAGTTTGTCATGATGACGAATGGATGAAATAGTACTAGACATCCATTGAAAAAGATTCGGACATAAATTGCGGTGTATATTCTAGGTGGTTTGAGTTGGTGTCGTTTTGTATAATGTCGTACGGTGTCGTGTGTGATGTACAGTGTTTCTGAAGTTTGGGTCTGTCAGTAACCGAAAGATCAAGCTGCTTTATTGAAAGAATGAATAGAAACCATTCGTGTACATGAGCAAAACCACAGTTTGTCTTCCTTTCCCTTGGGAGTGCAAGCCTTGTTGGTGTTTTCTAGTGATCAGTTTGTTTGTAGTGTCTGTAGTTTTGACAATTTTTCTTTTTATATTATTTTTCCCTCCCTCTGCTGTAGATGCTGGTGACAATAATCGGGTTGGATTTTATGCTCTCCGAGTTAGTGTGCTGCTTCAGAATCGCCGTTCATGTCCAGTCTGTGATATTGAGTCAGTCTGTGTTTTTCTTTGTATATTTGTTTAATGATAATCTGTATGTGATGCTTGCGTTAATGCCTGCACATTTTCAGGTATGATTACATGTAATACATGTAATGACTTTGGTAGAAGAGAGAGGACTCAGGACCTCAGAGGAAATTGGTGATGTGTATGACTGCTGATTTTGTCCAGGATTTGCAGGATTTTTTTTATTAATTTTTTTTTTATTATTGGTAGCCTTTTGAATTCAGTAACCACATTAAACTGTTTAGGGGTGTTAAGTTTCAGTGAGTAATGTATATTTGAATGTTTTAAAAAATGTTTAATCAGTTACAGTGTAATGCATGATTCTCTCCTCAATTTGATTTTCCTCCCCTCCTTATCGTCTCATTCACATGTATGGATGGGCTGTGCACAGATCCAGACCAAAGTCAAATCAGCAGAGAGACAATCTCAGGGAAGTGCTGTTAAAATGCAGTAGCTCCTCCCTCACTCTCTTATCATTCTGCCATGGGCAGGGCCACCATTGAATGAGTCAGTGGTTAAAATCGTGATTATGTTGATTTAGTGAGTTGAACAATGTATGTTTTAGTTTTATGAAACTTTGTGTAGAACCTTATAAAGGTGTCCTATGAATAATTTCTCAAAATCCCCTACTTTCTATTTGACTGTTTTAGACGAAAGGATGGAGGGAAAGTTCATGCATCAGTTTTGTTTTAATTTATTTTGTTTTAAATTGTCTGTTTCTTTAACTTTTTCTTTTAGTATGGCTTTCTTGCCCTAACGTGTGTTATTAGTTTGAGATGTTTTCAGATTTTTGTTTTCTATATTTGGCAATATTATCCTTGGGTTCAAATTATTTTGAAACTGTGCCACTAAAATTAGAAAAATCAGTGGACCTGGTTTTATTTTTTTATTCTTTTATCTGAATGAATGGATTTGATTCCTAATTGGTTGGTGAAATGTATTATGTTTTGTTGCTAATCTCGTGACCTGTGTAGGCTGTAAGCTTTTTAGAAATGAAATGGTGCAGTTACGAGTAGCAAGTCTATAGCCAAAAAAGAAAAAAAGTATTGACCATTTCTTGTTAATTATATAGGGGGTAGACATAGCAACTGCTGAGTGAAGTGTTTTGGATGATATTGTAGATGTTCAATAAAAAAAAAAATGCTAAAAGGAAATGAAAGAGAAAATAAATGAGAAAATGATTTTAATCTGTTTGATTTTTATTCTTGGAACAACCTGTAGAAAATGCTAGTATTTATATATACACACGCATGCATATACAGTGGGTATGGAAAATATTCAGACCCCCTTAAATTTCACTCTTTGTTATATTGCAGCCATTTGCTAAAATCATTTAAGTTCGTTTTTTTTTCTCATTAATGTACACACAGCACCCCATATTGACAGAAAAACAGAATTGTTGACATTTTTGCAGATTTATTAAAAAAGAAAAACTGAAATATCACATGGTCCTAAGTATTCAGACCCTTTGCTCAGTATCTAGTAGAAGCACCCTTTTGATCTAATACAGCCATGAGTCTTTTTGGGAAAGATGCAACAAGTTTTTCACACCTGGATTTGGGGATCCTCTGCCATTCCTCCTTGCAGATCCTCTCCAGTTCTGTCAGGTTGGATGGTAAACGTTGGTGGACAGCCATTTTTAGGTCTCTCCGGAGATGCTCAATTGGGTTTAAGTCAGGGCTCTGGCTGGGCCATTCAAGAACAGTCACAGAGTTGTTGTGAAGCCACTCCTTCGTTATTTTAGCTGTGTGCTTAGGGTCATTGTCTTGTTGGAAGGTAAACCTTCGGCCCAGTCTGAGGTCCTGAGCACTCTGGAGAAGGTTTTCGTCCAGGATATCCCTGTACTTGGCCGCATTCATCTTTCCCTCGATTGCAACCAGTCGTCCTGTCCCTGCAGCTGAAAAACACCCCCACAGCATGATGCTGCCACCACCATGCTTCACTGTTGGGACTGTATTGGACAGCTGATGAGCAGTGCCTGGTTTTCTCCACACATACCGCTTAGAATTAAGGCCAAAAGTTCTATCTTGGTCTCATCAGACCAGAGAATCTTATTTCTCACCATCTTGTGTTCCTTCAGGTGTTTTTTTGTGTCTTGCACTGAGGAGAGGTTTCCGTCGGGCCACTCTGCCATAAAGCCCTGACTGGTGGAGGGCTGCAGTGATGGTTGACTTTCTACAACTTTCTCCCATCTCCCGACTGCATCTCTGGAGGTCAGCCACAGTGACCTTTGGGTTCTTCTTTACCTCTCTAACCAAGGCTCTTCTCCCCCGATAGCTCAGTTTGGCCAGACGGCCAGCTCTAAGAAGGGTTCTGGTCGTCCCAAACGTCATCCATTTAAGGATTATGGAGGCCACTGTGCTCTTAGGAACCTTAAGTACAGCAGAAATGTTTTTGTAACCTTGGCCAGATCTGTGCTGTCACAATTCTGTCTCTGAGCTCTTCAGGCATTTCCTTTGACCTCATGATTTCTCATTTGCTCTGACATGCACTGTGAGCTGTAAGGTCTTATATAGACCTTACAGCTATATAGACAGGTGTGTGGCTTTCCTAATTAAGTCCAGTCAGTATAATCAAACACAGCTGGACTCAAATGAAGGTGTAGAACCATCTCAAGGATGATGAGATGAAATGGACATACGTTAAATATATGAGTAGGTGCGTTCGACTTCATGCAGCACTTAGCAGACCGATCGGCGGCTGACTTGAAGCAGTGCATGCCGGTTAGAAATTTAGTCCGACTTGAACCGGCGCCGACCACACGTCACTGTCACGTGTGGCATCAAAGTACCGCGATAGCGTTTCGAGAGCAGCCGGCTGACTCAGCCGGCGCAATTTCTCCAGAGCGACTGCGGGAGCGCTGATGACGACACAGCTGTTTCACGATTGGCCAAATTCACCACATGACAACAACGACGTGTATTTCGGGTTTATTCTGACAACTTCAGTCCCACTAATGCTCATATACGGACTTAATTAAATTAACTTTTCATGTCATCTTCATCTCGTAAGTCATGTTTATTAAAAGATTACAATTATTTTTACTGCAATCACTTTTTTGTTAATTCGTATAGCATAGGTTTATTTTGGACCTTTTTCATACAGACCCTTTACAGTATTAAGCTGCATAACCTATTTAGATAATAATTTTGTTATGGAATAAATCAAATGTCAATCTTACAGACTTTTAATATAATGTGGTCATCATGGATTCTGATTGATACTAATTGTCTAGTTGCTGGGTTCATCCATCTTCACTTGCATGTGATTACTGCCAACAACTCTGGCTGGATGTCAACTTAATACAACATTCAGATCACTTTCATAAGCTGGTATAAATCATAATAGAAAGGCAAATAAATTGGGCTTATCCGTAGGCCTGTTCATGGTGTTCACGTATGAATGTCTTACTAAAATGTGCTTACCTAACTGGAGAAATAGTAAAATAAGTAAACAAATATGTAACATCCTAATTCTTTTATCTGTAATGAAAACCACATTTAGTACATACAATTATTATCTTCATAGATTGTTTTTATTAAGTTGCAGTAGCAAAAACACACGTAATGAATCATACTGCACAAGTCAAATTTTCAATATGTTCTGTTTATTTACTTAAAACTTGTTTCTGTCGTGATGACACCCTTTCAAAATATTACATACATCTTAAAGGTTTATTAAAACAATATTTATTACATTGAACCTTTACTCACTTTCGTTGCTCATTGTGCTCAATTTCATACAACAATAACGGCATTTCTATAGCTTCCAGTTCGTCTGCAATAAAGCAAGCAAACGCCACGTGATCTGCCATGACTGAGGTAGATGCAGCAAACTACGAGAGCCCCGAAGTGTCCGACTTGACGACTCCGTTTTCAACTCCGCCCCTGACTGCAAGCGGCTACTCTCGCTGACCACCGTCTGTAGCCGTGCTTCAAGTCGAACGCACCTAGTGTCGCAGCAAAGGGTCTGAATACTTAGGACCATGTGATATTTCAGTTTTTCTTTTTTAATAAATCTGCAAAAATGTCAACAATTCTGTGTTTTTCTGTCAATATGAGGTGCTGTGTGTACATTAATGGGGGAAAAAAATGAACTTAAATGATTTTAGCAAATGGCTGCAATATAACAAAGAGTGAAAAATTTAAGGGGGTCTGAATACTTTCCGTACCCACTGTATATATATTAGCAATAGCAGTTTCTCTTAACCAAATATTAAATGATCCTGAGTGTTTCAACACACACAAAACAAAAGTAATACATTTTGTATTATAAAACCCTTGTGACTTTCTTTACCTGTCGCAAAATGGTATTTAATTGAATACAAAGTGATTAAGTAAAATCTCTTGTCATTAATCATTAGTAAGTTGGGGGAAAATCCTCTTTATTGGGATTTTATTTGATTGGGCCTAAACTGTGACATCCATATGGAATACTTATTATTTTGCGCGGTTTTTTTTTTTTTTATTATTATTTTTCAACCCTCAACTGGGACATTATGCAGTAATCGGTCACAATGAATAAATTGCATCGCACTGAATTGAAAATGTGAAAATTTGATTGCAATTCTTTACTGATTTGAATAATTTAAAGATAAGTCCAGAGTTCATGGTTATCATTCTGATATCATTATATTAAAAAAAAAAAGCTACAAGGGTTTTAAGAATTTTTTTTTCGTCTCTAATATACCAGTTTTCATTTGGTGCGTTAGGTGTGCAGCACAGAGAATTTTTTTTTTATTACATTTTTTATTTTTTTTATTTTTTGTGCAGCACAGAGATGAGTAAACTAGAGCACCGGATTTTTCATCACGGCTCCAAATCTGTTACGTAACGACTTAAATCTGGTTTTGTGTATTACCTCAACATATCGCGAGATTTACATATTGTGAGCAAGCTGGATGAAGGAGTTCCAAAGGTGGGAACGCGGAGAGAGAGGGAACGAGCGAGAGAGGGAGGAGCAGGGTAAGTTTGTAAACACTGAAACCTTTGGCTGATGAATAGGTGACACGCAACACATTTGGATTATCTGATGCATTGCAATTAGTGACTTCAAGTGTAGCGGCACTGGTCGCGCGAATGGTGGAGGTGTCATGTGCACCGTGTGTACACTGCACGAGCCGCGACACAATTAGAAGACTCCCATTATAACCATCGATTATAATCTAAGGTGCTGGCATTGCAGCGTCGTTTAATAAATAATGGGAGTGTTCTTGTTTTGCCTCTTCGCGTCGCTCGCTTGCAGTGTAAATGGGGTGTTACAGCTTGTTGGCTCATGTGTGGTTAGCATTAGCCTGTTAGCTTTAGTGATGGGAAGTCCAACTCGTTTCCGTGAATCGGTTCTTTTGGAGAGTTAAAAAAAACTCGGCAAAATGATTCAGATATTACGTACGCTACCACGTAATTGCGTCATCTCGTGGTCACAGATTTGTCAACTTTTTGATATTAATAATAATTAATATCAGTTTTTATTATAAAGTAATAATGTCTTGTTTCAGTTTATTTAAAACAGCCTTATTGAACATTAAATATTTCTACAACATTCTACCGTTTTTGCATTTGTTGGTAAAGCTGCTATGCAATCACGTCGTAAATGTATCTACAATATATTTGAATTGTATCATTAAAGTAATTTTACGTTTTGGTTAACTTCAAATGCTCTTACTGTCAGTCAGATTCGTGGACGAATCATTCGGACTGGTTTTGTGAACCGGTTCAGCCAAAAGATCCGACTCAAAAGAACGATTCGTTCACGAATCGGACATCGCTAAGTAAGAACCGTTTAAACGAAACACAAATCCTCCGACACGTTATCGTTTCGTTAAAACGGTTGTTATGGCTTTATTGCATACTAGTGTGGAGTAATTTTTATTGTGTAGATAATTCTGGAATGGTTTACAGAGGAAACGCATGCTAGCTAGCGGTATGTGTTGGTGTGATAAAGCTATGGGTTGAAGCGGGTTTAATTTAGCGGAAATGTTCTTCAAACAGGGATGATCTCAGACAATAGTCAAATGAAAGCATCTTATCATGTAATCATCATGCACATTAGGCAATCAGTTGAACCCAGCAGGCCTCTCTGCTGCAATGAAGTCTGGGTTCATCTGTCAAGAGACTGTGCAACATTTCAAATGCAAAGTTTGGCAGGAATTCTTTTAAATAGGGGTTTATGGTCAGGTAACTGTTTAAAAAAAATTGAGATGAAACGAATAGTATTGAGTTTTTTTTTTTAAAGTCTGGTGTCTCATCAGATCAATCATAACTATTATTTCTGGATGGTGTTTAGAAGTGACACAGGAAGTAGTTGATCTAAAATGGGAGACGATCGACCTTTTGTCTGCACTGCCCCAGGCTGTGGACAGGTAAGAGCTATTTTCTTGCATTATTACTCTTAAATTCTCCTTTTTATGCCGGCCCTGTCCTTCTGCATAAGGTGCATAATAAGGTATAAGGATCTTTATGGCCCTTAATCTTGGGGCCAGAAGCAGATTGTTGCCCTAAACTTTTATTCTAAAATCACACCAGCTGTTTTAATCCCTGCTTCCACTGAGCAACTGTAAGAGGCTCCCATAGCACTGCATAACTGGATAACACAAGCCGTCATCAAAACAACAGATGGCCTGATATCATCCACTGTCTCTCTGTTTCTAGCTTCCATCTGATCTGAATTAGGATGGGACGCAAATTGACTGAAAACTTTGCAGTTTGTTAATGCATGTGTCTCTGTTTCTCTCATGTCAGAGGTTCACCAATGAGGACCATTTGGCAGTGCACAAACATAAGCATGAGATGACGCTGAAGTTCGGGCAAGCTAGAACAGACACGGTTATCATAGCAGGTTTGTGTCCCCTCATAGATGAATTTGTCATCAGTGCTTGTGTTGAAGCCTGTTTACAGCAAGAATAATAATAATGTGTTTATTATAAGCGCACGCTGAAGTTATGTCCTCTAATGTTTTAAATGTTTGAGACCTTTAAAGTCAGGTAGATTCTGATTGGCTGTCAGTGCTTTATCAAAAAATCATTCTTGAAGTGATTCCAACAATATAGTTCCTTTGTGTCGTAACAGATAAGGCAGAATCCATTCTGCTTTAAAAGCACTTGAGCAATTAAAGTGTCAGATGACAGAAGAGTGCTGTTGTATTACATTTTTGACAAAAGTTTGATACAGTAGTTAGCCGCCTTTGACTGTTTGTATTTGTTGCTAATACTGTGTGTACTTGTTTAACTATACTTGTGAGGGCCAAAGGTCCTCACTTATATAGTGAAATAATATGACAACCCACTAGTGAGGACATTTTACTGGACCTCATTAGTTAAAAAGGCTTATGAGTTGGCCAGAGCATGTTTTGATGTGAATCTAGTGTTTTGCACGTTTCTGTGAGGGGTAGGTTTTGGGGGGATAGAAAATATCATTAACCTGGTAGAACATCAATTGAAGTCCATGCAATGTCCTCACTAATAGTCAAACAAACGTGTGGATGTGTGTTTGTGTGTGCAGATCAGACACCCACTCCCACCCGATTTCTTAAGAATTGTGAGGAGGTGGGTTTGTTTAGTGAGCTGGCAGGCTCCTTTGAGCAAGATCTCCGCAAAACACAGGAGGAGGAGGAGAGGAGAATTAAGGGCATGGTAAGATTTCAAATATGGAAAGTGTGCACTATTAAAAGGTTATCAATTATATGCTCTGTTTGACACAATTTCTTTAATGAATTTAATATCTTGAACCTCAAAGCTTGCAGCTCTACAGACACCTACAGAGGTTAAAGAGAGAGAGGGGCCTCTTGAGATTGACTCCTCCCCTCCAGACAGCCCAGACTCCGCCTCCAGCATGACAAACAGCAAAGATGCAGTTGTAATGGCAAAAGAGCCTATTGCTATTAGGAAAGCCAAGGTGATTTAAATTTTGGGGCTAGATTGATTACATTATTTAAAGTTTATTTTATTTATTTATTTACAAGTGCTGCATATAAAATTGTCATGTATCTGACTTTTACAGGATGTTCCTCCACAAACTGCAGCAAGTTCCACCCCTACACCAACCATAGTGCGCCCCGGCTCACTCCCACTTCACCAAGGATTCGACGTCATGAACCCAACTCAGCCCTCTCCCACCTCTGTTATCACCAGGACCCCTCCGTCAAACAGACTCAGGTACAAATACTCTCGTGCAGAGGGTACTTCATGTCTAAAAGCCTTTTTTATGCATTGTAGCTGTTGATCCAACAAAATGAAATCACATGCCTGACTTTGTGATAGGTTGTGTTCATCCTGTGAAGCATATTCACTCCTCCGAGTTGAAACTTCTTTTTTTAATTGCATGAGTCATTTCAGTGTTGTTCACACCTCTGCTTCCTCACTCTGCATGAGGAAAAATGTCCTAAAATAGTATCTCTATGACTCTTTTCAGCTCTCCGTCTGGTTCTTTTCCCATGCTGATGCAGCTTGCAAATGGTCAGACTTTTCCTCTGCTGCCCAGTCCAGGGCAGACTTCAGTCATATCGGTATGAGCTCTCACACATGTGCTCATTATGGGATGAGTCAGGGTTGTCAGTTATCCATTCTCCATCTAACTAGTCAGAATTAGTGAGGTCAGCTAGTTAATGTGTTTTATTTGTAATATTATTACAATTAGTATTAATCTTATTAGTGCTGGTGCTTTAAGGAGGTTGAATTAAGACACAAATTTTGGACACAAAATTCAAGCTAAAAGTGTGCAGTGCAGTTAAACTCTCTCTGATGATTTGCATCCTTAAATTCTTTCCTTTTAAATCATTGCCACTACAGCCAAGAAAAACATTGGCTTTGCAGTTAATTCATTGTCTTCAACAGTAAATTTCAAGACAATTACTCTCAAACTTCAAAATACCTTCTGTAAGCAATGTTCCTTTTTTTACAATTTTTAGGTCTCTTTTTATTTTATAGTATTTTATAGTATTAATTTTATAGTATTTATTCATATTTTGTTTGGGCTTTTTTATATTGTCACTTTTTCTTAGTTTTTTATATTTAGCATTTTTTACTTTTAGTCATTTTAATATTTAATTTAGAATTGATTTAATCCTATTTTATTTTTATTTAGTCACCAGGATAACATTTCTAATATATCTTCAACAAATACTTATATCACATTATTTCAGTTAACAGTAGTTAACAGCAAGACGTTATTTAGCTCAAGTATTTGTAGAATATCTGTTACGCTTATGGAGGAATGTGTTCTTGCACAGTTTTTTCCAACTTCTTGCACCATCAGCATGTCAAGTTAAAAATAGTTCAAAATTTATGCATTCCACTGCACTCTGTCCAGCTGTTTTTTTAATGCAAGAAAACATCCAATGTGTTGAACATAAAATCAGTCGTTTTAATTATACAAATTGTCTTAAAGGGGTCATTGGATGCAAAATTCACTTTACAAGTTGTTTGAACATAAATGTGTCTTGGAAGTGTGTGTACACATCCATCCTATAATGATAAAAATCCACCCAGTGTTTTTTTTTTTAAATCGCTATTTTAAAATCCTCTTTCTCAAATCCGGCTGTTCTGAGATTCCTGTCAGAATGATGTAGTTCTGTACAGGCCCCTCCCACGATAGTTGATTGACAAGGCCGTCTTACCTTAGACCCGCCCTGAGTGAGCTGAAAGCTGTCCGCCATTGTGTCGACTCCGGTGCAGGGGAAGACGAGATGTCTCAGATTAAGCGATTGAGGCGTTTTGTTGTTGGATGTAATAATGAATATAATAGTCGTCATTTACTCCGGACATCTGAGCCGCTGAAAACGCAGAGGATTTGTTACATTTACTTTGAATGCACCGATCCCCGATCTACATAAATGCATCTATATTTGGCCAAATCATTCGTGATCCAGCTTTAACTACACGAAGTGAGTATAAGGGTTTTTATGAATCTTTGCAAATCGCCTTTCCTAATAATGTACCAGTAAGCCAGTTATGCGGCTGAAGTTTAGTATGCTCCATAGTAGAGTTGGGCGATGTCTACCAAATTAGAATCGGACGATGTCTACAGTGAAACATCGTGATGGACGATGACATCGTGGGTCGGGGTTAGGGATGTCCCTGAAGCGTGAATCCGTATGCAGAAAGGCACAGAAAACAAATAACGTGTTCTACAGAGCCACTAAAGGGACATTAGCCACTAGCTAGCGGTTGCCCGTTACGTTACAGCACATGAAAAGTTACTTACCAGACACAGAGTTAGGAGAGATGACTGATAGGACAATGGCAAATGATTTGCAGATACTGAGCACCACTGACAAATATCTAATCTTGTAAAATGTGTGGCAAGGACTACAGCTCCGTAGTATAGAGTCAGTGTGATCGCGAATCTTGAAGGTGAAAGTGAAATGAGAGTGCGCATTTGAAAGCGGTTTCAATACCCTGCATATTAGTAACGGCTCCCTGATGCCCGCAAATTTATATACAATGTAATTACCCAACGATTTAATTGCGAGAGAAAGTATTGAAATATATATCCTCCCATTTTGTAGGCTATTTATTCCCTTTAGGGGTTCCGTAGTACACTTAATTTCCTTTACAAACATGGCATTGGGATGTGGCGGATTGCGGAAGAGGGGGTGGGGGGGAAGGAATCACGATGTCGGCTCAACATTGCGATGTCTGTCAGCCATCGGCGATGGACAATGGCATCGTCTATCGGCCCAACCCTACTCCATAGATACATATTCCTAGATTCCTCATTATCTACTGTTTCTATGGGCCGTGATATATAAGCCATCCGCCATTTTTGGAACGGTCTGTGAATCTTTGAGTGCATTGACTGTGTGGGTTTACAACAGCAAGTTATACGCTTGTATATCTTTGAATATTCATCGATTATTATGGTGAATGCGAGATGGCTGACGCGTCAACGGATCTGAAGTGGTTGAATAGGGAATCTACACACATCTATGGTCTGCTCGTCACTCCACGGAAGAGAGCGGTGGAGTCAGCATACCTCACTAGGGTTTAAAGCAACATTGACTATAATAGCATGCACTTTTACAGGGTGTAGAAGGTGTTTTTTTTACACTACCATTGAGAAATTTTAACCAAAGTATGTTATAGACTTTTCATTAAGACCCGAGAGAATCATTAACTTGTGTAAAATGGGCATCCGATGACCCCTTTAAAGACAACCGACTAAATGAATATGAAAGTATATAGTACTTCTCCACTTGTCAAAACCTCCCACAGACATTATTCTTAAATCAAAACAGTAGCGATTACTATTACCTTTACAGTGTCTGTGATGGCATTTTCAGCAGTATGACCCTCAAACCAAGCTCATATCTGTTTTGTATTTGTGTCTATGCTTTGTGTTTATAGTATGTTAAGCTTGTGTTGTTATGTGTGTATATATAGCTTGCCAGATCATCAAACCCAGTGCCCAATATCCCAGGGATTCCAGGCCCCTCTATTGGTGGGAGCAGCAGTGGCTCCTCCTCTCCGTCTGGATACAGTACACACTCTGATGCCAAGACGGTTAGAATGCGCACACATACACCCACGCTAGAACACACAGTGTTTACTTGGGTATAAATGCTTAACAATGGGCTTATTATGTAAGAATTAAATAACTAAAAAATGTAACACACAGGTTTTGAGCATTAAATTACATGTTGTGGTGTTTCCTTGTGTTTGTGTATGGGATCTGTCTCCATCTAGAGGCTAAAAGCAGCACTATCTCAGCAGAGTCCTATTGGACCAGCACCAATACAAAAAACAGATCAGACTGAGACCCTATCACCTGCTCAACCACAGGTGCTCACAGACATCTCATGTCTGTGTTACATTTATGCTAGTATTTGCCTGTTCTTTTTTAATAGGATTTGTGACGTAAACAAAAAGTTAAATTAATAGGTTAAATGGGATATCTTATAGTAAATAAGCTCAACTAAAGCATTGTATATCTGTATACACCATTTTACTGTTGTCATATGCTTAAGTTCACAATTTATTTGACAGCTCAAGCAATATTTTGCAGGTGTCCCCTGCTCCACCAAAAGGAGGGCGCAGACGACGAGGAGCAGATATTGAGCCAGATGAGCGCAGGCGCCGTTTTCTTGAACGGAACAGAGCTGCTGCTTCCCGTTGCCGGCAAAAACGGAAAGTGTGGGTCAATGCCCTGGAGAAGCGCGCTGAGGAGTTAGCTACTTCAAACGTCACGCTCACGGTGACTCAGACAAATGATTTTGATTCATTATACAGAATTCATAATGTTGTTGAAATTTTCACTACTGTTTGGGGTCAGTAAGATTTAAAAAATAAAAAAATAGTACTTTTATTCAACAAGGATGCTTAAAATTTATCAGAAGCGACAGGAAAGAATTTTACATTGTTAAAAAATCTATGTCAGATAAATGCTGTTTTTTTATTTTCCTATTCATACAAGAATCCTGAGAAAAATGTATCACGGTTTTAAGCGGTACAACTGTTTTCAACATTGATATACACTCACAGGCCACTTTATTAGGTACACCTCTTTAATTGCTTGCTAACACAAATTGCTAATCAGCCAATCACATGGCAGCAACTCAATGCATTTAGGCATCTAGATGTGGTGAAGACTTGCTGAAGTTCAAACCGAGCATCAGAATGGAGAAGAAAGGGGATTGAAGTGACTTTTAATGTGGAATGGTTATTTGTGCCAGACGGACTGGTCCGAGTATTTCAAAAACTGCTGATCTACTGGGATTTTCACGCACAACCATCTCTAGGGTTTACAGAGAATGGTCCGAAAAAGAGAAAATATCCAGTGAGCGGCAGTTGTGTGGATGAAAATTCCTTGTTGATGTCAGAGGTCAGAGGAGAATGGGCAGACTGGTTATAGATGATAGAAAGGCAACAGTAACTCAAATAACCACTCGTTACAACCAAGGTGTGCAGAATACCATCTCTGAACGCACAACACGTCGAACCCTGAAGCAGATGGGCTACAGCAGCAGAAGACCACACCGGGGGCCGCTCCTGTCAGCTATGAACAGGAAACGGAGGCTACAATTCGCACAGGCTCACCAAAATTGGACAATAGAAGATTGGAAAAACGTTGCCTGGTCTGATGAGTCTCGAATTCTGCTGCAACATTCAGATAGTAGGGTCAGAATTTGGCGTAAAGAACATGAAAGCATGGATCCATCCTGCCTTGTCTCAACAGTTCAAGCTGGTGGTGGTGGTGTAATGGTGTGGGGGATATTTTCTTGGCACACTTTGGGCCCCTTAGTACCAATTGAGCATCGTTTAAACGCCACAGCCTACCTGAGTATTGTTGCTGACCATGTCCATCCCATTATGTCTACAGTGTACCCATCGTCTGATGGCTACTCCCAGCAGGATAATGCACCATGTCACAAAGCTCAAATCATCTCAGACTGGTTTCTTGAACATGACAATGAGTTCACTTTACTGAAATGGCCACAGTAACCAGATCTCAATCCAATAGAGCACATTTGGGATGTGGTGGAACGGGAGATTCGCATCATGGATGTGCAGCTGACAAATCTGCAGCAACTGCGTGAAGCTATCATGTCAATATGGACCAAAATCTCTGAGGAATGTTTCCAACACCTTGTTGAATCTATGCCACGAAGAATTAAGGCAGTTGTGAAGGCAAAAGGGGGTCCAAACCGATACTTGCAAGGTGTGCCTAATAAAGTGGCCAGTGAGTGTATAATGTCATAGAATGTTAGAATAAGAAATGTTTCTTGAGCACTAAATCAGCATATTGGAATGGTTTCTGAAGGATCATGTGACACTGAAGACTGGAATAATGGCTGCTGAAAATTCAGAATATTTATAAAATATGTTCAAATATAAAACAGATATTTTAAATTCTAATGATACTTTACAATTTCACTGTTTTTACTGTATTTTTGATCAAATAAATGCAGAATTGGTGAGCACGAGAGATCTCTTTTAAAAACATTACAAAATCTTACTAACCCCAAATTGTGGAACAGTATATTTGTATTTTTGGTCACGCCATTGGTTGAGCCAGTGTTGCTGTGTCCAGCTGATCAGGCACTTTATCGGTTAATACACTTATTAATGGCTTTCTTCTTGTTGTCTCTGCATATTAAGCAGAAATGCTAAATCCAAAAATGCCACTTTGATAAGACTTCCTTGACACAGTCGTGTAAATGTGCTTGACAGAGTGAAGTTTCTTTGCTGAGGACTGAAGTGACACGTCTGAAGGAGCTGCTGTTGGCCCATAAGGACTGCCCTGTTACTGCCATGCAGAAAAAAGCATATCTCGGTAGATCATGTATTAATCATCCTTCACATCCCACATGGCCAACATATTTTCTTTATTTGTCCGAAATTCCTTATACGTAACATTCATACTTTCTCTCCCTTCAGCTGCAGGAGTGGATGAGAGTTCAGTGTCGGCGTTGGTGATGCCCGTGTCGGTACCGGCTCCGGTGTCGGTTAACGGTCTGAGCGTGCGTGCGGCAGAGGCTGTTGCTGTTTTAGCGGGAATGGGCTCGGGCCAGTGGAGTAACGCAGCTGGAGATGCTTCATCCCAATCGCAGCCCACATCCAGATGATGAGCATGTCATTCAGCCATTGGGAACTAAATATACTTTCAAAGGAGCGAATCCCCCTTTTCCCCTCAAAACTGTCAGTCCTGGTGTGTTTGTAAATGCTCTCATGTGACAAATGGGAACCAATGTTACCACGCTCTGACCACACCCTGCTCACCCGTAGCGTATCACAGACTCTCCCCGGGCTTAGTAGAGACATCATAGGACGCCCCTGTCAGACTGCATAGACTAGGAAGCACTGCAGTGGAAATGAAGTCTCTTCTGTCATCTCTATAAAATACACCTTTACATATACTTGTATAGATCTTCTCACTAATGCATTGAGTTGATATTTGTCTCGTTTGCAGGTATTTTTAATTATTTAGCATTTTATTCAATGGTTTTTCTAATATAATGATTCGTTGCATGATTCTGGCCACATTAGAAAGACGATTACTACACTATGCAGATAAGTTTAACACCTTCTTTCTCTCTTGGTGACGCTATCTCACACATACTCGCTTTTTTCCATTTCTCCCAGTTTCCATTTCTCTCTCTTCCTATCTTCTCTTAATTTTATTATTGTATCTAAAGTAACAGGTCCGTGCTTCTGTGGCTGTTTTGGTGGAGATCGTGTCTCACACATTAGCGTAACCTGACGCCGCAGAATGGACTCGCAAAAGCTTAAGAATGGAGAGAAAATATATTTTTATATTTGAATATCGTTATTGGTTTGTCTGCATAACGGGTAGCGTAACCACGTGGACACGTTTTAGATCAGTATGATTATGATATGCTCTGCTGAATTATAGGTATCTTTAACCAAAATACATAAATCCTTTTGCATTAGAGGTTAGACCCCAAAGTTGAAGTGCATCTGGTCTCATAACAGGGAACACGCACACAAAAACTCACGCGTAATGACTTGTGCTTGCGTTTTGTGAATGTACAGTAGTTAACTAACCCGGCTATGAATGTGAAGTCTTGTTTCAGAATAGTTGAAATGCTTTTGCATAAGTGACGGGATGGTGTTATAGAAATAAAACATTATTATTTCTTTGTTGGGGCCCGAAAGACTCACATTTGGCCACCCTGAATGAATTTCATCTGGTGCGCATAACTTACACATAATTTATTGAGTTGTATTCCATTAAACAGTTCATGCTTGATCACTTTTTTTAAAATAGGATAATCTGTGTTCGTTTAAACTTGGCTTTTATATTAAAATTCAGCGTTGAATGTTTTTTTATATATATTTTTTTTTATTTAAATACAAGATAATTTCTGCCACATAAAAAAGAAAACAAGCAGTGATAAATTGTCTATAATATAAAAGTAAAAAAAATATGAGATACGGAGTCAAAATTAATGCATAAAAAGTCATTGAAAAAACTGAAACTTAACAGAGAAAATGAAGTTTTTGAATAACAATGACTTTTTGTCAAACATAAATTTTCATGTTATTATAACTTATCTCATAATTATGATTTACCACAGCATACATTTTCTTATGTAGAGGAAATTGGCATCATATTTCTTCTCATAATGTGTTTTGATAAGATGATGTGTGATTATCTTTTTTTTTTTTTTTTTTTCTCCACTGATCCAATCTGCCATATCAGTTTCAGTCACTGACCTTTCCTTGCATCTGGATTTATCTTATTTGGATGTAGAACATACTGCTATCCACAGTGTGTATAACTCACTGATCCCAAATTGTATAATGTGTAAGTGAAGCCCTTAAACTAGAGCTGTAAATATGAAATGAGTGTCGACGTACAAACATTGCTTACTATATGATATTGACTAGCTGAAACAGTCCTTAAGATATGTTATAATTAAACATCGGAACTCTAGCCTCTTGTGCATTCAGTGAGATGCATTGAGCTGGTTTTCTGCAATATTTATCATCTTGCTTTGAAGTTGATCTATTCCTCTGTGTATATAGAGGTGGTACGGTTGGATTGGTGTGTGTGACTGCTCTGTGTGTATGGATTAGCTTGAATGAGGTGCATATGCATTGTGTTGTTCATCAGTGTGTGTGATATATTATAAACAATACAAACCTTGTACATTGCCCGTGTATTAATTAATATTTACAATGATATGTACACAAGTAGGACATGTTCCTTGGTTTAAAAAATATCTTTGTAAAAATGTAACCTAATTTTACAGGGAATATTGTAAGTGTAACAGAAACAACCTGTTAATTGGTTAATAATATACATTAAAAAAACTGATAGACTTAATGAGGCTTTGAGATTTTACAGTAAAATACTGTTACATGTATAGTTTCTAAGAGTGAAAAGAACTTGCAGAGAGAAAAAAAAGGAAATGATGTAAATTGACATTCCGAGAATTCCCTTTGTAACACTTTTGATGGCTTTTTCTTTTAAATAATTGTTTCTTTTAGTTTGTTGATATCCGTTATGAGTAAAAGTAGTGATCCAGTAACATGCCCTGATTGTGTAAATCACTTCGAACGAATAATCGACCCAAAATTCACCCACTTGTATTGCAAAATCTCTATATAATGTTTTCATTTTTTGACAGACTTAGTAGGCCTATGTTGTATGAAAAACAGCTTCTTCAAAACTTCTCCTTTTGTGTTTCACGAAAGAGGACAAGGATTTAGAAAGACGTAAAGGTGAGTAAATAACGACAGGATTTAACATTTTGGGGAAAAAACATTACTTTAACCATTGAAGCGTTTGAACTGAAGACATTGCATTAGATAAAGATTCTCTCTCGCCACACCAGAGGGAGCAAAACCGCCGCGGCTTCAGACTCGGACTCCTCATCCCGAGCTGGTCATGTGACTCTTCCCATCGGCTGGGATTTCTCTCTCGGCATGGCGGAGATGATGGAGCTTGGTCTGCTGTTTAACACCATTTGTTTTTGACTGTGAGGAGGACACGGGCATTTTTGTTGTCGTTAAACCGTTCTGCTCCTTCTCCCCTCCCGGTTTCGGGCCATAATGGCGGAGCGCGGTGTGGATGTGTCCGCTCTCCCCCAAGAGGTCCGGGAGCAGCTCGCTGAGCTGGACCTGGAGCTGTCGGAGGGTAAGCCTTTAAACAACAACGGCTCGTCCTTCCTTGTTTCAACGCGTGCATTTAGATGGACATGTACTGAATTGACAGGTTCAGTCTTGCATCCTCAATAAGAGCATCCACACACAGGCTCCGTGATGATGATGCCGCTCGCGGAAACATACTGACCTCTTTTTCTGCATCTCACTGGTTCAACGCCGCATTTATCCGCATTTTAAACGTCTGCTCCGCTTTGTTTTGCTCTTTAATTGTCCTGACATTACTCTAATATGTTTCCTTATTTACTGTTACATTGCGCAAAACAAAAAGTGAAGCGCGCTGGATGCATTTATGTGATTATTTACAGGCCACGGTTATTCTGCATATGTGTCTCTTCATACAGACTCCATCAACTAAGAAGTATTCAGTGTTAGTTGTATGTTTAATCTTTACTTAATCTTATAATGGAAAAAATATATAATACTGTTTACAACACAATAGCTTTTGTAATATTACACTATATATGGCTGTTATTATAATGGGTACTCTCTTTATGGGTAAACTATAATGGGCAAACTAACATTTATCCGAAGGCTTGATGCTTCATTAGTGAGTGTACTGCTTCACACATTGACAGTGCTATTAATAGACCTAAACAAATTTTTCCTGCGTAAACAATAAACACCCATATAAGATTCAATGAGAGGTCATGTATGGCAAGCCGTTTTAACATGTATTCCTTAGAATGAAAAGGTACATTTTTTAAATTTCAAGATTCAAGATTCAAGAGTTTTATTTGTCACATACACAATTATACAGAGTATAACCAGCAGTGAAATGTAGGTCAGGTCCGCTCCAAGGACAGTGCAATTATATAGAATACAAATATTATGAAGAAGTACAAACATAAAATAAAATAAGATAAGATAAAAAATATAAATATAAATGTGCAGGTCAGTATGTTGTTGACAAATAGTAATAAGAGGAATGTGCAAAAAATAATGTGCAAAAAGTTGTACAGGGTATTTGAATAGCAGCAATATGAGGTAGAGAAAAATTATGAATAGCTTATTGATATATGATATTTACATGGAGAAAAATTATTATTTCCTTACTGGTACTTATTTTTTACTTATTACTTGTAAGTAATCCAACAATGATTAGTATTTTTTAATTTCTCTAGTACTTGTGCATTAGATATTACCTATTCATTTGCAAATTTTTCCATTGAATTCCACAAAGGTCTATCATTTAGATAATAATAAATAATGTTAATGTATTCTAATCACATATCAGTATGTACTTTTCCCATTTTCAGTAGTACTATTAGGTATTAACAGTTATAACAGTAAACTGAAAATGTGAAGAAAATGCTAGGCACTATTGAATTGCATTTATACATTAAAATAAGTAATAGTAACATTGGCTCTATGGAATAAATGTTAAGACAGCTTGCCACAAGACATGTAAATCTCTGACAATGGAACTTGTCAACATAGAGTGGACCGGTGCATGTGAAACTTTTTCCAGGCCTTTGAATATATACCTTCAATATCATGCCCATAACATATAGGCTATATGCACATGTATAAAAGTCACATAAACAAACTGTTACTCTTTATTTAGGATTTTAAATATGTATGAATGGTGAGTCTATACCTCAGTTAATCAGAAATACACTGTAGAATTATAACACGTGTGTGTGTGTGTGTGTGTGTGGTTGTTTACATGTTGTGTGCAGATATTCTCAATGTGATTCATTGCAGAAGGGGCTTTGTTTGTTTGCGTGTGTGTTTAGTCATCCCTGTGTGTTATATAAGCCTTTCAGCAGTGGTGTATGAAAGATTCAGAAGAGCAAAACAATATCTTAAACAGCATTACCGAAATATAAAAAGAGATTCTCATTTATCTCTGCAACAGAGAATAGTTTGAAATAACAGCTGATCTACCATCAGTGCAACCTGCACTCATTCTCATTGTCTCCCACACAGCAAATCAAGAGAGCACCTGGAGGCAGATTACAAATGATGGGCTAGTTTGCTTTTGGCTTCACTTACTATTGTCGTGTGTTTTTGGATTTTTTGACAGTTGCGTACATCATCTTGTGTTCTGGCTGGTGTAGTTTTGCAAACACACACATGCTTATCTCTTTCTGTCTTTTATGTGTTTTTAATTTTCCAAAGGTTGGCTTCCTGAAGTATACGTTATATATATGTTTATGCATTAGCTAAGACTACGTATCTGTTTCTCAAAGCCCACAATGCAGTCCTGGCACGATTCACAGTCCCCACCTACAGTCCTCACTTTTTGGCTTTTAGACAGGCGATGCCTACTGCAGCATTAAAAATACAGTCAAAACTGACTAAGTAGCAAGGTTTGCTTTAGAGTAACTTTTGGCATGAATATGAGCATATGTTTAGCATCACATCCATATCGTCTTTCCTTTGCACTAATGACTGTATAGATGACAGCACAAAGAAAAGCTCACAATGAAAGACTCTTTCAGTCTTTGAAGGACCAGTTTCCAGCTCACTGCTCAAAGACCCTGCTTCCATGATTTTTGTTTGGGTTCAGACATAGTTGTAGTGTAGTTATGGCCATAGGTTTGACAACAATAGTTTATAGAGCTGCTGTTATTTCTAGCCTGCTGAGTTAATGTAGGCCTTTTATTGTTTTAATAGCAGAGTAATGTGTTATGACAATATTAACACATTTGTATGAATAGTAACAGTTGTCAGTATCAAAATAGTACTGTAAAATATGATGGAATTGGATATGTTACCATGGTAATGGCATGTTTTTTGGACATTGCACCCCACATGTGGCTAAGGATGGTATGAATGATTGATTTATAGAGTGTAATTCTCTCTGATACAGTATAATTCTCCCTCTCTAGGGTTGTGCATTTACTTCTTATTTTACTTCTGTAAAGTGACATTTTAAAGATACTCAACAACAAATGTGAGATTTTTAATTTTTTTTTTTTTAAATCTATCTTTTGTACAGAAATCTTAATTTTAATTAGGCTTTGTTATCAAAATATCCTTACAAATAAAATATACACATTTATAAAATATGTTTTGCAACACTTTCCCTGGGCCAGCAGAAAAAAAATGGTTATTATTATTGAGCCCTGTAAATTAAACAAAAAGTCGTAAATTGTAATTAAAATATCCTTACATATAATATCCATGATAAAAAGTTCTTAAAATAAAATAATAATAAATAAAAATGTACTTGCAAATAATATGTATACATTTAAAAAACTATTTAAGAAACATTTCTCTTGGAGCCAGCAGACAAAGCATTCTTTTTGTCAAGCCCTGTAAATTATACAACTAAATTATATAACTATTAAATTTAAATAAAAAATAACCTTACATATACAGTAACATCCATACATTTATAAATATGTAACTAAATATTGCTATATTTTCCCTGTGCCAATAGAGAAAAATTGTTGAACTCTGTAAATTATACAAATAGGCTTAATATTAAATACAAAATATCCTTGCATATAATATACATACATTTAAAATATGTTGCTAAAATTGCTACATTTCTACTGGGGCAGCAGACAAAACATTCTTATTGTCGAGTCCTGTAAATTATACAAATAGGCTTAATATTACATTAAAAAAAATATTCTTATATGTACATCTAATATGTATACATTTAAACGTATGTAGCCAGGAATTACAAAATTTCCCACACGTTTTATAAAAATTAAGTCATAACACAATATATTTACTAAGTATATATTTGTATAGCGTTAAATTAATTACTTGTGTGCATGTATTTATTTACAGTAACAAGACAGGAGATGAGAGACTCCACCATCATCATGTATTCATTATTTGTAATGAACGTGTGTTGTGATTCTTGTGAATGAAATAGTTTGTTTCTGTTTGCGTGTGTCTTCATGACAGAGGAAGAGGGGTGGAGATAGGAGGTTGTGACACACTCACACACAATGAGCACCATTGAAAGCATCAGGGCTGAGCAGTCGTGATCTCTGCTTGAATTCCCAGCACATACTCAGACGCTTTTATGCATTTAAGCTGATCAAATGAGCTGTGTGTGTGTGTGTGGAAATCCTCTTCCATAGCTGGTCAGCATATACTTAAACTAAAGAGGCTCGGACCAGCTGTATAATGTCTGATTGTGTGCATCTGTTCAGGTAACCTCAGTAGCTGAAGCTCCCACTGTGACTGTAGGAGGACAGGCAGGCTTTCTGAGTTGTAAAGAAAAGAGAGAAAGAGATAGAGTGGGAGAGAGAGACCTAGGGACAAAACAGAAAGAGAGAGATTACTCTAATCTAGGTCACAGAGCATCGGGAAATAAATACACTCATTTTACCCATGATTCACAGCAAGCTTTCTGACATGTTGCGCTGTCTCTCCCACTATCTCCTCTCTGTTTTCTCCTCTTTCCCACCATGTTTGTTGTAAAACTCTATCTTGGTTTCTCTAGCTAGCTCGCTCTCAAGTGCACGTCACACAGGACATGTTAATAGTTAATATCTTTTGCAATGCTTGCGATATGGGTTCCTCTGTAACTGAATTATTCACCGGCCTGTGA
The DNA here is from genome assembly GCF_936440315.1 of Barbus barbus. NCBI lineage: Eukaryota > Metazoa > Chordata > Actinopteri > Cypriniformes > Cyprinidae > Barbus > Barbus barbus. Next base: position 22,601,955 of record NC_136741.1, on the reverse strand, counting down.
TGGACATCAGGCTTGAAAAAGAAGAGATGCAAACTTTATTTCTTGCAGACTAGCATATACTAAGCAGAGTTTTTCCAAACTGCCAGTTTCTCTCATAACACATCAGGTAACTATGGAAGCTTGCTTCCACCATGGAATAAAAAAATTAAAATGATAAATTTGACTTCTTATCTCACAAGAGGAGATAGTGGGAGAGACAGTGCAACATGTCAGAAAGTCAGAATTGCAGGACATAAACTTACAATCACGAGCAAAAAACTTTTTTCACTCAATTGTTTAATTCACGCAATTCTGACTTTGTAATTTGCAATTGTGAGTTTATATCACACAAGTAATATAAAATCACAATTTCCTTTTTTTTTTTTTTTTTTTTATCATTTTTTACTCAGTGTTGAGTCAGACCTCCATAGGTAATGTTTAACTAGATAGTATGTTACTGAAAATGGTATTTGTAATGAATTTGTATATTATAATTCTGTTTCTCTTCTGTGTAAATGCATAAAAAAAGTTTCAGAAGTTTGTGGCCGTATGCTCACTCAGAAATTTGAAATGTCCCTGTGCATTTATTGTGGCTAAAATGATCTCTCCAAACATGCACAGATCATTTCTCATCTGAATAGGCTTTTGTTTTATTGGTGTGTGTATGAATGTATTTAAGTGGGTTGTATTTAGAGTCATAGTTGCTATGGTAACAGTAGAGTTCGCCTTAGACTGGTCTCATTCATAATATAAAAGCAGTAAGAAGTCCATATGCCACAAGAACAGCTAAAACAGCATGACGTAAAACCTTTGAACTGTATTACACACACCACACAGTATGATCTTTATTATAAGAGGGCTGCTGGACGTGAAGTGTGTAATTTTCTGTGTCGCAACATAATTGTATAAATAGCTGAGGACAATGGGAATGGTGCTTTCCTGCACAAATCTAGTGGGTTGTGTTGTGAGTGCTGCTAAAAGTGTTGAGTGGTTTTTGGCTTGTTGTCGAGTGGTTGCTAGGTGGTTGCTTGCTGGCACAAGTGTTATGGTATAGTCTGTGTGTGTGTGTGTGTGTGTGTGTGTATACAGGGCTCGCAAAATTTCAAAATCCCTGGTAGCCCTTCGGGCAGGTACTCTTCAGATTTTGGTTGCCCGAAAATTTAGTTAACTAGCCCAAATAAAGTAAAGACCATAAATGTCAATCAAAAAAATTTTCAAAACACAAATATCAACGAATATCAAGGGAAGAGTTTTATTTTACTATTTACAAGGTATCTGCAGAATTCTTAAAAATCTATTTAAAAATTATTTCTTATACCATTTATTTATTTAAAACTGTCTAAGGCCTTAAAAACTCTTCAATTTAGTTGTATCAAATTTAAGGACCCGTGGGAGCAATGTTCCCTCTAACTTTTTCTTGCTGAGCAAAACTTTTCTCTATCGGTCAGACATTTCGGGCACCTGAGCAAAAGCATTCTTTACACCAGACCTGTACAGCATGCACACATTTATATTTGATTTGACCCTTGATGTAAGTAAATGATGTACATTTTAGATTACCTGAGAAAACATTTTTATTGTACAATACACAGCAGTTCAAAAGTTTAGATCAATACATTTTTTTTAAAGAAGTTTCTTATGCTCATCAAGGCTGTATCTATTTGATAAAAAATACTGAATATTATTTCACAAAATAATATTGTGAAATATTATTGCAATTTCAAATAAATGTATTCTGTTTTAATATACTTTAAAATTGAATTAATTGCTGTGAAGGAAAGCAGTATTTTCAGAGTCACATGATCCTTTAGAAATCATTCTAATATGCTGATTTTTAATCAATGTTGGAAACAGTTGTACTGTTGTTATTTGTTATTATACTGTATTTTTTGGGACCTGTGATATTTAAAAAAAAACAAAAAAGTTAAAAAGAACAGTGTTTAGTCAAAATAGAGATTTTGTGTTACAATATAAACTATTCAAAGGTTTGGGGTCAGAATTTTTTGTCTTTCTTTTTTAAAGATACTTTACATTTTTTTAAAGAAAGTTAAATAAACTTTATTCAGCAAGGATGTGTTAAATGGATAAAATAGATAGTAAAGACTTCTATTGTTAGAAAATATTTCTATTTTGAATAAATGCTGTTCTTTTAAATGTTTTATTAATCAAAGAATCAAAGAAAAAAGAAACACAGGTTCCATATAAATATGAAGCAGCACAACAGTTTCAACACTGATAATAAATCAGTTTATTAGAATGATTTCTGAAGGATCATGGGACACTGAAGACTGGAGTAATGATGCTGAAAATTCAGCTTTGATCACAGGAATAAATGCTATTTTAAAGTATAGGCATTAAAATAGGAAACCAATATTAGAAATTGCAATAATATTTCACAATATCACTGTTTTTTCTGAATTTTTGAAATGAATACAGCTTTGATGAGCAAGCGACTCAATGTCAAAGACTCAAAAACAAGGTCAATTATTTATCAGGTTTATAATATAGCCCTAACATAATATATTATCAAAACAAACTATTTAAACTGATAGAATAGAATAGAATAGAATAGAATACAAATTAAAGCAAAACTTAAGCTGAGATCTGTAAGTTAAATATAAAAAAACGTGAACACATGAATTCTTCTATAGCTGTCTAAACATCGATATGAAGTACAGTTTGTACAATACTCTTGTGTGTGACTGTACATGTTTCAGAGTTTTGTTAGCGTTCTTTGCCCATCCTCTGCTATTTCCAGCACTTAGTCAAGCCACTCTTCTTTAATACATGAGGACGTTTTATTTCACGTCATTGCGTTTGCGTTGTCTCTCGTGTTGAGCGCACCGCAACCATTGAAGTATTCAGTTTCTACGGCGACTCATTTGGTGCACATATATACTGTATATATACTGTTCTCTTTCTATGAAACCGGTTCTAACTCTGTCGTGACATCAGCTCTATAGCGGTTTGCCCGAGCCTTGCTATTCTTTCCCTTTTACTGGCGGCATTCAATCAAATGGCTTCCCAACTCATTTTTGTGTGCGCGAGGCACATTATTTCTTCTGCGTGGCCGCGGTGGAAAAAGAGCGTGGTCGCGCACGCACTCAGCTTAGAGGGAACATTGCGTGGGAGCCCTGTATTTAAGGTAGCCCGTCGGGCAGCGCAGTGATACGTTTTGGTAGCCCGACTGGAAAACACAATAGCCCCGGGACGTCGGGCTAGCGATTTTGCAAGCCCTGGTATATATACAGTATATATACAGTCATGTGAAAAAGTTAGGACACCCTATTTAATTCCATGGTTTTCTGTATCAGGAGATAATCCTTGGAAAGTCTTCAAATTTGGAAATAAAGCCTCAGATGAACAATATCACATGAAATATCACACTGTGTCATTATTTGATTAACAAAAACAATGCCAAGATGGAAAAGCCATGTGTGACAAAGTTAGGACACCCTATGATTCAATTGCCTGTAGATTCACTTTTAGCAGCAAGAACTTGAAGTAATAATTTTCTGTATGACTTTATCAGTCTCGCATCATTCTGGAGGAATTTTGTCCCATTCTTCTTTACAGCATTGCTCCAGTTTATTGAGGTTTGTGGGCATTTGTTTATACACAGTTCTCACCACAAGATTTCAGTCAGGATGAGGTCTGGAGAACCTATTACAGAACCTTCATTCTTTTCTTTTCAGCCGTTATGTTGTAGATTTGTTGGTGTGCTTGGGATCATTGTCCTGTTGCATCATCCAATCTTGGCCAAGCTTTAGCTGTTGGATGGATGGCCTCGAGTTAACATGTTACACCTGACAAGGCTTGTTCCCAGGTGTGTAAAGTGGTAATTTGAGTCTTTTTGTCACCTGCATGCACACACCGTGGTAACCCTGACTTTACTGTTTCCATGATCAGGTTTTCAAAGCCGGTTTGTGGATCTAGTTGTATGATACACATTATCAGTGCCAAGAACAGATAAGAATGAATTGAACTCCCTGTTGTGTCTTTTTCACTGTCACTCTCTGTCTGTCTGTGTTTCTCTCTGTCTCTCACAGTCTGTTTTTATATTCTCAGCAGAACAGGAAACCATGTCATAGGGTAGAAGATTTAGCACTGGAGAACATGACATCATCCAGAGGGAAAGGAAATGTGTGTGTGTGAGGAAAGACTGAATGTTGGATGTGGACAAAAGAACAGTGAAGGAGGGCAATGAAATTCAACTTCAGTACAGTGTGATACAGTGTTGGCAGTTGCTGAACGGTGAGTCACCATCTGGTGGTGGGTAACCAAGGCTGTGTGTGTGTGTGTGTGTGTGTGTAGGGACACAATGGAGAGATAGCTGTATTGTGTCTTGAGTGAAAGTCATTGTGAGCGCTCTGTTGTGTCATAGTGTTTCAGGGCCAGTGATGCAGCACACCAGAGGGAGGGTGGATATGAGTATCTGAAAACATTGTAGTCAGGGAAAGTTAATGCTTTTCTAAACAGCAAGACAAGTTCTCTCTCACAGTCAATTAAAAAAAAGATGTTTGTCCATCTCTTTCTCTTTCCCTCATACACACTCTAGTCTGTGAGACACAGATATTCCTGCTCCAGATCCAACTTTCCCATAGTCCGAGCAGCTGGTGTGCATGTCTGTCATACAGAAAGCCACTGAGGGATTAGATGGTTCTGTCTCTATTGTAATTACCTTTACAGAAAATACATAATGTGAAAGTTTTTTTTTTTTTTTGCAACATCAAGAATTTCCATCAAAGGAATAAATCACATTTTAGGCTATATTAAAATAGCAAAGAATTAATTTAAATTGTACAATTATAAATTATTAATATTTTACAAAATTCAATTTTTGCTGTATTTTAAGTAAATAAATGCAGCCTTGCTGAGCAAAAGATACTTCTTTCAAAGGCATGAAATCTTAGTGACCACAAATATTTGAATGGCAATGTGTTTATTTGCTAAAGCCATTATTATTCCATTTAATCTCTTTGTTAATATGAATATGCATGTAAAATGTCAATTTTAAATTTAAGTCACTTGTAGGTTGCCAGAGGAACTTTTTAAGATGATCTCTGATCATTTCTGTTTTGCTAATGCAGTCTAACTGTAACACTCATGTAGCTTTATCTCCTAAAGGAGTGCCGTCCTCCCTCACCTCCTTTTTCTCAGGGCCAAGAAAATCCCCACATGTTTGTATGTGTGTATGCATGCATGCCAGTAGATGTTTATGTATGCATAAACTAAATCATGGAAAATGCCAGAGATAGGAAAAGAAGTGCTGAACTGAAAAAAGTCACTTGTCATAGGAGTTTTGCCCATAATTGCTTGCAAATACAAGATTACAGTGCTGTCATGATTAAAAAGAATTTTCTCTTGATGTTCCGATATCAGCTCAATTCAGACTAAGGATCCATATTAGAAAAGTATTTGAATTAGATTTTTATGATAAATATCGGATTATAGAGTGGATTTGTTGCATTGATACTAGTTAAAAAATAATATTTGGATCTCAGGCCAGTTTGGCTTTAAGTCCTGTAATAATTTATCTTTCAGGATTGCAGGTTATTTGGTTTAGAATGGGGAATTTTACTATATTAGATTGAAAGACACAGTAATAAAATTCCAAATTTCTATGATTTTTTTAGATCAATAATTTGTGGAAGTGAGATTCTGAGGTGGGATTGTAGTATAAATGTTACGGCTTACTGATCTATAGACTGACAGTGTGTGTTTATGTCTAACTTTAGTCTTCTCATCATCATCATTCTCCCAACAACCAACCACTATCCATCTGAGCCTCTGTGTGGAGCGGACCACCTTAGGCCACCAATAAAACCTTCTAGTTTGCGGTTGACTTACAAGAGCGCATTGACTTGGCTTGGAAGTTGACATTCGTATACTTCAGTTCAAAACCACTCTTTCTGAACAACACTGAAAGAATCATACTGAGCATACACATATACTCAACCCCCTTCATAGCTACATAGAACAGTCTGGTGAAGCTAAAAATATCAGCTGGGTTCGGTCCTCATGCATTACTTATGGGAGTTGACTCTTCTTTCGCTATTTTCCCGTTTTTTAATGTTGAAAATGCTTTTGAAAGAATGATTTGTTTAGTGGCCTGTCTCATGAATCTCTGCCGTTTACTGTCAACGCTTAAGCGTACAGGCCAGTCTGATTTCTATGGGATTATAATAAATATTTCTGTGTTATCTCTTTTGAAATCTTTCCCCTTCAGGGGATGTGTTGAAATGAGCTTGAGCTGCTCACGTATCATAACCAAAGCTCCCTCCATCCTGCATAATCCCACTAGATTACACATTCTGCTCTTTTTCACACTCACAAGCACACACGAGTCCAGCACTAACTCACTCAAATCAGTTTGGCTGTTAGAATGTAAAATGGTGATGATCTTTAAGGATTTGGGTGTTTGGGTTTCTCTAAACCTCCTCCATCAACAGCTAAAATGTGTTCCTTTGAACTCGTATTTTAAAAGATTTTATTTAGCTTTATCATTATTAATAATCTACTACTACAATGCCAATGCCTATATCCTACTGTTCAACAATTCAGGGTCATTAAGATTTTTAAAATATTTTTTAAAAGATGTTTTTTGTTTTCTCATGATCAACAAGGCTGGATTTATTTGATCATATATATATACAGTAAAAATGATAATGATAATTTCTTTTGGAATACTTTGATGAATTAAGTTCAAAAGAACAGCATTTATTAGAAATCTAAATATTTTGTAACTTTGTAAATGCTGTCACTTTTGATCAATTTAATGCATCCATGTTGAGTAGTATTAATTTCTTTTTGAACATTAGTGTATATATGCACAAAGACCACAGTTATTTTAATATGCTGACGGTCATTTACTATTTTATTTTAAGTCATAATTTCTGTTTAACAATGCAAAGTTAAAATCTTTTCCTTTTTCTTACACATACCCTTGGTTGGGTTACAAAGGAGATGCGCTGACCCCAAAAGAGTGTTTTGACAATTAAGCTAAATAAATTAATATTTTCGTTACCTTTTATAAAACAAATGCCACTTGATTTCATTTTTTTGTGATCTAATGCAGTCATTTTTTTTGTATTTGAACTGCATAAAAACTTTTTGGAAGGCGACTTCATGTTGAATATTACACAGAAGTGAAATGGAAAAATGTGTTTTGTCCAACCAAAATCTGTCTGACTGTTTTGAAGAACGTTCGACCAAAAATGAATCTCGAAATTTCATGTTGAATTTATGCTGTTTATGTTTTTAATCTTGTTATCTCTCTTTTTTAGGTGACATCACACAAAAAGGATACGAGAAGAAGAGGGCCAAAGTTTTAGCACCCTACTTGACACAAACACAAAGTAAGGACTACAGAAATATCTCTGCTTATGCCCCCTCTTCCCTCCATCTCCTTTTCTGCCATATTATCTCTCTCTCCTTGTTTTTCTCAGTCGTCCACTGACTCATATGATAATGTGGTTATGAAACATCTTCTCAGGCTGTTCCTCTTGAGGTTGGAGGTTCCATTTAGAGTCCCTCTGCACTGCCCTCTACTGTTCATGCATTGGACTGTATCATGAATTGCTCTTATTTTATTGATGCAAGATATGTAGATTTGTTGGTCTGATTTGTCTTTTTTATGCTGGAGAGATATGAGATGAAAACCAAAGCTTTTCACATCTACTTCATATTCATATCTTCCATTTTCTGCTAGTTTGCATGAAGTTCACTGTCTCTTCATTGTCTCTACAGATTTAGCTCCGCCTCCGGCCTATGATGCACAGACTCCTGGTCCAAGCTCCGCCTCTGCACCTGAACCTGGCCCTTCGAACTCGTCCTCCTCCTCTTCTCGCCACCGGCGCACACGGCGTCCACACCGGAGCAGTGGGACGAGGGATGAGCGCTACAGATCAGGTTAGAACAGCCTGACAACATACTAATGCTTTTCTATTATTTATCAGCCATTATAGTGTGAGTCAGTTCATCTTGTGTAAATTCAAAGGTGATGTTTTTGCCTTTAGCGCCACTGAACAAAAAAAAAAAAAATGTTTTTCAGCTAATATAGAGGCTGCCTCTAACAGTACTAAGCAAAATTTAATGAGATTCCAATCATTCTTGTACTCTGGAGCAAAGCATTTAACCCCAGGATGTTCAAGGTTGATTGTACCTGTCAATTTGAATAAAACCAAACATCTGCTAACATCTCACTAAGTGCAGAGGTCCAAGAAAAAAAAAGGCCTGTTACCAGTTTTTTCTTTTTCTTTTTGTCTCAGATATCCACACTGAGGCAGTTCAGGCAGCGTTGGCCAATCATAAAGAGGAAAAGATGGCACTGCCCATGCCAACCAAACGTCGGTCCACATATGTACAGTCACCAATTGACAACTGCTCCCCTCCAGGTAATATGGAAGCACTAATATACTAATATACACTAATATACTAGAGAGCTAGAGAAGAATATCACACGTAAACTTACAGAACCATACCACATATAGTAAGGACATACAGTAGATCATCATATATTTAATAGTATAGCTTATCAAGGTCTTACAATTTTCCTTTTTAAAATGGCAATTTTTCAGTGAAACTCTGACAGCATTAAATCCTTATCCTTATGTATTTTATTTAATAATAATGTAGTCAATATTATATGAGTTAGATCAGTTATACAATTTGTATTTCATGTTGTATTTTTCTATTTCGAACATTTAGTCATTTACTACTTTTAAATTAAATAATTTTTATATCTAATCTTATGAATAGTTTTAATTCAAGGAACTTTTTATTTTAATATGTAATTAGAGTTAATTTAATTTGTTTTTCTAATTTTATAATACATTTGAATTTTAAGGAATAAACCTAAAACTAATTAAATAGTAAAAAAGTAAATTAAAATATTTTATTATTATTATATAAATCTATTTATTATAAATATATATTTATTATCCATTAATGTATTTAAAATATATGTTTAGCATAACTTTTGTTTTTGCTGTGGTGTTAAAATTTGTAGCAAAAATTATGAAATTTTATTGTGACAGCCACATTTACAATTCTTACGGGAAAAAGACAAATAATACAAAAAGGCTTAAATAGTTCTTAGCATTATTTTCTTATACTTATTCTATAATTCTTTGTCTTGTCTTTTAATTTATTTTCTATTCTTCTTTCTGTCCTTCTCTCGCTCTCTCTGCCAGACTCCTCCTCTTCCTCTGATGATGAAGCCGTGTCGAGTGAAAGTGCAGGGCCTCAGCAGTCTCCAGACACCTGGATTAATAGTTCTCTGCATGGCTCCTCCACCTCCTCCTCTGCCTCCTCCACTCTCTCCCATGGGGAGTCTCGGCCCACCCAGGCTCCTCAGCCTCAGTCTCAGCAGGTCGCGCCTCCACCAGCACCTGCCCACCCGCCCCACTCCCACTCCCAGCCCTCCGCCCTGGCAGAGGCCTTCGCTCAGGCACGCATCGGTGAGTCACAGTTACCCCACACTTTTTTGCCATTGTTTATATACTTTAGAGTTTTCATTTGTATCATTTGGTTTTGAGTTTTAATTTGAGCTGTTTTTGCAATGTGCTTTCATTGCTTTATTATTTCTAAATTGTTTTCTTGTGCCAAATTATTATTTTCTGTTCATTTATATCCTTCATGACTGTCAGTGAGAAGAATAGGAAGAGGTAAAATTGAATGTTAGCAGTCTTCCACCTTTCTTTGTGTTTGTAAACTTTGTTGTGAGTTATGAATATTATCTGCCCCTCCACATGCCCCACCCTTAAGCCTCTGCTCCACCTGTGTGTTTAAAGCCTATGAGTGATAGTCTGTCCATAATGAAAAATTAATAAAGCTTCTTAAAAAAGTGGGTGAACTTGTTATGTGGTTCAGGACTGATCATCTATGCCTTAATACACACTTGATCTCATGCTGTCTTTATTCGGTGAGTGTGCTTTTCCTGCAAATAATGTACCTTGAGTGCGTATGAAATGCAGACAATAAGTTTAGACAGTCTGTAGACTTTGTGCTTAGACTAGAAAATCTACCAATAATCACTGAGAATGTATAGACAACATGAAACCGCATTCGCACTCTTGCAAAAACTGTTTTATTTGCATCAGACCTGAAATGGTATATTCAGTAGGCTGATATTATTGGTTAATGTTATTTTTCTCCACCCACACAGCCTTAGCCCACAGAGGCTGAGAAAGTTAATCCATTTTGGTGAAAGATTATGAAAACGATGTACAATGATGATGATACACAATAAACCACAGACAGTTATGTAAGAGGTAATGTACAGACAGTAGGTAAAATAAACCCTGACAGGGTGATCAATATTGTAGCACCCTGAAGAGGTTTATTTTGGGATAACAAGCGACTCACTTTACATTCTCTCATGATAAAGACAGACATTACTCAGCTATGAAAAATATCGTGAAATATTGATATGAGATTAAATGACTTTATAATGTGAGAAGAAAGAGGCACTAAAATGTGTTATTTACTCCTGTAATGACAAAGTGAATTATTCAATTTGTTTTTACATTTGATATTATTATCAATGTTAAAAACAGTGGAAACCATGATACACATTTTTTTAGGATTATTTGATGAAGAGAAAGTTCAAAAGAACAGCTTTAAAAAACAAAAACAAAAAAAAAACCCTTTATTTTAATTTCCCATTAACAATATAAAAGTCTTTATTATCTCTGTTGAACAAGTTAATGCATCCTTGATGAATGAAAGTGTTAAATTCTTTTAAATAAAATCCTAACGACCCAAACTTTGAACAGTAATTTACTATATGTAGGAAATTGGTGTCACTTACACAATTTAAATGATATTGTATAGAAATATTTGAATGTTAGATAAATCAAAATAAAGTATTCTAGAGATACTATAAATAAAGTAAATAGGGGATGTTTGATTTCATGTTGTCTTTAAAATATCTTTGGGCTTATCACCAGTTTATGTAAATCAAGGAAGCATATACTGAAAGCAGTACTGAATGCAGATAGTTTTACACAGACTCTTAAGAGAATAGTTCACGGTTGGATTGAAAAAAGTGGTACAAACATGATTCTGATAAGTTTTGCAGGTTTGGAGGGACAAAGTAATTAGAAATGAACGTTTAATTTTGGGTAAACTATTACTTTAAGAGCTATATGATTTCTTTAAAACTTTTAGCTGGGCTGTGTATGAGTGAGTAATATGTGTAATTTTGTACCAGATCCGGTAGGAGGAGTCGGGCCCCCTGATGTGCCATCCCAAGCTCAGGCCAGAGGCTCTCGTGTGGATCTGCCTGCCAATGCCGTGGTGCGAGGCATGAGTCGAGGCCAGAGCCGGTCCAGCATGATGGAGACAGCAGACGGTACTGAGAGCGTGTGTGTGTCTGCAGGGGAAAAAAAGAGTACTAGAGAAAGAGATAAATAGAGAAACACTTATTTGTAGTGTGCTACATTAGACATACATACTCTCAAAATGTGTCAACCTTTAAGCGCCTTTTCATAACTTTCTTTTCATGCCTCTCAGAGCTTTGTGCTAACATCTCAGTAGGGACATTTCAATAAGTCTTTATAAATGCTGTGTTTGATTGCTTCATTAATCACATCCCGTTTCTTTTTTCTTTTCCACCTTTTATCCACTTGTGTCATGTTGCTTTTCTCTGTCAGTGAGAAGAGTAGGCAGAGGTAATAATTGTTCATAGACATGTCCTGTAGGTTGACTTTAAAAGTGTGTGTTTGTACTTGTGTACTATATATGTGTTACACAGAGGAGATGTGAACCAAGTGAAACCCTGCACTTCTTTAGGAAAATAAATAAACAACAGTTGAGAAGTCATCCCTGCATCTCTGCTTACATGTGGTTTTACTCAGTTCTTATCCTTCACACATCAAGGCTGCTTTGCAAGTGAACTAGGATGATATTTAAAGGAATAGTGTAAATTCTTACAGTATTCACTCACCCAAAAATCCCCATAAATGTTTTATAAAATAATTTCTTACAACTTTTGTACTATACTACAAAGTCCTTTTGTATATTTTTATATAAAACAAATACAAAAATATCTCGGTACAAAAATATGTAAGGATACACTACCTTTCAAAAGTTTGGGTTTAGTAAAAATTTATTTTAATGTTTTAAAGGCTCACCCAGTTTTAGCTTATTTGATAAAATATACAGTAAAACAGTGATATTGTGAAATATTATTACAATTCAAAATAACTGTATTCAGTTTTTTATAGATTATACAATGTCATTTATTCCTTAAAGACAAAACAGAATTTTCAGCAGTCAGTACTCCAGTCTTTAGTGTCACATGATCCTTCAGAAATCATTCTAATATACTGATTTTGTGTATATTTTGGTGCAAGAAAAATCTTTTTATTTAATTTAATATACCGTAGTTTTTGTATCACTGTAAACTCTTTATTATTACACTTTAATGCATCTTTGCTGAAAAAAGTATTCATTTTCTCCCAAAAAATAAAACATTTACTGAACCCAAACTTTGGAACAGTGGTGTATATACACTCACCTAAAGGATTATTAGGAACACCTGTTCAATTTCTCATTAATGCAATTATCTAATCAACCAATCACATGGCAGTTGCTTCAATGCATTTAGGGGTGTGGTCCTGGTCAAGACAATCTCCTGAACTCCAAACTGAATGTCAGAATGGGAAAGAAAGGTGATTTAAGCAATTTTGAGCGTGGCATGGTTGTTGGTGCCAGACGGGCCAGTCTGAGTATTTCACAATCTGCTCAGTTACTGGGATTTTCACGCACAACCATTTCTAGGGTTTACAAAGAATGGTGTGAAAAGGGAAAAACATCCAGTATGCGGCAGTCCTGTGGGCGAAAATGCCTTGTTGATGCTAGAGGTCAGAGGAGAATGGGCCGACTGATTCAAGCTGATAGAAGAGCAACTTGGACTGAAATAACCACTCGTTACAACCGAGGTATGCAGCAAAGCATTTGTGAAGCCACAACACGCACAACCTTGAGGCGGATGGGCTACAACAGCAGAAGACCCCACCGGGTACCACTCATCTCCACTACAAATAGGAAAAAGAGGCTACAATTTGCACGAGCTCACCAAAATTGGACGGTTGAAGACTGGAAAAATGTTGCCTGGTCTGATGAGTCTCGATTTCTGTTGAGACATTCAGATGGTAGAATTTGGCGTAAACAGAATGAGAACATGGATCCATCATGCCTTGTTACCACTGTGCAGGCTGGTGGTGGTGTAATGGTGTGGGGGATGTTTTCTTGGCACACTTACCCTTAGTGCCAATTGGGCATTGTTTAAATGCCACGGCCTACCTGAGCATTGTTTCTGACCATGTCCATCCCTTTATGACCACCATGTACCCATCCTCTGATGGCTACTTCCAGCAAGATAATGCACCATGTCACAAAGCTCGAATCATTTCAAATTGGTTTCTTGAACATGACAATGAGTTCACTGTACTAAAATGGCCCCCACAGTCACCAGATCTCAACCCAATAGAGCATCTTTGGGATGTGGTGGAACGGGAGCTTCGTGCCCTGGATGTACATCCCACAAATCTCCATCAACTGCAAGATGCTATCCTATCAATATGGGCCAACATTTCTAAAGAATGCTTTCAGCACCTTGTTGAATCAATGCCACGTAGAATTAAGGCAGTTCTGAAGGCGAAAGGGGGTCAAACACAGTATTAGTATGGTGTTCCTAATAATCCTTTAGGTGAGTGTACAATTTTACATATACTGATATTATTTAATTTGATCTGTAAGTCATTGTATATCTTGCCATCTTTGGACCAGAACTGGTGATGCCACTGTAGGAGAGTGTAATAGATGTATATACATTCACACATATGCTTTAGTCATGATTTACAAATTCCCAGGTCAGTTGAAAGTGCGTGTGAGTGTGTGTGTTTGTTCGTCTGTCTCATCCCACCCTGCCTGACCCCAATCCTGGTGTAGGTGTTCCAGTGTCCAGTCGTGTATCCACAAAGATTCAGCAGCTGCTAAACACGCTAAAACGACCCAAACGCCCACCACTCAGTGAGTTCTTCATGGATGACCAAGAGGAGATTGTAGAAGGTACATTAATGAATTCAGAAAACATCAAACACACTCTGAAAGAAAGCTGCAGTAATGTAGATCAGCGTATGTCTTCTTCCACAGTTCCTCAGGTAGATCCTAACACCCCGAAGCCAGAAGGCCGGCAGATAATCCCAGTGAAGGGGGAACCGTTGGGTGTGGTCAGTAACTGGCCTCCTGCTCTTCAGGCAGCATTAACTCGATGGGGTGCCACACAAGGCAAGAGCCCCGCTCTCACAGCTCTGGATATCACAGGAAAACCACTTTATACACTTACGTATGGTAAGACTGAGCAAGGGTCAACTGCAAAACACTTACCTTGATTGAAAGCAGATGCTGGAATTAGCAAGAAAGGTCTAAGGTTTTTAAAAACTGAGTGATTGGTGTGTGATTGACAGGGAAACTGTGGAGTCGTAGTGTAAAGCTGGCCTACACTCTCCTCAACAAACTGGGAACCAAAAATGAGCAGATCCTCAAACCAGGAGACCGGGTAAAAAAAATAACATAGTTTAATAATATAATAATTTATTATTAATAAAATAATAATAATAATATAATTTAGATGTTTGCATACTTTTATTTTTAAGTTTGTGCACTTAAACCAATGTTATTTTAGAATTATTTATATGCTACTATAGTATTTATTGCTCTAATAAATTACATTTTATTTTAAGTTTTAGTTTTAGTAATTTTGTTATGTAGTTTTGATAATTTTTATTAGTTTATTTAATATTTCCATTTAGCCTTACTTTATTTTTATTTGAATTTAAAACTTAATTTTATGTTAGTAGCCATAATATTAATGAATATTTAACATAAATGTCTAATATTTATATTTTATTTTTTATTTCAGCTTTATTTAAATTAACATTTCTTAATATAGTTTTAGTTTTCTGATTCCTCTTGCAGGCAAAAAGGACTGAATTTGCTGTGGCTTTTCTAAAAAATTGTGTCCTTTTCATGCTGTTTTGTAGTTTTTAATTTTTAAAAACTAATTTTTGATGTAGTTTTTAAAAACTTAAAAATGATATTGTCTGTGTAATATTGCTTTTGTATTATCGCATTGCTAGTATTGCATTCCCACTCTCAGGTTACCATTTTTTTGTGGAAAAATTGTGGAAATAAGTGAAATATTCAAGTTGCTGCAAATAATGCAGTATTTGCTTTATTTTGGATTAAATTCTGCAATCAAAGAATCATAGGACTAACTATGAGCAGCATATATTGTAAGAAGTACGTTTATTTAAAAAAAAAATGCTGCTATTTCACTTTAATTATTTGTAAGCAATGTCTTTTTATTGATCCAGGTGGCGTTGGTGTATCCAAACAGTGACCCTGGTATGTTCTGGGTTGCGTTTTATGGCTGTTTGTTGGCTGAAGTCATTCCTGTGCCCATAGAGGTTCCACTATCCCGAAAGGTAGTCACAATAATATATTATACATACATAGCTTTCCAATCTAAATAGAGTGCCAGCAGCTCATACTGGTATTTTGTTTTAAATTATTTCTATGTGTTTGCAGGATGCTGGGAGCAGCCAGGTTGGTTTTTTGTTAGGTAGCTGTGGGGTGGGTTTGGCTTTGACCAGTGAGATCTGTTTGAAGGGTTTACCCAAGACCCCCACTGGAGAAATATTGCAGTTTAAAGGTCAGAGGCTTCACATGCAAATTAATGATCCATTTCCTTTCAAAAGCCAGTCGTTGATGGTAATTTTTTATAACGGATCTAATACTAGTTGGGTTTCTGATAGGCTGGCCCAGGTTAAAGTGGGTGGTGACGGACTCCAAATACCTCACAAAGCCTTCGAAAGACTGGCAACCTCACATACCAACAGCCAACACAGACACAGCATACATAGAGGTAAGATCATGTGCATGTTTTATGCGTTTCTGTGTGTGTGTGTGTGTTGAATTGATGTAAATATTCTTCTCTCTTTTTCTTTCATGCAGTATAAGGCCAGTAAGGAGGGCACAGTGATGGGTGTTGCGGTTTCAAAAGTTGCCATGTTAACACATTGCCAGGCTCTCACTCAGGCCTGTAACTACTGTGAGGGTGAGTGATGTTGTTGCTATGGAAACACCATCCTTTTGTTGCAGTTACACTAAACCACAAAACTAGCTATGCAGCTTTATGCCCTGCTCGTTTGGAGATGTAACGGAATATGTCTGCATTCAGGTGAAACACTGGTGAATGTTTTGGACTTTAAGAAGGACATGGGTTTGTGGCATGGAGTTCTCACGGTGAGTGACAAAAATGTCTCATCGATGCTATTACTACAGACTTTTTTTAAATCAAGGTGTGTTGATCTGCCTAATGCAGATGCAAGATGAGATTATAATTGTTATAATAGGATGAATTCCATAACCCTAACCTAGAAGAAATAAATACCTGTCATATTTCTACACCCCCCCCCCCCCCCCAGCCAAAAAGTGTAATATAATATATGCATGTGTGTGTGTGTTTTTTTTTTTTTTTTTATTATTATTATTGTTGTTATTTTTTCTTTATTCATTTATTAAGAAAATAATAATTACAAAAACAGTAATGAAAATGGACAATGGTCAATATTTTCAGATCTGTTAGGTGTTCTAATAATTTGGGCCACCACTGTGTATATGTGTGTGTGTGTGCGTGTGTGTGTGTGTGTAGGTTACTTACAAATTGTTGTTAGCTACTGATTCTAAATTAAATTACAAAAATTGTAATTAATAATTTATATATACACTGCCCTCCAAAAGTTTGGAAACACCCCTGGCAAAGTGTGGTTTTGGACGATATCAGCATAAATAATTTTTTGGTGCAAATACATTAAAGTAACTTGACATTATCATTGAAGACCAGCAATAAAACATAATAATGGCAATATATACATGTCAAAGTCAGACATGCCCCTTTGCCAGCTGTGATGCCTGGTTACTGGTTTAAACTTGGCCCAGGTTTTTAAAAGAGTTTTGGGTCAGCACACCTTAGCTTCAACAATTGATTGCCAATTCAAAGTCAATGTTTGAATAAACTGACAGCTCGGATGCCCAGATTATGCAGAGCTATAATAGCTGCTAATGGTGGATATTTTGATGAATCGAAAGTTTTTTCTATGTATAAACTTTTTATCTAATAAAATATGTTTTGTCCCTTACCAGTGCAAAATTATCACAAATGAAAAAGGATTCATGCCAGTATTGTCCAAAACCCCACTTTTCTAGGGCGTTTCCAAACTTTTGGAGGGCAGTGTATATATATATATATATATATATATATATATATATATATATATATATATATATATAGCATTTCAGTAATTATAATTAGGTTATTGAAAATTAGGCTTTATTGTCTTGAACGTAATGTCACAATGCAAAAAAAACTAAAAAGTTGTGATCCTAAAATAGGCTGATTTCTTTCTTTTCTTTTTTGATTTTAGAATGCAATTTGACCTTGACCATTTTTGAGGAATTCGACCAATAATATCTGTGTATTTCAGAGTGTGATGAACCGAATCCACACCATCAGCGTTCCATATGCAGTAATGAAAGCTTGTCCACTTTCCTGGGTTCAGAGAGTTCACATACACAAAGGTACAACAAACACAAAACCTAATGTATGTCTGTCTGTCATCTACACACATTTGTTTTGATATGAAAAACGTCTGTTTCTATAGCACGGATTGCCCTGGTGAAGTGTCGTGACCTGCATTGGGCGATGATGGCTCACAGAGATCAGAGAGACACCAGTCTGGCCTCGTTGCGCATGCTAATTGTTGCTGACGGAGCCAATCCTTGTGAGTTAAACTGCCAGACCTCCTGCAGAGACTCCATGGGAGATGAAGTTAATTTAATATTCATATTCAACGATTTGACTATTTTCATCTCTGTCTCTCCATCTCTTTGTGATTTAGGGTCGGTTTCATCATGTGATGCCTTTTTAAACGTATTCCAGGCTCATGGTTTGAAGCCAGAGGTCATTTGCCCATGTGCTACGTCACCTGAGGCCATGACGGTTGCCATACGGAGGTATATCATTCTTTTGATGAACTGCAGGGATCCCTGTTTAAAAGCACTAGCTATTTGTTTCCTGATTGTTAAATGTTTCTCCAGGCCTGGGGTCCCTGGTGCTCCTCTTCCAGCGAGAGCCATCCTGTCCATGACTGGGCTGAGCCATGGGGTCATCAGGGTCAACACTGAAGACAAAAACTCTGCTCTCACCGTCCAGGATGTGGGACACGTCATGCCAGGCGGTGTGTGTGTGCTACTAATGCTAAGTTTATATACTACCGATCAAAAGTTTGGAATAATTACAATTTTAAAATGTATTTGAAAGAAGTGTCTTATGTTCACCAAGGATTTGGATAAAAATGTGGGAAAAACAGTCATGTTGTGAAATATTATTATAATTTAAAAGACCTGTTTTCTATTTTAATATATCTTAAAAATGTAATTTATTGCTGTTATGGCAAAGCTGAATTTTCAACATTTTATTTTTGTCAGTGTTGAAAACAGTTGCTGCTTAAACGTTTTGTAGAAACCATGTTACACGAGCATTCAAAAGTTTGGTCTATGTAAAATGTCTATGTAAAAAATACTTTATTCAGGAAGGACACATTCAGGTGATCAAAAGTGAGAGATATTTATTATATAGATATTTATTTATAATTATTTTAAACTTTCTTTTCAACAAAGAATATATTGTTTGTATAATATTTTTCCCAAAAATATTAAACAGCAAAAAGAGTTTATCATTGATAATAATGAAAACCTTTATTAATATTTGACCATCAATAATAATTGATAATGATTAAGCAATAAAACTGCATGTTAGAATTATTTTTGAAGGATTCAAATATTTTAAATTATAATAATAATTCAAAGTATTACTGCTTTTACTGTATTTTTGATTAAATAAATGCAGAGATGTCTTTCAAAAACATTTTAAAAAAAACAAAAATTATTGAAAACTTGGTAGTGTCATTGAATCTTATGTGTGTGACTTGGATTGTCCACACATACAAAATATAATCATGGTATTACTGTTGGTTTATAGAGCTATGGTATCTCACTCACATTTCCTTCAGAGAAAAATCCAGTTCATAATACCATGTTATTTGTCAAGGATGTATGAAGTTAGTTAGTGTGTTTATGTGTGTTTTAGCATTGATGTGCATTGTGAAACCGGATGGGCCACCCATGCTGTGTAAGACAGATGAGATTGGAGAGATCGTCGTGAACTCTCGTGCTGGTGGCAACATGTACTACGGCCTGCACGGAGTCACTAAAAACACCTTTGAGGTATGACGATCAATTTAACAATCACATACACGGACAATGTTGCAACCACGTACTGAATTACACACCATAAATATATTTCTAATGGAATAATGCTGCAGTTTTGATGTGCATGTGAATTTTGTGTTCGTTTGAAATCTGGCAGGTGATCCCAGTCAATGCTAGTGGCACTCGTATTGGTGAAATCCCATTTGTGCGGTCAGGATTACTGGGGTTTGTTGGACCGGTAAGAATTTGAAAATGGAAAACAAGACAGGGACAGTGCATTTTTTTAATGTGAATAAAAGCAGTTTTTTTCCCCTCTCTTCCTTCAATAGGGTAGTTTGATATTTGTAGTGGGTAAGAATGAGGGCTTGCTAATGGTTAGTGGTCGTCGTCACAATGCTGATGATCTAGTAGCGACGGCACTAGCGGTGGAACCAGTCAAAACTGTGTACAGAGGAAGGTGAGGGTTCCCATTTGAATATGGAGAGAACAATGTAGTCTTAACATTTATTTTAATGAGAGAATATTAATCTGAAGTGTTTGTGTGTGTTTTGTAGGATTGCAGTGTTCTCAGTGACTGTGTTCTATGATGAGAGGATAGTGATCGTAGCAGAGCAGAGGCCTGATGCCAGTGAAGAAGACAGCTTCCAGTGGATGAGTCGGGTTCTGCAGGTACAGACAAATTTATAGCACTAATTTTAAATTTAATGTTTTATACTTATACTAAGTCCCGAGTTAGAATCCCGGCTTGAGGACCTTTTCCGATCCCGCCCCATCTCTCTCTCCCACTTCACTTCCTGTTAGATCTAAACTGTCCTATTATAATATAGGCAAAATGGCCAAAAAAAAAAAATCTTATCGGATGTAGGCAGTATATGTATACACACCTGTGACTATACTGCCAATATGTGCTATCTTTTGGTGGAAAAATGGTTTGTAATGAGTATTATTAAATATTGCTAATTATTTAATGAATATTTATGCTTGTGTATTATTTAAAGGTATTTGTCATCAAAATCCTTGTTGTTATTGTTAACTAAAACGATTACAAATCATTTTCATTAATTGAAATAAAATAATAACATTACATGAAAAAAAATTTGTCTTGGCAACTAACTGAAATAAAATAATTGGTATAGTAATAAAACTAAAACTGAAATAAAAATTGAATTAAAGCTAAATAGAAATATCTAAAGGAATAAAAACTAATAAAAATAACAAAAGCACATAAAATTATTGAAAGGGATAGTTCACCCAAAAATGAAAATTCTGCCATTAATTACACACCCTCATGTCGTTCCAAACCCGTTGTCACACTACATTGGAGCCAGGGAAACGAGGAGGCAAGGAACTTCTTCAAACATTGACTTTATTATCCAAACACTGGGAACGCTGGAGACACGGAAGGACAAACTCAGAATGACGATTAAGACCAGACACAGAGGCAGGGAAGCAGAGGACTTATAAACGCTGGGGAAAACTAGATAATTAATGACACACGGCTGGAGACAAATAAACTGATAAACCTAAACGGGGACAGGAACAGGAACAAACCAAATATGGGCACGAGAGGAGGGGAAATAAACAGGAAGCCAGGACTGACAACCGTAAGTCCTGCGTTCATCTCCGGAACGCAAATTAAGATATTTTTGATGAAATCCTAGAGCTATCTGACCCTCCATAAACAGCAACACAACTGAAAGGTTCCCAGGCGCAGAAAAGTAGTTAGGATATCAGTAAAACACTCCATGGGACATCAGTGGTTACAGTACACTGAAAATATAAAAAGAAAAAGATAATTCAAAATATTTGTAATTTTTATGACAGTATATAAATAATACTAAAATAACACTGTTCTTAATTAGATTTATCTAGTTATGCAAATCAGGTTAATGCATTTCCATTGACTATAGTTACATTTTAATTAAGGCAGTAATTTACCATGGTGAATGTAAAATCACAACAGTGTCCTATCACTGCTTGTATAAATGTTAATTCATTGTTTAGTTTAATTTTTTTATATATGATGCATTTATTTGTTTGTTGGTGGTTTTTGTGTATTGTTTCACATCTGTAGGCAATTGACAGTATTCATCAGGTGGGATTGTATTGTCTTGCACTGGTTCCTGCCAACACCCTGCCCAAAACTCCCCTAGGGGGTATTCACATCTCAGACACCAAGCAACTCTTCCTGGAGGGAGCGCTGCACCCCTGCAACATCCTCCTGTGCCCCCACACCTGCGTCACCAACATGCCCAAACCACGTCAAAAACAACCAGGTGTGTATGCAGGGGTTAAATAGAGATCTTAGAGGTGAGGGAACCCTAAAATCTAGAGGTGAAAATCTGATGCATATTATGTTTTTCTCAAAGTGTTCTTTCCTGTTAATATGTCTTTCATAGTCGGTGTTGGCCCTGCCTCCATCATGGTGGGTAATTTGGTTGCTGGGAAAAGAATTGCACAGGCTGCAGGCAGAGATCTGGGACTCATAGAGGACCAAGACCTGGTCAGGAAGGTAAACTGAGACTTATTGTGTATTGTGCCCATACAACAGGAGGTAAATAATGCAAACAGTATAATTTGAAGCAGTTTATTTGAAATGCATTGTGTGGTATTTTAATGCTTTCGTATGGATGCAGCTGTGCATGTGGCCTACAATGATGGTAAGCATTGTGATCTTTATGTCACATGCATGACACGACTTTTGGCATGATACGATTATTTAATGTTTTATTGATGTTATATGTTTGATGTTATTGATGATGAACTGTCTATCTTGTCTCTCTTAGCATCAATTCCTTACAGAGGCTTTACAGTGGAGAGCTCAAACCGATCCTGACCATACACTTTATGTACTTTTGAATGCAAAGGTAAAAAAAAAAACCCATACACATAAAAAACAGAGTGGAAGGACTACACTTGATCAAATCCTAACTTAGAATGTCTGATTTGCTGTGCTCTCTCTCTCTGTCTAGGGAGTGGCAGTATGTACAGCTACATGTGTTCAGCTTCATAAAAGAGCAGAGAAGATTGCAGCTGCTCTCATGGAGAGAAGTGGTATTAACATCGGAGAAAATGTGGTGCTTTTGTATCCACCAGGTAAATCACACATACTTTGTCCTTTTTATAGCAGTTAAAAAACTATATTGGTGTAAACCACAAAAGACATGGTTAATTGAAGAAAAGTGCTCTATTTTATTTCACATGTGAAGAGGATGTTTTCATATCGGTGCCTTAAAGGTGTCATGAACTGCCTTTGTTTTTTATTTTGTACTGTTCTCTGAGGTCCACTTATAATGTTTTTAAGATTTTTACATCAAAAACATAATTTAGAAGTAATAGGTTATTTTCTGTCCAGTTTTTAAACACCCCCCCACCCCCCCCCCCCCTCATCAGAATGCTCTGTTTGAATAGGCGTGGTGGATTGTAGACTTGGAAGTAAACGCCCACTGCTGATTGGCTAATAGTTGTGTATGTTTGACAGCGTACATTCATTCCTCATAGATGGACACTGCTGTGATTTAGGTAAAAAATGTATAAACAACTCAATACATAAGATACGATCTGTAATAAGCGAAAAATCAATAGTGACCACATAATGAAAACAGTTGCTCACACTTGTGTGTTGCGACAATTCTGTCGGATTCAATATAGTCGGCACAGCATCGTCTTTTAGTTGACATTATTTGAAAATCCTGTGTTGAATTGTGCCTTGTTTGTAAAGGAATCCATGGTAAAATGAAGTGAACAAAGGACCGAGTTCTTACTGTCGTGGTCAGCATCTTCATTAAAAATAAAGTTCATCCACTCTTTCCTAACGCTGGGATCAGAAGGAAGTCGATGCCAAGACTGTTTTTCCACAACTTGATACTGCACAGCGTCTTGTTGTCTTTTTCATTTGGTTTCATAAAGAGTCATCTTCATCATTTGGTTTATGCGTAGACCGGCATTCTCCTCTTTATTTACACCACATGCACACCTCGGTGGGCGGGGCTAAACAGGCAGTGATGTAGAAGCAGACATTAGGCGTTTCTCAATGTCAAGGAAGGATCCTCGGAAGCCAGAATTCCGAGGATGCTACGTCATCGACATCCGTCGAAGGACTGTTCCAATGTCGAGGATCCTCGGAATTTCAACCAAGGACTGAGTCCTTAGTTCGAAAAATATCCCATACACAGGAAAGGATGCATAAGTGTAGCCTTCGCGCTCTTCGCGCGCTAAAATCACCCACAATCCTATGCGCGCAGCTTTGCTATCTTGCTCAAAAATTCAAAATGTTGCACGTTAGCGGAGTCGGAGCGCCAACGGGGCAATATGCGTTCAAATGTAAGTATATTTACAAATTACAAATTACTTAAAAAACATTTTTGTATTAAAAAGTATTACTACCGTATTGATATTATAAATTCTAGAAATTACGTTATTGATAGCTAACTGAACCGGACTAACTTAGTTAAGTTGTCCAGAGTAAAAGCGGACCGTTTCACTGACGTAATGACGCAATAACGTGCACTTGCTAGCCTGTTCCATTTACGTGTTCTCCGAATGCTTAAGAGGAGCCTCGCCTAGCCTCTGAAGGAAGTGACTTGGAAGGACCAGTCCTGCCAAGGACGTATCCTTGACATTGAGAAACACCTACTGATCTTCTTCTGCGGAGGCGGTGCTTAGCCACACTGTTACCTCATAGAGTGGCACATTCCAGAACCTGTCGTTTTGGCAGACTGGCTTAAATATTTATTGCTTTTAGACTAACAAGAAAGTTTTGAGTTCTGAAACTCACAGGATGTTTTTATAGTAGAATGACCTCTTATATGTCAAAAGATCACAGGAATGATGGTTTCTCAGTTCATGACCCTAAACTTAACCCTAAAGCAGCAAAAACAGTTTACTTGTAACTAGAACTATTAAAATTTTATATAAATAAATAAATAAAGCTGAAATATAAATATTAGATTATTAGAAAACTTCAATAAAATTAGAAATGTTGTCTTGATAAGCTACTGAATTATGTGCTAAATTGGTAGAACTTTAAGCTAAATAGAAATATAATTTTTTTTATCTTTCCATTCATCAAATAATCCTGAACAAAATGTCACAGGTTCTAAAAATTATTAAGCAGCAAAACTGTTTCCAACACTGGTTATAAATCAATATATTAGAATGATTTCTGAAGGATCATACGACTCTGAAAACAGCTGATTATATGTCAAAGTATATTAGTTATGTATTATTTATGTATGTATGTATACCTCTGACACGGAGAAGAGTGAAAACTCCTCACATGACCGCTAACGAACATCTGAACATAACGAAACACATGCACATTGACGGATCTTCCTCCATCTGTTCTGCAAAATGTAAAAATGTGGCCTATATTTCTGCAAGCGTAAATATTGTGAAAATATCAATATTAAATGTGTCTAGGCAAAAGCATTCCTCCTGAAACAGGTCGCTCGCTGCAGCGCTCAAAGCTCTTGATGTTGTTACACTTTCTGTTACAACTCTGAGTGAGAACCGCTTCAGACGACTCAGCGCGCGCGGCAGGTAACAGAACGAATCATTTAAACTGATTCATGAACCGATTCACTGGTTTGCCAACTGGCCTTTGAACAGAATTGACTCAAAAGAATGAATCATTCGTGAATGGGCATCGCTCATTGCCCAGAGAAAAGTAGACGGCGCGTTTGGAATAAATTGAAGGATTTTTAACTTGTATTGCATTAAGATAAAGTAACGAGAATTAGTTACCCCAAAAATTTACCCAAGTAAATGTAACGAAGTAAATGTAACTCGTTACTACCCACCTCTGTAAATAATACTAAAAAACACAGGTAAAACAGTCTTTAATTCTAAAGGACAGTCCAGGAGAAAATACAGAAAATTCTCATTTAAAAAAAAAATTTGGATTTTTTTTTTTGCACAATTAAAAAATGTTGCCTTACATTTGAATTATGTGTGTGTGCAGGTATAGATCTGATTGCAGCATTTTATGGCTGTTTGTATGCTGGATGTATTCCTGTCACCGTGAGGCCTCCACACCCACAGAACCTCTCTGCCACTCTGCCCACTGTCCGCATGATTATTGATGTAAGTCTATGTGTTTGCTTCTGTTGAACACTTTGATTTGGTTGTGTTTTCTTTTAACTGCTTGGTAGTGAAGGCTCTTCAGCTACCAAACTCTAACATTGTTCACTTTTCTTGCATCTCTCTCCTGGTTTTCTCAGGTCAGCAAGGCTGCTTGCATTCTCACTACTCAGGTTTTAACGAAGATTCTCAGATCTAAAGATGCAGCAGCTACAGTCAACATAAAAACATGGCCCATCATAATAGACACAGGTAACACACACCAGTCAGTTTTCGATACAGCTGCTGTGCAGAATATACTATACTTTGCTTGTATAATAATAGTTTAGAGTCATGATATGATATGGGGTCAGTTTACTAACAGCTTGCGCCAGCGCAAACCGTCTTTAGGCATTAAAATATTACTAGAATTTGTGCCATTATTTAACGCCCAAAAAAGCATGTCTCAAACTATTTTAACTATTTTAGCACTTGAAATGGCTACAATTATTGTTGCTAGGAGGAGGCACCGCAGAGAACAGAGAGCGCGTGGTAGAAGGGAGAGGATTTTTCCACACATATCATTTACGTCCACACTGTCAGTTTTTGGGATTGACAACCGCATTTTCTTTACAGGTGTGAGTCTCGAAATGTCCCGTTCACACAGCAGCTTACAGTTGTGTTTAGAATACTGTTTGTATGAACGTGCAACAGGAGTCAAGCCCGTATTCCACACCAGTAACCATAGCGACAGTGACCAAAGTAAAATCAAGATGTCCATAAAACTGAAAATCTTTCTGACACGACAAGAGTCCAATCGAGCCGCGAGTTCATTCGTCAAATCTTCTTTAACTGACAGCAGCTTTTAAATTTGGGTGGAGAGCGGAGCATTTGAATCGCGCAGATGTGCACAGAACACAAAACTGACGGGAGCGGCTCAGGTGGAAAATTGACGGATTCTAAAAATTTCAGATGACACACAGCTCATTTCTCTGTCACTGTAAGTTACCGAAAACACATGAAAACACGAAACACACGGTAGACATGCGTTTGTGCAGCAGAGCGACTCTCTCGCGCGCTGTATGACGAGTCTTGTTCCGTTCACACAGCGCTTGTGTTCCGAGAATGCGGTTGTGAGTCCTGAAAATTTACAGGTGTGAGTTCGGTTACAGAATGCGGTTGTGAGTCCTGAAAATTTACAGGTGTGAGTTCGGTTACAGAATGCGGTTGTGAGTCCTGAAAATTTACAGGTGTGAGTTCGGTTACAGAATGCGGTTGTGAGTCCTGAAAATTTACAGGTGTGAGTTCGGTTACAGAATGCGGTTGTGAGTCCTGAAAATTTACAGGTGTGAGTTCGGTTACAGAATGCGGTTGTGAGTCCTGAAAATGTACAGGTGTGAGTTCGGTTACAGAATGCGGTTGTGAGTCCTGAAAATGTACAGGTGTGAGTTCGGTTACAGAATGCGGTTGTGAGTCCTGAAAATGTACAGGTGTGAGTTCGGTTACAGAATGCGGTTGTGAGTCCTGAAAATTTACAGGTGTGAGTTCGGTTACAGAATGCGGTTGTGAGTCCTGAAAATTTACAGGTGTGAGTTCGGTTACAGAATGCGGTTGTGAGTCCTGAAAATTTACAGGTGTGAGTTCGGTTACAGAATGCGGTAGTCACACCCGTAAAAAAACAAACTGCGTGTGAACGTAACTGTAGTAAGGACTCAAATACAGGACTGACAACTGTATTCTGCTGCTGTGTGAACGTGGCTTATTTTGAATGCCAGAAGAAAACATGTTATTTTAATTTGCTTCAGGAAATAAAAGATGACTTCAAACCATCAACTAGGAGTCATGCAATACCAGGTCTATCAAAACTTCTTGAAACCCTTCATTTTTTGACCCCTGGTTCTTTTCAGCTTACTGTGGCTTCCTTATTTCTTTATTCTTTATTTGCGACTATGCTAATTCGCGCTGCGCTAGGTATAGTGCAGTGGTCAGCATGTAAATTAGATTTTGGTCTGTGTCCTTTAATTTGCGCATTGTTAGTAAATCACCCGCAGAAATGTCCTCTCCCTTTGGCGCTGTTTTGGAATTGCGCTCTCGCGCTAATTTGCTCTGTTTAGTAAAACTGGCCCATGATATGATATTAGGGATGCACGATATTGGAATTCTGCCGATATTCGATATGCCGATATTTTTCAACTCATTTTGGCCGATATCGATGCCGATACCGATATATTTCCTTTTGTTTGGAAACAACACCAAGTCTCTCCTGTGCAGAAATTATAAGCAAAATATTATTAATTTTGGTTAGTTTTTAACAAGAACTTATTTATTAGAATTAAATAAAAAATAATAAAGGTTTTTTAACAGTACATTGAAGCTTTGAAAATAAATATAAATCAACTATATCAATCGCTGCATTTTTTCCCCCAGAAAGATGCAGTGTTAACCCTAATATTTTATTTTAAGATTTAACATTTGTAGATGGTCTAAAACAAAAGAGTTGTAAAAATTCTGAAAATCTTTTAGAGCTCATGATTTGTTTAAAAAATAAAACGTTACACATTAATGAATAAATCAGTATATATAAAATTATTTAATTTACAAGCGTCATGTTTGTGATTTTTTTTTTTTTTTTTCATGCAAGTTATAGCTTCTGACCATTAAATCAAAACATACTTATTTTATTACATCAATTACTGCTTTATTTAATCAGAAACACAGTCTAAATGTTATTTGTGTAGGCTATTTTACTTTTAATTTAATTAGAAGTAGGCTAACTGCGCCTCTACTATTAAAACTACTTACCGAACGGGCATTAGGACCTGGGGGAGGCTGTCACTGCTGCCCCTGTTTACTCTATCCCACACCGAACGCGTCATTCTGTACAGGCCTTCACACATTAAATGCAGCGATCCAAAACAGTCAATCTATTCATCATTCAGACAAAACTTTGCTTCAAGAATGAGCCACATTGCTGACGTGATCTAATCGCTAGCACACCCTGAGCACACGAGAGTTAACCCCTTCCCCTTATCGGCAAGACATATCGGCATAATTTTGCATGTCAGGCCGATGCCGATATTTACATTCAAAGTCATTATCGGCCGATTTCGATATCAGTCCGATAATATCGTGCATCCCTATATGATATGATATGATGCAATATGATATTATATGGTAATTTAGCATTTACAATAGATCAGGATTTGCTCTTTCAGTGAAACAACTTTTAGTTTTGTATAACAGCTTCACTAATAATAGACTCATCACCATAATACAGTCAATTTAAGCACTTACAAGTCTCCATGTTACATAAAATAACAACGTTAACTAACATAAACTTCCCGTCCAGTAACACGCATAGCAAGAAAGCTTAGAAATATATCCATAATTAACATGTTCATAATTTTCCCCAGATGACTTGCCTCGCAAACGACCTCCCACAATCTACAAACCGCCCAATGCTGAGATGATCGCCTATCTGGATTTTAGTGTCTCAACCACAGGCATGCTGACAGGAGTGAAGGTGAGAGATCTTTTACATCATTTCAATGGAT
This sequence comes from Barbus barbus, assembly GCF_936440315.1. Taxonomy (NCBI): domain Eukaryota; kingdom Metazoa; phylum Chordata; class Actinopteri; order Cypriniformes; family Cyprinidae; genus Barbus; species Barbus barbus. The sequence goes on along the minus strand of NC_136741.1, from coordinate 22,573,018 downwards.
GTGTTTCATAATTATCTTTAGCAGGGTCATTGAATAATTGACCAATCAGAGATGTTTCACCTGGATGGGATGTTGTTAATACACAGTGCTGTCCTAAAACTTAAAACCACCAGTGAAAATGTTTCTGTTTTGCAATTTTCTCATTTAAAATTGCTAAACGTTTCAGTTTATATACTATTTCTTGATTTTCAATGTTTTGGACCCCACTTTATCAAATATCTCCCTCTTAGTTGTACTGTACATTTGAGACTCCCCTCTCTGATTGGCTGTCTATCAGATCTCTCATGCCGCGGTGAGCGCTCTCTGTCGCTCTATAAAGCTGCAGTGTGAACTGTACTCATCTCGCCAGATCACCATCTGCCTCGACCCCTACTGTGGACTTGGTTTTGTGCTCTGGTGCCTTGCGAGGTAACAGATGGATACACACAAACAGCCACATACAAATGATTCATACTAACATAAAAATGACTCACAGCTTTGTGTCATCTCATGCAATGGTTTGTTCTCTTCAGAATGAATATGAGTATGTTTTGAAGGCATTATAAACCTGAAATGTGCCTGTCTTTTACAGTGTATATTCAGGTCATCAGTCCATCTTGATCCCTCCTATGGAGCTGGAGAGCTCGCTGACCCTGTGGTTGGGTACACTCAGTCAGTACCGCATCAGAGACACCTTCTGCTCCTATTCGGTCATGGAGCTCTGCACCAAGGGCCTAGGTGGACAGACAGACATGCTGAAGGTATGCTCATATGCATATATACACACCATTAAAGGCATAGTTCACCCAAAAATAACAATTCTACCATCAATTGCTCACCATCTTGTCATTCCAAACCAGTATGGCTTTCTTTCATAGATCCATGGATTGAAAAGATCCATACAATCATGGGTTCAAAAGATCCATACAATCTTTATTTTGATCTTCACATGTTCTTTTAATGTTCTTCGTGTTCATTTGACTTCAGGCACGTGGTGTGAACCTGTCATGTGTGAGGAGCTGTGTGGTGGTTGCTGAGGAGCGTCCACGCTTGGCTCTCACACATTCCTTCTCCAAGCTGTTCAAAGATCTTGGACTCTCCATGCGGGCTGTCAGCACTGCTTTTGGGTCGAGAGTTAACCTGGCCATCTGCCTACAGGTGAATTATCTCTACAAACTGATTTTCCTTTGCACCTGCTGTAGGCAACGATATATACTCTTCTTACTGATCCATCATCTCTGTTACCAATAAATGCATTGGTGGGAGGTTGTGGATATGTGATGTTAATTATGTGATGTGCAGCTGATCTGTATGTTTGGTGGGTTTGTATTTTTCATAGGGTACCACAGGACCAGACCCCTCAACTGTTTATGTGGACATGAAGTCCCTCCGGCATGACCGGTAAGATAAGGACAAACACACACAAAATAAATAGTGTTTAAAAGTTGAAGTGTGTTAAAATGTGTAAAATGTCACTTTCTGGCCAAATGGAATTGTGTTTGGTGCCATTGAAATAGCAGAAATCACAAAAGTTTTAAATAGTGCAGAATTCGATCAATTATGAGACAGAGTTTTGTCTTATATGAAAAAAGCTCCAGAGCTGCTGGTCCCCCCGGCTCTTAGTGATTATGTCCTGTAGTAAACACTCTTTCTCCTTGTACAACACTGATGATGGTATTTCTGTGTTGCAGGGTGAGGTTAGTAGAGCGAGGAGCGCCGCAGTCACTTCCTCTTGTGGAGTCTGGAACAGTAAGCACATTTCCACTGTTGGATCAAGAATAAATTAAATTGAAAATAGCGTTAATACTTTTTCTCCCTCTTTTAGATTCTTCCTGGTGTGCGGGTGATCATAGTCAATCCAGAAACTAGAGGACCACTAGGGGACTCTCACCTGGGAGAGGTTTACATATGTTTCTTTAGCTTTGTGCTTTTTTTTTTAGTAAATGAACTACCCTATGAACTACCACACTTCTAATCATTCTAATATTATTTTATTTGGATACTAACAATCATAGGAGAGTAATTTTTGGAATACAGTGATTCCTTTGTCCTGCTAAGGCTGATTTTCAAATAGTAATGAAAATAAAAATAATAATTTGGCTAATAATTTGAGAAATCTACAGTTTGACTGGAAATAATGCAAGATAAGTGATATTTACCTGGATTTTTTCTTTGTCCGTGAAAATGGAGAAAATTTCTTATCCAGTAATACACTTCTTTCTTTCCTAGATTTGGGTAAACAGTCCCCACAATGCAACAGGATACTACACTATATACGGAGAGGAAAATCTGCAGGCTGACCACTTCAACACTAAGCTGAGTTTTGGAGATCCTCAAACACTCTGGGCTAGAACTGGATACCTGGGCTTTGTCAAGAGAACTGAACTCACAGACTCCAGTGGAGGTGAGAGAGAGAGAAAAGAAGGGAGGAATTAATGGCAAAGTGCTTATGACACATTGATTAGAGCAATATATTGTATGTGGGATTCTAAAGTCTGAGACCACATTGAATATCTGTTTTTTTTTAATGCACACCCAAAAAAGTTTTAGAATTAAAAAAAAAAGCACAATAAATGAATATATTCCTAGATTCTGAACTGTTTATAGGTCACTAATAAAAAAAAAACATGCATTCTTGTAAAAATGTTCTTGCTTGTTAGATCGTCATGACGCCCTGTTTGTGGTGGGCTCTCTGGATGAGACTTTAGAATTGAGAGGTTTGCGTTATCATCCAATTGATATAGAGACCAGCGTATCACGTGCCCATCGCAGCATTGGTGAAAGGTAAAGTCCCAGCGTCACACTCTTTGCTTAATTTTCATTGTGCAATCATGCTGTCCATTTACTTATTTGTTTTTCCCCTCCGCAGTGCTGTATTCACTTGGACAAATCTGCTGGTGGTGGTGGCTGAACTCTGCGGATCCGAGCAGGACGCTTTAGACCTGGTTCCGCTGGTAACCAATGTTGTATTAGAGGAGCACCATCTGATTGTAGGTGTAGTGGTTATTGTTGACCCAGGGGTCATTCCCATTAACTCCAGAGGAGAAAAGCAGCGAATGCACTTGAGAGACTCCTTCCTGGCAGATCAGCTGGACCCCATATATGTAGCGTACAACATGTGAGTGGAGTAATGGGCGATACAAAGGCTTACCAGAAAGGTGCTATGGAGCCTGGCCTCACAACTGGGATTGGGTTCTTATACAGATAGAATTGGCCCTGTTTTTTTCAGGGATAAGGTGTTATTGAACAAAAATTACAAATGTGTGAGATGACTGTTTTGGAGAAGGGATATTATAATAGAATTTCCTTTTTTGCTCACCTCCTCACCCCCAGAACCCCCCTGCCTCAGATGCATTCCTATTCTAGCACTGTCTAGCTAGTAATTTTCTTTTAATTAAAATGAGCTTAAAGCCTCAGTTTGTAAGTTTTCACCTGGGTTGTTCGATCCTAGAATTGTTGATTCTGATTCCAAGTGTTTGGAATTAATGGAATTGATTCCAGGAGTCAATTCTCAGAATAAGTATAAAAGGGTGACAAATTGAATTCTTAAAAAGTGCAATATAAACTGTAATTTATACGATTATGATCACTAGAATGAATGATAGGAGGTCGTGATGGATGTATGAACTACAAATGACATGAGTCGAGTAATTATGTTTTATAGCAATATAAATTCAGTATCTTAAATTAGTGTTACAGCTCTTTTGGGTTGTGTATTAGTGTGCAAATCTAGTTAATGAACAGACTAGGATGTCATGCCTCTGAATCCCATGGAAGATTAGTTTCTTTTAAGATCTAGCATTAAATGGTTCTGAATATATACACGGAATTGATCTGCAACCCTGCTTATTAATGGTGCTGTGTGTTACAGGGCTTTAAAATTAAACATTTTAGGACAGCATTGGGTTAATAGGGGTATCGATACTCCCCTGGTCATTTGTCATTCATCAGATGCTTTTGTCCAAAGCAGCTTACAGTATACTTATGACACAGGGACAGTCCCTCCAGAGCAACCTGGGGTTAAGTGCCTTTCTCAAGGGCAGTATTGATTATAGGACATTTCTGTAACACTCTGGTTCAGAGAATGCCCTTACCCAGGTTAAAACCCACAGTTTCATCCACCATCGTTTTGGTTAACACACAACTGTGCTACAGAGACTGCAGCCGTCAGCTCATTTTGCTCAGTTTGCTGTCTGTTCTGGAATCATTTAGCACTTTAAATCTTACCACTGGGGCTTTAACTAAAATTCAGATATGGAGCTATTCTGGTTACAAACCTTTATATATTTTAATTTGTTTTAATTCTACAGTACACAATCTACAGCTGTTCTAGAAAAAATTGCAATGTAATACCCAAAAGTATATAACTTTTTTTATTATTTTTTATTATTATGAATTACTTAGTTTTGCAATTAGTGCAATATAAATATTACACTGAAAAACTTCATTCCCTCAACCCCCAGAAGTTCAGCATGAGGATAATCATCCCTATTATTTTTCATTATCCTTTATGCACTTTATTAGATAAATGCAGATGCGTTCTGTAACATGGAATATTGATATCTGTCAACAAGGGCATATGTGTAGTATTATAATTACTTGCATTACTGAGTAGCATATGACTTACACAAAAAAGTGCAGGCACATAAAAAAAAAAAAAAAAACATTTTTGGGGCTTAATGCCCAGTTTAATCTCAGTACCTACATTTACAAATCACACATTCCTTGAGTTTACTTTTCAACATAAAACAATAAGACAAGAGCATTCACCAACTGCAAACCTCATCATCACACACCAAGCCCAAACCAAACACCAACTGAGGTACGTATAGCTCTATTTTTGCTCTCATCTAAAGGTGCTTATACACATCAGGACAAGCCATTTAAACCTCTGAATGGCAAAAAAGGAATTCAGGCATCTGTACAATGAAACAAAACAACTGTAAAATAACAGACTCTGTACAAGCAAGCCCCTCGTGAACATCTAACTGTACAAAGGCATCAATTTTACATGTTTGGCAAAGGATCTTTAAAGGACAGTTGCTGTCTCCTGTACTATAGACATTTTTACTAGGAATGACTAACTTGTAAACCATAAATAATTGTAAATTATTGCTTGTGTACAGATGAAAAATTCTACTGTACTGTACTGTAAGTTAGTTGCTGTATTCTGTCAGATTTTTGGATTAATATTAACTACTGTCATTGACACCCCTTCGTAGCTGAGCGAGGTCTGAAGTTGAAGACTTCTTGTAAATAGCTTGCTCTGTTTCTGTTTTTTCTTTTCTGGTTGATCAGAAATGTGATGGGTTGAAGTCTCTCTGTCATGCATTTCTATTTAGAATTCAGATTCAGAAATCTTACGGTATGTACAAGTCTTTAAGATGTAAGCATGATAAAGTCAAGCACTGTGGGGGCTTGAAAGACTATTTTCAGAGTCCTTACACACCTGATCACTACAGTAAGTTAGCCTGACCTCAGTCTGGGGTTGTATATGTATGCGTATGTATGGTCACCGCGTTGAAAGGTCATTTGTTTGCTGATGAGTTCCACGATACCTTTTCCCAAATCAGAAACACTGTCATGAAATGTATTCTCTCATTCTCACTGTCGTTAATAGCATCAGAGCTGAGCTTATGTGATGAAAGCACATGCGAGTGAATGAGCTTTTTACATATGGGGCATTCAGGGAAATAGTGCTTTCCAGGATGGAGAGGATATTCATTTATAAATATTCACTTTCATGTTTTGCAATGATTTTGTTGTTTAAATAAAAATAATTTATTTGTTGTTTACATAAGCGTTAACCAAGTCTTAATATGGACAAGAAACAAAACAAAGCAGAAAATTAGATAAAGTCGATTGCCAGTTAATTGATAATCTGTCATGCCAGCTAAATGCTGGAACCAAAAGAAATGTTTCACACACTATGCAACCAGCTGCAGTTACAAAGGACACATCCGGCAAAGCAACGCACACACTTAACCACTATACAAGAAATGAAATACAGATTATTTGATTGCTATAAAAAGGGAACATTGTTGAGACAATGCATATTACTTTTCTGTCTTGATTAAAAAGTTATGTCCAATTCTCATAGCATTTTTAATTACAAGATTAAGATATCACATTCCAATTATAAGAATGTGATATTTACCATTTCTTTTAGTCATTCATGGATATAAATGAAAGTCATGAATATGCAAGCAAGCATTTTCCTGTTGGTTCACATATTTCTTTTTTTTTTGTACATTGGTTATTGTAACTGTTTTATACTCCAATGAAAAACACGAAAAAATAATAAAAGGCTTTTATTTTGCATCTCTGAAGTTTGTTTTTTATAACTGCATCTATCCATGCATCTGGCCTTTTGGTGAAAGTAGCCTACGCAATGCTTTAATATCCCAGCCTTTTGGAGAAAAAAAATCATTTCTTATGTCATAAAATGATTTAATTTAATAGATAACTGCACTGTTTTATTTTATTAAGGAATGAAAGTTTCAAACAGATTAGTTATGTCGGTTAATAGCAGACATGTACAGGTTCTTTTTTTTTCAAAAATGCAATATTAACATTAACTAAAATAAATTCCCCAAAACATATTCAACATAATAGTTGGGGGTTGTATAACAGGAAAATTATATTCTTAAAAATGTCTCCCTTAAATTTACTAGGGTTTTATTTGTTTGTTCACAATAATCATTAATAATTCTTGCAGCGACTCCACTTCTAGTAAAAATAATGTACATTTTGAAATACAATTTGTACATTTTTATTTGTGAATATAGTATTTGCCAAGCAGAATATAGAAATTCATAAAGTTGCATTGGTTTCATTCATGTCCCAAGACCCCTTTTACGTTTCAGAAACATTGACCAATCACAAATCTTAATACAGAATTACGTAACACGTCTTTCTAGGGGGCGGCGCTTATTGCGGCCTTTAGAAAAAAAAATCCCTCAAGCTATCTAGATTTTTTCAATGGAAACCGTTCAGGTTTATTCTATGCATTATTAAATAATTTACTTTACAAATTATATCTCGAATCCTGGCATCTCTATAGACGGCGTTATTGTTTCCAGGAGCGGTTCTTAAGGATTGAAGGTAAGGCGTTGCTTTAGTTCTGTACTCTTCCTCCTCTGTCGCTGCAGTCATGGCGCCCGGCCGCTCGGTTCTAGCACTAGTTACGGGAAGCTGTTTTAATGGCTCCCCGTATCGCTGACGTCTGTTGACGCGGGCATTTGCGTACCAGTGACTCGCTTGGAACTTTCTGCAGAGCGCGGCATAAAGTCGCCCACAGGCTTCACAACACACCGCAGCGGCTTGCTTTATTTAAAGATGCGCTTTTGATCAGGATCTCATGGGGGAATAATAAGACACTCGTTAAATATTTTCAACAATCACTAAAAAAAAAGTGATGGAGCTTTTGTGTAACGTTAGTAGAAACAACCCCGCTTATAAATACCGGCCGAATTATGTATTTTGACAGATAACGTTAATCCCTGAAATGAAATCAGAGGCAGTTGTCTTTTTATTTAGCATGTTAGCTGCTGTAGCTTTAGACTTTTTGTTTCAAACCTGGACTTTTAACAGATAATATTATCGAAAATGTTGAATCAACATGTCAGTATAGTTCGCAATGTTGTTATGGCTTTATTTAAATAGAAATTATCCCCATATTGCTTGTATTTTCGAGGATTGTGCGTATTTGATGGGCGTTATTTAGCATCCGGTTCTGCATGGAGTGCTGTTAATAACACAAAGCAGCTCCATCTGATTTACTGCTACAGGAGGAGTTGTGTCCTCCATGTTAAGTAATCTTTCTGTTCGTTTTCCATTATATTGTAATTTTATTTTCCATTTGTACTAACCTCCATTGTACTAACATGATTTTACTGGAATCAAATCATAAATGAGGTTCAGCAATAATGTGTAGAAAGCACTCACTGCACTCACTCACCCCCCCCCCCCCCCCCCCCCCCCCCCAATCCTGTAAGCACATGTTAAAAACAGCCTGTAGTCTTCAGCATTCTCATGTTTGCTGTCAGTCTGCAAAATTGTATATGGACATAGTTTTTCTGTACTTGGTTCAAATGAGAAAAAAAAATCAAAATTCACTGGTCCCCCATTATTATTTAATGTAATTTTTACGAGTAATTTTCCATGTATATATTTTTACACATTATATGTGGATTTTAGTTTTTATTAGAAATTCTAATTTTAAGTGTTTGTTTTCTTTATATGAAATATTAACAAATTATATATATATATATATATATATATATATATATATATATATATATATATATATATATATATATATAATTATTACCAAACTTTTTTTTTACAGTTATTTGAAAGGCATTAAAATGTATGTACATTATCAAATATGTAAGATATTCCAGAAATGTGAGGAAATTGTGATTGAAATAACCTGGAAATTAATATATTAAGTATAAAAATATACCTTTTAATTGATATTATTATTATGACGACCAGCTCTAAATATAACTGGTTATAAATTGCTTTTTTAAAGTAATCTCTGTAAACAGTACATCCTAGTAATCACAGAACTAGGAAATTCAAAAATTGTGGACTGTATAATAAGAACTGGTCATGGAAAGCATCACATCTACATAAAATATTGACCAAAATCTGTCTCATTGTTGATCTGCAGTGGCAATGGAGGAGGTCCAGCAGAATAACAGTAATGGCTCCGATCAAACTGTTGCCATCCCCACAACTATAACTGCCTCTCACATATCACAGATAGCACAGGTACTGTTCATGTATGTACTTATGTACGCACATTTTCATGATGTATATACATATGCATGTTGTGTGACTGAGCATTTGTTTAAAAAAACTGCAAGAAAATAGCTTGTTTCATGTTATGATTATCATATACAAAGATGTCTCTGGGTGGGAATCCAGTGACTGTGGTTCAGCTGCCCAGCGGTCAGTTCCAGGTTCAAGGTGTGATTCAGTCAGCGCAGTCATCGGTTATCCAGTCTCCACCATCACATGCACAGGTAATGTGCGGACATACATACAGTGATCTGAAACGTCCTGATCTTTAAAACTTCTGAATGCTTTTACTTCAGGTTGAAATCAATTACATGTTTCCCCTCCAGTTAAACAATGTTTCCTATTAGGGCCAAGGATCTGACAGTGATGATTCTCAGGAATCAAGCGACAGCGGAGCATCTAACCAGAAGTCAAGAGAGCTCTTGGCTCGGCGCCCATCCTACAGGTAAAAAGCCCAGGGGGCAGGGGCAAATAATTAATGAGTCTGCTGGGCCTGATCATGAGTGTCACCTCAAAATTGCACAGATTCTTTAATTACTTCTAAAGCTGGCAACCTACTAGCCTTCATTTGCATAGTTTTTGGAGAGTCAGAGGGATTGCTCATGCAGACCCTCTGAGCACATGTCGCAAGTTTGAATTTATCAGAGCCAGTCAGTGAGGTGGACTCTCATGGCCTTGGCAGTGACCAGCAAACAGCTTCGCACACTGAAGAACTGGATCTGCTCCAAAATATTCCCTCAGTAAACGCACAGCTCACAAAACTCATTACTATTCATGGTGATTGTGTAAGCGAGCAGTTTCTCCCAAGCATGGTTCTCCTGCACTTTAATGACTAATAGAGTGAGAAAGCGAAGACAAAAGACATTTTTAGTTAAAGTCGCCATATAACCTCCTTTCTTCTCTTGTGATGTATGTCTAAGTGAAATGGCTTCTTGAATTAGAAAAAATGTTGCATGCAATTTGTTTTTGTTCTTCTGGAATTGATTGAGATTGCAGCATGAACAACAATGATACATGTAAGTGACAGGTTGCTGGAGATTATTGCCCAGTGTTTGTTATGAGAGGGGAAGTTATGTTTTTGATTGAAGTTCATGTTGTGCACATGAATAAAAAAAAAAAAAAACGATGTTCACAGATAAATCATTTCTAATAATAATAATAAAACACTGCAGAATTTCATTTAAAAAATAAGAATTGTCAATTCTTCAATAATTGTTTGATTTTCATGGTGACTTGAATGTGAGTTTTTTTCAATGATTATAGTGCTTGTATTGGATTTTTGTTCTAGTTTTGGAAGTCGTTATGACAATCACAAATAAATGTCATTTAATCACTCCTTTTGCAGTCATCATTTACAGATTTTTTTAATGGAGCATAAATTAATATTTTTTTACATTTAACCACATCCTTAAAAAGTTTATTTTTGACTTGATGGGCACTGAACGAATTGACGTTTCATTTACATCATTTACATTTAATCTTTGTGTAGATTTTAGGTTTTTCTTCTGGATATTTTTGTGCTCCATTTCATGTGTCCTTAATTAGACACAAACACAACGTTAGTGAGAGGAGAGTAAAAAGCAACTACACAAAAACTTTGTTCCTTTTTTGTGTTTCAGGAAGATTCTAAACGATCTATCAGCTGAGGAAGTGGCAACTCAGAATGAGGGAGAAGAGGAAAGCTCCACCTCCTCTGCCATAACAAGCGTCTCACTCCCTACTCCGATCTACCAGACAAGCACTGGTCAATATAGTAAGCCAAGCCAGCATATTATTTGCAAACAATGGGTTTTGTGAGGTACTGAGTGCATCATGTGGTAACTTCCTATGTATTTTGCAACAGAAATGAAGCAAATGGTTGCAGTTTTTTTGTTTATACAAACTTGATTTTTCTTATTATTTTACAGCATGAACTAGAGCACAGTTATAATAAGCAATTGCATAATATTATACCCTAAACCATACATCACAGTTTTGTTTGATCCTTTGCAGTTGCGATTTCATCCAATGGCTCTCTGCAGCTGGCCAGTGCTAGTTCAGAGGGTGTGCAAGGCCTGCAGACTCTCACCATGTCCAACTCGAACCCAAGCCAGCCAACTATCCTGCAATATGCTCAGACCGCCGACGGACAACAGATTCTGCTGCCTAGTAACCAAGTGGTGCTCCAAGGTTGGCACACAAAGGCAAAACGACCTTTTCATTTAGCAATCAGCTGGTATTGTTGCTTTAGTACATATGGGACACACTCTGGCTGTGATACTGTGTTATAGGTGCAGGGGGAGAAATGCAAGCTTATCAGATCCGCTCCTCTTCCTCCTCGCTACCTCAGACCGTCGTCATGACATCACCCGTTATGAGCTCTCAGGGCAAAAGCGATGACCCGCAAATGAAGAGAGAGATACGCCTGGCGAAGAACAGGTGGGTGTATTTGAGCGAAAGAGGATTGGTTTATTTAGAGAGATGAAGTTGGTTGATGTTGTATAATATCCTGCGGTTGTTTTCATATGGGTCGTTTTTATTGCATTGTAAGCCTAACTGCATTTTTTGTGTAATTGCGAATCACTGTGTGCAGGGAGGCAGCCAGAGAGTGCCGCAGAAAGAAAAAGGAGTATGTGAAGTGTTTGGAGAACCGTGTGGCTGTCCTGGAGAATCAGAACAAGACTCTTATCGAGGAGCTCAAGACATTAAAGGACCTGTACTGTGTTAAAACTGGCTAGTGGGACATCCATCCAATCATGCTAATGGGACTTTGCTGGCAGACCTGTCTGCCTATGTGCTTATACAAACACAGACACAGGGACTTTTCTTTTGGCATAGGGGATGCATTTAATCCTCATGGCAAATGCTTGTTTTTATACAACTCATTTTTAACTAATAGCCTAAGAACGATTGACCAGAAACAACAGCAACTGTTATGATTTTCAGGATAGATGGAAAGAGGGATACGCTTTTCCATTTACATATTTTTATTTGCAGTCAACAGATGTTTATATTTGTGTATGTATCTTGAGCAAGCATTGGCACGTCTACACTGGGAGATCTCGCTTTATTCTTGACCCATTTGGTTTCCAGGGAATATTGAATGTTAATTTTATTTGAAGTGCTAGCTGAATTTTGCTTTATCCAGATAGAAGACTGGTATTTTTACACCTTATCTCAGATGCGCTTGTACGTATGAAAATTGTGACGCGATTGTGTTTTTCATGAAGTCATGCAGCTGTGTTCTTTGCATTTTTGCTATTTTCCCCTTCTTTGGATGCTATGGTATTCTTATCCCCATTCCATATTTTATTTGAATGAGTTTTAGTGAGATGTTTTCTACAGAGACTGAGCAGAATTTAAGGTGAGGACTTTCAGCTTTATTATTATGGGCAACATGAAACAGTGGTAAGCTCATTTAAGCGTTATTCTGGATTGATAGACTAATATCGTAGAATTCAAACCCATGTGCTTTCTAGTCCAGGTCTTTGTAATGTCTGATTGGTCTTTAAGCCATATACACACTCGAGTTGGGATCGATGTTGGTTTTAGCTGAGTAATAGGCCCGAGGCTTACCACTGTTTATAAGCCAAGCTGTTACGAGACAATCGAATCAGGGAGTATACGATGAAAAAAAACACGATGTCACTTGTTTTTGCTAAAGTGAATCTAAATAAATATTTTTCCAGCCTTTGTTTTTCTCCCTTTAAGTTTCAGTGTTGCTTGTCTAATTTGTGGCTCAGAGGCCCTTGGAAAATCTCCACTCAGTACACTCTTAAAAATAAAGGTTCTTCAAGCGATGCCAGGCATAGAAGAACCATTTTTGGTTCCACAAAGAACCATTCAGTCAAAGGTTCTTTTAAAAAAACATTTCTTCCTTACCTTTTTATAATCTGAAGTACCTTCTTTCACCACAAAGAACCTTTTGTGAAACAGAAAGGTTCTTCAGATGTTAAAGGTTCTTTATGGAACCATTTTGACAAAAAGGTTCTATGGCATCGTGAAGCACCTTTATGTTTGTAATATTTGGAAAACGTAATAAAAGAATAATGACTTTGTTTTAATTTCCATAAATAATTTAAACATTTATTTCCAGGCTTAGGAAAAGTACAAAAACAATACAATCAAAGTCAAATAAATTTCTGTTGTGAAAAAGTGTTTTAAGTTCAATTAATCAGCTATACATGTATGTTGGAAAGGAAGCATCTCAAAATTTAAAGTTGGAGAATGCAAGAGGGTCTTTTTGAGTATTTAGCTAATGCCATAATATTATAACAAGTATGGAAGTAGGAAGGAAAAAATATTAAGGTATGCTTAATTTCTTTTAAAAGTGTTACTTTGTATGACATGCATTCCTCCACTAGACGGCAGTATGGCTCTTAAGCATTAACCATTAACTCACAAATGCTGGCCCGGATTTATATTGATTAAAGTATGTTGTTTTACCTGCTGGTATTTTCAGAGACGCAAACAGGTAAGGGGGTAAAAAGGTGAGAACCGGGGGCATGCGCCACATGGAATTTTTTTTAAAGATATTTGTTTTACATGCTCATTTTTAGTTACTTCCAGGTATTAAAAAAAAAAAATTGTATTACCTTATATGTCCAAAACTAATTTTACGCAAAAAACAAACAAACATCTTTTTGCAACATTTTACAAAAATCAAGACTGAATATATTTGGTCAAAATCCCATGTTATAAAAGATGAAGTGCAGGTTAAGACAATATTGGCTGATTAGACCTAAAATGCAAAATGTTTGCCCTCTCTCTCTTCACCGTTCCCGCATCTCAGACCTCAATTACATAAAATATTACCCTTTTTAGACGGTTTAGTTGAGAGTAAAGAAAATACTATACAAAACTTGCTAGCAGTTGCCAAGTGGTTATCAGTCTTACTTTTCCAATACTAATAAGACCGGTCTACCTTTTCATAACAGAATATTAAATGTTATGACCAGTCTGCAACCGGCCCCAGTTCTTTATTTACCCTTATAAGATCACAAGAACTTTGTATTTTATAGATTCAATACAAATTGCTCTTTCTTACAAACATTTAAATGTCCAAAGTGAAATTAATCAGAATCAGAATGAGCTTTATTGGCCAGGTATGTTTACACGTACGAGGAATTTGTTTTAGTGACAGAAGCTTCACAGTGCAACAGAGAGACAGCAACAGGACAGGGCACAGATAATAAAGAATAATACAAATATCCAAATAGGCAATGTACAAAACAGCAAAAACACAATATATAATATAGACAATTATGTGTGTACAGGTCTGACGTGCAAATCTGAAATGAAAAAATTACATAAAGTAAGCAAGTGTGGTGAATAAATAATAGAGTTGTGTGTTCCGCGTTTTATTGTCAAGTGTTCATGAGTTGGATTGCTTGAGGGAAGCAACTGTTTCTGTGTCTGGTCATTCTGGTTCTCAGAGCTCTGTAGCATCGACCAGGCAGTTCAAAGAGGGAGTGTGCTGGATGTGAGGGGTCCAGAGTGATTTTACCAGCCCTTTTGCTCACTCTGGATAAGTACAGTTCTTGGAGAGTGGGGAGGGTTGTACCAATGATTCACTCAGCAGTCCGGACTACTCTCCGTAGTCTTCTGAGGTCAGATTTGATAGATGAGCTGAACCAGACAGTTATTGAAGTGCAGAGGACGGATTCAATGATGGCAGAGTAGAATTGTTTCAGCAGGTCCTGTGGCAGGTTGAACTTCCTCAGCTGGCGAAGGAAGTACAACCTCTGCTGGGCCTTTTTCACAATAGAGTCAATGTGATTGTCCCACTTCAGGTCCTGAGAGATGGTGGTGCCCAGGAATCTGAATGACTCCACTGTTGTTACAGAGCTGTTCATGATGGTGAGTGCAGGGGGGTTTCTCCTGAAGTCAACGATCATCTCCACAGTTTTGAACGTGTTCAGCTCCAGGTTGTTAAGACTGCACCATACAGCCAGCTTCTTAACCTCCTGTCTGTAAGCAGACTCGTCACCATGCTGAATGAGGCTGATCAGTGTGGTGTCGTCTGCAAACTTCAGGATCTTGACAGAGGGGTCTTTAGAAGTGCAGTCGTTGGTGTAGAGGGAGAAGAGCAGTGGGGAGAGTATGCAGCCCTGAGGAGCTCCAGTGCTGATGGTACGAGTGTTGGATGTGGATTTACCAAGCTTTACTAACTGCTGTCTGTCTGTCAGGAAACTGGTGATCCACTGACAGATGGAGGTGGGGATGGAGAGCTGAGATAGTTTATTCTAAAGGGTTTCTGTGATAATTGTGTTAAAAGCGGAGCTGAAGTCCACAAACAGGATCCTCACATAAGTCCCTGGTCTGTCCAGATGCTGCAGGATGAAGTCCCATATTAACAGCATCATCCACAGACTACTATATACTATATATATATATATATATATATATAGCCACTTGCTAGCTATAGTTATATATAACTAGTTATACCACCTTTGTATTGGAAAAGTAAGACTGACATATATATACAAAACATGAATTTTTTTTAAAAAGTCTTGTCTTATCTGCTTCTCCCAGTCACAGGTGTGTTTTGGGACACAGTCCAACGCTGTGGTCAAAAGCGTTTTTCAAAAATCGCTTAATGCACCTTTAATGTATTTTTTAATAAGTCAATCTCATTATTACGGTCGGGTATTGACGCCAAACACCCATGATTATTTCTTGTCGCAAAAGCTGCTTGAACAGGAGAGTATAAGATAGTAAAAATAATCATGACAATACATACAAAATGCATGCAATGTACACTTGTTGACTTGTAATTACACAATCTAAAGTTACTATTGCTTTTTATCTAAAGTAAGTGACATGTAGGATAAATTGTGACAAAGTTGTTTCTGAGTATTATGCAGTTTCTGTGTAGTAGCCTACGGTTGTGGCTAGAAGGGATACAGCTAAAACCGGAAACTAACAATGAATACAATTTTCAATCTATTAGATTGTTTTATTAACGTCGACACCTACCCCCAACCATAAACCTACCCCTTACAATAATGCAAAAACAGTGATTAATGCTGTACAGTGTGACAAAAACTACACTATATTGATGTGCGCATGCCCAATAGATGAATCTGTACCATCTAGCCTTAACCGTGTAGTAGTCTACGCACAGTGCATTTACGTCACTTCTTGCTGATATAGCGCACTAAACTGCCATGCTATATCACGATTAAAAACTTGGTGAACAAGTGCGTGATTTCAAACACAGCAACTGTTGGGGCTATTCAGAGTCAAGAGTGACTCCCCATTATATGTTATACATTATTCACTTGACATCTGACCAATCAACATCTTCAATGCAAAACAAAATAATCCAATCAGGGCAGTATTTATTTATTTTATTTTTTATATAAATTTGAAGCTCAGTTTCATGGAGGCTCTTGGAAAAACTGGTTAGACAGGAGATGCAAGGTTAGCTTATTATGAAATGATGTTGGTCAATATTTGGGAAAACATGTCTTGGTTGTTGCATTAAAAAGATAGAAAGAGAACTCATATTTACTTCACATTAAAAAAATTATAGCTTTATTTAATTTTTTTTATTCATACCATATTTAAAGAATAGTGTTCCCCACAGTCAAAGACAACATGAAAATATCAGGTCATTTTAAAATGGTTATTTTCCAAAAAAAAAGAGTAAAATTAGTTTCTGTACTAAAAAAAAAATACATTGTTCTATTTTTTTTTTTTTTTTAAGTTTTGGGGGGAAAAAAAGTGTCTGTCAAAATTTAATGGTGGAGAATGCAGTGGTCTTTTTGAGTATTTATGCTATTTATTTAACTATATTACAAAAATATACAGTATGAAGTCTAAATTAAGTATTCAATTATTAATTCCTCCTAACCATAAGATGGCAGTATGGCTCCTTTATGCATTAACAACAACTTCACAAAAGCTGGCCTGCATTTATCTCCAAAAGCCTTTTTATATAGATAAAAGTATTTAATTTTTTTACATGCTGGTATTTTTGTACTTAATCTTAATAGTAATGTGTTTTCACTTCACTTCACTTTACAAACAGGATACTCATGCAACAAGATACAGTCATATCAAATATACAATGCAGTCTTGAGATTTTGCACATTAAACAAAAACTTCTATTTTATGGTTTAATACAAATTGCTCTTTCATATAAAACATTTAAATGGATGGTGAAATTAATTTTGAATGACAGTTGTTGCTGTTTGATTTTATTTTGCAAAATTCATTTTCATTATTTGACTGCATAACCAACAATGTGTGGTTTGATCATAAAAAACAGAGGAGCTTGGATGTGACGTAGCTGCAGGTCAGAGAATCCAACTACCTCAAGGTGCTTCCAAGTAGCACGGGTTGTCTCACAGCCATCACCAAAATAGTACCTGAAAACATACAAGTAAAGCACAGACGTTCTTATTCTATAGTGGTCATATGCTTTGTTAAGTATTGCAGTATGCCATTATTATGTCAAATTGTTAAGAGTATGGTTTCAAAGTAAAAGCAAAAAATTAAAAATAAATAAAATTGTGGGTGATTGAAAGTACATTGTTGCTATATTTACGCAGGTATTTTACCGACTCATATTTTTTCAAAGCTGCAACAGTCTTTTAGCTTTACATTTACATTGGTCACTATATGAAATTTACCCTAATTTTATTTTTTACTTTAGCTTGAGATAAATAACGATTATTATAATGCTTATTATTATAAAAGTCATCAAAATTCAGTGAAGATCATAAGTAAAATATAATGGTGATTTTATAAATACTGCTTGTTTTTATATTACCAGAATGGTTGAAGAACATGTTGAAAAAAGTAAATCCAGCTTGAGGGGTCAGACACCACATGTTCAAGGAAGAAAAATGCACCTCCCTGAAAAAAAAAGCAAAATTATTATATTTATATATATTATATATTTATAATTATACTTCTCAACCCATAATTGTGTATTTGAATATAGGTTGTTTAGCTTAAAATGATTCAGCATTTAAAAACAGCAGCCTAACCTGTATGGTGACATCTGCCCTATAACAAACAGCTGTTTCAAATGGGTTTATCGCAGCTGTGTTACCTTTCATCTCAAATAAACTTAATGTAATCAATAGTTACTGTTTGATGATAAGAGATCGTTTATGAAATACCATCAAATATTGGACTTCCACCACCTGAGCACTGACTTACAGGCCTCAGAACTCTCTTTGCTTCTTGCAGAACCTTCTGCGTATCCTGGACCGAGCACAGAACCAGCGTGCACACCACAACATCCACTGAGTCGTCCTCCACCACCTTCAGATTCTCCCCCGACGCCACAATGAAGCTGTCATAAACGAGGTGATCGTTCTTCGCCATACTTTTCTCCAGGTACTTTTGGAAATGCGGGTTGGGGTCGATGCATGTGATCCTGCAGCCCGTCGGGTAGTGCTCAAAGTTCGCCCCGGATCCGCAGCCCAGCTCCAGGATGCGCAGAGAGCCTTTCGGGGGGAAGAATTTGTCCAAGTTTCGAAATAGTTCCCTTTTGTTTTCGTTCATTTTGCCATTGTAGGAGAACGACATTTTATAGACGATTAGAGGAAAGACGCGTTTGTAGAAAGACAAAAGTCCAACCACCTCCGCAATGTGCAGCGGTAGAGTGAGGACTTTGACTAAAAGAGCGCAAGCGTTCATAAACAGCGTCATTTTTAACACAAATCGGTAACACTAACGGCTAAATTACACAGACGAGAGGGAGTAGCTGTTGCACCTTGTGACAATTGCCCAATCCGCGTCTTTGACGCATGTGATATACTCCAGACAGGCCGTGCTCGAGTCTGTCGCCAGATGGCGTCCGTGTATAAATAATAATAAATAATAATAGAGGAGTCTCCTTTCTTTTCCTCACTAACAGTAACCCTCGAAGAAATGAATAGTAGTTTTGAGAAATAGGTTTAAAAAATATTTAAAAACATGTTTTTAAAAAGCGTATACCTAATACAAGCTTATTCTACATCAGGGGTTCTCAAAGTCTGCATTCAAAGGTGCAAATCTGAATATTCACCGATGTCAAAGGTCCGGATAATTGGTCATTACAAAACTTGTTTTTAATAAACATGCATAAACAAACAAATAAAAACACTAATTAAAAAAAATAAAGTGCTCTTTGCATTCAAAATACATTAATAACAAGTGCAAAAGTGGCAAAACAATTCATTTAAGTGTCTGCCGATAAGGGTTTTTCTCTGGCCGATATGTTTGTTTAAAATTGCAATTTTCTTTTTTTTCCCCCTTTATCTCATAAAAGAGAGTAGAGTAATTGTTTATTGCAGGGCACAAAATGGTAATGGTAGTAATAGTAGTAGCCTAATTCATAGTAGTAATACATGGCTTAAAGGGGACCTAACACACACAGTTTCACCCAATCTCAGGTTAATTTTGAGTACCTATAGAGTAGTACTGCACCCTTCATATCTCCAAAAAGTGTTTAGTTTTATCACATTAATAAAAGAAAGATACAGCTTTATGATTCTCTCCGGAAAAAGCCGAGCTCCTGGAGGCGTGTCGTGTGGGCGGAGCTAAAGAGTGACGAACACTTGCCTCGATCGCCAACAAAACACAGACATTTAATGCCGTTTCACTTAACGTCTGCAGTTCTGAATCATGGCCGGGATCTTTTATAGCTGGGACTGCTCCATCTTTCAGTATCAAACGATGTGCAAATCCAGCGTCGAACTGGGCCTTGTTTATAAAATGTTTGTCAACAAAACACTTCAGGAACTTTTTTTTTTTTTTTTTTATTCGAAGAACTATAACATACAACATGTTATCAAGAAACAAAATAATAAAATAAATAAAAATAAAAGGATAGAAAGACAAATTACAACAAATAAAACAGTAGCCAGGGGGAGGAAAGTATTAAACTTAAAAATAAACAAGAAATACATATATACATGTATATATAAAATCAAATAAATAAATTGTAAAATTCACAAACTTTCAAAGTTCTTACAGCTTTCTTATTCACAGAGTCTCTGATACTGTCAATATAAATACATATTTCAGTTAACAAAACCATAAAAATGGGTTTTTTATTGGTAAATTTACACTTATGAATGTAAAATTTGGTCAACAGAATAAGTAAATTAATTAAGTAAAAGTACTGTTCCTCTTGGTCAGGATAGTCAGTAAAGCCAAAAAGTACATTTTCCCATAAGAGTGAAAAAGGTTTTAAACACTGAATATTCTCCCTAATAAACTTTTGGACCTTACACCACAGTGTAACTGAGTATGTACAGTGCCAAAATAAGTGCAAGGCAGTTTCCTCGTATTCATTACAAAAAGTACAATTTACATTTATTCCTTTTTTAGATTTTTGTAAATAATGATTTGCTGGATAAAATCTGTGAATAGGTTTATAAGAAACTTCTTTAACCTTATTTCTAAGATGATATTTTTGTGGTAACAACCACACTTTCCTCCAGCAAATCAATTTTCCATTTAATAAGGAGATCCAGTGAGACAAAATATAAGGTACAGTAACAATTTCTCTTTGGAAAAGAGTACAAATAGCTCTATTATTATTCTTGAGGTATGATGAAAAACAAATTTTACCAACATAAATTTTAGTAACATCTAAAGACACTGAACCGGGAGAATGGTCTTTGTCAATACCTCTAAATAACATTTGTGTACCAGAAGGAATTGAACCAAAAACCATTGCAAATTCTTTTTGAGTGACTGGTATTTTATAATAAGAAAGGAATTCATCATAAGAAAAGAGTATTCCTTCTTTATTATATAACTGACTAACCAATTTAATATCGTTGTCAAACCAGTTCTTTAAGAAAAGAGATTTGTGTTTATAAAGGATGTTTCTGTTATTCCAGATGAAGTAGCGATGCGGAGAAAAATTGTGCTTATATATTAATGACCAAGATAGGAGCAGTTGTTTGTGGAAAGCAGATAACTTAGCTGGAATTTTATCTATATTATAATTACACAACAGAACAAAACTAAGACCACCAATATTTGAAAAAGCATAGCGAGGGATAAAATTCCAGACAGAAGTGGGGTTTTTTAAGTCATGCTTAATCCAATTAATCTTAAAGGTATGGTTCATTGTGGTGAAATCTAAGAAATTAAGGCCACCATTCTCATATGTATTCATAATTACAGTCTTTTTAACATAGTGTGTTCGATTTTTCCATAAAAAAATCAAATAGCATTTTATCAATATTTTTACTAGTAAGGTTATCAAGATACAAAGATAAGGAGGCATATGTCAGTCGGGCTATACCTTCAGCCTTCGTAAGAAGAACTCTTCCCTTTAAGGAGAGATCTCTTTGAAGCCAGAAGTTGAATTTTTTTTTGGTTTTATCTATTATGGGGTTAAAATTCAGAGAACATCTTTTCAGCTGGTCTTTAACAATAATGATACCCAAGTATGTAATACTATCCTTGACAGGAATGTTACTAATACTTGTTAAATCACAGTCTTTAACAGCCATTAGCTCACATTTACTGATATTGAGATAGAGACCAGAGGCACAAGAAAACTTATTAATAACATTAACTGCAATTGGAATTTGGTCACTATTTAAAAAAAAAAAGGGTTGTATCATCGGCTAACTGGCTTATAATAATTTCTCTATTTGCAATTGAGATACCTTTAAGAATACTTTTTTTAACATGCATAGATAATAACTGGGTTACTAGCAGGAAAAGATACGGAGAAATAGGACAACCCTGTCTAATACCTCTTTTTAAATCAAATCTAGAGGTAGTTCCATGTTTGAGTTTGATTGAGCAATTTGCATTATTATACAGGGTTTCAACTGCTGCACAAAAAAACTCACCAAACCCAAACACCTTTAAAGAAGAAAATAAAAATTGATGCTCCACAGTGTCAAAAGCTTTGCGAAAATCTAAAAATAAAATAAAACTATTTTCATCAATCAAGTATGAATAATCTAATGTATCTAAAACCAACCTTACATTATTCGAAATGTGCCTGTTTTTCATAAAACCTGACTGAGTTTCATCTATAATATATTCTAATACATACTTAATTCTTTTAGCAAATATAGAGGCAATTAATTTATAATCATTATTCAAAAGACTAGTTGGCCGCCAATTATCAATTATAGTCAAATCTTTTTTAGGCTTAGGAATAAGGGTAATTAACCCCTGAGTCATGGTAGATGGGAGGCTGGACTTAGATAAACTTTCACAAAAAACTGAATGAAGAAAAGGGGCTAGTTGCTCAGCAAATAACTTATAAAATTCTGAGGTTAGACCATCCGTTCCGGGAGACTTATTATTTTTTAAGTTATGAATTGAATTGGTTATTTCTTCTAAACTAATAGGTTGATCACACACAGCCTTATCTAAATTATTTATTTTTTTATTCACTCCCACTGAATTTAAGAAGTCATTTGAGGCTTTAGCATCATATTGTCACGCGTAGAGATTACAGTAGAAGGTGGAGCAATACTCTGAAATATCTTTAGGGTCCCTTAATATTTTATCATTAATTTTTAATTGATGAATAGTATTTAACGTAGCTTGATTCTTTTCTAATCTAAAGAAGTAGGAGGTATTCTGTCCACCTTCCTCCAGCCATCTTTTCCTAGGCCTTATAAAGGCTCCTTCAGCCTTTTTTTTATACAGGTCCTTCTCAAAAAATTAGCATATTGTGATAAAGTTCATTATTTTCTGTAATGTACTGATAAACATTAGACTTTCATATATTTTAGATTCATTACAACACAACTGAAGTAGTTCAAGCCTTTTATTGTTTTAATATTGATGATTTTGGCATACAGCTCATGAAAACCCAAAATTCCTATCTCAAAAAATTAGCATATCATGAAAAGGTTCTCTAAACGAGCTATTAACCTAATCATCTGAATCAACTAATTAACTGTAAACACCTGCAAAAGATTCCTGAGGCTTTTAAAAACTCCCAGCCTGGTTCATTACTCAAAACCGCAATCATGGGTAAGACTGCCGACCTGACTGCTGTCCAGAAGGCCATCATTGACACCCTCAAGCAAGAGGGTAAGACACAGAAAGAAATTTCTGAACGAATAGGCTGGTCCCAGAGTGCTGTATCAAGGCACCTCAGTGGGAAGTCTGTGGGAAGGAAAAAGTGTGGCAGAAAACGCAGCACAACGAGAAGAGGTGACCGGACCCTGAGGAAGATTGTGGAGAAGGACCGATTCCAGACCTTGGGGGACCTGCGGAAGCAGTGGACTGAGTCTGGAGTAGAAACATCCAGAGCCACCGTGTACAGGCATGTGCAGGAAATGGGCTACAGGTGCCGCATTCCCCAGGTCAAGCCACTTTTGAATCAGAAACAGCGGCAGAAGCGCCTGACCTGGGCTACAGAGAAACAGCACTGGACTGTTGCTCAGTGGTCCAAAGTACTTTTTTCGGATGAAAGCAAATTTTGCATGTCATTCGGAAATCAAGGCGCCAGAGTCTGGAGGAAGACTGGGGAGAGGGAAATGCCAAAATGCCTGAAGTCCAGTGTCAAGTACCCACAGTCAGTGATGCTGGTGTTGGTCCACTGTGTTTTATCAAGGGCAGGGTCAATGCAGCTAGCTATCAGGAGATTTTGGAGCACTTCATGCTTCCATCTGCTGAAAAGCTTTATGGAGATGAAGATTTCATTTTTCAGCACGACCTGGCACCTGCTCACAGTGCCAAAACCACTGGTAAATGGTTTACTGACCAATTGGCCTGCCAACTCTCCTGACCTGAACCCCATAGAGAATCTGTGGGATATTGTGAAGAGAAAGTTGAGAGACGCAAGACCCAACACTCTGGATGAGCTTAAGGCCGCTATCAAAGCATCCTGGGCCTCCATAACACCTCAGCAGTGCCACAGGCTGATTGCCTCCATGCCACGCCGCATTGAAGCAGTCATTTCTGCAAAAGGATTCCCGACCAAGTATTGAGTGCATAACTGAACATAATTATTTGAAGGTTGACTTTTTTTGTATTAAAAACACTTTTCTTTTATTGGTCGGATGAAATATGCTAATTTTTTGAGATAGGAATTTTGGGTTTTCATGAGCTGTATGCCAAAATCATCAATATTAAAACAATAAAAGGCTTGAACTACTTCAGTTGTGTTGTAATGAATCTAAAATATATGAAAGTCTAATGTCTATCAGTACATTACAGAAAATAATGAACTTTAGCACAATATGCTAATTTTTTGAGAAGGACCTGTATATGTTGTCTAGTTTGCTTTGTAATTCTGCCATATTTGTTTTATCTAAATCTGAAAAGTTATTAGACCCTTTGTTTAGGAGTGAGGTAATTCCAAATATAATTTTATCTTCCTGTTCTTTATTAACTTTAGCAAGATGACTGCCAACATGCCTTAAATATTTAGAAGCCTCAAATTTAAAAAGTTCCCAATTAGTGCAATATAATTTTTCTGTATTAGCCTTTTTAAAAAAATACTTAATGAGACGTGTAATCTCTATTTGTACTGATTCGATTTTCAGTAAAGAATTATTGAGTTTCCAATAAGATGATTTTGCAGGACTATAATAGGTGGATATCTGCATATTGAGAAAACTTCAGGAACTCCATTGCTGCCCCGGAAAACAAACTGCATCCACTGTTCTCGTAACGGTGGGCTCTTTTAGGAAGCTGAACAAGGTAATCTAAGCCTTACAACCAAAAACACACTTCTTTAGAGATATTCTTCCCAAGGGAGTCTCGTGCAGCAGTGCAGTCGAATTAAGCGCGCTCTTGCTCTGGTCTATGCGTGCACGGGCGCGTTCTTCCGGGAGAAATGCCCATATAAGGAGTTGCACCGTCGTTTACGTCAGCAAAAACCACGACCGGAAAAAACTCTCCGAAACCGGAAGTGAAATTTTTGGCACAGAAATACTCTGTCATACATCCAAATTGTTTTTTGAAACTTTGCCCATGCTTCGCATGATAATCCAACTCTTCAACAGTGTAAACAACTCTGAGTGCATGAACAGCATTGTACCCCCCCCCCCCCCCCCCCCCCCTTCAGCATCTTCTCAAAACAGTTCTAGGCCCTGTTTCATTAAACATTTCGTATTATGTTACCTTTGCATCAACACCCCCCCCCCCCCCCCAATAAAAAGAAAAGTTAAATAGTTCTCTCTTCTGAACGCTCTTAGCAGTTTTTTTAAGTCGCGAGAACACTATAATCGTTTTTATTTTGATATTTGAGCAAATGGGAATGCAAAAATGGGTAGTCTCTTCATTGCTATAGAAGTTTACCCAACTGTGACGACTTCTGCTGCACTGAACAAAAAGATTAATTTAATTTAATTTTTTTAAAGCAATCAATTAATTTTAGCTACATTTAAATAAACAAATTTAGTTGACTAACTTTCAACAAAATGTGTTTATTTAAATGTAGCTGAAAAATAATTGATTGCAACCACTTACCTTAAAAATTTTAGTAAATTCAATTAATATTTTTTTTCAGTGTGCTGAGAAACTCGGAAATGTGAAAAGGTCCATTTAGGTCCAGTTTTTGTCCACTCAAAGTTTTTCACAGAAATAAATGTCGTCAGCTGAACAATCGGTATGTTGTTAAACAACAGAACAGTCTATTGAACACACTGTAATACACCTTAAGCAAACTTGACTACTAGGCCTATTTAGAAATCTTATGTCTTTAATGATTACTCACCACATTTGACCACAGTAGACAAGAATAATGATTAAGAGCAATTAGTTTTTTAACTCAGATGTAAAATATCTCTTTATTCTGCTTTTCTATAGTTTCTCTTCCTTTCCGCTATCTAGCAACCCTGACAAATAAGTTGTAACAAACAAATTTGAATGTTCTCAAACATTATGGAGCATTCCCTTTTATTTTCTTGCAAACATTATGGAAACATTACTTTTAAATCTATCTGTCTTCTTGTCAAATGCAATTATTCTTAAAATCCTCCATGGTGACTGAGATTAGGATTTAGGGCTTTCTTACTTGAGATTAGGTATACTTGCAGGCAACAGTCCCAAACAATTTACATCGCAAACACATAAAAATGTATTCTGTTATTCGTCAGCTCTGCAGACAGTGTCATGTGAAGTTTGGCTCACATACAAAGTGGGGCTTCAGCACGAAGGACAGTGAACAAACACAGACAGGGCTGGTGGTGCATTGCACAGCAAGGCTTCATCCACTTGAGGCTCACCAGTGAGGACTAGAAAAAATGCTCAAGTGGCCCAGAAGGGGGAGTTGGAGGTAGTCTTGAGAGCCGTTGTTTCCTTTCACTTCCTAAAAGAATTAGAGGAAGAATTAACTATTGCCTGCAACCTTTGACCATGTACCTGCTTCCTCAACCACACTGCTTGAACCAACCCCACAAATAAAAACAATGCCACAGTCTAATCTTGCACTGACCACTGCACTTAAAATGCCAAAGATACTTTTTCATGCCCAAATGTCCCCAATGTATTTCTTTAGGAACATTTGTCCTCAGAATGTAGAGATTTTAAAGGTATAGTTCACCCAAAAATGAACATTTGCTGAAAAATTAACTTACCCTCTGCAGGCCATTCAAAATGTAGATGAATTTGTTTCTTCATCAGAATAGATTTTGAGAAATTTAGCATTAAATCACTTAGAGAAAGCAAAAAGACATGTATTATTTGCTGGAAGCAACGGTTTGAATTAAAAAAAATGGCTTAATCATGAATTTGTTCATTATAAACCCGCAGCTTTTTGCCTCATCAGATGTTAACTGATAGATTGACTTGTAGATTACTGTGATGTTTTTATCAGATGTTTGACCTCTCATTTTGACATCACCCATTCACTGCAGATGATCTGTTGGTGAGGTGACTGGTTAAGTGATGCAATGCATAACTTCTCCAAATCTGTTCTGATGAAGAAATACACTAATCTACATATTGAACAGCCTACATTTTCAGCAAATGTTCTTGTTTGGGTGAACTATTTCTTTATGTGACTTTTTGCTTCACAGATATTTGAAAGCATACAAAACCTCAAACAAGTTTCTGTAGGAACAATTGTTGTGTATAGCAGAATTATTCCAGGTAATTAGAATACGGATGAAAATTAGCCAGTGTTGGCTAAATCTGGTGCATGTTACATATTGTATGTATTATTAATGTGCATTGTCCCTGATTAAATAAATGAAATGAAAATGAAATTATAGTGAAGATATTGAAATGTGCCTTGTGTAGGCTATGCCAACATCGAAATGTCACCATTTATATATACACGTCCTAAATTTGCCAATACATAATTAAATTTTCATTTTAAAAAATTTAATTAAATTCTATATTGGCAAATTTAGGAAGTTCATTCAGAACACAAAATGAACAATATCAAATTCAATTCTCTGATCAATTTTTTATTATTATGAAACAGTCCTGATCCAATTTTAACGATTAAATTTGAGACAGTTTAACAATTGTTGGAACAGAAATTTGCAGATCAGATTAATTTTACTGAGAAGTGGTAAATATAATTAGACTCAGATCATTGTGATTGATATTCCCTTTTCGCTTACGTTGCAGCGTTCTGTCGGTCAGTACGGAAGTCGGAAATAGGGTACTTGCAGACGCTCCCTAACAATTTGCTGAGAGTCATCAATTATGCAGGCTAGCCGTACGCACTGGGAAGGAAGATAGCGGCAACAATATGGCGACATCCGCAGTTTCTCCTGGGTCTTTTAAACATCCTTAGGCACGCAAAATCTACATGCATCGCTCTTAATGCGGAAAAAGTAAGTAGACTTTCTCTTGTCTACAATGCAAGTGTGGTGGTTTTTTCAGGTGTTTATAGCCTGTTCTGAGCGTGTCTCATACCTGGACTCATCTGCCGCAGAGCGGTCTCTCGCGCTCAGCATCTTTTCTGCTCACAGATGTGGATAGGCTTGCTGCAGGAAAACGCCAATTAACACGCCAGACACTACTAACAGCTATAGTACTGATCAAACAGAGGCTATGCAAAAGGGAAAAGTCTGACTGAGGTAAATGAGGGTGTTGGCCTGGCGCTGGAAACATAACATTAGTGTGTGTGTCGAAATGTAGAACATGCGCATACCATGGGACAGGCAAGTACGACCGCCGCAAACTTTATTGCATGGGAATATTGTACGGACAGACTGACGCAAGACGCAGTATTCAGCATTCAGATGTCATTTGTGACAGTGTTTTGCAACGTAACATGTCAAAATCACTAATGTGGCACCCCCTGCGCCTACATCCCCCCTCCCTTCGAGTCACCCTCGCCATACTTCTTTGGGCTGGACTCCCTAGATTCGGTGCGTTTCCGTTTTTGCCGTCAAAAACGGGAACTACCACCCTCGTTTTCTCATTCACTCCTCCATGGATGATGGTCGATGCGCCCGACCGTGTGCGCGGTTGCGGGTTAAATCACAGAGAGGACGGTCTTACTGCACGGGTGTGGTGCTGGAACGGACAGCGTCCCAAATGTTCTTGAAGTGTTCAGATGCGAACGCTATTGAAACCTAGCGGGATAGAAATCGAGACGTATAATAAAACATCGCAGACACGACTGTCTGAGACGTCAGTGGCGTTCAGATGTAGATGTTTCACAGATTGAGTCGCTCCCCTCAGCTCCACTGCAGTATTTCAGTCGAGAGCGTGGGGCCCACGCGTGTACGTACAGATGCCATAATGACCGCAAACAAACTTGGACATTCTGATCTGCAAATCCCATAACACGTAGCGCCTTCAGATGCACAAAGATTGTTAGGAAGATAAATTGCATAATACGTGCGAGGGGCGGAAGTATGAACCAGTTTTAATATGTTCTTGCCATCGCACATGCTTTATAAATTATATTTGCTTTGAAATGACGAGGACCGTGTCCTGTATGTTAATGTTTGCGCAACCAAACAAATAGGCTATTACAAAGGCAAATGGCGAGATAGCTAAATGTAGTCAAAAAGGACATATTTATGTGTTTATGCGTGTTGAAATCTAATCTTTACGGCCTTTATTCTCCGCACGGGATAGGCCGGCGAGGTTCGTCCTCGTGACAGCTGTGCAGCTCCCCTCCCCTCGATGTACAGTGCCAGAGGCCGAGCTTTCGCTTTCCATATCATTTCGTTAAAGGCATCAAATACGGAAAAGTCATGTTTCATCGTGGCTTGAGGCAGCACCTGTGATTTTTATCTTTAGCCTAAAGGACCAGCGTGAGCTCGGTGCTGGACGGACAGCGCCGCTCAGACTCATTCGACGGCATCTAGAAGACAGCGGACTTGTCTCGGCTTCCTAAAAACATACGACACCTCTTTCTGGCTTGGTAAGGAATACATTTGCGATAGTACGGGAACGTACAGTTTACCAGAGATGAGAGCACGCAATGACTTTGCTTGAAGGCACGTAAGTAGCCTAACCTGTCGAATGGCACCGGTTATTGCGGATTTAACGTGAAGGTGTTTAACTTGGGGAAATCGAAAAGTGGACGTACCATTAAACAGCATATTCTTTTTCTATAACCTATGTTGGCAACACACTGTAGTCTGTAAGAAAGAAAATGCTGTAGTTTTGTTAAGGTCATTGTGTGTATATATTGTCAGGGCCTGTCTATCTGATGTATATCACCTTGAGCCGAGGCGTCTCTACAGTATCCCCAGAAGGAGACTTGGAGGTTGGACACAGCAAGCGTGTAACTTAAAACGCACGTCATAGCGTTTACTTTGTATTTCTTTTGTCTACACAGTCTATTTAAAAAAAAAAAAAAAAGAGAGTTACTTTGATGCTTTACCTAATGTGTCTATGGTAAGCTGGTTTAACAAACATTCATTAAAATGAACTACTAATGCTGTTTTTTTTTACATACTTAATTTTAATAACGAGTAAGTAGTACCTTTGTTTTTGCAAATTTGCTGTTGACTTAAAGCTGTTGCTATAAGTAGTCATTGTATTGTTTCTAGTATAGGCTAACTAGTAAGTTCTACTACCTAATGAATGTACTGATAATTCATTCTACTAATGAATAGTGAAACTGGATCATATACCAGCAATGATTGAAATATTAATTGCAACTGCTACTATGTTCTGAATAAGTGCTAGTGAGTAAATCAATACATAATTGTCACTATTTTAATAAACAACTAGTGTCTAATGAAAACGTTTTAAATAAAAAAATAATAATATTGGAGTACATTTTACAAGAGAATACTATTTCAGTCTTTTACGTAAAACTTTCATGTTTAATTAAATGCTACTTGCCATTTATTTGTAATTATTTGTGAAATTTACTAGCAGTTTCTGAGTGAAAATTGTTTCAAAGCCATTTTTATCTAATGAAAACTGAATAATGAAAAATATGAATGCTAGTCACAATTGGATTGCTTAATCCAATTATATAATTACTTAATAACTGCTTAATAAGTAATTTAAAATAGATGATAGTTAAATAATGCTAGATTACATGAATAAATGTTAAAAGTCCTTGCTATAATAGATTTGCTGTAGATCAGGAAGCCTTTTAATGGTGGTTTAATGGTGATAAAGTCGCCCATCATATTGAGGAGTTGTACTACCTATTGAATAGCTATTAATAAAACTGGATCATGTACCAGCAGTGAATGGAAAACATATTTGTTGAAAGTGAATTCTTGATTTCTGAACCAAAAAGTAAAGAAATAATTACTTAGTACTTGTTCAGTAAAAATAACTCGTCACTAATGGAATGTAAAGCATGAGATTGCTTAATAGTAATTTAAAATAAATGCTAGTTTAAAGGAATACATGTTAAAATGACTTGCCATAGGGCTGCTGTTGATCAGGAAGCCTTTTGTTTTAATGGTGATAAAGTGGCCAATCATAAAGAGCAATGCCACGTGACCGTGGGCACTTCACTATTGATTTGGCCGGTGCTGACTTAACTGAATCCGTTTTTGGTGTATAAATAATTAACAGACTGTGTCATTAAGGATATGGAGAACAGGGATTCAGCATTGGACATCATATAAAACAATCCTGCAAAAAGACCAGTGAAAGAGAATCATTAGTGTTGGCCGTTAGGTTTAATATTTTTGAAAGTGAATGTGAAAGAATGTGATGTCATACAGCACTTACATGAGTTAAGATATGAGGATGTGTGGAGATGATGGTCTGCAAACATGCAGCTTCAGTAATCAGTTCAAGAGGGCATCATGTCATCAATGGTTATGCGCGCTTATACGAAGTGCTTATGTGCTCATATGCTTTTCTTGTTTTTGCTTGTCTAATTAGTTTAGTACTGGAAAAGGACACATTTTACATTGATCAAATGTAAAATGTAAATGAAAGTCAGCCCTGCAATAGAAAATGCCTGTAAAGGGACATTCTGGAAAAGGAATAGCCCAGTTTAGTGGAGCCTGAGGGATTAGGCTGGGAACTGACTCTGCGACACACACCTGGAACACAGGAGAGGGTGACTAAAGCCCTATTCGCACGGGATTAGTATTACCTGGTGACCTCCAGTCATTTGCAATAATTGCGGAGGTTGTCTGTGATCTTAATCCCGTGCGAATCGGCCATGTCTGTAATTTGTAAAGTAAAAATTCCCCTGCAAATGACCTACCATATTTCGCCGAACACCGAGGTCCTGTGATAATATTAGTCCCGTGCGAATCGGCATCTCTGTGATTTGGCCAGAATTTGGCGGGTCGTATATCATTTTTCAAGGTTTTTGTTTCCTGTGTGCCTTTTTATCCATCTTTCGCAAAGAATGGAGCTGCGTTGGAGTGTTTGATAGTATTTTGGGTGCTGTCATATCACTACACCATACAATTTGCAGAAAGAGAAAGCTGAAAAGGTTTAATGTGTTACAAATAAATCAAGCATAAAGCTTGAGATATTATTTTAACCTGGTGAACTGTAAATGACACAGGGCACAAAACTATATTAGTTTCTTTTTTTCTTTCTTTTTAAATCCATCTAATTGGACCATAGAATGGGACTCTCAAAGCCTTGACATCTGGGTATCTGGGAGATAAGTCCGTAATTTCGAGTAAAATCACAGGCTTCGCTTATCCCGTGCGAATGCACCACACGAAATTCAGATGTGGGGGGAGTAATTTCAAAATCACACATGGTCCCCAGATAATACTAATCCCGTGCGAATAGGACTTAAGTAATGTCATTTAGAGTTTTCCCTGCACATTTGTGATAAATCTCCTTGAAAAGGATTGTTCTTCACCGACAAAACTCTATGGGGAAGTTAATTTGTTAACTTGTTTTACATCAAGTGTAGTGTGTAAATTCTACAAATTGTCATGAGTGCAAGAGTGACTAATGCTGCTTTATTGGAGTAAAGTTTTTTTTTGCAACATTGTTTTGTATTTGTTGCAACTGTGTGAGAAGGTATATATTATATTATATTATATATACATACACGTATACATACACACACAGTACCATTTAATAGTTTTCTTAATAAAATAAAATAATTTATTTGACAAGAATTAATTTGTTGATGATGAGAATTATTTCTCAAGAATAATGTGTCACTGAAGACTGGAATAATGGCTGCTTAAAATACAGCTTTGATATCACAGGAATAAATTACTTTTTAAAGTGAATTAAAATTGAAAACAGTTATTTTAAAATGTAAAAAATAAATTTATTTGAACTTCTTTCAGAAACAGTAAACAAAAACCTTTGAATGGTAGTGCCTATCTATCTATCTAGAAAGATAGATAGATGGGTAGATAGATGTACACCAAAATACTAGAATAAAACTAGATTTCTTTTACACAAATTGTACTCAAAATTCACAAAAATGTAAAAGGATATAGTTTATTATCTATTGATAAGTAGATTTTGTAATTGAAACACTTTGGGCAGAGTTAATCTCAAAATGGCCAAATATTGGCTGACTAATCAATATATCAGGTCTGTCGCCTTCAAAAATAAATGGCAAAGGGGCACAGTTCATTTTGTTTTATTTGTTTATTATCAGTATTCTCTGTTCTATAGTGTCTTTATAACAGTCTTTATTAACAGACTCATGATGCCTTGTTTTTTCTGTATTTTTAGGTTAGGGCGATTCAGTCAGAATCAAGATTTTCTCCTGCAATCCTGTGCTAGAGATTCATTGTCAACAGTTAGCACACACATACAAAAATGCATCTTTGCAATAGAAATGTGAAATGACAAGTATGACTTGACAATAATGTTACCTTTAAACTGGTTCAGACTGCTGTCTTGAGCAACTAGACATTTGCATGATGAGATGAACTCTTGCACAGAATCCTCCATTTTATGTTGTCTGAGAAGAAAAAGCCAGAAAGTGTTTAATCAGCATAGTGTGTTTAACGTATCCTTAGTATTAAATGAGTAAAGGGGAGAGTTTGTGATTTGCGATCCACAAACACTTGATTAAATATGGTGATTTCAATCTGAACAATGACATTACGTAATAAATGACATTACATAATAAATCCGGAAGAGACAGATTGAGTATGTCTGAATTGATTGAATGTTTAATATGATGTTTTTTGGAATGGGCTTGATGACATCATGTGCTGGAATATTAGTTCGATATTCCAGGTCATCACAGAGGGTTGAGAAGGGCAGTAATGCAGTTATGACCTTACCCTCTAATGTACATTCTCTCTGTCTCTCTCATGCACACACACACGTACAGGTTGAACCTCCAGTGCTGCAGCGCATTTGGTATTATTCTGCTTGGTCATCTACTTCTTAATGGATGTAATGAATGTGTGTGTGTGAGTGTAAGAGTGAGAAAAAGAGCAAGAGGGAGAGCTGCAAAAGAGGATGACCAATAACAGAGGCCACTGAAATCAATGGATCGTTTGCAAACACACACACATGCAAATATACTTGAAAAGTGGAAATGTTTTATGTTTGCTTTGTTTGTGTGTCATTATTTGCTTTTGAATTTTAACTTCTGTTCTTTTTGTTTCCTCATTGTTCCGTTTCTGCATCTGTCTGGGTAACTCCCTCTCCCCTCCTTTTCCTAGAGCTGGCTGTCCTGAATGGCTTCTAAATAAAGAGGACTCTGCTGCAGGATGACAATATGGCTGCGCCGCTGCTCGCACCTCCAGGCCCCGATAGCTTCAAGAGGTTCACCCCAGAGTCTTTGGCCAACATCGAGAAGCGTATCGCTGAGGAGCAGAAGAAGAAGCCTGTTAAGCCCAGATCTGACAGCAGTCACCGTGATGACGATGATGACAACAAACCGAAGCCCAACACAGACTTGGAAGCGGGGAAGAGTGTGCCCTTTATTTACGGGGACGTCCCTTCTAAAATGTTGGCTGTGCCCCTGGAGGACTTGGACCCCTTCTATTTGAACAAGAAAGTGAGTGAGCTTTGAGCCTATATCATCCCTGATAGAATGTTTGGAAAAGTGCAGAGAGGATAGAAGTCGGTGAATCAAACTTGCAAACTTATACCTAAGTTTGGATGGATGAACAGATTAGATGATATAGTAACAAACAAGCATAAGGATTTGCGATTTTATATAAAAAATAATAATAATGGTATGGTTATTAAAGATGTTTGTTGAAATTAATTTGCTGAAATTAAGATTTCTAACAATTCGCAATATTATTTTCTTGTTTGTATTTTGGGTTTAAATGCATGTTTTTAAATTTACTGTTTTTTCTTTCTCATTTATTCACCCACAAGTTGTTCCATGAGTTTCTTTCTTCTGTTGAAAAATGAAAATGAAAGAAGAAACAGTAGTTGGTCCCCATTAACTTCCATAGTAAGGCCATGACTTCCACCTCGGACTCGTAATCCAAAGGTTGCGGGTTCGAGTCTCGGGCCGGCAGGGATTGTAGGTGGGGGGAGTGAATGTACAGCGCTCTTTTCACCCTCAATACCACGACTGAGGTGAGACCGACCCTTGAGCAAGGCACCGAACCCCCAACTGCTCCCCAGCATAAATGGCTGCCCACTGCTCCGGGTGTATGTTCACGGTGTGTGTGTGTTCACTGCTGTGTGTGTGCACGTTGGATGGGTTAAATGCAGAGCACGAATTCCGAGTATGGGTCACCATACTTGGAAGTATGTCACTTCACTTCACTAGTACGGGAAAAAAATGCTATGGAAGTCAGTGGGGACCAAAAATAGTTTGGTTATCCATATTCTTCACAATATCTTCCTTTATGTTCAACAGAGGAAAGAAACTCATACAGGTTTGTGGGTGAGTAATTGATGACAGGATTTTCATTTTTGAGTGAAATCATAAATCATATCATAAATCTTTCAAATAAAAATGTAAATCATAGAATTAAAGCTATAAAATAATAAAAGTCAAAATGTTTCATTTTAACATTTTAGTTTTAACAAACCCAAACTTCTGAGCAATTAATGTTTAAAAGGAATATAATAAAAAAAATATACTACAATATAATAAAAGGAAAAGGTCTTTACAATTTTTTTCCAGCTTTATTTGAAATGGTATTGGAAAGATCATACTGTTCATACTGAAGTGATCCGCTTGGTAAATTGTGATCTTCGGGTGTTAGAATGTACAATACTGTCCTGAATTTAAGGCAATGATACTTATTTTGGTGTATGTTTGCTATTTAGCTTTTGTTGTTTGATTTGTGGACTAATTAATTCAATAAACAGGCAGTTTAAACTAATGCACAGAACTAAATCAAGCTTACCAGCTCTACTGCTATTTTTTGCTACTGAAGTTTAAATCAGAGATGCTACAACATCTCTTTTTTTGAATTCTCACACTCTCAAAGGATTGTGAAATCATATCGTTGCAGTATTCACAGCGTTGCACAGTATTCTCATGTTTATATCATCAGCAGACTCATATAGCAAATATAGGATGTTGTGAATATTTCATATATTGACCTACAGTGGGGCAAATAAGTATTTGATACACTGCCGATTTTTCAAGTTTTCCCACTTACAAAGAATGGAGAGATCTGTAATTTTCATCGTAGGTACACCTCAACTGTGAGAGACAGAATATAAAAAAAAACAGAAAATCACATTGTATGATTTTTGAATAATTAATTTCCATTTTATTGCATGAAATAAGTATTTGATCACCTACCAACCAGCAAGAATTCTGGCTCTCACAGACCTGTTAGTTTGTCTTTAAGAACCCTTCTTATCCTCCACTCATTACTTGTATTAATTGCACCTGTTTGAACTCGTTACCTGTATAAAAGACACCTGTTCACACACTCAATCAATCAGACTCCAACCTCTCCACTATGGACAAGACCAAAGAGCTGTCTAAGGACACTAGAGACAAAAGTGTAGACCTGCACAAGGCTGGGATGGGCTACAGGACAATAGGCAAACAGCTTGGTGAGAAGGCAACAACTGTTGGCGCAATTATTAGAAAATGGAAGAAATTCAAGATGACTGTCAATCTCCCTCGGACTGGGGCTCCATGCAAGATCTCGCCTCGTGGAGTATCAATGATCCTGAGAAAGGTGAGGGATCAGCCTAGAACTACACGGGAGGACCTGGTCAATGATCTGAAGAGAGCTGGAACCACAGTCTCAACGGTTACCATTAGTAACACACTACACCGTCATGGATTAAAATCCTGCAGCGCACGCAAGGTCCCCCTGCTCAAGCCAGCACATGTCCAGGCCCATCTGAAGTTTGCCAAAGACCATCTGGATGATCCAGAGGAGGCATGGGAGAAGGTCATGTGGTCAGATAAGACCACAGTAGAACTTTTTGGTGTAAACTCCACTCGCCGTGTTTGGAGGAAGAAGGATGAGTACAATCCCAAGAACACCATCCCAACTGTGAAGCATGGGGGTGGAAACATCATGCTTTGGGGGTGTTTTTCTGCAAAGGGGACAGGACGACTGCACGGTATTGAGGGGAGGATGGATGGGGCCATGTATCGTGAGATTTTGGGCAACAACCTCCTTTCCTCAGTAAGAGCATTGAAGAAGGGTCGTGGCTGGGTCTTCCAGCATGACAGTGACCCCAAACACACAGCAAGGGCAACTAAGGAGTGGCTCCGTAAGAAGCATTTCAAGGTCATGGAGTGGCCTAGCCAGTCTCCAGACCTGAACCCCATAGAAAATCTATGGAGGGAGCTGAAACTCCGTGTTGCCCAGCGACAGCCCCAAAACCTGAAAGATCTGGAGAAGACCTGAGTGCTGCAGTGTGTGCAAACCTGGTCAAGAACTACAGGAAACATCTGACCTCTGTAATTGTAAACAAAGGTTTCTGTACCAAATATTAAGTTATATTTTTCTATTGTATCAAATACTTATTTCATGCAATAAAATGGAAATTAATTATTCACAACCCATACAATGTGATTTTCTGGATTTTTTTTTAATATTCTGTCTCTCACAGTTGAAGTGTACCTATGATGAAAATTACAGATCTCTCCATTCTTTTTAAGTGGGAAAACTTGAGAAATCGGCAGTGTATCAAACACTTATTTGCCCCACTGTATATAGTTTACAAATAATTTACAAAATTTCCCCAGTGTGTGTGTGTGTGTTCTCTTTATGGTTGGTTAGTAAGAACTTTTCAGTGCCTTTTTAAATGCCCTTCAGACTCCGTGTAGTTTGTGTGTATATATATGGGTGGAATGGTGCACCCACATCAGCACCTCCTTGTTGGTACACTAGAGGTATAAGTTACATAACCGAGCACAGTGTAGCATGTGTTATACAGTGGGAGCTGAGGAGATATTTTTGAGAGAAAATTAGTAGAGGAAACAGAATATTGGTCTTGTCTGTGTTTTTATCATCTGTTGCACACGTTACCAAATCCACCTCGCATTACCAGAAATAACGTGCATTGCTGCCACCGTGTCCCCTCCAACATATTACATCCCCTTTTTGGCCCTCCCTCCTCCTCTCCCTCTTGGCAATATTATGTTTTTGTTATAACTGCCCCAGTCATGTATTGTGAGGAAGGGTTAAAGTGAATAAAAAGAGAATAGGAATGCAAGGAAGAAGTGCAGAGTTGCAGTTTTACTGGCCCCTTGGTGAAAGAGCCAGTCAGAATGTCAGGAAGCCCTGTAGTCACATGTGTTTGTTTGTATGTGATTGAGAGAGATACGGAATGCAGTTTTTTGATGGAAGTCATTGCACCAGCTGTATGTTAGGGCTTGACATCTGGAGACAGATGTTTAAAAAAAGTTCAGGTCTGTAGATTTACTTTTATGGATAATTTGTGACAGTTATCAGTGAGTATGTTTGTTCATACCATGTTTTATGGATTGATTAGTAG
This sequence comes from Barbus barbus, assembly GCF_936440315.1. Classification (NCBI taxonomy): domain Eukaryota; kingdom Metazoa; phylum Chordata; class Actinopteri; order Cypriniformes; family Cyprinidae; genus Barbus; species Barbus barbus. The sequence continues at coordinate 22,535,074 of NC_136741.1, read as the reverse complement.
TTAAATTAATGGATTATTTATTACTTTTAGTGATTCAATGTAATTATTTAGTTAATAAATACATTAATGGATGTTTTTAAGTTTTTCTCTATATTATTAATCTATTTTATTCATTTTTATTTATTTTTTTAATTGTATTTTATTAATAGGTAGAAACATTTATGAATTATTTTATCAGTGATTATATTTTCTTTATACCATATTTCATGTCTACAGTATATTATTATTCTGTTTGATTTGATTGATTTTTTTTGTTTTATTTTATTGATTAATAGATACATTAATGGATGGCAGATTTTTACGAATGATTATATTTTGTTTATACCACATTTTGTATCTCTATTAATGTTTTATTTTATTTTATTGGTTAGTAGATTCAACAATGAATGGTTTATTGTTATAAGGGATAATATTTAGTTTATACCATGTTTTATCTTTTTCATCTTATTTAATAAGTGCATACATTAACATATATATATATATATATATATATATATATATATATATATATATATATATATATATATATATATATATATATTATTATGAGTGATTATATTTTGTTTATGCCATATTCGGTTTATACCATATTTTATATTTATATTATTATTACTCCTATTGCTTTATTTAGCAATACTTCAAATATTTTCAGTCATGTCATTATAACTTTATTCACTCTCTAAAAGATAGACAGATAGATGCTTCTTAGCGCATTTTGAAAGCTGTAAATAAAGACTGAGAAATGTTGGTTAGCGGTTGGATGGGGTGTTGGCCATTTGAGGCCTTACGGTAAGTCCATTTAGTGACGTCGAGTAGATCGGATGTACTTGGAGTTAAGTGCACTTTCTATGTGATGCTATATCCAGTTTTTCCTCTATTGACCCCCCCCCCCCCCCCCCCCCCATACAAACACACTTCTCCCTCCCTCGTCCTCCTCCCCCACAGCAGTTCCCTCAGCTCTTGTCCACATCTTCATGTCTCTCTTTCTCTCTTCTCTGTAGATGATGAAATTTTCAGTAGCTTTGCAGCATATCACTTATGCTGTCGGAAGGAAAGACCAATAGGCTGCATTGTGTGTGTGCAGGTGTTGACATAAGGCTGTGATCACATGTACATGACCATTAAGCTCCATGTTTTGGTTTTGCTCATATGCAAAGTCGCTTGCCTTTTATAGATACAAGAGTCAGAGTCACAGTTGATTATTTGTTGTGGTTATGCAGCCTGATAACTGTGTTGCTGGATTGTTGCACACTGAATATGAAAATCGTGTGCTTGTTACATACATTTTAGCATTGTGATAAACAAGATGCTCATTAATATGAAGATTCGGAGAAGATTAGAACGATTTTTAGGCCAGGATACTGAGAGCTACAGCTCCTCAGCAAAGAGTGCAGCATTGTGAGAGTGGGAGCTCCCGCCAGCGGAGGAAGCCCACAGTCTGTCGCAGTGTGTGTGTATGTGTGTGTGAGAGAGACTCTGGGGAAACCAGTGTTCAGTATTCAGTAACACATGGAGCCTTCTGGGCGGTTCACAGCTTTTGCTAGTGTGACAGTCTTTGGGATTCTGTGCCTCAAAATGACAGCTGTCTTCAAACAGAAGACACAACGCTTTCTGTCTGACATACGCTGTCTTTTAATTTATGATTTTGTTAAGCGTGTTTTAGTATTTGACATTATTAAATGCACAGAGAGACACACAGACAAATGCAGTGAAAAAGGAGATAGGGGATGGAGAAATAGAGAGAGATAGGGGCACTCTGAGTTGAATGTGCTCATTCTGTTCTCCTTCAGACAGCTGTCTATTTTTAATCTAATTAGATTTCAGGAAGATTCTCATCTGCTCGTCTCTGTGGTTTCTTGGGTGTGTGTGTATGTGTGTATGTAACTGTAGTGGTGTTTTGTGTAACAAAGTATTCTATGTGTTTAAAGAAATATTGTCTTATTCAGTATTTTGTCTTGTTTTCCAGTAAAACTCTAAATATGCTTAAAACAAAAGAAATATATCAGGACTAGAAAGCTTTTATTAAGGCTTTTTATTTTTATTAAGACTTTTCTAATAAAATATCTCAAATATAGTTTTTTTTGTACCCAGTGGCTACTAAAAAAATGAACTAAAAACAATAGAATAATAATAACAACAATAATAATAATAACTTAAAACAAGAAAGAAAAAATATTCACCAAAGGGATAACAAAAATAAGTTAATAGGGGAAAAGAAAAATAATTGAAGATATATAAATGCACAATTTTATGTCTTTGAACATAACACTGTGTGTAAACTTGGATTCATGTGGTTTCCATGATGAGTATGTGGATGAAGATTCTCTGTCTCTTTTTTCTTACATTATGCAGGATCAAACAGCTTTGCAGGACTTTTGACCCACCTTCCTTCCTTCCTTCCCTCCCTCTCGCTTTTCCCTGTCCCACACACACTATCTGGAGTCAGCACTTCTGCATCTGATGGATCTCAGTGTTAGTGGTTAGCATTAGCGTTAGTATTACTGTCTGAGTTCCTGTAAGAAGTCCATATCTTTGCCAGAGCTCACTGCAGTTGTCTTAGCTCCATTCGCGTAAATACATCCCTAGCTTGGTTTTAATAGGCTTGATTTAGAAATAGCCTTTGACCTGGATTTTATGTTATTTTATTATGAAAAACTTATATGGGTGTATTTTAATAAAGTATACAGTTTGCAAGTTTGTTGAATGCGACCTGTCATTTTTGGATAAAATTGAATTTATTGTCATGTTAACCTGCAATTATATTGAAGGTTAACATTTACTGCCATTTCTCAACTTATTTTTTGTGAATGTGTGTGCTCGCTCACCATGCACCCTGATATATGTAACTAATATCTCTCCTTCTCTTTCCTTCTCTTTCTTCTTTTTTCCTTTTCCTCTTTTTCTCTTCAGACCTTTATAGTGCTTAACAAAGGAAAAACTATCTTCCGTTTCAGTGCCACGCCCTCGTTATATATCATTAGTCCTTTTAACCTATTCAGGCAAATAGCAATTAAAATTTTGATACACTCATATCCTTTTCAGTGCTCTAAACATTGTTCATGTTATTAATGATTCTTGTTCTTGTTTAAACTGCTTTCTAATCTGTGCTTAATCTGTCTGTCTGAAATCTGACAACAATGCTTTGTTAGATTTATAGTGTCACAGTAAATAATTTAAGTATTTTTATTAATTGTTCTGCAAATAAAGAGAGTTCTGAACTAAAGCTAATTCTTCCTTATGAAAAATAGCTGATGCCTATGTCCTCAACCAACAACTGATGTGTGACCCCAGAATTTACCACATAATGTTATGAAATTATTGACACTTTTATTAATGTCCTTATTTCCATCATAGTTTTGATATCTGATCAATATTTATGACATTTCCACAGGATTTCCTTAACTACTTCTTACACTTTTCAGCATGATCATCATGTGTACAATTTTGACAAATTGTGTCTTCATGACATTCAGCAATCCTCCAGAATGGTCCAAACAAGTAGAGTAAGTATTCTATTCTATTCTATTCTATTCTATTCTATTCTATTCTATTCTATTCTATTCTATTGTAGTCTAGTCTAGTCTATGCAGATGTTATTCATCAAAGGGTGATTGTAATTTTTGTTGCTGTTGTTGTTAATTATGTGCACAGATTTAATAACAGCAGCAGCATAGCAAAAAGGGATAGAAGCCAAAGGTCATAAATTTAAACTCTTAACCAGCAACCACTCTGGTGTGAGTGCTGAAAAGCATGGCTTATAATGTTAGTAGAGCGACTGGTTAATGACTGGCTAGGAGGGAGGAAACGCTAAGGACAATGTGAGCTCCACTTGGAAATTTGGCCAGTCCTAAAAATTGCTGGGTCTATTTTTGGGATAGCTGGGGTTAATGGAGTTTCATGGGAGTCCTTAAAAAACTTAGGTTTAACTTTTAAGACATTAACGTTCAAATCTAAGGCAGTGTCACATGTATACTCTGTGCTGTAGCCGATCCCATAATGCATCGTGGCAAGCAAAATAAAAAAATGGTGAGTGAGGGCGAGAGAAATATGAATTATAAACAAACCATTAATTTCATTGAATAATGAAAAAGTATCAAATAAAATAGAAATTCCAAGCATACACTTATATGCACTATTTTTTTTAACTCTGTTAGATACACCTTCACAGGAATCTACACTTTCGAGTCACTTACAAAGATTGTGGCTCGTGGTTTCTGTATAGACGGCTTCACCTTCCTCAGAGACCCTTGGAACTGGCTGGATTTCATGGTCATCTCTATGGCGTAAGTATAATCCTGTTTTAATTCAAACATTAATGAAATATTTTGATAATGTTGCTTTCAAAATATGTTTTGCATTAAGTATTTACAGGCGTGTAACTCTTGTGTGCAGCATTGACTTTTAGGCTATAGAGGAGCTTCAGTTGGTGCCAACTAAGGATTGGAGGAATATATAGTTATATTATTTAGGAGAATTATTAGAAAATAAACAAATAAGGAAGCGGTTTAGCATTCTGTCCTTTTCCTCTTTGCAGCTATTTGAAATGAGCTCTGCAATTCTGGAGCTTTTTCATTTGCACCCACATTGAGTCAAGCTTCTCCACTGATTGCAGGGCAATTTTAGACCAACTTAAAGCCTAAAAGTTTTCAAGAACATGCAAGTTGTTTATTCTAATAAACCGTTTCTTTGAGCATTTACATACATGGATGTTCTGACAGAGACTGAGAGTCATAGTTCTACACAGCAAAGATCTGAGAAAAGAAGTTAAATTCAGTGATTAATCATGACCTTTATTTAGGTCATAGGATGACTTTGGGCCTTGATGTCATGCTTGCACAAAAGAGTGTGTGTGGGCGAATGTGAGAGAGACAGAGGCTCTTATGTCCTGCCTCTCATAGGGGGTGGATGGGAGTTCAGTGCTCAAAGATGACAATGTTTGTGCCTATACTTCTGTGTATGTGTGTGTACATATAAATCATAACTCTCTTTCTTTCGAAACTTTAATTAATCTGTCCATCACTTCTTTTTTTCTCCCTATCTGCATTCTGCATTTTCCCTGTCTGCATCCATTTCTCTGGAGGGTAGCCATTTTCTTCTTACATAAGACAACCCTTGCCCCTAAAAGTAAAGTGTTCACGTTGAGAGAATGGTGAAATAATGACAAGAACTACAAGAAACAAGCTTGTTCCCTTTGGAATGTGTTTGAGTTTTCCAGGTATTAAATGTATGTCATCAATTTTGTATGACATTTTGTGAGAATCTGTTCATATTTGATTGCTTTTATGGGTTCCATAGAAGTTCATCTCTATAGAGAGTATCTGTGACACACAGTCATTTACCACAGAAAAAGATTTCAACTTCAGTTTGTAAAATCAAAGGAAAACAGTGTATACAGTAATGCTATTATAAGTCTACGGGCAAGGCATTACACTGGAATAAGTGCCACAAGATTTAAATCCTTACGCTGGGATCACATCATGTCGGAATTACTGTAATTACGAGATAGCAATTCTTAAGATTGTAATTGGAGCTGTTCACATCCTCGTCTTGAGAAATAAATGGTTTCTTTGGGAATGCTCATAACGCCATGAATCCATGTGTGCGGTGGCAAATAATTTCATCATTACAATAATCCACCTGCAATTGCGTGTTCAACAAAAATATGTTGTTTTTTTGTTTTGTTTTTACCAGTCTGAAATGTGTAATTACAGTAATGCTGTTCTTACTTGGAACCGGGAGCATTGTTTTTATGGGATGCATATGCATATATTTTTATTTTTCCTGTGAACCATCTTCCCTCACTGCTTTTTCATCCTGTATCTCTTCTCCTTTCCATTCTCTCACTGTCTTCTCTCTCTCTCTTGTAACTATGTTGCGATCCATTCTGCAGGTATGTTACAGAGTTTGTAAACCTAGGCAATGTGTCAGCTCTGCGCACATTCAGGGTGCTGAGGGCTTTGAAAACTGTTGCTGTGATCCCAGGTAAGTCCAGCATCCATCAGGTCCAACAGAGGGCGCCGCTCGCTGTCTCTCTTTTCACGCTCCTGTCTTTTCCTTCCTCCTCCGTTCGTTTCTCTCTCTCTTCTCCCGTTAGACAGGCTTTGCGTGATGTCTTCCTCCCAGTTCAGTGGTGGTGCTGGTGATAGTGGTGTGTCGTATGTGTTGTGGTGTTGTGTGTGTGTTGTGTCATGGTGTTTGTTCTGTGTGTGATCCTCCCTTGTTGCAGATATGTAACAGAGTTTGTGGACCTCGGGAATGTGTCAGCCCTGAGAACCTTCAGGGTTCTACGAGCTCTCAAAACTATTTCTGTCATACCAGGTGAGAACGCGTTTAAACACGAAGGCTGAGCTGCTTCCCACGCCGATGCAAACTATTATTATTACCAGTATTACTACTACTGTTATTATTTTTCTCTTAGTTTTTTTTCACTTGACTTGCTGTACTTTTTCAAGAGGATGCTGCTGAAAGAATCCTTTCTTTTATGTTCTATTCACGTTTTAATACCCAAACGATCAAAAATGGTAGCGATACATTTTTGATAGGCTTTGCAGTCTGCAGTCAAATCCTGGAAAAAATCACATGCCTTCCAGTAATCTGGGAATTAAAGATTTTTATTTATTAAAAACTGCATTTGTCAACAGCTGTTTTAACAAAAAGTAGTAATATGCATTTAGCCCTGCTGGAAAACCCATCTTAAGGTGCTAGCTGTGTTTTGTAACATGGTCACTAGTTTAGGTGGGCTAATAGCTAATGAGGGCCTGACTGAGTTAGTATACCAATCATGGGTGGACAAATTGTTGCTGATCCAAAATGGCTGACCAGATCAACTTGACTAACTTAGACAAGTGCATGGAAACCAGGTGCCATGTTTCAAACCACTTTAAGTTGGTTTTAACTTGGATTTGCAGCTGGGAGATCACATTTCCTAGTGTGCAGTTTAGTACTATACATGAAGACACAGAATGCATTTCTTATTACATCCAACCTATGTATGTAAAAAAACAAAACAAAACAAAAACAATTTAGGATTGCTGCTCTGTGTTCTATATTCAAAATGTCCAGCCTCTGAGTTGTCTTTTCTTTGTTGTGTTGAGTTTTAGTTACAGTATCCTAAGCAGACAAACATAAAACTCAACATAGAAAATAGAAAAATATTATATGTGTGAGAAAAAGGTATATGTGCATTTCATACTGTTTAAAAAGCTGGCATCGTTTGCTTTTGATGAACATCTCATCAGAGTTCTTTAAAAGAAGCTGATGTGATGTGTCATGAAGCAAAGGTTTGTGGGTAGAGTGCTTACTGAGACTGCCAAGCCTAGTTGGACACATTTCTGCTGCATGATGCTTTCGAAGACATCTGCTTTTTTTAGTTTGTCTTTCTTTTATTCTGTTTTTTGTATTTTTTTAACAAGTGGCTTTCCTCAAATTTCTGCATCCTTTACACACATGTAGATTTATGTATTTTTTATCTTTTATGCTAAAACTACTGTTTTGTAGCTCCCTCCCTATTCTTATTTCAAAGAACTCGGAGTGGAAAGTAAAACAGAGTCATCAGAAGATTTAAGAAGATTTAAGAAGATTTGTGTGTATGTATGCATTGTAGCAGGGGGACGAAAAATCTGGAATATCCAAGTTAACTCACTAGTTTTGATCTACAGACTTTATAAAACATTCACACAATTACACCCACCTACATTAAACACGTTCACATTCAGGCTTGTCACATTATATCAATTGTTGTAGACTTTACATGTGAGTATTTAGATTAGAGAATGACTTTTTTATTCACCTGGTTTCTCTCGGCTAAGAGAACAGATGAGATATGAAGACAGGTTCACACATTCTGTAGACATGAACGATTGGTTAAACTGATATTGACACCATGGTGATAAAGCAAAGATGATGATGTTGCTGCCTTCAGCCTTGGCGTTTAAATGACCTGCATGCCCTTCCTCCCCTTGCCTGTCCTCTCCTCTTCCTCTCTCTGTGTTGGCTCTCTGCATACTGTTTGTGTATGGCGCCGCTCTCTTCAGGCAGTGTCCATTTTGCTGATATGTGTTGAATATTGTACGTGTGTTTATCTTTTAAAGAGTGCTCCTTGTGTCTCTCCAAGGTCCCTACACAACCTGTCCTTAGTAAAGCGCTCATGAGAAAACTGTAAATGTGCATTTTTGGAAACATTTTTAGCATTAGCATCTACAACATCCAGTTCATTAAATTGGCTACCACTTCATATGAAAGTCCTTTCACACATAAGAAGGAAATAAATGTATCAATTTATACACCATCATTGGAACTTGTGTAGTGAAACGTAAGAAAATGCTAAAGATTTATTTTCAGTGGCTTGTCATTGCCCTATTAGCAGTCACCACTATAATATTGAGTTAACCATTGAAAGTTAACCAGTTAATCAGATCATATGGTTGTTGAGAAGAAGTGTGCTTTTACTTTTCTGAGCAGTGAGATTTATGATTTTAGTTTGGTGGACAATAAAAATACCCCATAGACTCACCCTAAAGTGGGGGGTGGGGGTGGGGGATGTGGGGGTCTGTGCCACACCTCCCATGGGTGTGGGGGGTGTGGCACAGAGTTAAAAAAGCGGGGCACGGCAAGTCTAAGGCATATAGTCAGCAGACTATCCTGCTTAATATGCCACTACTTGTCACAGAAGTAAATAACAGAACACAAAATATTTATTTGACATATTACCTCAAGATGACTCGCAGTGCCCTGCTGGACTCTGTGTCTTTAATCAGTTATTGCGGTTGTTGTCATGGAATAACAAACTTGTAGATGGCACAATTGAAGAATCAGAAATTAGTTGCAGGGAGCTGTGTAAAAAATGAAATAACAAATGCATGGTTCTGCACTAAGGTCCACCAGTTCCTGGTAACATAAAGCAGATGATGAATCTACTCCAAACGTCATAACTAAAACAAAGACGAGAAAATATGGCGAGGCATATCTCACCCTCGGATATACTAATACAACGGTGGGTAATGAAGAGAGACCACAGTGTATTGTGTGCCTCAAAATATTAGCTTCTGACAGCATGAAGCCAAACAAGTTGAGATGCCACTTAGAGACTTCACATCATGAACCTGTTGGTTTTTACGACTCAACTGTCGTGTGCAACACAGTCGCTTTACTAAAGCAGCATCTGTGCCTTCAAATGCTCAACCCGTCTCCTACAATGTGGCCTACAGAGCAGCTCAGTGTCAGAAGCTGCACTCTATAGCTGAGAAATTAATACTTTCTTCTGCTATTGATATGATTTCAAGCAACAACCAGTAAACTAAAGGCTATTCCTCTGTCAAACAACACTATTGTGAGGCTAGAGAAAGATGTAGAGAAACAGCTTAATGACAAGTTACGAGACAGCCATTTTGCTCTGCAGATGGATGAAGCAACTGACAGTAACAAAGACGGTTTATCAAAAATAAATGTCAGGTTCACTGATGCCGATGAATTGAGGGAGGATTTGCTTTTCTGCAAACTTGTAACTAATAGAGCCACTGCAGATTAATTGTTCAAAATCATTGACACTTACTTGAAAGAGGCTGATCTGAAATTGGAGGCCTGTGTGATGATCTGCACAGATGGGGCTCAGGCAATGGTTGGGAAACGAGGAAGGCTGTAAGCACTAGTCAAGCATGTTTACCTGAATCTGCAGTGGACACAGTTTATGATGCACTGGGAGGCGCTAGAATCTAAAGAGATGCGTCCCAAACTGAAAGATGTAATGCAAGTTATTATCGTCACCGGAAGCTACATCAAAACAAGACCGGTCAATGTTTCCACTGAGCAAATAAATGGGATCTGATCACATGGGGTTGTCCCATTTGCTGTTGCGTGGGAAAGTGTTATCCACTTTTTTTTTTAAATTGTGGGATGAGATCAGAATCTTCTCGGAGGAAGAGGGAAATGGACTTGCCCATAAGTTCAACAATAACAACTTTCTCATGAGACTTGCATTCCTCAGTGACATTTTTCAGAAGCTCAATGAACTATATTGTAAACTTATTTGAGAGCCTGAAATCATTCTTTGAGGTCGACAAGCTGCTAAACACAGTAATCCCATGTATGAACTCATATCTCTGCTCTAAAAACATCTTCAGCGGTATTTCCCAGTGCTAATATGACTGGATTCGAGACCCCATCAGTGCAGCACTAGCTGCTGACTTGAGCGCAGCAGAAGAGGAACAGTTTGTTGATGTCATCTCTAATGAGGCTTCAGTTTAAGTCCAATACATTAGCTGCATTTTGGACTGGAGTGGAAAAGGACTACCCACTGCTACCCTACAGCCAGAGCCTTGGCAGTACTCCTTCCTTTTGCCACATACTAACTATGTGAGATGGGTTTTTCTGCAGTTGCCTCAATAAAGACAAAATACAGATCTAAACTGGACATTGAAAATGAGCTAAGAGCAATCTCACAGCTGCATCCCAGATTTGAGAAGATCTGCAGCACAAAACAAGCCCACCCCAGTCACTGAAAAGACTGTGGGACTAGTAAGCATAAGTCTAATAACTACAGATTAGAAATGTTCATTTTTGAGCAGAAGCAAGTTTGAAAATCTGTTGAAAGCAATGAAGGATTTTTTATTTTTTTTTAAGTTGTAATCACTGTTATTACAATGTTTAAAATAAATCCTATACACTCTTAAAAATAAAGGTGCTTCAAAAGGTTCTTCAAGCGATGCCATAGAAGAACCAGTTTTGGTTCCACAAAGATCCATTCAGTCAAACGCTCTTTAAAGAACCGTCTCTTCCTTACCTTTTCATAATCTGAAGAACCTACTTTCGCCACAAAGGACCTTTTCTGAAACAGAAAGGTTCTTCAGATGTTAAAGGTTCTTTATGGAACCATTTAGACAAAAAGGTTCTTCTATGGCATCGTGAAGAACCTTTATTTTTAGTCTAGGAGTTTTGGCAAGCAAGTCCATGTCTGAGAGTGTCTTTATGTAGGTGAATGTAGTTGGGGTGCTTGAAAACATTTTTCTCTACAAAAGGGGGACCCAGAAGAAAAGTCTGGGAACCACTACCCTAAAGAAATAGTCGAGCCATATCTACAGTAGGAACTAGAATGTCATAAAGTCTTGCTACAACCACCTAGAACCCCATAGCAATGCACTAGTAACCACCTAGATCCTTGAACTTTCATTTTGTGCTAAAAAGTTTAGCACACTTCTTCTCGCACAGTTTCTGCTAATGATACCTCAAATCATATGATTAATACTTATCTCATTCACTACTTCTCTTGTCAGACCAAATAAATTGCATATACAGTACTCATAAACATCCACTTGATAACCCTATCAACAAACTAAACAGCCTAGGAACAGCTTAGTAACACCCGAGAAACCACCTATCATTGCAACTACTCAGATCACCTTAGCAACCACCTACACCTAAACGCCCCTAGCATTGTGGTGGTGAGCACTCACATATTTCTCTCTAGAAAAAGTAAAAATTAAATTTTTATAACAAACTAATGTCAGTTTCTGATTTATTATTTGTAACATTTTTGCAGAAATTGCATTGGGGGGATTCAGGAAGACTCAAACATTTCATATAAGTCTCCTTTTCTTTCTTCTCCAAGATCCTTGTGTTGCTGTTGTTACTATTACAAACTATAGATTACACAGGATTGACATTTCAATTGTTCCTCAGTTAATATAATGAAGTGGTATATTTATAGTGACTCAAATTATAAATCAGTGTGGTATACATAATTCCAAATGGTTAACTGATAACAAACTGCACATAGTTCCATTCACTGAGATACAGACAGTTTGTGTGCTGTTGCCCTGAGAGGACGGGAGACTCTTTAAGCTGCTTGTTCAGTGTAATTCATGGTTTTATATAAGCAAACTATTATTTATTGTGATATGTGTAAGAAAGTTAAGGAAACCAGTGGTATGATTGCTTGGATGGCTATCTGATTATGGATGTGATGCTGAAGTAATTGTTTTTTATTATGCAGGAAAAGTAAATGATTATCTTATTTTTTAAGTAGTTAAATACTTAATATTAAATTTAATAAATTATAAAATAAATTTAATAAATTTATAGGGGAAATTTACATCACAAAGTATGACGTGAAAGCGTGTGCATCAAGAAAGTGTTAAACCTGTGTGTATGAGCATTATCACTTGTGTTGCAGACTGTATATTCCTTGTTGTGTTTGTCTCCTCATCTTCCCACAGGGCTGAAAACCATTGTGGGTGCTCTGATCCAATCAGTGAAGAAGCTGTCAGATGTGATGATTCTGACTGTGTTCTGTCTGAGTGTATTTGCCCTCATCGGTCTACAGCTGTTCATGGGTAATCTTCGGCAAAAGTGTGTCATCTGGCCATTCAATCAAACTGATTCCTACCTGGCAAATGGGAGTAGGGGCTTTGACTTCAATGAATACATCATGAATGACAGTAAGTAGGCAAAGCTTTGACTATGTAGGGTAGTTTCTAATACAGTTGTATCAAACAGTGCTGTAAAGTTGGATTTTTTCTACAATACAGTTTCTCCAAAAAAGTTTTTACATTCTTGTCAGATTAAAAATATAAAAAATTAGAAGATTTTTGATTATGTTAGACATGGCTTTCACATTTTACAAGTCTATCTTCTTTTCTCTTTCCACTTTTCACAGAAAACTTCTACTTTCTGCCTGGCACGCAGGATGCGCTGCTATGTGGAAACAGCTCAGATTCAGGGTGAAGACTGAAAACATACACAGACAAACACAATTTTTACAATACTAAATTATCAACAATTTAATGTATTTTTTAAGTCTAAATGATTTTTAAGTCTATTTAAGTATTTCCAAATAATAACACACTTGATGCACTGTTTAGTATTTTCTTTTATTGTCAAGGTATGATCCGTTAAAGACAAAAGCACAGGCATATTTGTAGTATAGTGTGTTTGTGTGTGTGTTTGTGTAGACGGTGTCCGGAGGGCTATACTTGCATGAAGGCTGGACGCAACCCAAACTACGGCTACACTAGCTTTGACTCCTTTGGTTGGGCTTTTCTTGCTCTCTTCCGACTCATGACACAAGACTTCTGGGAGAATCTGTACCAACTGGTGCTCATATATTACTCTCATTCTCAGTGTTTTGACCATGTTGCATGTTTATTATTTAAAAAGGTTTCTAGTTATTATCTTGGAAATAACTATTATTACTAAAGAAAAATTTCAATCACATTTAGTGTAAAAAAAACTGTAAAGGGATTCAGTCATCATTCTTTGTTCTGGGAACCAAATTTTGGCTACCATTGACTTCCATTGTAAAAAAAAAAAGAAATGTTATTTTTATTTCAGCTTTAGTTGTAGTTAATTTAGTACATCAAGCTAAACTAAATGAAAACGAGAAATCTTGCCTTGGAAACAAGCTGAAATAAGTTTTTAAGGTGTTTTGTATTTTATCCGTTAACATATTATTTTATGGTTTTAGTTTTAGTAAACTATAATAACTCTCTAGAGAATTTTAATTTTGTGGTGAACTGTCCCTTTAATTCTTGGTAGTCTGATCTAATAATATGTCAAGTAAGAGTGAAATCGTGGATGATATTACTTCCCATCCTTGCTTGCTAGCTAGTTAGATGCTAACACAATGTTTTCATTTAATTTTTATTTAGAAACAAAGTACAGTAATAGAGTTGATGAAATAAATGTAGTTCCCTTCCAGGAACTCGAGCTGCGACGATGACGCTATGGGAACGCCTTCAGCGTGATCGCACTCTGAACTAGAGTGTAATCTGTCCAATGAAAGGGCGAGACATCATAGGCGGGTGACGTCACCGACCAGGAAGCATAAAAGCACGTGCGGCGGAGCCGGCGTTTGCTTTTTGTCATTCAGCAATCGCCTCTCTGTCTGTGTGTATTGTCCTTGCCTGTTGTGAGTCTTATTTAGTGTTGTCTGTCTCAAAAAGAACACATTATAAGCTCCACTTTATTATGGCGAAAAGTGCTCAGAAAGTAAAGCACTTGGGCGACAGCAGATCGCATTTCAGACCGTGTGTTCCCCCTTGCAGGCATTACATCACTGCGGGGGATACTCACGATCTGTGTGTGGTCTGCTTGGGAGCAAGTCACGCTGTGTCGGCTCTCGAGGGAGAGATTCTATCGTTGCGTGCACTTCGCTCCCGGAAGGCTCTTTTTCGCGAGGGAGCCTTCATCGGCGTTCCCCGCGGTGCTGGTCCCACTTCCGCCGAGGCGGAGCGGCGGCTGCACTCATGGGGTTCGCAGATGGATCTGTTAGTGGGAAGCGAGACGGGCCAGTCCCTATCTCCTTCCCCGCCTATCAGACCCAGCGGCCGCTCCCCGGCATCGGAAGCCCGCTCCGCGGTTTCTTTCCCCCCCGGGACGCGGCTCGACGCTTCTCCTCTCTTCCTCCGAGGAGGTTGAGATGGAGAGCGTCGATGAGGTTTCGCACCCTCAGTCGCCCCAGTATGAGGAGCTAGTGGAGGTGATAACTCGCGCGGCAGCCAAATTAAATATCAGTTGGCCCACCGAGATCTCGGTCGAACCGCAGAGAAGTAAATTAGATGAGAGATTTCTGTGTGTCAGGCCGTCACCTCCACTTCGGAGCCTGCCGTTTTTTCACGATCTCCACACCGAGGTGTCGAGGTCGTGGTATAATCCTCTCTCGGCACGTCTCTTCATCTCCGCCTCTGGTAATTATGGTAATGTGGAGGGGTTGAGTGAGCACGGCTATAGAGCGATGCCCCGAGTGGAACAGACGCCCGCGAGCTATCTGTCCCCTCGCGCGACGTCGTCTCTAAAGGCTCTGTCCTTGCCTACTAAGCCGCTGCGTATAACTTCAGCGCTGGTGGGCAAGGGGTACGCGGCTGCGGGTCAGGCTGGTGCGTGTCTGCACACTATGGCTGTGCTACAGGCGTACCAAGCTGACCTGCTCAAAGAGCTAGATGAGGGAGAGGAGCTCAGGCCTGAAGATATCACTGAGCTCCGTAAAACTGCTGATCTGTCTCTCCGCGCCACCAAAGAGACCGCCCGTGCCATCGGCAGGTCTATGGCAGCACTGGTGGCGGTGGAGAGACATTTATGGTTGACTCTGTCCGACTTATAAGATAAGGACAGGGTCCTCCTTATGGAAGCCCTGCTTGCGCCTTCTGGCCTGTTCTGCGACACCGTAAATTCTGTCGTCGACAGCTACCAGGAGGCCCGTAAATAAGCGGCGCTGTTTCAGCGGTTTCTCTCTCGCCGGTCTCTAGCTCGGAGGGCTGCTGGGCGGGAGCAGCCCTCGTCGCGTGCCAGCTCCTCGTACATGGAGGCACAGAAACAGAGCATGGCTACCCGCGCCCCACCAAGGCGGGGTCGGGGTGGCAAGCGCTCTGGCAAGCGCTAAGGCTAAGCCGGATCTGCGGACCGTACTTAAATTGAAGAGGTCCTTGGCCAAGAAGCCCTGATGAGCATGGCTCCGGGCTTACGAGGGCAGACCCCTCGGGGGCAGAGCGAGTGTCCGCCTCCCCCCAGTGCCCTCTTGAGACCAGTCTGCCAACCCTGCCAGGGTTTCAGGGCGCAGCTCCAGCGAGCAGTGTTCTCAGTTTCTTCCGCCCCGAAGTGTAGCGGAGCTGAGAAGCTCGCCTCCCCTGCGGGGGTCTCGAGAGCTCCTCATGCCAGCAGCTCTGAGTACATCAGAGGCCAGTCTCGAGAGACTGGTTCCCTTAGTAAACCATCTGTCAGCGTGGAAACTACTGCCAGATGTATCTCAGTGGGTCCTGCGTACTGTAGAGAAAGGCTATCGTATTCAGTTCGGCACTCCACCGCCGCCTTTCAATGGGGTGGTTCCCACATGCGTGGGCCCCGAGCAGGCTCTGATCATGGAACAGGAAGTAGACACTCTCTTGAGGAAGGAGGCTATCGAGGTGGTCCCTCCTCACGAAAGAGGGTCCGGGTTCTACAGCCGGTACTTCATTGTCCCAAAGAAGGATGGAGGGCTCCGTCCCATTTTAGAACTGCGTCAGTTGAACCGCTCAGTCAGGCGACTGAAGTTCAGGATGCTTACACTCAAACAGGTCGCGTCTCAGATCAAGTCCGAGGACTGGTTTGTCACGATAGATCTAAAAGACGCATACTTCCACGTCTCCATCCTTCCCACTCACAGGCAGTTCCTGAGGTTTGCTTTTGGGGGCAAAGCTTACCAATATCGGGTCCTTCCTTTCGGCCTGGCACTCTCACCCCGCACTTTCACTAAGTGTGTGGATGCTGCTCGGGCTCCTTTGCGACTCCAGGTCATCCGCATACTCAATTATATCGACGATTGGTTGATCCTAGCTCAATCGGAGCAACTAGCGGTTCGGCATCGAGATGTCGTTCTCGCGCGCATGAAAGCGCTGGGGTTGAGGCTGAACGCCAAGAAAAGTGGGCTTTCTCCAGTTCAGAGAACCTCTTATCTTGGCGTGGTGTGGGATTCGACCACGATGCAGGCACGTATGTCTCCTGCTCGGATCGAGTCGATCCTCACCTCAGTCAAGAGAGTGAAAGAGGGCCAGTCACTCACTGTGAAGCAGTTTCAGAGACGGCTGGGGCTCATGGCAGCTGTGTCCAACGTGATACCTTTTGGCCTGCTGTACATGAGACCCCTACAGTGGTGGCTCAAGACCAAGGGGTTCTCCCCGAGGGGAAACCCGCTTCGCATGATCAAGGTCACGTGGCGATGCCTACGTGCCTTAGACATGTGGAGCCAAGCTTGGTTCTTGTCTCAGGGCCCGGTGTTGGGAGCTCCTTGTCACCGCGTAATGCTAGCGACATGAGTGGCCACCCTGCCCGCGGTCTGTGGAGCGGTCGCCATCTAACGTGGCATATCAACTGTTTGGAAATGTTGGCCGTGTTTCGTGCACTCAAACACTTTCTCCCAGACCTGAGAGACCACCATGTGTTGGTGCGCACCGACAGCACAGCGGTGGTCTCTTACATCAACCACCAGGGAGGTCTGCGTTCGCGCACCTTATGCAAGCTGGCGCACCAGATCCTTGTGTGGTCCCAGGGCAAATTTTTGCTTTTATGCTTCCCGGTCAGTGACGTCAACCGCCTATGACGACTCGCCCTTTCATTGGACAGATTACACTCTGAAGGCGTCATGCTGAAGGCGTTCCCGTAGCGTCGTCGACGCAGCGTCTCGTTCCCTTCAGGGAACCAGGGTTACGTACGTAACCTGAGACGTTTCTTGACATTTCTTCCTAACTTTTTTTCTCGTAGACTCTGCGAGCTGCTGGGAAGACATATATGATCTTCTTTGTACTAGTGATCTTTGTGGGATCATTCTACCTGGTGAATCTGATCCTGGCTGTGGTGGCCATGGCTTATGAAGAACAGAACCAGGCCACCATGGAGGAGGCAGAACAGAAGGAGGCTGAGTTTAAAGCTATGCTGGAACAGCTGAAAAAACAACAGGAGGATGCACAGGTACACAAATACATGCACATGACAAGCAAAACTTCCCTGCAATTTTTTGCTTTTATGTTCATCCTCTTTCTTGTCTGTTTGTCCCTCATCACTAGGCCAATGCCATGGCAACCTCGGCAGGCACAGTATCTGAGGATGCAGTAGAGGACGACGGAGGAGGGCATCTGTCCCGCAGTTCCTCTGAGGTGTCCAAGCTGAGTTCCAAGAGTGCCAAGGAGCGAAGGAACAGAAAGAAAAAGTGGAGGAAAGAACAGGAGGAGAAGGGTGACAGTGAGAAGGTGGTAAAGTCAGAATCCGATGACGGCAGCAAGAGAAGCCGCTTCCGTTTCAGAGACAACAGGCTTGGCCGGAAGGCCTCAATCATGAACCAGGTGAGAGTGAGGTTACTTCCACCGATGCCCCCATAAATATATTGTTCACATGATCTTATGTGGTATATGATATGTCTGGCTAGATAATGATTGCTTTAAAGCTACAATGAATTTCATGAAGAGCAGATCATCATTATGTTCATTCAGACTGGAGTAGATGGATATAAGAGGTGCTGTTGTTTGTTGTCATCACAGAATTATTCTCTTTTTGTTCATTCAAAAAACTATTGACCTTTTTGTCATTTTAAGTATTATTGTCTATATCAAAATAAACGTCCTACATAACTCATTAATTTTATTTGGCTTTTATACCATGTCTGATAGCTATGAGACTTTTTGCAGATATGTAATTGTCATATGGTAGAACAAGCTATACTCCAAAAACGTTCTACATTTAAGAATTATTATGCATGCAGCTTTTATGACTTCATTAATTTATATTCCATGCAGTATTCAATAAAAAATAATTTGTCACACCACAGGACCATTTAAAATAAACTAATTCAAACAAACGAACAAACAAAAAATTAAAACTATTATTATGCATGCAGCTTTTATGACTTTAAACTAATTTATATTTCCTGGAATATTCTTCACCTAATATTTTTTAAAATACATTCATCACACCAAAGGACCATTTAAAAGGAACTAATTCAAACAAACAAAGTGGTAAAATGTTTTGACTATTTATAGAATATAACTATGCACATTTTCTTTTAAACTTACACAACAATTCTCAATGCACAACAAAACCTTAATTCAATAGACATTAGGGATGTAACGATATTATCAATATTGTGATATTGCGATAGCAAAACTGTCTCGATATTATCGTGGTCACATGACGATATGAAACAATCGACGATATGAAAGGTCTTCCGGACAAAAAGTGTAGTTTATTTAAACTTCTTATTCTAATGTAAAAGGTCTTTAAAGTTGTGTTTTGGGCCATTACGCTTTGGCACAGTATCTGTCAAACGAACTAAAACTGAAAGCACAATATGGCTTAATCCCTTCATCAAGTCTGTTTCCGCTGTGTTTCAAAGCGAAGCGCACACATTGTTGAAGCGATCAGCTCGTGATCTGGTGTTTTCCACGCCTTAGAATGGCTCGGTTCACAGTGAATGAATGTTCCCAAACGTGTGTTTGGGAATGCAACAGCCACCAGTTAGGCTTTATTTTCATGGCAGATGATTACAGCATTTCACTAGATTTGTAGTGAGATGCGTCTTTGTAAACATGTTTTCACTGAAGCTGGAGTTTTCCTTCAAAATAAAAGCTCTACTGCCGTTTCTGTCAAAAAAAAGCTTGAAGATTAAAAGTGCAGTATGAATTGCTGTCAGCTAGCAGTTTAAATGCAGTCCAGATTTAAAATATCTCTTTCGAGTGTAGAAATTAGGATAGAAGTATTGTAATTTCCATACTGTAGTGCAACGGTTCCCAATCCCAGTCCTCGCGCCCCCCTGCTCTCTTAGTTAACACACCAGATAACCATTCATGATTCAGATAACCAGCTCGTTAGAAGAGAGCTACGTGCATAAACTGTGTTCCGATTGATATGATCCCTACACAGTGCTCATTGCTTCCTACTCCCTGAGCAGGGAAATCCGTTAAAGTTTACTTCACTTCGGAACATTCATACATACGAAATATGGAGAGTGGGGGGGCACGAGGATTGGGATTGGGAAACGGCGCGTAGTGTAAAGCAAAAATAATATACCTATGAAATATTCATTATCATTTATTTTACAGTGCAATGAATAAAATAAATATCATATCGCTGACTTCATATCACGATATTATCGTGTCGTGAGATTTTTATATTGTTACATCCCTAATAGTCATGTGATGCATCTTCTGGGAAGATGGAGCAGAAATATGTATGACTCATCTTGCACTATGACGTATACATATATCGTTGAATAAAATGCCTTATAGAATAAAATCCCCTCCCCCTTAAACATAAATACCACCTGCCATTAACTAGCAATGTTGCAAATTACATGTAGCAAAATTTGTCTGTTTCCCGTTGAAATTCACCATGCATGTTTTTTTGATAGACAGTATTTTATTATTAGCATTAGTGATTTAAAGCTAACTGCGCTCTCCCATTATACTGCAACAGTTATTTGCAATTTGTTACGTTGCACTAGCAAGCTGCTATAACCTCTGGTGTTTGCTATCACTACCCAGTTCAGCCCAACCCAGCCCTTGATACTACTGTTCTCTGCTCTGTGCAGTCGCTACCACTTTCAGCTGAGTCATCGCCCATATCACCAGGGTGATTAGACAAAGTGCTTCAGCCTTACACTCAAAGATCAGAAGACGAGGAAGTGCTCTTGCTCAGTGCCCATCTATCTATTGCTGTAATTCTTTCCATCTCATTCATTGTCTTGCTTTGGGCAGCAGCGTATGGATTTATGATTTTACATTTCTCCTAATCTCTAAAAGCTCAGTTAAATAACTCAAAACCACGTCAAACCTAGTCCTTTTGAGTTCTTTTATTTGATCCCTCTGTCATCTGTTCATTTTGTCACATTTCTCTGAGGGCGATTTCGAAATCGAAATCGAATCGAATCGAAACCATAAAAATAAGAATTGAATCGAATCGCAGAATTGGTCACAATACCCAGCCCTAGTAAAAAAAGAGGAAAGAGGGATTGGATTCCATAAAAAGGGAGTTCCATTAAGCACATAAAGATGGCTATTTGCAATCAGAGAACGATAGCCCAGAATATGAAAACTACTAGTAAGTGGTTCAATTTGACTATTATCTTACATAACAAAAATACAGAATATTTCAGTAAACAGGCGGTGTGGGGGGGGGGTGTGTACACTGTCCCCTGCATATTCTACTCCCATGTTATAGGGTTGCATGACCCTTTTACATCTGTGTATGTTGTTGTGTAAAGATGTGAAGTATGGCACAGGAACGCTATACTTTCACTGGCCCAGTGAATTATTTATTTACCCGCTATAAATCTTTCATCTGATGAGAGCAGTAATATAGTGTGCTTAAGCAGGAAGTTATACTCCTGGGCCCCACCCTGCAAATTCTGCTCGGATCAACCTCGCAACAATGGATTAAAGTACCTTATTAGACAATCTAGTATTTTACCCCTGGTAGTGTTTTTTTTTCTTCTTAGATTTAGCACAAAAGCCACTGATTGTTATGGATATTTAAGAATCATTATGCAATCTCCATAGGACTTTTCCTTTGTAGTACTGCGGTCTCAACCCTTTACCAGATCAACCCACCTCTCCTAAGTGAGTGATCTGAGTAAAATAGTCCCCGCTGAGAGCGCATTTGGGCCTTTTTCTGCTGTATGTAGTCTGCAGTGGTCAACCACTCCATTAGGGTGAAGGCTCTCAGCCGCAACGCAGAGAAAACGCCTGCGCTAGCAACTAGCGTTCTGCATTATCAGTGAATTTAAGCAAACAGTTAGAACTCTGCAATATTAGTGGTCTAAACTAGCATCTTGGATCATCTGTGAATATCAGATGGGAAGTGAATTTTAGAGAAGGGTCTGGCTGCAGACATGCACTTGCAATTTAAGACTTGCACTCTCAGACACCCACACTTCCGCAATTGACGTCATTTGCAGTCTTTTTTATTTTAATTTTATTTATTAATTATTTTTTAAATTGAATCTCTCAACACTTTACAAAAGTAGCCAGGTGGTGAAGACCAGAAAAAAGAAACTAAATTACAAAATCACTTGCAATCGCCGCTTGCACTCTACGCCACCTGCGACGTCACTTGCAATCCTCACAAATCGTGCGTGTTGCCATTGGTGACAAGATGCTGTATTAAAAAATTAGATCTTTTAATAGCACTATCTTAACACATTAAGCCACATTAAGTGTTTATGGTTTTCTGCGGGAGGTTTAAAAGTGCTTAACGAGAGACTTTGCGCATTGCATTCATATTCTGCTGTTCTGTGGCCACGGATTTGCTGGTCTTGTCTTTTTCTCCTACAGGTGACTTGCAGGACCCTGTATGTTATAGAACTAAATTAGTTTGAATCATTTAACCACCACAGCGTCTTGTCTCCAATAGCAACACCACGCATGGTTTGTGTGGATTACAAGTGACGTCGTAGGTGGCATGAGTGCAAGCGGCGATTGTAAGTGTTTATGTAATTTAGTTTCTTTTTTCTTGTCTTCACCACCACTTGTGTAAAATGTTGAGAGATTTAATAAAAAAAAAAAATGAATAAATTAAATTAAAAAAATTAAAAAAGACTGCAAGTGATGTCACTGCGGGTGTCTGAGAGTGCAAGTCTGAAAATGCAAGTGCATGTCTGCAGCCAGACCCTATTGGAATTTTAGCCACAAGCAAGCATTCTGCAGTAGGATAAATGCTTCTTTTTGGTATATGAGCAAGAGTGTACTTTTGAGAACACATTAAACTTCCATAATGTTACACGTTTACAAGTGAAATAATTGATTTGGATTGATTGGAAGTCAGAGCGAATGCTAAATTCAATAATTAAATAGCTGTCAGCAACACATATTAGGTTATATTAAATCATATTAAGCAGCGTTACTTTAGTATTATTCATTTACTATTAATATTATAGTATTTAGAATTTTTAAATTTGATTTTATTCAATTTATTTTTAATTTTAGTCATTTTGTTGTACGCTTTTGTCATTTTTATGTTTTTTTTTTTATATTTCTATTTAGATTTTATATATTTTTATTTCAGTTTTAGTAATTGCTGTAACTAAACATTTTATTTCAGTTAATTGCCAAGGCAACATTTCTTATTCATCACAGTTTACTTTAGCTTTATTTAATCTTTATTTAATATAATTAAATACGTGATAGCCGACAGCTATTTAGCAATCGTTTTTAGCATTCACTCAGACATTCAGTTTATTTCCAATTAACAAAAGCAATTTTTAAGTGTTAGTTTTAGTTAACAATGACAATGCTTTTCAGTTATCACAAAGATTATGAAGACAAACATTTATTTGTAATCACTTGAATGAAATAATTCTTAAGAAAATGTCATAATAAAAATAAATAAACAAGAATATCAGAAACGTGCAATAAGACAATAAACAGGTCTGTTTTAATTCCATATTGATTTTAAACATTGGTCAGCTTTACAGTACCTAGTCTTGTTTCTTAAACGAATAGAGAACAATGGCTCTCTGAAAACCAGAAGTGACTTGCAGTTAACTGTTAAATTATTAATTTAATGACTTTGCTCAGCAGTTATTGTTCTCCACCTTTCTGAGAGTCGCTAGTATGCAATATGTGGAGTCTTCGACAGACCATTCAGAAAAAATGATTGGGAAAACCTGTGCAGTGCAAGTCTTTTTCTTCTCGTGTGTAAATGTCATGCTCGCTTCTTACACTCACTGAAGATTCCTCGTTCTCATATGTGCCATCCTTCTTTTTTTACAGTCTCTGTTGAGCATCCCTGGCTCGCCCTTCATGTCCCGCCGCAGCAGTATATTCAGCTTCAAGGGCTCAGAGAACGAGTTCGCAGATGACGAGCACAGTACGGTCGAGGAGAGCGAAGACCGCCGCGGCTCCCTCTTTGTCCCGTACAGACGCAGCAGCTACAGTGGCTACAGCCAGGGTTCCTCACGCATTAACCCACTGGCACCCCACCCAGGCTGCAAGAGAAACAGCACGGTGGACTGCAACGGCGTGGTGTCTCTGATCGGGGCTGGGCCTGGCCGGCTACTGCCTGAGGTGAAAATAGATAAGGCAGCTTCTGATGACAGTGTAAGGACGTCCACAAGGGGCAGGTTCAGAGTATAGGCATGACAACAGTGGTCGATTATGATTCCAGTTCAGATTTTTCCTCTCTCTTTCCCTTTTCTTTTACCCTATTTTCACTTTGTCCTTCTAAGTCTCTGAGTTTCTAGTCTGTCTATTCTCTCTCAACCCCTCAACTACTTTTGTCTCTATTTTTATTATTTTATGCAAGTGATCTGCAATCCTACCAGTCCCACTCCCTGCCATCGCTCTGCCTCTGTGAATGGCATGGCCAATCAAAAAAATAAATTGGGAGAGTTTTCGAGGGGCCCGTTTGTTCACATTAATGCCCATTTTTAAACTAATATATGCTGTAGACCCTCCCCTTTTAACCTAATTTACATACTAATTACATTGCCACATTAAAGGTACCTATAATATTTTTCAGGTCACACTCTACCCATTCCACATCAACCCATCAACCACAACCTCAGATTTGTCATTACATTTATTTATTTTACATATATGAAGTTTTCCACCTCAATTTTTTCAGAATTTCAGTACCACTCTGCTCCCTCCAAAAAAGTTTTATGCAAGAAAAACCCATCCTAACCTTACCAATAACAGCATACTGCCTCATTTTAGTTAGCATGGTGGATTGACATCCTTATACTCTCTTTGCCTTCTCCTCCTGTGTGGTCCAGTTTTCACCAAACTTTAAAACGTGCTGTTTCAGACATTCACCTGAACATGCTGCTGTCACCAAGTAAATGCATTGTAAAATCTAGATGATCTTTGAAACAGTGGAAGGAACAATTATAAGATAAACAGATAAACATTGTCTTGACTGACACCCACAATACCAATGAAATGATATTCAAGAGACTTTTCTAATGGCAGTGAAAACTGGGCCTTATGCAATGGTTGAATTTTCTTCTTGCATCATGATATTCTCTGGAGAACAAGTAGGCAACCTTTTGAGCAGCTAGCATTAATGAATAGTCTTGCAACTAAAGTAAATATATAGGTGTCTCATTCGCGATCTCAGATGTAGAGTTAAATGAATTGATAACCCAAAATGAATATATATATATATATATATATATATATATATATAAAATCACTGCCTTTGAGAAATAGTTTGAGAAAAAATAAAAATAC
Source organism: Barbus barbus (assembly GCF_936440315.1). Taxonomy (NCBI): domain Eukaryota; kingdom Metazoa; phylum Chordata; class Actinopteri; order Cypriniformes; family Cyprinidae; genus Barbus; species Barbus barbus. Next base: position 22,510,394 of record NC_136741.1, on the reverse strand, counting down.
TCTTTTTTTTTTTTTTGACAGGAGTTGGAAAATATATAAGAGTATTTTTATTTTTGCTCAAACTATTTCTCAAAGGCAGTGATTCCCATTCTTTGACTCCAAGGTACCCCATTGTCCACAACAATATTTGGTAATGGTAACACTTTACAATAAGGTGTCATTTGTTAACATTAGTTACTGTATTAACTAACATGAACAAACCATGAACAATGCATTTATTACAGTATTTATTCATCTTTGTTAACGTTAGTTAATAAAAATACAATCATTCATTGTTAGTTCATGTTAGCTCACAGTGCATTAACTAATGTTAACAAACACAACTTGTGATTTTAATAATGCATTAGTAAATGCTGAATATAGCTAACTGCTGAATATTAACTAAGATTAATAAGTGCTGTAGTATTATTGTTCATTCTTAGTTCATGTTAACTAATGTTGTTAACTAATGAGCCTTATTGTAAAGCGTTACCCAATATTTAAAGGCCCAAATACTTTTTTTAGTTGATTGTGATTTAATGGATTAAGGATAAGGATTTAAAAAAAATCTACCTGGTGAAATAGTTAGAGCTAGGCCTAACTAGAAAAATGTATATTCATAAAACGCCTATAGATATAAAATATTTTATTAAATTACATTGCTTTTCCAGGTCTAGAAATCACACTTATAATTAGACTACCTTATATATCAAGGTTTTTCAAGACGTTCTTGAAAGGAAGAAAAAAAAACAGTTGAGCAGGTGAACTAAAATAAGAAATATCTTTGTTGTTTGTCTAATTTTAAATTATTTTAGTCATCTTAAGGCCCTCCTAGTTGAGAACCACAACCCTAAGGGTTCAGTTATTTATACAGTTTATATATATTTATAAATGTGTTCATCATCTAGTGTAGAAAAGTTGAAGTAAAGGTTGAAAATGTACATTTATTTTAACTGAAGGTTATGACTTCAGATTGCTACTGTTGGGTCTGTAAGAGAATTAGCTATGATAGGTCCATATGCAAAATCTTGCAAAAATCTAATTGTAGTTTAGTAAAGCCAGTTTGACAAGAGTTTAGATACAATACTTCACAGTTTGGTTTAGAGAGAGAGAATCCACTTAGGAATGTATCAGAGAATTCAGAAATGTCTAAATGGAACAATAAAAATTGAGTGTGAGTTGCAGGTTACTTTGGGCTTGTGTTTTTATTAGCATGCGCATGTGTTTTGGCATGGGTTAAAATGTTTCTTGAAAAACATCCCATCTCTAATTGTTCTTTGTGTTTCTCCACCTTATATCGCTCTTGTCCACAGACCACAGAGGTGGAGGGAAAGAGAAAACACTCAGGTTCTCTTATGGTGTCGGTGGACCAGCTCAATACTTCCTTTAGCCGAAAAGAGCGAGCCAACAGTGCTATGACTGTTGTCACCAACACACTGGTGGAAGGTATTGTGTAACATCTGTCTGTCTGTCTGTATTAATGTTACCAAAACATAGTAAAACAGTAATAAAACCAAATCAGCATTATTAAAAATATCCATTTATAGTTCCATATTACATATTTCATGCTAAAAAAACATAGGCCTCAAACTTTTCTTTCTCCTTATTTTTGTCACCACAGAGCTGGAGGACTCTCAGAGAAAATGTCCGCCCTGCTGGTATAAGTTTGCCAACACATTCTTGATATGGCAGTGCTGCCCACTCTGGATAAAGATAAAAGAGATAATGAACCTCATAGTGATGGATCCGTTTGTAGACCTGGCTATAACTATATGTATTGTGCTAAACACAGTCTTCATGGCCATGGAGCATTATCCCATGACACCACACTTTGAGGAGGTGCTTTCTGTTGGAAATCTGGTAAGAATGTTTTTTTTTTTTTTTTTCTTATTTGTTTTTCTTTTCTAGTTTGTTCTTTTTTTTATAGAAATGACCAAAGTAATGTGAAAAATAATCTGTAACATAATTGTACAGTCATAAAGTAAACCTCATAAAATGTAATTAATTATGCACCAAAAGTGTCTCATTATTTATAGCATTAATTATATTTTGTCATTTTATTTTTAATGTTTTACAGTTCTATTCTGATTGTCTAAGTGTACTTTTTCCCTAAATTGATACAAAACACAAATATTCTGATTCCTTTCATTTGCCATGCAATTGTGCTTTTGAATATCATATATTTGTATATACATATTGATTGGCATATCATGTAATTAACTTAATTGCATTTTTTTAATCACTTGACAGTCCTAAATTCAGTCGTTTCCTTTCTCAGTCCAAAACCATCTCCCTATTTCTGTAACGAGCAGCAATACTGGACCCTGTCCCACATTTCCATTTTAAGTTATGTCTCTGGCAGTGCAGCACTGATGTCTGCTCCTCCGTATCTGATGGACCTGCATTGAAAATGCAGCCTGCATTAAACCAGTCTTTCACCACCATTCTACTTTTTATTATCTTCCACTACCGATCCATTGCACCACATATCCAATTTAGTGATCTCACATTATTCATGATACAGGCACAATCAATGTTAATTTACAATCCAAATACCTTTTTCTATGGACTAGATACTAATATACTTTTATGTAATGTATCATCAACATTTTCCATCAACCTTGTTGAGATCGTCTTAATGACATTTTTCTTTGTCGTCTTATCTCAGGTGTTCACAGGTATCTTCACAGCTGAAATGTTTGCCAAGCTGATAGCGATGGATCCATACTACTATTTCCAGGAGGGCTGGAATATCTTTGATGGCTTCATTGTGAGCCTGAGTTTGGTGGAGCTGGGGCTGGCTGATGTAGAGGGGCTGTCTGTGCTCAGATCCTTCAGATTGGTGCGTATGAGTGAAGACATGTTCATGCACATGTTTTTATATAATAGATAGTACCAAATTTTATTAGAGGTTGAAGCATCACTTTTGTCTTGTATTTGCATTTACCCTTCTCTATTATGTATGTAAGGATGTCAAAAGAACCAGAACTACAGTAGTTTTTTTTTTTAACTTAAAGTTTGATTTCTTAATATTTTAATATATTGTGTAAATATTAAATACACAAAATGAATTGTGTATATTAGCATAGGTTTTTACTGTGGTATCAGATCTAGTGTCAAAATTTTTATATTTTATGGGTATTCGTATCAACTACTGACATTTTTCTATCATGACAGCCATAGTTGTATGTACTTTACCATTCAAAATTCAGAGGTCAGTGTGATTTTTTTTTTTTTTAAGAAATTAGTTTTATTTATCAAGGATGCATTAAAATAATTAAAAAAGGGACAGTGAAGATATACAGTGAAGACATGTTTCAGACATAATGCTGTTCTTTTCTATTCAACTATTTATCAAAGAATCCTGAAAAATATGTATCACGTTTTCTGGTTTGAACACCAAATCTACATATTAGAATGATTTTTGAAAGATCTTGTGACAGAGTAATGGCTGCTGAAATTTCAGCTTTGCCATCAATTTTAAATTGCATTAAATTTCAAGAACAATTTACAATATTACAATTTTACTGTATTTTTTTATGAATAAATACAGCCACAGTGAGTATAAGAGACTTCTTACTGTAACCAAACATTTGAACAGTAGAGATGTCTTATTCTTTGATTCCGAACTTTTTGTGAATCCCAAACTTCTCTCTCATACAGCTGAGGGTGTTTAAACTGGCCAAATCATGGCCCACTCTGAACATGCTGATCAAGATCATTGGTAACTCTGTGGGAGCTTTAGGAAACCTGACCCTGGTGCTGGCCATCATCGTCTTCATCTTTGCTGTGGTGGGCATGCAGCTGTTTGGGAAGAGCTATAAAGACTGTGTGTGTAAGATCGATAAGAAATGCGAGCTGCCCCGCTGGCATATGAACGACTTTTTCCACTCCTTCCTTATTGTGTTCCGGGTGCTGTGTGGAGAATGGATCGAAACCATGTGGGACTGTATGGAGGTGGCTGGACAAACAATGTGTCTCACTGTATTCATGATGGTGATGGTCATTGGAAACTTGGTGGTGAGTTTTAGAGTTCTTCTCTGCTCAGTTACTTTCCATTGTTGCAGTTCTTCCTGTTTCTTTGTCACTATTTCCTAAGAAATGGCCTGCAAGTCTATTTGACCTGTCATTTTGTGGTTCAAATGGATGCTTGCAGGCCTCATTGGGGTTTGCACGTTTGTAAAATAATGGCACATCCAGGATGCATTGCGGTCACATAATGGCAGGGCTTGAGCATTGTGGAGCCAAACAATGACAGATGGGACAGCCTAAGGTCTTGTGGTCTTCAAGTCTTCATCATATGTAAAAGCTAAAGCTGTGATCTTCTCTTGATTAGGTGCTGAACCTGTTCTTGGCCTTGCTGCTCAGCTCCTTCAGTGCTGATAATCTGGCAGCCACAGATGATGACGGTGAGCTGAACAATCTGCAGATTTCAGTGATCCGCATTAAGAAGGGTATCGCTTGGTTCAAAATTCACGTACGTCTCCTGGTGGCCCAAGTTCTGAAGAAGAAACCTTTGGAAGACGAAGACAAGCCTCTTGACGACATGTACGACAAAAAACTCAACATCATAGGTAACCACACCGGTGTTGACATCAGATGTGGCGATCTGAACTACCCCAAGAACGGTAATGGCACCACAAGCGGCATTGGTAGCAGCGTAGGAAAGTACATGATTGATGAGGAGCCCATGTCCTTCATACACAACCCCAACCTAACGGTACGGGTTCCCATCGCTGTGGGAGAGTCGGACTTTGAGAACCTCAACACAGAGGACTTCAGCAGTGAGTCGGATGTGGAAAATAGCAAAGATGTGAGTATTACTAAAGTCCCTTTTAAGGAAAGTCAATTCACTTGGTGGCCACATGTGCAATGCCTCCAGGTAGCTTTTCCAAGACCAACTCCTATCTACTTGAATGGGGAAATGCTGAAATCTCAAAAACTGCTTGCCAAATTCACATTTAAAGAAATAGTTCACCCAAAAATGAACATTTTGTCATCATTTACTCACCCTCATGTTGTTCCAAATCTGTATGAGTTTCTTTCTTATGTTGAACAAAAAAGAAGATATTTTGAAGAATTTTGAAGAACCAAACAGTTTTGGTCCCCACAAGTGTTGCTTTCGTCAACGAAAATTATGACTGACGAGACGAGACGCAACATAAATGCTGGTCATGTGACGATGACGATAACTAAATGTATAATGCAATATTGTCAGTGGTGTAGTGGAGGATATACGCAGGTATACGGCGTATACCCACTTCTTTATCAGTCGGCATTCCGTATACCCACTTCTAAATCCCCTCTGATGCGCACCATTCAGTAGTGTCCTGCATTAGCCAAATCACGACAGTCCAGCATATGAGTAACTAATCCAATCGCATGTGAATATGCGCAAATATTCTCTAAAAACATCCAGTAAAGACAGTGATGCGGTCAGGAATGAGACGTAAACACACTCATGCAGTGTATGTTTCATTTATACTCGAAGCCGGATATCCCTGAAACGGCCTCACTGAATAAAAAGAAACGTGAAGACAGTAAACGCATGATTGCGACATTATGGTTTGTGTGTGTTTTTCCAAGTCATCTACAGGTAATCAAAAACGGAGTGTCTATTTACACTAAGTGCAAATAGCCCATCTTGTTGGCAAAGGCTATTTACACTAACTCCGCCAACTAACGTGTGATTGAGTTAGTCAAGAATAAAAAAAGTTTCAGTTTCAACATCAGTTTCTGTGGCGTAGATGGTTAGGCGCATGCTTTTTGACGCGATCGACCCGAGTTCGCGCCCGCCTTTTGCCAAACATTTTTTTCCCCTTTTCAAATCTCATATCGCATCAGAAAGGCATTTATTTTCAATAAAAATGAAGGAAATAATCAAAAAGTTGAAAATAAAGTATCGGATAGGGTTAGGGTAGGTGTAGGGAGGGCTTTATTGTCCCAATAAGGTGGCATCATTTACACTCAGTACGTTATTATTGTATTACTAAAAAGAATTGTATAGAATTGTATTACTAAAAAGAGACTAAAATACAATTTTCATTGACTAAAACTAAACTAAATGTCATCAGTTTTTGTCAACTAAAACTAGACAAAAATAGTCATGGTTAATTCTGACTAAAATAAGACTAAAATGCTCAGACTTTTAGTTGAATGAAACTTGACTAGACTAAAAAGAGTATGAACGTGACTAAAACTAATAAAAACTAAAATGACAGCTTCACACAAAGACTAGACTAAAACTAAAATTAAAACAGGCTGCCAAAAACAACACTAGTCCCAACTGGCTACCTTAGTAGGGAAAGAAATACTATGGCAGTCAATGAGGACCATTAGCTGTTTGATTATCAGCATTCTTCAAAATATCTTCTTTTATATTCAACATAAGAAAGAAACTCATGCAGGTTTGGAACGACATGAGGGTGAGTAAATGATTTATTTTTGGTTGAACTGTCCCTTTAAATATCACTGACAAAATCTGACATGAACTGTCCTATAAATCTTGTTTCTGATGCTCTAATAACATTAAAAAGCATATATTTCGAGGTCTAGCCAATGTGCATGTGCAGTCCTAAGCGTGACTCTCGGGACACTAAATGTTTCTTTGAGAACTGGAGCTTCTAACATCAGCTACAGTGACACAATGACTTTGCCAACTGGTGATTGGCCCTTTTATTTAGAAGGTGGGACTTATTGCACTTTGAAGTTTCTCCCATTCATAGTAATACGAGTGGACTTGGTGTATGTTGTTGTGGCAAGGATAAATTTAAGGCAGCTTTGATGTACCATTTTGAATATATTGTAAAAACCAAAGCAGAATCAGAGTTGCCATACTTAAATGCTGCACTGGATCTTATAGAGAATTTGAAGGCATCACAGTGTAAAGAAACATCCTTTAACTTTCCTTTTTCTGTATGTATTATAGAAAAAAGAAATTGTTTTGATGACTTGTGATTCATATAATAAAATTAAAGGAGACGCTAAGGTTATTTTGTGTGTGTTTATATATATATATATATATATATATATATAAATGTATGTATGTGTATATATGTAGTACTCTCTTGACAGTGAATGAGAGAGACAGAGACAAGAGTTAGTGGTTGCCCAAGCGGTCCTCTTTGTTGTCTTTAATAAACATTAACACATATAAATACTCAAATCAAATCACAGTAAACAAATAAATATATAATCATATATACAGAAATGTTGTAGATCTTCCACACATCTGGATTTACTCATAAATATCTCAGATCAACTACTCCGGTAAGTATTTCAGGTAGTACACAAACGACTCAGATAAACTTCTCTATGAAACAGGTATTAAAATGACACAATTACACAAATGATCAATTTAAACAAATTATTAACACATTAAAGCATGTAAACTGTAGTTTGGCATTGACTTTTGATAAATGTAACTAACCTTGACAGTGAATGAGAGAGACAGAGACAAGAGTTAGTGGTTGCCCAAGCGGTCCTCTTCGTTGTCTGAGGATGCGCTGCAGTTGTCACGGTAACTCTACTCTCTCTCAACTGCCACCAGAATTCGGAAAATGCAGCTGGACTGTCCAGTGCAAACTCATTATAACACATTCAATTAATTTAAATTAAACTTATATACACATGTAAATAGACATAGACATACATAAATACATAGCAAAATATATATAAATAATTTAATATTTTTATGACTCAAACTCTACGCAGCAGGGTGGTCACATATATATGTATGTATGTATGTGTATATATATTAAAGGTGCCATAGAATGGAAAACTGTATTTACCTTGGCATAGCTAAATAATAACAGTTCTGTACATGGAAATGACATACCGTGAGCCTCAAACACCATAGTTTCCTCCTTCTTATGTAAATATCGTGAATAAAAAAAGACCGACAAACAGGCGAATCAGAACATAACACCGACTGTGACGAAATAGTCGGTCCGGGATCACTACGCCCCCAAAATTTGCATACACCTGCCCATGTTCTAGGCCAGCCACCAGCTGAACCACTGAAAATGGAAGATCATGGAAATAAATGTTATGTTCCAGGCTGTGCAGGAGATGTGAAGTGCAGGGATGGGTTGGCGTCTGTATTCAGAAAGGCACGGAAAGCAAATAACGCGTTCTACTAAAATAACGCGAGCCACTAAAGAAACATGGTTAGCTCCTTGCTAGCGGTAGCCTGTTACATTACAGTAGCCTACATAAGATTTCACTTACCACATAAACAGAGTAAGGAGAGATGAGGATGATGGCGAATGATTTATGGATCCTGAGCACCACTGACAAGCATCTGATCTTGTAAAATGTGTGGTAAGTACTGCCGCTCCATAGTATAAAGAGAGTACGTGCGATCGTGAATCTCGAAAGCGAAAGTGAAACTATAACGCGATCGTTCAAAAGCAGTTTCAACTCCCTGATGCCCACATTTTATATACAGTATAATTACCTGACGATATAACTGCGAGAGAAAGTATTGAAATATATATTTTCTTCCCTGTGTTTCCTCCTTGCTGTGAGCTACTGAAATGAGCAGCACTGTGAAACAGCCAATCAGAGCAGAGCTCATTATTATTCACGACCCTTCCAAATAAGCCAATAACAGACCGTTTCATTCTAGGGAGAAATCCCAGGGTTGTAAATGGACACGTAAGGCCGTGTTCACACTTGGCGTCATTTTTGACTAGAAAAAGTTGACAAGAGCGTTTTTTTAATGAAAAACAAAGCTGGCAGCGTCTGTTACAAATAGCAGCTGAGAGCGTCTTTTGTTGTCATAGCAACAGCTGTAACAGTAGCCTAGCGCTGTGTACTGCAGAAATGTCAAGAAAGAGTAAAAAGTTGGCTCTTGCGTTGGCTTTTGAAGTTAACGGGAAAGAAAATGTCGATTCACAACGACGTTTGTGGGTGCACGACATTATACGGGGAAGGAACCAATATTATGATAGAGTTTTGTGCTCATATCATACAGCTCCTTGTGCTCCGAAACTAGTACGAGCAGTCTATCTACCGGCACCTTCTCCATTTTTCTTGTTGTTGTTATGGAAACGACAGATCTCGCTACTCGCTTGTCATTGGTCAGCTGTCAAAAAGGCGCTTGACGTAGGGCGTTTTTTTCAGAAAAGTTGAAATTTTTTCAACTTGAAAAAACGCTCTGAGCTGCAGAAAAAGACGCCGGCGGTGGCGTTTTAAAAAGCGCTCAGGACTTTTTTGAAAACACGGTTTACTCCATAGGATTATAATGTAAAACAGACGCCGGCAGCTTCGAAAAAGACGCCAAGTGTGAACACGGCCTAAAACCGTTTCTGGAGATTTTTTGCCCTTACCTAAGCCACATACCTTCTATGTAGATATCAGAGAACAATTAAAAAAATTATATCAATGCATTCTATGGCACCTTTAAAGACTGAAGTAAAGCAGAGGAAAAATGTATGTAGCCCTTACAGTATTCTTTGAGGAATTGAAAATGGCTTACTGCTGCTTACTGTACACAATTCACAAAGATCATCATTTTAAGCCCATGTTGCTTTTTGCATCATTTCACTTTCAGAAGGAGTTAGCTTGTGTATTCTGGCAGAGACAGACTTTCTTTTCCCGGCACATTGAAAATGGTTGTGTAACATTCTCTTTATATGCTCTTTATAATTATAATGGATGCATCTCTTTATATATTTCCTGAGGCCATCTTAGGGCTTTTTGATTAAAGACGACTTCTCTATTAATACAATGCCAAAAGAAGTCTCCTTGAGTCAGTAGAGCATGACTCAAATAAATATAGATAATCAGGACTGCATTGACTTGTACAGTCTTAGAGAAGCAATTAATTTTTATTTTGTTTTCAATATTTAGACAAATGCATATATTTTAATTAATCAAATGATAAAAAAACTTTAATTAGGAAGTATGATCAGACTATGGCGGTGTGTGTTTGTAGAGCGTGACTAGATGAAATCAGGGTAACACTTTATTTTAAGGTGTCATAATACAGAGTAATTACCTAGTTAAGTACTTAGTAGCCGTTGTACTTACATGAAAAAAAATGTACTTACCATGTAACTAAGTTATGGAACAGCCTGTTCTTACAGTTTGTAATTATGTAGATGTAACAGGCAGCTACTGTTACACATATGTAACAGACCGAGTCTGTTACACAGCTACTTATGTCACCAAAAGATTGTTACATATGTGTTGCAGACTTTATACAATGTAATTATAAATGTAAGTAAACAGACATAAGCTACTTAAAATAAAGTGTATCAAGATTGTACTTAAGTGTACTTCATGTGTATCTATACTGTACACCTTATCCAGCTGCACCTTAGTTTGATTTAACCCACCAGTACACAGCTTAAATACATGTAATACATTTCTAATTACATTACAATTGCAGAATATTACACAGGCATAAGCTACTTAATATACAGTGTATCAAGATTGTACTTAAGTGTACTAGTAGCTGTGTAACAGACTCGGCCTGTTACATATGTGTAACAGTAGCTGCCTATTACATCTACATAATTACAAACTGTAAGTACAGGCTGTTCCATAACTTAGTTACATGGTAAGTACATTTTATTTCATGTAAGTACAACAGCTACTACTAAGTACTTAACTAGGTAATTACTCTATTATGACACCTTAAAATAAAGTGTTACCGAAATCAGTGTCAGTAGTTGATTACAGGCTGCAGATTACAGCAGTATGGGTGGATTAAGGCTTTGCAGGCAAAATAAGAATGTTGAGTTGTGTTATTCCTGTGATTTATTGTCTTGCTGCTTCTGCTGAGTGCTGAGCCACTCAGCCAAAGAATAGATGCAGTCCACCAGATAATGTAATGTTTTTCCTTTGCATGTGTGTTCAAAAACGTGCATTTCTGTGTACACAAGTTTCAATAAAATTGGGTTATTAAATCTGCGGTAACGAGAGAGCAACAAAGAGCGTAGCTAGCCACTAAAATTTTATATTATTTTATGTATGTTTTAGCATGCTACCAGGCACAAGAATGAACCAGAAAACAATGTCAGCGATCACTTATCATCCAAAATCATATGTAGTTCAAAATTTGAGTTTACCTGCTGCCCTCAAAGTGAGGATCAAGCATGAGTTCACGTGAATTCAGTAATAGTGAGAAATGAGTAAGAAAAATAATGCACTTTTAGGATATTTATCATTGTTATTAGCACACACATACATTTATACTGACTCTCCTGTCATTGTCCTGGTCTCTATGCAAAGACTGGGTCACCTTGACCCAGTTTAGATGTAACAGATTCAGTATGGCTGAACTACACGTGCTGAACATCTAGCCAGTGGCATCACAGTAGATCATTCCTGTTAGCCAATCGAAGCAGTGCTGGTTGGGTCTTCATGTTTGATTGGCCAAGCTGGGTCAGGGAGGACTGCAGTGGTGATGTGTTAGGCTTGTTTGATGCTTTTGACTGCCGGTGTGTGTGTATTAACGATTCAGGTTTTATAAAACCGCTGTGTCATACTGGCCTGTTGTGATCAGGGTCAGGCTTTTCCAGGAGACTGGGGAATATGTTTTTTGTAGTTGTGTGGGTTGTAGTTGTACTCACGTGCCTGTGTGTGTGTGTACTCATTCTTTTTCAATTATGGTAGGTGTTTGCAGTAAGAGAGGGTTTGATGAACTGTGCACAAAGCTTATACGTCACATTTAAGTAGCTTCCTTGTAAAAATATAATTTAAATATAATATAATGTAAACACATCAACATTTAATATGACAACTTGTAGTAAATTAATAATCAGAAATAATGGGATATACTGTATGTTCCAGTTCCATGTTATTATATTAGTATAACAATTTGTGTAATAATAAAATCAGACATTACATTTATTTGTGTAGCGCAATTATCACATGTGGTACTTTCAGTTTTGCAAACAATACATTTTTTAGGCTTTGTGTCTTTAATTAATGTTGTTTACAATGGATGCCACTATAATTTATGTTTGTTTTATACTTATATTTTTCATTCTTGTTCTGAATACCGTTACATTTATAGAATTTGTGGAGTGACTAAAATATGCTTTTATGTTTATAAACATCTTGTTTTATTTACCATGATTTCTCAGTGTAATAACAAAATGTGACTTATAAACCTATGCGACTTATCTGTGTTTTTGTTTTGTATATATCACATATATGTATATATCATAATTTAATAAATTTTATATTACTGTGTATTTATTTTCAAATAATCAAAATATTATTATTATTATAACAATTATTATTATCTTTATTAGATTATATTAGATGTTAATGATGTTAACAAATATATGTTGCCCTTTTTATCTAAGCATTTTTACTTGTTGGTTAGACATAAAGTAATACCATAAAACGTAACAAAAATTAAATCAATACACAACACCTGATTTGCATAAAATACAGCAAAAAGTCATTCATCACTGTCTGATTTGCATATGTAGATGATCATTTTTAACCTTGTTAATTCAGTTAGTGTTGAGTCAAGGTTAATTGTGTCTTGGGTAGAGTGAATGCTAATTAATCTAGACACCCAGAAGAACATTGAAGGTTAGTGCTAGGCCTAGGACACATCTGGCCTAAAATGTTAAAATTTTGACTAACTGTTACTCATGTTCAGGTATCAGTTTATATTGTATCTTGCATTCAGGTATTTCTTTGGACTAACACAACAGCAGAAGGTTTTCACAGGAGAAAGCAGTGATTGGAGAGTTGGATTCAGGATCACCTTGTGTTGACCTTGTTTTGAGAGCATCTGTATTTTTTGGGAAGTTCTTGTTGAAATAAACTGATCAAATAAAAGTAGAAGAATGCATCACAATAAATAAAATGTACATTGATACATCTATGTGTTTTGTTTCTCCTCTAGCTGGATGACACCAGCTCTTCAGAGGGAAGCACTATTGACATAAAGCCTGATGAGGAGGAAATGGCTGTAGTGGAGGTCGTGGAGGAGTACTTAGACCCAGAGGCCTGCTGGACTGATGGTAAACAATGCATGCGTGTTTGTTTGAAAGCAAATGTTCTTGATATAAATCTAACTTTAATATTATATATCTGTGATACTTTGTCTATGATATAATCTGTCAATTAATGTAATTGTTTGAAATAATTACAATTAATTAAATTAATCAATTATATACATATTAGCTGAGAAAAAATAATTGCTTATGCAAAATTAAATTAACAGCCATAGGATATACTGTATTACACATTGAAGTTTCATTGGTAAAGCAGTAAATTTGTTTTAGCTTTAGGCAATAAAGCATACATTGACTATGTTTACATGGACATCAGGAATCAAATTATTTTCCTTATTCTGAATAAGAAAATATTATGATTAAGGTGTTTACAAGAGTTTCTTTTAGAATATTCCTTTCATGTTCCTGGCCATCTGACATCCCCTCCAGAGTTTCATGTATAAACATATAGTTCGTCTTCGTTATGATGCCATATACAGTTTTGGGAGTTTAATTTTTCATTTTATGAAAGCTTCAAGTGCAGTTAATTATTTGTCATGCTATACGTGCAAACAGATGACTGCATTGCTGAAGTCATGCTCTTTTGTTTGCCGTCAACCGGTTGACCACAGCCGTGTGTGTATCCTGTCGCAAAATGCGGCGAAAAGTCCTGCACGATGGTAATAATGTGATTAAGATGTGTGTACATGTCTATATGTGTACTGCACTTCAATAATGCGACTAAAATAGGAATACTCAACATGTCTTAATTCGATTTGTCTTTACTTTGGATTAAGGTAATCAAACATCTCTGTTTACATGGTAGAATCTTAATCAGAGTATTTTATTAATTGTGTTAAAAGCGAAATGTTGTTGTCCATCTAAACGTACTCATTGTGAGTGTTCATTTGATGTAAATGTGTATTCAGTAGGTGTGTAATATGTTTTTTCAGCCTGTGTGGCACGATACAAATGCTGTGACGTGCCTATCACCGAGGGCTGGGGAAAGTACTGGTGGTTCCTGAGGAAAACTTGCTACCTCATTGTTGAACACAACTGGTTTGAAACACTCATCATTTTTATGATTCTGCTCAGCTCTGGAGCTCTGGTGAGGTCACAGGCATGCACACACACAATACAGTTTCCAAAGAAAATTTATATTAATTGCTAATATTCTCTCTAAGTGCTAAGGTGTCAACCACATTCCATGGATGCAATACACTTTGGTGTTCCATTCATTTTTGTACAGTTTTTGAAGAACATATTCCATATTTTTAAAGATCAAGGAAATACACACACACATGCTTACTTGAAAAAATACATTTGAAAGAGTTCTGGGCCTTTAGTTTGTACCCAAATCTTTGAAAGTGATGCAAATAACCTTTATTCATGTTACAGGTAAATTAGTTATTTCATTTGCTATAAATTATTAGATAAAAAGTAGAGACCTCAAAAATGTCCATGCCAATTCATAACCTCTTATGATAACATCAGTGATAAACATTTGCAGAAGCTGAGGGGATTAAAGACTGAGATAAAGATTCTGAAATAGGATTGGAAGATATATGGGCACAGTGTCGATATTTCAGCCTTTCACAATGTATATGTGGGAAACTAATGCGATATAATGCTAGTGCAGGTAGATTTTAATGTGATTGAGGCTGCAGAGCATACTGTGTGGTATATGATCTATGTGAAGTGAAAGAGTGAGCTAATGTATGTGGGGTTGCAGTGCCACACTTTGGTGATGTCCGGTACTGAAAGTGAAGAATGATTGTGGGAAAAGAAGCACTTGATAAATCTTCATAATTTTATCAAACATAACAATATTTGAAAATAAGTTTTGACAAACATGCATCAAGATTGAATTACCATAATTGACTTTTTTTAGCAATGGAAATTTAAAATGTTTTCATGTTCATTACATTACAAAAATTGGTGAGATAAATTGAACATTCAGAAACACGGCTAATTAAATTTCTCTGTTTTGTTTCTAAGGCATTTGAGGATGTATACATTGAACAGAGGAAAACCATCCAGGTCATTCTAGAATATGCAGACAGAGTCTTCACATACATCTTCATCCTGGAAATGTTGCTGAAATGGGTAGCCTATGGCTTTGTCAAATATTTCACCAATGCATGGTGCTGGCTGGACTTCTTCATTGTGGATGTAAGTAACTTAAACTAATATCTATAAATCACTGCTGTTATCCCCTGTACTGCCTCACATCAGATGGATTATTCTTCAGATATATGCAGTAGTTTTGAATATTTCATGGTGTACTGTCAGTCCTTTTGGTGATTAATTATATTCCCAATACAAACAAACATGTTTTTCTATTCTACTCCTTTTGGTCCTCGTGGTCTGCTATGAGGTCAGTGGCCGTTGTCTTCAGAGTGATCTTAAAATTAGATTTGATCTTCACCGCTAGAGTGCTCGGGTGCTGCGGCACTCAGTTTAGTGTTTATTGGTCATGTTTCCAAAATAGGGCTGGGCAATATGGCCCAAAAAATGACCATAATCAGTCGATATAGATAATTATCAAGTAAATGTCAAATCTTTATTTCTTTCCAGTTTAAAGCCAGATTTTTGCTCCAAAGGGAAAGTTGTAGAAAACAGACCATTAATTTTCCTTAACAAAATAAATATCTAAATATATATGGTTTCTGCATGTTCTAATGAGTGATATCGTTTCAAATCAAGAAACAGGTTTGGGTTGCCTGATGATGATAATAATAATATCACTTTTTTGTCTCTGATAGTAGCTTGAGTTAGGATGCAGACGTAAATGTTTGTTCATTATCAAAATCAGTTAGCAAAATTTGTAGCAACCTTATATGGTTAAATTTATTCTGACCAAGTGTTTTTTTTTTTTTTTTTTTTTTTTAATTAAGCATTGGTGTCCCATAGTAGCAAACATTTAAATCATGATAAACACAGTCACACAAAATCATTAAACCACACATATAGCACCTCAACACCATGGTAAAAATATAACTAGGTTTTAGGTAGCCTTTTGTATGAAAAACAGTAACTTAGTCTAAAAACATTCAGTATAAATGTACACATAGCTTAATCACAAATACATACTATATACTATAATGATAATATTACTATAGTACTATAATGATATACCATTTCTCCTGTAATAAAATTCAATGTGAATATACCACATTTCTGCCACAATACCGTGGTGCAGTGAGTGTTACTACAGTAAATCCATGGTAAATGATGGCGATGTGTGGATTGAAACTTCTTCTGACTGTTTCATTGCACACAGTGTTTCTCCTGTTTGGCTTTAAACTAGTTTAAATCACAGAGTCATTCGTGTTTATCGCTGAATTCAAGCGCTTCACACTGGATCTCACAGTGCTGTTTAGTGCTCGCATGACCGAATAAACGCATCTGTTCTAGTGAGCTTGCGCCGCACGGAAGTTTGAACTTTGATCCGAGCGAATAAAGATGTCTGCTTTCAGCGCATAAACATATAGAACATTTTTCGAACTCTTCATATCGTTTTATCAAGGAAAATTGTATTGCGACAATTATCGTTATCGAATTATCGCCCAGCCCTATTCCAAAATATGTATACTAATAATATTTATTTATTCTTGTTATATATGTACTGATGTTATAGAATTTTTTTTTTTTTTACTGTAGAACAGAAACATTGCTACTAGTGACATTGTTACCTTATTTTATTTCAGTGTATTTCCATAAACATCAGCAAAAAAAAAAAAACACTTAATGTGGAAAACAAATATTTAATGTGTATCTTGGGTATTTGAACAGATTGAGCCTGAGTTTGTCTATTTGCGATCATGAAAAACGTAAATGTAAGAAAGTTTAAATATTATATTTTAATTGTATCATTTTATATCTATTATAGATAATTAAATTAGGTAAAACT
Source organism: Barbus barbus (assembly GCF_936440315.1). Lineage (NCBI taxonomy): Eukaryota > Metazoa > Chordata > Actinopteri > Cypriniformes > Cyprinidae > Barbus > Barbus barbus. Next base: position 22,493,534 of record NC_136741.1, on the reverse strand, counting down.
ACATCGAAAAATATCGACATTTAATATGACTCATTCATATTGCTTTTCCATGTCTAATAATTCAAGTGTGAAATCCAAGTTTAAATTCCAGCAAATTTCAAATTTCAAAGTTCACATACATAGGTTTCAAATTATTTTAGCATTTTTTATTAATTAAAAAGTTATTAATGCAATTATTACTTTAATTAATCATTTCTTTTTCATTCATTTCCATGTTTGTAGAGTTTTACTAATGCGTACAAAAAAAATTGAAGTATGTATATAGACATACTTGTAAATTAACTTGTAAAAATGGTTCATTTGGAAATGGTCGACATGGTATTGACGTCAAAGCCATTAACATGTCTAAATGACTTCCCATATTTATATACATAGCCTATTTTGGTTTGCTGCCACTTGGCAGGGGCGGTTGTGTGTTTGATTACATGTCTATGTGGATATAAGTCCTAAAAATGGTTAGTTATTGTCCCTGACAGGCACTGTAACCTTGTCTCTCTATAGTGCTGATGGACACAGAGGGCCTGAGGGGGCATAAGAGGGCCGGGAAGTGAGGGGCCAGGGTAAGGTCTCTGCTAGGACTCTCTTGTTCTTTTACAGGAGTTCCTCTCTCTCTCTGCCTCCTTACTCTCCCAAACCGCCCTGTTACCCCTAATGACTCTCGAATGGTCTCGTGTGTACCGTACGCGGTTGGTGTTTGTATATATTGTGCGTATCTTGTGTGTACAAAGTACAGTGAACGTGCTTGTAAGTTTGTGCACACCTCTTTTCTAAATGTGTCCCTTCACCTGTTTTTTGTATTTCTCAACCAAAAGTTTCCTTCCAGGTTTGCTGTAAGCTGCTTTCCAAGCTTCGTCTGCCTGCGATACCAAAAACGAAACGCATACTAAGATCAAAAGTGCAAACATTTGGGTCGCCCAATATACAGTACCTATGACTGGTTAACCCCATGTTTAACCTGAATCTCTCCTTTCTCTCTCTCTGTTGTCGAATACACATATATGCATACATACATGAGCAAACCCTTCTATATGTATGTATATATCTGTTTACTGCCTCTCCAGCTTAGTGTCAACGTAGGGTCCTCTCTCTTTCACCTTGATGTCCTCCTTGACTCTAACACTTTGGCCCATCTCTTTCTCTCTTCCTCCCTTCCTCTTTCTCTCTTTGTATAGGTGTCTATAGTCAGCCTTATAGCTAATGCGCTGGGCTACTCAGACTTGGGCCCCATAAAGTCCCTGAGGACTTTGAGGGCTCTCAGGCCCCTGAGAGCATTGTCCCGGTTTGAGGGCATGAGGGTAAGATCCAGGGCTGCCCTATGCATGCCAGTCACTCTGTGAGAACACGACTGCATGCCAAAAACCACCATTGTGCAGAAAGCAAAACCACAGCCAGAATAAGCAAACCTATCAGGATTCTGGAAATCCAAATTACATTGTTTTTTGGCTAAACTTATCCTTCAAGTGCATGTATTTTAAAACTCTCCGCATGGAAAACCCTTTCAACATTGCGTCATGATGCAGCTGAAATATGAAGATTTAGCTTCCTTTTATTGATTTCTTAGATGTCTAGAAGAATAATGAAATTCCTTTTCCATTCAAATGACATCGCAAATAATCTTATAGCAACTTTTGGGGAAACTTATGGTTATTAGAATAAAGACGAGAGGGGTTATTATGTGAAGCTGCCTCATCACAACCATTCATTTCTTTTGTTTGGTTACCATTCGTGCAACAAAATTAGTTGAAGGCCTTTTTGTGATGTTTGTAGCATCCAAATGCCTTAAAGGTTCACTGTTTCTCTCAAAGAACATCTGCCATTTTCTTAAGTCGTCCTTTTGTCTCCACCCTGATATTTTCTGCAACCTAATACTTATCCACCAATTCCTGCATCCTTACTCCAGTCATAACAGAATAATGTATAAAAAAGCCAAAGCTTTCCTTTTCAGTTTGTCTGATCGTTTTTCTCAAGGTGTGTAATTACAAAATAATCTGGTTTAGGTTTAGATGGCCGTACAGTCTTGGTCAGAATTATTGGCACCCTTGGTAAATATGATCAAAGAAGGCTGTAAACATTTATCTGCATTGTTAATCCTTTTGAAAAAAAAAAAAAAAATCTAACCTTTCATTGGATAATAAGAATTTAAAATGGAGGGGGGGGGGTATCATTATGAAATAAATGTTTTTCTCTAACACACATTGGCCACAATTAACGGTACCCTTTAATTCAATACTTTTTGAAAGCTCCATTTGCCAGTTTAACAGCTCTAAATTTTCTCCTATAATGCCTGATGAGGTTAGAGAACACCTGACAAGAGATCAGAGACCATTCCTTCATCCAGAATCACTCCAGACCCTTCAGATTCACAGCTCCATGACGGTGCTTCTTCTCTTCAGTTCACCTCACTCATTTTCTACAGGGTTCAGGTCAGAGGACTGAGGCCATAGCAGAAGCTTGGTTTGTGCTCAGTGACCCATTTTGTGTTGTTTTTGAGGTTTGTGTTTGGATTATTGTACGGTTGGAAGATCCAAACATGGCCCATTATAAGATTTCTAACAGAGCCAGTCACTTGTTGATTTTTTTATCTGTTGGTATTTGATAGAATCCTTGCACTGTAACAATATTACACTTAATATTTTTGAGTAGTTTTTGAGGCTTGTTTTTTTTTATGGAATCTACCTGAATAAATCATGTAAAATCTCCTAAATTAATGAATCTATGACACACTGAATTTAATATAATTTGTGAAATATGCTCATTTATTTTAAGTTGATTCTCAAAAGTCTGTGATTTTGAGTGAAGCCAGTTTGTATTTGACTTTGCACTATTTTGTACATTTAAAAGACTGTATACAGCCAAACAGCTCAAGTAGGAAAATACTTGAGAAATACTGGAAAGTACTTAATGCCTTAGAGGAGTAGTATCCATAACCATAAGCTCTACTCTTCTGCACAATGGTAACGATTGCACTGCACAATGGAAACTTCAATGTAACAGAAACTTTCAAATGTCAAACATAACTGAACATTAATAGATGGTTCCATTCACTTAAAAACGCATAAAATAGCTTTTAATTAAAAAATTTACTCTCCATATCCAGCCACATGCAAAGCATGCTGGGAACTAACAATCACCTCTAAAATAAAACTGCAAAATTGAGCTAATTCTTTTCAAATAAATTGGTAGCCTTATATACAGCAGTCTATTTCATTGTACACATGGGGTACTTTTTATCCCTGTGTTCACCAAACCCATCTTGAGTGTTTGCTGCTAAAAATCAAATTTTTTTGTTTCATCTGACCAGAGAGGCCAGTCCCATTTGAAGTTCCAGTCATTTTCTGATAACTGAATATGCTGGAGTTTGTTTTTGGATGAGCTAGGAGAATTTTTCTTGAAACCCTCCCAAACAACATGTGGTGATGTAGGTGCTGTTTGACCATTTTTTAAAGGGTTTCTGACACAGAGACTCAACTATTTTCTGCAATTCTCCAGCTGTGGTCCTTGGAGAGTCTTTAGCCACTCAAACTCTCCTCCTCACCGTGTATTAGGATGATATAGACACATCCTCTTCCAGGCAGTTTCGTAACATTTTATGTTGATTGGAAATTCTTAATTATTGCCCTAATGGTGGAAATGGGAATTTTCTCTGCTTTAGCTCTTTTCTTAAAGCCACTTTTGTGAAGCTCAATTATCTTTTGCTGCACATCAGAAATATATTCTTTGGCTTTTCTCATTGTGATGGATGATTAAGGGAACTTCCTCCTATTTATATTTCTGTGAAACAGGAAGCCATAGCTGGATACTTTCATGTTCATAATCACCCTGGAGTGCTCAAAATGGTAAATATGAATGGGAATATACTTCAGAGACATTTTACTCATAATAATTTCTAGGGGTACCAATAATGTCCAACGTGTATTTGAGAAAAACATTTCAAAATGAGATTTTCCCCCATTTTCAATAGTTTTAGTTCAATGAAAGGTTAGATTTTTGTCATTTTTTAAATAAAAGATCAAAAGGATTAACAATGCAGATTAATTTTCGCAGCTTTCTTTGATCATATTTTCCAAGGGTGCCAACAATTCTGGCCACGACTGTATGTTAGGGTTAAATATATTACTCACTTGATAACTTGAGCTATAAAAGTGACAGCATGGTTAAAAATTGAATTGAATTTTTATGCATCAATCATTTTTTGATCACGCAGAATAAAAAATGTAAATGATGTTAAAAATATTATAATAAATTTATTTTCAGTCCTTTAAGCCAAACGTTAAAGACTAATAGGAAATGTCAATGAAAAGCAACATCAGAAGACAGTAGATCACTTTCTAAATAATTCTTTGATCGCTAGAACTTGAATAGAATTTGTATCCCCATTAAAACTAGTTTATTGAAGCCTTATCTTTTTTTTCCACTGAAGTACTGACTTACTGTACTTTGTATCCACTCAGTTGTTCATAATCTGGTTTTATCTTTTTGCCATTGCATATCATGTAGAATGCATGTTCTTGAAGGTGTAAGAAGAAAGTCATGTTCCCCCCTTGGTTCTATTGTAGCTAATTTCTGCAATTGCATAACCATCGCATTGACTCATATACACCAGGCTTATTTGCTAAGCAAGCTCCACAGGATGCCTGAATGCCAGGAGTATATACAGGTCATATTTCACTACCAGAGAATGATTTGTTTGTACTTATTTTTGAAACTTTTGATTCATTTCAAAATACCACAAATAAATGCATGTTGCACTAATTTATGAAAGCCTGAATAGGAACATTGGGTTCCTTGTGTAAGGATCACTAATTAATGAGTTAGTAAGATCGTTGACATCGTTAACTATCTATTTAAGTGTATAAGGGGGGGGGGGGGGGGGGGCATGGCTACTGCTAGGATTGAGGCCCTGCATGCCCCGTTATTGGCTGACCATCTCTGACATCACCCAACCAGCTTTTGTGTGTACCATGAGTGAGAGGGTGATTGGGTGGGTGGGAGTCTTGCTCTACAATGTCTACCTTTACATTTTTACCAAAAAATTGGGCAGGTAGTTTTCTCTTAATATCTGGGTTCTTTCATGACACTAAGTGGTATACTGGTATGGCAAGAGAAAAAAAGGTGTTTTTGGTGGTTATGTATTTATATATGAGTGAGTAATAATAAATCAAAAGTGGCAATGGTCTACAAATTGAATTCCACATATCCTCTGGATACTGACGTTGTTTTGCTTCTGCTTGTTTCTTACTACTTGATACACTGTTGGCAAGCATGAAATTGCTACCCATTCTTATTTTTAAAAACTCTTCATATTTAGTCAAATTCTGGATTCTTTAGATTATATAGCATTTTATAATAATACTTTTATCCAATCATTGAATGGGAAACAATGTTGACTTGTAAAAAAGGTAGCAAGTAAGTCATGAGAAGCAGATAGAAGCAGAGCATGTCATATCCAGCATGCAGACAGAGAGAAACCACTGTGGCAATCCTGTAAACTTGAACCTTGACGTGATATAAAATTGCTAAAATTTAAATGAAACATTTCATCAAACACTTAGCATAAAGAGTTTTCTTGCATTTTGTCTGTATAACTTTTGCCACTTTAATGCACACTTTGTTTTATTTAAATCTTTTTAATTTTTTTTGTACTTCATTTCTGTTTGTGAATCAAGCCATACCAGTTTACATCATCTTAGTGCTGTCATCTTTAGATTCTATGTTACGTTACTATATATTTGTGTATGTATCTCCTTGCTCTTGCACGAAAAAATACAATTGGACTTTTGGGTAATTCAGTATTAAGGTGTTGGCACAGTAATTGTAGAGTAAATCTTAAACCTCTACCTCTTCATTTTTTTTTCAACAATACATAGTGGTATGTATATAGATAATATTGATCAACAAATGGCCAGATTTTACTACACTTTATTTGTTATTAAACATTTATCACAAAATATAATAAAATCCTAGATATTGTTCTAAAAAGATTAGTTTACTTTTTTGTTCATTGCATAATGTGTAGAGGCCTTCTAAAGTGGAAAATTGGATTTCTTTAATAAGAGCTTGAAGATATGCACATTACATGTTTAACATATGAACATCAGCATAGCTCATGTTTTTCTTCTTTTTTCTTCTTCTTTTTTCCTCTCTCAAAAACTCTATTGAAATCCATCCCTCTTTTTTTGCCCTCTTCCCCCAATTTTTTTATTTTTTTTGTCCTGTAGGTTGTCGTGAATGCGTTGGTGGGTGCCATTCCCTCCATTATGAATGTGCTGTTGGTGTGTTTGATCTTCTGGCTGATCTTCAGTATTATGGGTGTCAACCTGTTCGCTGGGAAGTACTATTACTGCTTCAATGAGACATCAGAGGAGAATTTTAAAAGTGACGTTGTCAACAACAGGACAGAATGCTTTGCACTCATCAGTGAAAACTACACAGAGGTTCGCTGGAAGAATGTGAAGATCAACTTCGATAATGTGGGTGCAGGTTACCTGGCACTCTTGCAAGTGGTAAGTCATCTCATATCTTTTGTATATCAATTGTTTAAATACCCAACACAAATCTTCAAATTTGAATGAACACATGAACTGTTAACTCTTTCCCTGCCAGCATATATGAAAAAAGTTGCCAGCTATTGCCAGCGTTTTTTGATAATTTTCACGAAATTTTCTTGTCCCCCAGAATATTTTTATTGTATTAATCTGTTTTATTCTAGCTTCATTGTTAGTTTGTTTTTATTAACACTTGAATGCAGGTAAATGTAATAAAAAGCAACATTTTGAGCAAAAAGCTGAGAAAATTGCATTTTTATCAAAGACTACATCTGGATTATATTTAGTAAGGATGATCAAAGCATAGATGCAGTAGATGGCTTCCATCAGCACCCCCAAAGCACAGTATCACATTATTTTTCATATGCATCTGCATTATTTTTTATATGCATCTGCATTATTTTTTATATGCATCTGCTTACATATGAGATCTGCGTCTTTCTCACCAGTAATTTTGATCTTGAGATTCTGGTCTCGTTCAGAAGATTGAGTGTAACTGAGTATATAACATTGAAAACATGGAAAGCTGTAAAATCTTGTCTTTGGCGGGGAAGTGTTTTCTCATAAAAGACGAGATAACTTGTCAATGGCGGGGAAAGAGTTTGTGTTACTGTGCAAAGCTTTGAGTTTGGTTTCTTTCTCCATATGACCTAGGCCACATTCAAAGGCTGGATGGACATCATGTATGCTGCTGTGGATTCCAGAAGGGTGCGGATGTTTTATAGTTTTTTTTTTTATATATATATAGCTTTTATAGACACTGTTAGCTCTTTATTCAAGTGAGTCACTTTTTGTTTATTGCTGCTTATAGGTTGAGGACCAGCCCATCTATGAGGACAACATCTACATGTATATATATTTTGTCATCTTCATAATCTTTGGGTCCTTCTTCACTCTGAATCTCTTCATTGGTGTCATTATTGACAACTTTAACCAACAGAAGAAAAAGATAAGTGCTCTCTCTCTTTTTCACCTCTAGAGTGCTGTTTTCACCTAAGTTTCTTCTCCATGCTTTGCACTTTCACAACTTCTCTCTGCATTTTTGTTATCTCCTATTCTGTCTGTATTTTCGTAAGACATGCTTTCAATTTAGTGCTTAATAATTTGAGCACATGTGGTCGAGCAAGAGTGTCAGGTTGTAACCAGTCTACTTTTGTCCCTATACTTTGGAGGTCAGGATATCTTCATGACTGAAGAACAGAAAAAGTACTACAATGCTATGAAGAAACTGGGCTCAAAGAAGCCCCAGAAACCCATCCCTAGACCTCTGGTAAGCAGACAGATTTGGGTTGCTACACATATCTGGCCATTAATGATTGGTGCAGTGATTGACCAATAACGACATATTCAAATGTGTGAATTCTTTATTATCTATAATCTAGATTGGCAAGTGGATAAAAAAATGTATGGCAAAAAATGTTTTAAAATCTTTTGTAAATGTTTTAAAAATGCAATTGCAAATGCAATTTAAATGCAAAAAAGTTGCATTTAAAAATAATTTATAAATGTATTTTTATTGTTACATTTAACTAAATTTTTTAAAAATTAAAAAAGGTTTTAAATGTTTATTTGTCAATTTCAAATATTTGTCAATTTTTATGTATTATTGACGTACTTTTCATATTTTAGAATAAATTATATTTTCATTTAATCTTTAAATAACACTTCTAGTCCTCTATGTTAATCTCCATATCTTCTGTATTCCTTTTTCTTTTCCTTTTCTTACAGAACCAAATCCAGGGGATGGTATTTGACTTTGTCACTCAGCAGGCCTTTGACATTTCCATCATGATACTCATCTGTCTTAACATGGTAACCATGATGGTGGAAACAGATGATCAGTCAGATGAGACAGAGAACATCTTGTACTGGGTAAACTTCGTATTCATTGTGTCCTTCACTGGAGAGTTCGTCCTGAAACTCTTTGCTCTGCGACACTACTATTTCACCAATGGTTGGAACGTCTTTGACTGCGTTGTTGTCATTCTGTCCATTGTGGGTGAGTGTTGTGTCCAAATGTAAATTCATCAATAGACTGCTTATTTCTCTATTTTTCTTGACGTGTCCTTTCACATTTTATGCACTTTGGACAGTTTTGTAATTCATCTTTAATCTGGTTTTCAGGTATGTTCCTGGCAGACCTCATTGAGAAGTACTTTGTGTCACCAACTTTGTTCAGGGTCATCCGTCTGGCTCGAATTGGCCGTATTCTGCGTCTAATCAAAGGAGCCAAGGGCATCCGGACATTGCTGTTCGCTTTGATGATGTCACTTCCTGCGCTGTTCAACATCGGCCTGTTGCTTTTCCTAGTCATGTTCATCTTCTCCATCTTTGGCATGTCTAATTTTGCCTATGTGAAACGAGAACTAGGAATTGATGACATGTACAACTTTGAAACTTTTGGCAACAGCATGATCTGTCTATTCATGATCACCACATCAGCTGGGTGGGATGGCCTCTTGGCTCCTATCTTGAACTATCCGCCTGACTGCGACCCCCAGACGGAGAACCCAGGAACGACTGTCAAGGGCAACTGTGGAAATCCCTCAGTGGGAATCTTCTTCTTTGTAATGTACATTATTGTGTCCTTCCTGATTGTGGTGAACATGTACATTGCTATCATCTTGGAGAACTTCAGTGTTGCCACCGAGGAGAGTGCTGATCCACTGTGCGAAGATGACTTTGAGTCCTTCTATGAAATCTGGGAGAAGTTCGACCCAGATGCTTCGCAGTTCATCACCTTCGCTAAGCTGCCAGACTTTGCTGATACATTAGAACATCCTCTCCGTGTGCCAAAGCCAAACATCATCGAGCTTATCGCCATGGACATGCCCATGGTGAGTGGCGACCGCATTCACTGCTTGGATATTCTGTTCGCCTTTACCAAGCGTGTGCTGGGTGACAGCGGCGACCTGGACATGATGCGACAGCAAATGGAGGAGCGCTTTGTGGCGGCGAACCCCTCCAAGGTGTCATACGAACCCATCACTACCACGCTGCGGCGTAAGCAGGAGGAGGTGTCAGCCGTCATCATCCAGAGGGCGTACCGAGCCCATCTGGTACGCAGAGGCTTCATCTGCAAACGCAGGCCTGCCAACAACAAACTGGAGAACGGAGGGACCAATCAGGAGAAGAAAGAGGGCATGCCTTCCACTGCATCCCTGCCGTCCTATGACAGTGTAACCAAGCCCGAGAAGGAGAAACAGGATGACAACAACGAAGGCAAGGGCCGCAAGGAGAAGGGCCGAAACCAAAAAGACGTCAGGGAATCCAAGTGTTAAGACTGCTGCGGTAACACTCGTGGACAGCGATAATGATCATGACGATATTATAACAAAAACTGTCATTTCAAGCGAATGGAAACCCTGAATCAAACTATACAGATGTACAGATTACTTTCATTTAAGAGGAAAAAATAAAGCCGAAGTTACACTACAAAAAATTGTTTACAAACGTCACTGGCGTATCGAGGTGAAGAAAAGTGTTGGGTTTCCTCAAAGCTTGAAGACACTTACAAGTTAAACCAAACATAATCAGCTTCCTGTGTGACAGTTGCATCAAGACTCAATTTAAACAGAATAAAATATGAATTTAAAGGACAGATACTTGATCAAGTGTATTTTAGAGGGCTATATTGCGCTTCAGTATGGAACTCTTCACCGAGCAGGAATGTGATAATCCAAGGGAGAACTAGGATCGAATCCCATGTTTCTGAACTGTGTCTGCGAACTTTCCATGCAGAAAACAAACACTGCTATTCATGAATGGATCAGCTTCCCGAAGCGGATGGCGAAGGAGTCTGCACCGTTTCATTTCATATATATGTAAGAACTCAACGTTACTGTGAGAGTGAGCAGGATAGACATGAGTGCGAAACAAAACCAAGAGTCTGGCTGATTCCAACGGTCTCTTTGCGTTTGTTAGCATCGAATATATTTTACATTATCTTTACATTATTTGAGCGGCAAAAAAAGGAGAAAACTGGAGGAAAAATACGAATTTAACATTTAACATTTTGCCCATGTCACCCTCAGTAACTGTGTCATGATAACTTTGTTATACTTGCATCAAAAGGCTTTTTCTACATGGGCTTTCACACCGATAGGACCGGGGGCAATAACCAGGGGCCCCCAATACACATCTCCAAATGAATAATAAATTATTGTGCTTGTTCAATGCATAGAAATGACTTGCATGATGGCATGTTTTGATCAGAAATTTTGCATGAGTAATCATAGTCCACAAAACACTAATACAGACCACCACAGTGGCTTGATGATGTTTTAGGCTGTCCACTGGCTAAATTTACGTCCAGAAATCGAATTTAATTTGAAAACCCAATTTGGCTCCTCTACTTAATATTATGAAATATATTGTAAAACATTAGGACAGAATTTGGGATTGGCTTCAGATGGTGCAAAATGCCTGTGACTAGTCAGTGGCTTACGTACATTGAAACAAACACTAGCATTGTGGCACATTATCGGAGAGGAAGGATACAAGGGACATCCCATTTTTTGCTGCTCAGGAGAAAATGAATGGGAAAACTAAATGTGTTGGAATGTGTGTGTATGGAAACGGGAGGAAAATGATACAAAATAACACTGTAATTCCTAAAGCTTCTTATTTTATTTGTATGCAGCAATATCGCTTACCTCACCTACAGCACTATCCGCGCTGCGGTCATATGGTAGGTGGGTCCAGGGAGGGGCAAGAGGGTGGGGGGCAAAGGTTTGGGCATTATTAGGGGTGTAGCAAGTTGGTTGGCATTTTTAATCCTCATCAGGGGTTAGATGAAATGAGCTCTAACCGTTTCTGAGATAGTGGCAGTTTTTTTTATTTTAGAAAAATAGAATTATAATATTTTTTCAGTTGAATTTTACACGCTATATTTCTTTAAAGAATTTAGCAGTGTGTCTACGTCTAGTCTCGTCACGGCTTGTCCTTTGAGGATCAGCCGGACATTTTATCTGTCTATGAAGCCATCACATCTTCAGCAATGGTTTGATTGTAGCCAGGACAAAAGGACAGGACTTGAGAGAGACAGCTGGATGGTTGGGAAGTCAAAGCTGTTTAAGGAGAACCAAAGATGTTTGTCTGATAATCTGGTGTGTGCAATTTGTGTCTGGAAGATTCTGGAATGTCTCAGGGGTGGAGTGATCCTCTCCTGCTTAACACTTTCAGACAGACTGATGCTTGTTGACTTTCCCCATTATTCTCAGGATACAACACAGTGTATCATGTGACTCTGATGTCATCATCAAGGGCCTTCACTAGGTCCAGAGAATGTTTGTAACATGGGGTGGAGCTAAAGCAGGAGCGCTCCCACCACATTGAACTCTTAAGTAGAAAGAAGAGTAGGGCTATCTGACACAGAGCCGAGCTTCAGAGATTTCAGACAGCAGGAAAAGTGTTGTTGTGGAGGTGATGATGAAATGAGATCCAGACTGAGAATATTGCTAATTCTCACCACTGTTCTACGGAGGGCCTTGGTTTTTAAACATGCGGTTATTCGACCCCTGGTCAGCCTTGTTCCTCTTCAGTACACCACCACACTAATGCCAAATAACCATTAAGCACTGGTCCCACAGCAGCTTACTGCGAGCCGGGCAACTCCACACATCAGAACGACTACATTTTTTAGTTTCTTTTAGTGATGTCGGCAGTTTTCCCTTACCCTTCATCTGGTGTCGATGGTCCAGTTGTTGCATGCGAGGGTGTTGACCTGAACCAAAAAAAAAAAACTCTACTCAGCAAAGCTCAACCATTCTCATTTATGCAGCCACGCAGGCTCGTCTGTATGAACGACAACAAAAAAAGAACCAATAACAGATCATACATTCATTTTAAAAAACAAAATGAATGAAAAGTCCATTTAAAAAATATATTGTACAGTATAGGCTATGTTGTAAGCAGCTCAAAAAGCTGAAAAGTTAAGAATGAACTTTTTAAGAGACTATAAATAATGTAATATATAATTTTATTTTAACGGCATGCATAGTTTTTTGTAAATACAGAAATACTTATAAAAAAAAAAAAAAAAAAAAAAAAAAACTACTGCTATTAATCTAATACTGAAAAATAATTATAACCTTAATAGAATGGCTTCACTCATTGCCCTGGTCTCACTAGGTAGACTGTGACATATTTGTTAGAAGGTGTAGATTTTTTTGACACACTTTTCACATTAAAGAGGGGAATCCAATATGTTAAATGCAAAACGTATATATAAATCTATACAGAAATCAAGGTATATATATAGAGCTATACAACATATGTATCTATGTATACATGTATATGTACATATGTGTATATACATGCACACATATACATATGTATGTATGATATGAAAGAGCACTGTTTTCCTCTGTGTTGACCTCTGCTTGGAGTGGAGGTGAAGCACTACTGGCTGTCATTTGCTCACGTTCTTCTTTCTTTTGTGCAATACGTTCGTTGAACGACCAAAACTCTGACCTGGCCCACACAGTGTGTGCTTGTGTGTGTGTTTGAGACGTCTGGGTTTGAGCGAGTGTTGTCTGTGTGCGTGCACGGGTCTAGCTTTCAACGCACGGTGATGTATTGGCTGCTCGCTATGGATTATGTTGCCCGTTTTTGGGAGGGAAATGCACTACCAGCAATTCATTTACACCCTGTGTGAATACGTCCTACCATCTCCAACTCACATACTACGTACATATGCACTGGACGCCACATGTTCTTCCCCCATAAACCCTGTTTTCATCTTCCGGCCTAATCGCCAAATGCCATGATCTTTCAGTCCGAGTCTGAGAGAGCGAGTGTGTGTGCGTGTTTGGGAGAGGGGGGAGGGGACGAAGCGTGCGTGACGGTTTGGTCACTTTAAATGTGTGTGATGCAGCTTGACTTATAAGCTTAGCTTGTTCTTCATCTCTTAGATACACAGCAATGCAATTTGCAGTCTTAGGTTTGGTCAGGCTTTATATTATTCTTTTCTTGTCTTTGTATGTTTGTTTAAGGTGCCTTTTGCTGCCAATTTTGTTTGTCGAAAATGTAGATGATGTTGCATAAAATTCTCCTAAACAAGTGGAGCTTGTTTCAAATGAGCAATGGGAGAAAGAACTGAACTAAAGAATGTCTGTGACATCTATTAAAAAGCAAAAAAATAAACTTGAAAAAAAAAAAGATAAAATACAAAAACAAAAATGACAAAAAGCGGAAAAAAATAAAATAAAAAAAGAAACCTTAACTGGCATCTGCCTGACTTCATCATCAGAGATTGTCAAATAGCATGGGGCGGGAAAAAGAGTGCGTTGGTCACTCAGTGAATCTCTTAAAGGTTGAATCTGTAGAAAGAGAAACAGTTTGCCTTCTGTGCTCAGCTTATGTTAATTTTCAGCCACTTCGTTTATTTTTCTATAAATACTGATTTCTGTCTATTCTTTTGTAGCATGACTGAGATGCTATTTCCTTCATTTGCTGACAACAATTCAAGTGGTTTTTGGTTCATAATGTTGTTCTTATCTCTTGCCACTGATGTTGGAGAGGAGAGGGTGTGTTGCACAACCACTTGACTTAGTGAGAGACAGTGAAAGATTGTCTTCATTTGAGCACGAAATCTTTTCCAAACAATAAAGCAGCCTTCCAGTTATGCTTGAGTGTTTGTTTTTTATTTCTTCTGTTAAAAATATTGAACAATGTACGAGTATTTATTTTTTCTTTCTTCTATTAACCCTCTATGGTATGCATTATGTTCTAACCATGAAATATTTTTTTCAAATTAGCTTCTATTACATGAAATAGCTTCAATCATACAAATTAAAACTGATAAAAAAAGGGGGGGGGGGGGGTACTTAGGGAAAGGTTGCTATATGGCAACGCTGTACCACAATGGAAAATGGTCAAAAAAAGTTGCTTTTCTATAAAATTATTTTCTTTTTTATTTAAATGCACATTTCATTTACAAATTGATAGATTTATGTACTCTGAACTAATGCAAACCAAAATAAGTAGATCCCTATCATTTAACCTTCACTGAAGACTAACTCATCCTTATTCTTATTACATGTAAGAGCTAACTCTGCACTCTTCCTATTGGCCTTTCTGTAAAATATTGTTTTACTTTTTAAAAAAAAAAAAAAAAATAATAATTTTGTTTTGTATACATAAATACAACTATACTACAATAAACACTTCAAATAAATAACTGCAATCATATTACTGATGCTACTATCTATAAAAAAAATCCCAATAGAAAATTACATTACAGCAATTCTACTGTGGTACAGCATTGCCATATGGAAACATTGATATTTTCTCAATTTACAGTATAACTATATTAGATAAAGTTAAATTGTGAATAAAAATATCTAATTTACTGAACAAAAGATAGAAATTAGGTTAACAGCAATTTCTGGAGCACTTCAGCAGCCAGGTGTGTTTAGTGTGAGGGTGATAGTGGGGAAAAAGAGCTTTGGACGGACATTTAAATGTCATGTGTGACTAAAAACAGCACATTATTTGCTACCTTAAGGCCTGCCCTTTTAATTCCCATAGTGCAATATATTGCATTTTTTCAGAATAGCTAGGAAATGAGTAGATATTAATTGTTGCCATATATGGCAGCTCCATGCTACAGAGATGTTGAACAATGTTGAACATGTTGGGTTCACTAACGTTTTACACATAGAGTTACCCTTCTAAACTATACGTGTTGTCTTTTTTTAGTCAATTTATGTATTCAGGTTTGTAATCTTCGTACTGTACAATCGTAAGTTAACGTTCTTATTTGCATATTTGCGGTGTCGATAACATACTGCCACAGTTTGAACACAGACGAACCTGTTTAAAAAACGGCTTGTCTCTTGCGCATCAGTTTGGCTTTATGCTCCTCACTCCAAAACAGATATTTGAACGGTAAGTCTGTCTCCTCTTCACTCCAGTTAATGCGTTGTCCGTCATTTTACCTCAAAGGCCGAAACAAAATCATGAATATTCAATGAGTAAAGGACGGTTCAGGCAATGATTGGATGTTGTTACTACTTAACATTTAAAGCTCTCACTATTCTTTCTCTATTTTGGCCCCGTTATGTGCAAAAATCTACTAAATAAACAAAAATAGAAAATGTAAAACGGTATTTTAGCCGGTGTCCCAGCTAACAATTTTATGTTATAAGAACGTTTCTGCAACGTTCCCATTAAGTTATAAATACGTTATTTCTGAAAGTTCTTAGAACGTTCAAAACGTCGTTTTTAGACGTTGCATTAACGTTCTTATTTGGTTATAAGAACGTTATATAAAACGTTATTAGAACTTTCCAAATTCTCATTATAATAACGTTCTTTAAAACGTTATTAGAACGTCCCATTAACAACGCAATGATAACGTTTTAATGCTCACGTTTTTAGAACACTCCACTAACAATGCAATTATAACGTTTTTATGCAAACGTTTTTAGAACGTTTCTCAATTGTAGATAACGTTAAGGAAACGTTCTACTAAAGTTACTGCAAGAACGTTTTTGATAACTTTGAGAGAACCTTTAGAGAACGTTAGCCAAAGTTATGAGAACGTTCCCTATTAGCTGGAGTTAAACGCAGGGTTCATGTTTGAAAACTCCCAAGTGCCTAAGGAAAATGATCATCTACTCATCTTCAAGAAATTTTACACTAATAACCTTTTATAATTTAAAAGTACTAGCTGAGTCCAGATGAAGTCTGTTGAGGCATACATCCTCTGTTTGGGAATCACTGTTCTGTGGTGTAGGTGGGTTCACGCAACATTGACTTTGTAAGGAGTGCTGACAAAAACACTTCCTAAGGTTTCTGTTTTAGGTGTCATTAAGGGGTTGTGTATGTTCCCTTGCGGTGTTCTTATCATGATGAATTGAAGGCTGTGTTGGCTGTTGAACAGTATTCCTCCACTCCACCCCTTTAAACAGTGAGCCAAACAGAGAATCACTAAAAACAAAAGTCCAAATGTCCTTACATCCAGTTGGTTAAAAAAAGAGAGAGTTAGGTATAGCCTGACTAAAAGAACAGGTATCACATTTTGTGGTACTGTGAAGTGAAATGTCTTTAATTAGACTGAATTACTAACGTTTACCAAACCACTAGGGTCTAGTCTTGTTTTTAATCACTTTATTAAGTTTCTGGTTCTCTTCAAAAGCTGGAGCTCTTTGTTTTAATGATGTTTGAGCCTTATTGAAAGGGTTGGGAAACATTTGGTGATACACGGTCACTTTAAATGTTAATCTTCTTTTGTGTTCCACAGAACAAAAAATGCATTGAAAAGACTGTGAGTCTTCATTTACATGTGCTTGAAGAGCAACTGTGGGTGAATATTAGCTTCAGGAGACAATAACCTGAAGACACACAAATAAACATTAACATGTACAAAACTTCTATATAATAAATAATGTGTCATTCTCTATTTGTTATAAACAGATCCACCTTCACACATTTATCACTATTATATTTTTCGTCATGTTATGAAATAGAGTACATGAAGTGCCAGGAAAGATTTAAATGTTTTCTAAAAGAACTGTAGATGGGAAGATTTTGTCACTTATTAATATGGACTGAGCTAAATCAGAATTTGTGTGAGAGACAAAAATAAAACATGGGTCACTTCAATGTGTAGACCAAGAACCAATCACAAAAATGGTCTTAGGCTGCACAAAGATGTTGATCCCTAAGATGAAAGATCCAATTCATCCGTCTAAGATTAAACGGCTCACACTGAGGCGAGGACAGTATTGAAAAACAAAGCGCCGAGGGCTGTGTGTGCTGGGAGGTGGGGGTGGACGGAGAGAATAGAGCATCTGTCACACTCTGCTGCACATTGACTGCTGGGAGATGTTTTGGGTGGGGGTCACAATAAGGAAGAAGTGGAGAGTCAAAAGTCAGCATCTGTGTTTAGCGTTTACTTTATGAGTGGTAAGGACATCCAAAATGAGTAGAATGTGAAAACTATTAAAAATAATTATGGTGAGAATTGTTTAAAGGGTGTATAAAAATATTTGGTTAAAGGGATTTGCCACTAGAGGGCAACACACAAAATCATGATACTGTATTATAACTGACAATATTATAACTGTGTATAAAACTGTACTTCAATTAAGGATTGGTATTAAAAATATAAAAAGAGAACAAAAAGAACACAAAATAACCTTGACCTTTTCCTTGAAAGATCAAGTGATTAAAGAGCTTATACAGAGATACATCTGCACAGCCATAAGGTTGTGATTTCTGTTGGGAGTTAAAGACCATGATATGTGAATGTTATCCTGGACAGGGTACAAGGTGACCTGACTGCACCAGCTGTGCATCTGGCCCTTATGGAAGTACAGTGCTAAATCATAGTCAAGCATAAATACTGTTTACTGTAAAGTCTGTAAAAGCCGTAAGCAGATTGTGGAATAATGAAACCACTGTGTATTTGAATAAGACTGCAAACATTACTATTCAATATATATATATATATATATACACACAAATATGTTCATTTTTGAAAAAAAAAATTTATTTAGCAAAGATGCATTAAGCTAATAATAATAAAAAAAAGGCTTGAAATTTCTATTCATTAAAGAATTCTGAACATTCTGTCATAGGTTCCACAAAAAGAATAATGGCTGTTGAAAATTCAGCTTTGCCATCACAGGAATTAATCCTATAGGCAATGTCTCAGTTTTTATGCCAAATACACACACAAAGAGAGCAAATTGTGTATTGTTACAATAGGTTTTATTTTGTGTATTTATTCCTTGAGGTAGACATTTTGACATGTAATAAACAATTGCGTACTCCGAACATACAGCATTGTAACAGTGCGGTAGATCATATTTTACATGTATTAATTTGTATGACTTTGTCCAGTATATTGCATTTGTAAGTGTAAAAGTAACATAAAATTTAAATTTAAATATTAACTAGACTGTCATTTTCATTTCGGTTTGTACATTTCAGTGTATGTCCCACTTGCCTCACCATAACAAAAGCTCTCTATTCTTTCACAAGCCTCATTTAAAACAGAGAAGGGTCAGAGGGTCAGAGGAAAACACATCCAGTGATCAACTCAGGGGGCTGGGACAGCTCTGTGGGTTTCCATAGTAAACGTCACAATAGGTGAATAGTGGAAAAGACTGCGAAGAGCCTTTTAGCCTTTTTGCAGTAGCCCTGTGGAAGCCAGATATATTATGTGTCCTGTAAAAATATGTTTTGCATTGTTATCATTGAAATACTGTAAGGTTACAAATACATTTTTTATTATTTTAATGAAAGACATGGCAAATAAACTACGCTAACTAGACAATAAAAGACAAAAACATCTGTCAAACTCAAAAACTGTATAAGATAAACAGTAAGTATGGCTTCATTCGCACTTCCTGAGGGAAAACAGCATTACATTCAAAGTTTATAGAGGAACCTTACCTTATATTCCTAAAATAAGACCGTTTCTTATCTGATTTCAGTGTTGAAGAACATCCACAACCTTACTACTGACACATGCTCGCTAACAAAATGTATGAAAACCTTACATTACACATGACGTATGAAACTCATGTGTTCTCTGATTTACAATACAGTCTTCATTTTTGTGTATTAACAAATTCTTTCTCTTTTCTTTTCGATTCCTCTCTTTCAGTCTTTCTTTGGCTTGGATTTCATTGATTGAAGCAGTGGATTAGTACTTGCCACCATAATGTGCTTCACTGCACAACATAATTATAGAGAGAGAGAGATTAAAAGAGGAAAGGAAGAGAACAAAAAAAAGAAAGTGATTTCAGGGATACAAAAGAGTGTCTGTGCTACAGGTCTCATTAAAGCTGCAGTCAGAATTAATGCTGATGCGCATAAGAGAGACATCTATCATCTCAGTCCGTAAATGGTTTTACACCATAATTATATTTGCCCTGATGTTTGTTAGGTTCAAGTATTGCTATAAACGTGCATAAAATAGGATTGTTTGACATCAAGTAGACTCAGGGATACGTGTACTCTCCCGGGCCTCCATAAGACTGTGTCTCCAGAGGCCGAAGACTACTGGTCTTACCCACAGAATCTGCCTCAAGATCGGACTGAGTGGAAAGTCTATCGGGCCTGTAGCTCTGGAGGTCCGTCCCACAGCTTTCATTGACATTCCCACCACTGTCGCTGTTCTGCCGTTCTGTCTTGTCCCTGATCGTGTATGGTGACACTCTGGCAGTTTTGGACTGGTCGAAGCCAAACTTCCTGTTGCGTGGGAGTTCGGCAGCAGCGTGGCTGCTGTGAAGAGGTGTGGGAGTGTGTAGACCCAAGGGCAGCAGAGAAGGGGTACTTTGAGGGTAACTAGCACTCAGACCACATTGCTGGGTATAAGTGTACCCTGGTGCAGGTGGCAGGTATGCAGACGGCAAAGCAAACGCTGGCGACGGAAGATAGGATGGTTTAGGCAGCAGGTGTTGGCTGCTGTAGGATGATGGGTAATCCTGAGATGTGGGACCAGCACTGTACTGCTGTTCTGAAAGATCACTTGTGCTCCCCTTCAATGGGTCTAAACCAGGAGGCCCGTCTGTGCTGTACCCCCCAGGCCATGGCTCCTGGTGCTGCTCACTTCTTAGGAAACTTCCATGTTCTGGTAAAGCCGAGTTGAAGGAATACCTCTCTGCATAGCGTTTTAGCAAGCTAGAGGCACTGAGGGCACTGATGTCGTCGGTGTAGCCTGAGAATGCAGGGCGACTGGGCTGTGGAAAGGGGAGGGGCTTAGGGTGAACTGGAGGTGATGTGGTGGAGGAGACATCATAGTGTTGCTCCGCCCACTCAGATGACCACTGCATCATTGCCACACCTGGAAAACCAAAATAATAAAAACAGGTTTTTCACATACTGTATGCTAAAAGAATATTTGATGTGACCTGTGTTAAAGGGATTGTTCACACAAAAATTAAATCATGAAAATTCGACATTATGTTACTATTAATTTGTATTAGTTGAGAAATGATTCACAAGATAGCTAGAGCAGGTATTTAAATGGATAGTTCATCCAAAAATGAAAATTTTGAAAATTCCACATGATGTTACTTTTTTTATTCCTTGCTGAGAAATAATGCAAAACAAAGGAAATATGAAAAGGGATCATCAAAAAATTTAAATTCAGCTCTATTTTACTATTAATTTTCATTCCTCCTTAAGGAATAATTCAAAAGATAGAGAAAGGAGGTATTTTAAATGGACAGTTTACCCAAAAATAAAAATTCAGAAAAATTCTGCATGATTTTACTATTTTATTCATCATTGAAAAATAATGCAAAAATTAGGTATTTAAAGAGAAAGTTTAATCAAAAAATGAAAATTCAGATAATTCTGCATGATGTTGCTACTATATTATTTTATTTTATTATAATTTTTTTTGTTGTTGAGATACAGAGTAGTTATTTAAAGGGACACCCAAAAAATGTCAATTTTGACAAATTTGCATCATGTTACTATTACTTTTTATTCATTGCTGAAAAATAATGCACAAGATAGTTGGAGGAGGTATTTAAAGGGCTGGTTCATCGAAAAACAAAAAATTAGACAATTCTGCATGTTAGTATTATTATTTATTCCTTGTTGAAGAACAATGCAGTCATTATTTTACTACTACTTTTAAGTTATCATTGAGAAATAATGCACAAGATAGCTATTTACAGGGACAACTTAATCAATAATTATTCATCATTTACTCAATAAATATTTTATTTCTGAGTAAACCAACCATTTAAATACCTGCTTTAGCTATCTTGTGCATTGTTTCTCCGCCATGAATAGAAAATATTACCAACATCATGTGATTTAGTGGTGTTGGAGGCAAAACCCCTTCAACTTCACAACTGGACTGAAACAAGAATTTACCATATGGAAGCACTTAGTATTCTGGACAAGACGTAATCTATTCTTCACATCTTAATCCGTGCTAATGTAATCTCAGGAACGTTGCACTCATCATCCTCACACATTTTGATGAGTGTAGGACAAATTAAATGAGCGATTGAATGCTGGATTTACAAGCAGTTATATTTATATATGTTTGTGTGTACATCTGTTTCTTTTTTCATGTGCCTTCTGGAAGATGAAGGCAGATTAGAATCAACAGATTAGAACAAAATTCTAGAGAGGGTAGGAGACATTTTAAACAAATATAAATGAACATTATTCACCAGGGTTCTTGAGAGTTGAGATTCCTTGCTATACACAAACACTCTTGTTCATTTAAAAATATCTAATGCAGAAAACCAGTCAAATGTCTGTTTCTATAGATTCATCTGCTTTATCTTTATATTTATATGTTTATGGTGCTCCCCTCCAATTCACACACTCCCTAAAACTTCCATTGAAGAGACAGGATCCCGTTCATCAATATGGCTGCACCCGGAATGCTAAGAATTCAGCCTGGGATCTATTTACAAAGCACATCCTCTACACACACACACACACACACACACACACACACACACGCGCGTGCACGCTTCAGGTTGGACATCATAAGAAGACTTTTTTTTAACGTATGGTCAAAGATCTGCCATGCTAAATCAATTAGTCATAATACTGCAAAATGCTTTGAACTACAAATGATCTTTGCTTAGATGCTGGCCACCATGTAGCTAAAAATTTTAATATAAACTCAATGTAAAGTTTTTATATCAGTAAAAAAAAAATGTATGTATATATATATATATATATATATATATAAAATTCAGGACTTCTTATTCTCCCTATGATTGTGAAAAAACAGCTGGTAAAGTCATTATCCTGATGAACTACTGATGAACACACACTTTCCAGCAGAATCATATTCAACATTTACACACATCTTATAATAATGCATGTTTTACATGCATTAACTCACCATGCTGAATTAACAGAAATTCTGTATCAGCGTGTTATTTTTGTGAGTTGATCGTATATGCTATTGGTGTGCAAAAATCTTTCCACCATAGCTCATAAACCTGAAAGAAAGATAAATTATTACTCCACCTTGCACTTTCTTCAAATAAACATATCACCATCTTAAAATTTCACATACCAACACAACCACATAAACCTATAGGAACAAACAGTAAATGTGACATTATGATGTATAAACACAAAATGCATGTGCAACCAAAAGGATGTTTCTCCTCTCATTCTCTTTAACATGCAAACTTTAGCATCACATGCAAAATCTATTAACTTGGATTTAAACAGTTCATGAGAGGCAGAGATGAAGACAGAGTGATTTTACAATACAAACTGATAAATACTGTCATGGAATTTCACATGCATTAAGAAACATACCAGTCCCTCTCCTTTAATCTTCATTGCATTGTAGCAGTTATAAGTAAATTCCAAGCTTTACGCTGCCATGCCTCTCACACTCTTTTTTGTCTCTTGTCTCTTGCCTCTTCTTTTTTTCTTCTGTCCAACTCTGCACTACCTCCCTCTGTCCCTGTGACAACAGCCCACATGCACAGCCCCTCCCCCACCCAAATACTCCCCTCCCCCTGCCCTCCCTTTTTGTTGAAAGTATTTAAGCAGAGAGAGAGAGCTTGAGGATATTTTACTGTTAAATAACAGGGTTTGTAAACTGTTTCATGCACAAAAATGGCATTTGTATCAGTCTAATGCAATGACATATTCAAATTTTTTATATCAAGTAAACAGCTGAGGGTGCTGTTGGCTGTAATACTACTGCTGGAGTGTTGAAGATTCCTGGAATGCGCATTTGCATCCTTTACCACACACACACACACACACACACACACACACATATATATATATATATATATATAATTATTATTATTTATTTGTTTTGTAAAAGTTTGTTGTGTGAAGTAGGCTATATTATCAATAATAATAATAATAAATCCCCGTTATGTCAGTCTAAAGAGAGACTTAATAAACAGCAGGCACCTGGAGTCACAAAAAGACTTAAATTTAAAAGACTAAAGACTAATAAAAAGAATAAAAAGACTTTTACCATGACATTTTCAGCTGTAGAAATGTTTGTGCAAAGTCATGTTCGAAAAGCTCATATTGTGGAAGTTTTGGATGTTTTTTGTGGAACGCTATCAGTACCCAAAGCAGAGAAACAGTATGTGATTCATATCATACTTTAATTGGACAGCTTAATAATTCAACTAATGACTCCACATGTAGCTTATTTTATCTTTTTTTAACACTGCTGAGACGTCTTCAGATAGAAAAAAAAATGGTTTCAATACACTCACATTTTCCACAAATTCACTATTGCCTTTGACAGGTGATCAATCACATGACAAAGAAATGTTCCTGTAGCAAAGATGGCAGCTTCTAGGGTTGTGGCTAGAAGGAAAGCAGCAAAAAAAACGGAAGCTAGCAATAAATGAAAATTTATACCTATTAGATTGTGTTTCATCTACACCTACCCCTTACAATAATGTAAAAACAGTAATTATTGTTGTACAGTGTGAGCAAAATGCGCTATATTGATGTGTGCATGCCGCATGCCCAATAGTTTTTTTCTGTATCCCTTCTAGCCTTAACCAGCCTCCAGGTTGAATCCTTACGGATCACGGACAAGCCAATTGCCATTGAGATGAATGGGAATGCTAGCAACTTTTCTTCAGATATTGTAGACTTCTATGGTTAATATACCATCAACCATTATAATATGTTGGTCAACAGCCTATATTTTATGTGATTCACCAGATATCAGTTTAATTTGTCTCAAAAATCTCATAGTTTAAACACAGCTGCGAGCTGAGTTGTTGCTGGAAAATATAATGATACAGGCAACTTTTTGAGCAATGTTGCTGGGTATGTTTTTTTTTTTGAGTAATGTTGCCATCAACGGGCAACTAAGTGAGACACAGGGCCCACGGCTGATCCAGGTATAAATTTGTTACCCATTCTCAATGGGAAAGGGCCCAAGCAACATTGCTTAAAAAAAGTTGCATGGCTAAATTGCTCAAAATCAGCCTTAGAGTCAGAATGTTTTACAAAAAAATTTTGTTTGTTAAAGAAAATTATTAGTCCCATTGTAAATGACTATTATTCTTGATATTGCAAAAAAATTTGTGAAGCCAAAGTGTAATTTTTCTGAGGACTCTTATCAAAGCATTATAATATTTTTATTAGAATTAGAAATGGTACTTTTGTAGCTATTCACATTCTCTGAATCTGGTTTGGAGAACTCAAAATCAAGCCACCTAAGCTTTGCTGCTAATCTGTTTAGTTGGAGGCTTAATACAGTGCCCAGGCAATGGATCTCCAGCAAGCTAATTAGCTGTCATGGCATTAGCTCGTTGTGTGGAAGTCCAGTAAACAAATCCCAGTGTCTTTTCCAGATTTATCTATATGCATCATCGTCTTAGGAAAATTAGCACATAGCATGATATCATGTACTAATACATTTAATTTCTTATTGATAAAAAATTACATTTTTGATAGACTAGAATTCATATGGATTTGTAGTATGTTTTTATTGGAGAGGAAACAGATGGTCCTTCACAGCTCTTCAAACGGCTAACATTAAATGCTGTAACAAGCTTGTGTATCTTGTCAATTGTCTATCAAATGTCTGCTTTTTGTATCCTGTCTTAAAACTTTAAACTCAAATATTAAATGGATCACTCCTGTAAAACAAACTGGAGTAATTGTACTGCTAAATATGGAAGGAATGAAGTCATGCCTTAAAAGAGCCAATCACCTAGTTTATTTTAAAATGTGTGTACAAAAATTTTGTCCTGTCTGAAGACAGAATAATGAACAGTAGCTAGACTAAAATGAAACCTTGGTTTTATTGACTTTTTGTGTGAAAAAAACACCATCCTATGATGGTGTTTTTCTTATTTTTCATCTTATGCACACGAAGAGTTAACTCTAATACACAAAACATGCAACTGAAAAGAGGTCCCATTGTATGTAAAAGATTTTTGATGTCTGTCCATGTTCGCTTGACTCCAAATCTCACTTAGAAAGCATGTTTTTATTTCATTATTGCCTTGACTCAGAAGAGAAGTTCACATTTCTCTTCACATTTCAATGTAATAGTTAAGTTTACTGTATAATTTGTGCAATGACATGGAATTATGTATTATAAAGACTCATAATACACAATTGATGTTCTAAAAGCTGCCTTTGTTGTTCTGTAACTTGCTCATCTGTGTAAAGTCAGAGTTTAGGGTGGAACAGGTATTGTTGACAGAAAGGAAGTACCCTATAAATGACATGTTGAAATTGTTGTGTCCTGTTGTATAAACTGTAGTCTAGACAAAGCAGAAGGGGGCTTTTAAATGACAAAGATTCACCACAGGTTTCCATGTGCATGCTATCTAAAATGTTGTTTGTTTTTGTTTGTTTTGTGGTCTGCTCTTCAAGATCGCTGCCTATAATATTACTCTCGGCCATCTAGTGCATCCAGGAGCCTAAACAACAAAAAGAAAGTATACTCAGTAAATATATATGATTCACAGTAAATACAACAACTAAAGATATATTTGATCTCTTACTTGAAGTCGCCCCCATCTAGAAGTTTCTTGTAAGTGTTGATCTCTGCTTCTAGTTTCATCTTCATATTAAGCAGGGCTTCATAATCCTGACCCTGCTCTGTGATCTTTGACCTTAGCTGTGACAGCTCAGATTCAAACTGCAGTACTATGGTGTTGTACTTCTCCATCTCTGCGTTTGAACGTAGCTCTGTGTTCCGCAGCGTGTCCTCAAGCGACGCTTTCTATAGAGTTTCATCAGACAGTTTCATCATAAACTTAAAGTTTTATTAAAAGTGCAACAATCTAACACTTTTATAATAATGTGTGCATGTGCATGTTACCATGTTTTGTTGGGATGCAAGCTCTATTTCTAGCGTTTGAATCTGTCGCCGTAGGTCATTCATCTCCATCTGTGCTCCTTGTAATGCTTCTGTGTTCTGAGCCACCTGCACCTGAACTTCTGAGATCTGAGGAGAAAGTTGGTTAGATTTGCTTGAACGAGTTCAGTTAAAGCAAAATTATTGTTATGTAGTGGTCAGCGGTTCTGTACCTGGGATTCGTGCCACATTTTGAGTTCCTCTGCATTTTTAAGTGCCATTTTTTCATAGTTAGCTCTCATCTCTTCCATTACTTGAGACATATCCTGCCCCTTCGGTGCATCAATGTCCACCTGAACACCTGATTGGGCAATCTGGTTTCGCAGCTCCCCAACTTCCTGTCAAAGTTGAACAGAATGAAAATCTGAGACATTTATAGTATAAAATTATACCTTTCAGTAATATGGTGACTTTTCCTGCATATTGATGATGACGGCATGTTGTGGAAGTAAAAACTCAAGAATATTCTTCTGATCAATCGAATGCTTTTTAAAAGTTAGCTCCAAATTTTTCGACAAAAAAACTGTGCTCATCAAATGATAATCATGGAGTCTTTAAGCTTATTCTGTGTGTCTAGTGCAGCTAATGTTATGTGGCTCTTATGCAATAGTTGCTTACATTTTCATGGTTTTTCTTGAGGAAGATAAGCTCTTCCTTCAAGGACTCAATTTCACCCTCCACATTCACGCGACCAACGTTGGTGTCATCAATGACCTTCTTCAGACCAGCAATATCTCCTTCCACGGACTGCCTGATGGCCATCTCATTCTCAAACCTATAACACACAAAAAATAGCCTTTCAAGTAATGCACTAAAATGTTCTGTGTGCATGTCAACAGTCCTCCATCAAGCATCTGTCAGACTGAAGATTTCTGGCTTGTCTATTTTGTGACTATGAAAATGAGCATTTTCAGAAGCATGTTCTTTCATACCAAGTTACAAGATGTATTTTTAAGTTGTGTGGTGCAATAAGGAAAACTGACTTGACTCTGAAGTCATCTGTAGCCAGACGAGCGTTGTCAATCTGCAGAACAAGACGAGCATTGTCCAAAGTGGCATCAAACACCTACAGGCAAAACAAAGCATATATTTCACCAAACAAAATCTGTTTTTGACGTCCATTCAGCTCTTTTCCCCCTTTAACAACTCTACTGAAGATATGATTTGTCAGATGGTTTTAATTATAGCATTCTTGGAATGAGGTTCAGATGTATGTGTTCTTATCTAATCAACCAATTACCTATAATCAGATTTACTTTATAAAACTTTGGATTAAGAAATGTTCTGATTGAGTAAGACTAAAATATGAGACTGAAGTGTTTTTTGACTTTGACAGGGTATTTTTGGTTTATGGCTATGTTTAATGTACTGTATGAGAGAGAATTTGTGCATATCTGTAAATATACTGTATTATCTATTATAAGTGTGTAGTGCAGAATATTTGAATAGAAGAAATGATCAAATAATGATCGTACTATTTGTCTGTGTGCCACATCCTGCACTGGTGAAAGCGGAAGCTGTTATGCATGATCATGTGCTTCTGCTTATCAGACCTGGCTGTCTGAAATTTTCCTAAATAAAAAATGTTAGCATTTGTTAACATTCTTTTTTAGTTTAGAACCTTTTTTATTAGATTAGTTTTGTACTTTGCAGTTTTACAACTGGAATGATGGCAAAGATTAGACATTTTGGAACAATAAATGTTATGTAACGACTCAACCACATCTGCTATAAATGATGGAGTTCTACTTTTACGTTCTTATTGTGTGCGAGAGTGCCATTGTGGCTGTGTAGGTGCATTTGCGCGTGTGTGTAATTGCTTATCCCACATCTGTTTTGCATTATGACTCTAGTCAGAGACTCTGTAGGAAGTTTCAGCTGGTTGTAATCGGTCAAACATTCTTCTAATGCTTTAGAAATGATTGTGAATATTCTATTTGTTGACCGTTGTCATGGTTGCACAGATTTTTAAAACCAAATGTGGAGGCTTTTGAAGAATTCCCTCAGTCATAACCAGAATACATATAGAGAAAAGCAGAAGAAGCACAAAAGAAAGAGGAGAGAAAGAACAGGGCGTGTGCCACACCCTTCATTGAGATCTGCGGAAATCTGATCATGCGTTTTTATTGCACTGAAGGGTTCCCATGAACACTACAACTTTTTTTATTTTTAATATTCTTAAGAACATTAGTTTTAGTAAAGTTGAAGTAAATATAGTTTTCATGAGTTTAACATCCAGAACACAAGCTGGAAAAAAAGGTTAACCAAGAAAATGTGCTTTATGTTGTAAATTGATTCATTCAAGTTTATATAATATAATATAATATAATATAATAATTTATTATATTACAAACTTTTCTGTCGAAATTAATACATAAGATCTATATTTTCTGCTTGTGCAAAACTTTAATTCTAGGTTTTGCGTCTTCATTTCAGTTAGATTACTATAATTCAAAACATGTGGTCTCTCCTCCTCCTAACATAAATAACAGGCTGCTCTCGCAATCTTTTAAATGCTTCCTTTTGCAGATCGAACTTCCATCAAAAGGAAAATACACACTTAGACAAATCATTTAAACCCAACAATGCCTCTCACCATCCTCCTCAGGTCATCCAGGATTGCGCTGTACTTGCTGTAGTCGCGTGTTTCTGGTCCACCTTTCTCCAGGGCCTCTCTGATCTGCATCTCCAGTTTGCTGTTCTCCTGCTCCAGCCGGCGCACCGTTTCCAGGTAAGTGGCCAAACGGTCGTTCAAATTCTGCATATTGCCTTTCTCATTGCCCAGGATGAACCCTGTGGAGGCAGAGCTTGCCTGGGACCCCGCTGAAAAAGCACCCATGCCGGCTGAGCTCACCTTGAAGGCTGTGGAGGAAGAAATGCCCCCACTTCTAGGAGCAGAACGGAGAGACATGGACGAGGCGGATGAGATCCTGGTGCCCTGTCCACCTGCCCCGCCATACGTACTAGCGGCACGGTGTGCCGGCACAGAGCGGGAAAAGGAGATGTGAGAGGCCTGAGGTGCGTAGAAGCTCATGGTGGTGGAGGAAGGAAGTACTGAGTGCACGAGAAAATGAGTGTATGCTGAGGTACGTCAGCCGTTAAGAGCTACAGGAAGAGAACTGTGTGGCTTTTATACCCCCACCAAACTCTTTCTGTTCCTCCTTTTCTCTCTCTGACTCACAGACACACACGCACACTGACCAGCAAAGACCCTGCCCACATGGTCCGTTTTTTCCCTAACTTTTTTTCAGTGATCTCTAACGCCCTTCCCACATCCTTTCTACCTCCTTTTCTGCCTCAAAATCACCCCTCTACCTCCCTCCATCTGAACCCAATCCTTGAGCTCATCTGGCCACATATACGTACTGCAATGAGATACAGCCCTGAGCTCAGGCTCATTATGTGCTTTCAGTCACACAATGTTTTAGTGAAAGCTTAAATAACAAGTCTATCTAAGAACAGAGGCTGAAAAAGAAAACAATGGTTTATGATTTTAATCAAGCACCTTTGGGACAGGCTACACCTATGTATGCATTTTCCCACATGTGAACTAGATTTAAACTTAAAAAAAAAAACCTTTAGATCCTTAATGATACCATACTTTACTATTTTAAAAAAAATCTTTATGTTCCACAAAAGAAAGGAACTTTTGAGCATGATAATTTAAATTTTTGGCTGAACTATCCCTTTAAGGCATCTAAACGTTTATTCACTGGGATGTTTTTGCAAACTGCAGTGCTACAAATAGTCTCACTTGTTTTTGGCCTTTTAAGGTCTTGCTCAAAATTATATAACTGTCCAAATTTGTGTTTAAAAAAACATTGATAAAGACTCAACACTGGGAGTTGTATAAAAAACAAGGTGATAAATGCAAAGATAATGTCTTAATATTTGGAGTTCATTGAATGGGGAACATTGTGAACATTGTCTCTATCAGGCATATTTGCTGTCTAAGCTCAAATTCTCTTGATGATTTCTCTTGTTGTAGCACAAAACCTGGAAAACCTATGCAAATCTATAGTCTTGGCTGAGATGAGAACTGTACAGTCCAACATAAAGTATTGTTGGTTTTGTGCAAGCTCTCACTGGGATCATATTGAACAATCTGGCATTATAAAGGACTATAAAAACTGTACAGTGTGAACCCAGCTTTAATGACACAGGTTTTGATATCCAAGAATGGCAAAAAACAATAACGAGTAGCCAATTGTTGAAATAAAGATGTTGCTTTGAAATACCTGTGATCCAAAGATCAGGACACCCAGAGGCCTAACACACCCAGGAGGTAAAAGAAACCTGAGGAGTTTGCACAAAGCATTTTTGAAAGCTGATCTTTTCTTTCTTTCTTTCTTTCTTTCTTTCTTTCTTTCTTTCTTTCTTTCTTTCTTTCTTTCTTTCTTTCTTTCTTTCTTTCTTAACATGCTTATCCAAACTTGTGTTTTCTTGAATTCAACGTTCTCAGCCATTTTTTTAAAATACTTACAGTATTAGCAACTTGCTATAAAACTTTTAACGTGCATCAAGAAACAATTCATGTTTCACTTTTTAAAAATAAATGCTTGTATACGCAGTTTAAAATACCTGTGATGTAAAAGGCAGCAGGATTCTATAGAGGCTGAATTAATTTCTCGTGGAACATTTCTCTGACTTGGAAGAGAATCTTTGCTAACTGACTCTTGTTGGTGGTTATAATGCTTTCTCTGTTTCAAGAGTGCAATCTGCAGTGTCTTTGTTTGAATGCGGTGTCCATAGATTCCAGAGAGCTTGGTTACCATATGAGTCATCTGTCCCATGATTTACTGGAGCTCTGAATACAAATCACAGGCTGCCCTGCAGCAAAAAATGTGCATGGTTTGATCCCCTCTTTTTTCTTCTCTCTTCTTCATGCTTTAAGTCTCCTGCATGCTCTCCAGCTAGAGCTTTTGCTCTAGAAGCAGCGAAGTACATCTAGTATTGATGACTCCTCGTGTTTGTTTCAATACACATGGCAACCTTATGTGTGTGTTTTGTTGTACTAGTCTGTTTCTAAGCAACGTTTTCATTTCCTTTCTTGTGGTTAGTCAAAACTGTGATGTGCACATCAACAACAGTCATACTGAGATGCATCACTTAAATCAGGAGGATAGAAAGCTGATCACAAGAAATCCTGTTTACAGTCTCTTCTTACTTCATTATTGAATTATTTCCGGTCAGTAGCCTAGTGGATGTCACATGTCTGGATAAAGATTTGCCGTGTATTGGATAAGGTCTGCAGAGCACAGACACATCACATTAATGGTTTACAAATGAAGAGTCCAATGAAAAGTTGGCAGACACAGCTGGCAGAGAGTAAGCAGACAGAGAGGAAAAGAGTGCCAAAAAAGCAGGAAAACGAAGGGACAGTGAGTCACACTCTACAATGAAGGAATTTGTATCACCCTGCCCCCTTTACCTCGTGTGACCTCCCCCACTCCTAAACTCCTTTTATTTATTTCTCTCTCTCTCACGCACAAACATGCTTGCTGTATTGCTTTATTTCTCAGTTACATGAATGCAGTGTTTTAAACTAGTAGGCTTATGACTTAGCTTCAAATTTACCATCATTATATTTATGAAAATCTGACAGCATTTTTTAACAGACTCAAAAAGGGTGGATTTTTACTCGAGTTGCACCCATTTCCAGATTAATCTAGATGAAATTGGCACGAAAGGCTGTAGAGAGAGAGCGAAATAAATGTCCTTGGCAACCACATTCAGTTCAACTTTTTATTTCTCTTTTGTGTTTGTCTGTTTTTTTATTCATGTTTCCAACTCAAATACTCTCAGGAAAATGAGAATAAAATAGAATAATGGAAAGCACAAGGAAAGGAAAAGCTGAATCTTTCAGTAAAGGGAAACTGGGATCGGATTACTCTTTTCTCACTCCAGCATTGTTTGTATGCTAGCATGTATTTTAGCTGTATACAATGTTTAAAGGTATAACGTTTTTTATGCTTTTTGATATTTTTATTCAGCAGGCATGCATTAAATTGCACAAATGTATAATATAAAAATGCTATTCTCTAACTTTTTTTTTTTTTTTTTTCATCAAAGAATTCTGGGGGAAAAAGTTTCCACAAAAATATTAAGGAGCACAGTTGTCTTCAACATTTATATAATAATAAGAGATGTTTTTGAGCACCAAATCAGCATATTACTGTGATTTCTGAAGGATGATACTGAAGACTGGATTAATGGCTATTGCAAAATATTAAAAAATACTGTAATATTTTAAGTTGTATTAATATTTCAAAATGGTACTGTTTTTACTATGAATAGTGTAATTACATCTCTGTAAGGAAATAAGCTGTAGTAATTACAAATGTGCACTAAAAACATCATACATAAACAATTAAAAGTGAATCTTTTATTTCAACCTAAATAGTTGTTGATATAAAGGCATTTATGTGTATTTATAATATGTCACTGAGATTTTTACTTCATGAGTCATCTTGTTTTGTGTGGCTGTAGACTAAGGCAAAGATAGAAGGCTGTGATTGGTTGGGGTGAGGTAAACTGTTATGATGGATTAGTGCGACAGACACACCCTGTGACATGCCACAGAGATTTTCTCAGCAGATTAAGAAATCATTTTCATGATTCATTTGGTAAGAAAAGGTAAAATTGGGTGAAACTTCAGGAATATGATGTCCTGACAACAATGATTGGCACCACAATACACACAGTCCCAATCCCTTCACTAGCAGCTTCAGATTCATGAAATACTTACGCTGCTTACTTACTTTGTTACTTATTTTGAATTCTTGTCGATGGAGAAAGATGCTTTTTGGCCATGGAACAGTGTAATATCTTTCTACAAGGGTTATTTAGACCTTGCTAACCAGCCAAACCTTGATTTCTTGATCTAAACCAGCAGTCCTCCAACTGCTAGTGTTCTGTAGACATGATGCAATTCCATACTCAGCCACTAGGGAGTGCTAAAAACCGCCAAAACTGTGGAAACACAAAACAGACTTGCCATTATGTTATTAGTTTACTGCTAGCACATGTTTTTACTCAGCTTTTTTTTTTTTTTTCATTTTCAGCTCTCACATTTGTAAAGCATTTGTATTCGTCTTCAGAGCTCACTGTCTATTCATTCTACACTACATTTCTCTCTGTTAATGCTGGGTTGAAATTCAAATTTGCAGTTGCAGTCATCCAACTTCACGTTTTTTAAATTACATATTGTTTGAAATTTCTCAATTTCTCTTTATTACTGTAATTCACAGTTTTGCAACCGTTCCCACTGTGACATAGTCATACATGGATGTGGTAGGCTGACTTATTTGTCTTTGTCTTTTAAGCCTATTAAAATATAACAACACCTCATTGTCTGTTTCTAGTCCCTCGATCTTACCTGAGTACTGTTTATGTAAACCAAACCACTCCTTCATTTCATCACCTTGTACTTACAAAGAAGGCTTTCTCATTCAGTGAAACATTTATCCAAAAGCAAACAGATGTTATGAACACTTTCGCAAAGCTGTCACTCTCGAGCCAATTGTTTGACATTATTGCTGTTATAGATTTACCCCCTGGTGCCCCAAAAGGGAAATCAGTTGTGGTGCAGTTCTCCTGCTTAAAGATCTGTTTTAATGACAATCACCTGTTTTTGCCTGCAGGACACCACACCTTTTTTAATTCACTAGAATTAAACTCTGGAAAAATCATGCCTCAAGCCTGAAACAACAGGTCACCCAGCAGAGCACTTAGCAGGGCTGTTTGTGGTCATGTTACTCTACAAACCAACTCATATGAAAGTGAGAGACGTGCATTCCAGGAGTCACTGATCAGAATGAACATGAAGTAGTAGAAAACCTTCCAGGAGAACTGTGGGTTTCTTGTGCCTTTCCCCATTTTATATTCTCCTTTTATTTATTTTTTTTATGAGTAGAAGAAATTTACTAACTATCATTAAGATAATTATATTATTCATGAATAATTATTATATTCTTGATCAATGTCAATGTACTTACTTGGTCAATGTACTTATCAATAATTAATCACTCTTCTGTTATGATTTCAATCATTTATTATTTTAAGTGGCTGTGTGTGTATTTGTTGAGAGGTGACTAAATGTCTGACACATATCAGGACTAACAGTATTTACTCCTTTACTGTGGCATCTTCCAAAGAACAGATATGCAGATATGCAGTTGCAGTTGATTTTTGCGTAATCTTGTGTAATCTTCAATTCCAGAGAGAAGATTAGTTTCGATTACTTTGTTATTGTATGTACTTTACTGGTCAATAATTGGGGATCAGTCTCTAATACTCACCAAAGCTGCATTTATTTGATCAAAAAAGCAGTAAAAATAATAATATTTTAATATATTTTAAAATGTACTTTATTCCTGTGATTTTCAGCAACCATTACTTCAGTGTCACATGATCCTTCAGAAGTCAACCTAACATGCTGATTTGATGTTCATTAAATATCTTTTATTATTATAAATGTTGATAACAGGCTGAGCTGCTTTATATTTTTGTGAAAACTGTCATGCATTTTTTTTCAGTATTCTTTGATGACTAGAAAAGTGAAATGGAAATCTTTGATCAACTTTATGCATTTTTGCTGAATAAGAGAATAAAAATAAAAATCTAGTATACCTATATCATGTTCATTCTCCATGTTTTCCCCATTTGTGCTGTAATCTTTTTTTCAGTTTTGTAAAAAAAAAAATGCTTTGTAATTACAATACTGTCAATAACTTGCAATATTCCTGTAAAATGCAATATTTGTTGCATTTATCATATGTCTAAACTGTCATGTCTTATCACATATGCATGTGAACACAGGATGTTTGTTAAGCTCAGCTTGAATTAATCTTTGGAGTCTGTCTGACCAGAGGAGAGAATCCGCCCTGC
Source organism: Barbus barbus (assembly GCF_936440315.1). Taxonomy (NCBI): domain Eukaryota; kingdom Metazoa; phylum Chordata; class Actinopteri; order Cypriniformes; family Cyprinidae; genus Barbus; species Barbus barbus. The sequence continues at coordinate 22,458,278 of NC_136741.1, read as the reverse complement.
TAGTAACAGTCATTGCACTTTTATATCTAATCTTCATTATAAACCAGCACCATGTCTACAATGTAAGTGTCCAGTTTGAATAGTTCTCTTAGGTTACGATAAGCCACTTACATTGCATTCAAGTTACAGTTTTACATTTTCTCAGCTCTTGCTTTCCCTGGGAATCGAACCCATGATCTTGGCGTTGCTAGCGCCATGCTCTACCATTTGAGCTATAGGAAAGCTATTTGCTATCACTGTACCAATACTGTCAGTATACCTTCATCAAGGGAAAAGACAGTTAAAAAAAACAACAACTTGATTTAGCTGTCTTTAGTCTGCCTTAACCTGTATTAACACAGGAGAACTGAAATTTGCCTATAGTGAAAAAGGGGAACAAAACCTGCCAGGACATTTTATGACAGAAGTACACAAACTTCTCGCTTATAAATCACTCTTGGCATGAATATAACGCACTTACATAAAGAATATAAATTGCACCTCTTTGGGAAGCTGTCAAATTTAGTTTAAAGGGACTTTTATCTAGGAATATAATTGTGTCTTTCCTGTTGATCACATATCTTGATAAAATCAAAATGTTTTTCCTTCAGGTTCAAAAGAACATATATTCATATAATGTTATCAGGAATGTAATGCCATTCCATTTAGGTACTTAAATTAAATGAAATATATTACAAATCTGTATGGATTTAAAAAACAAACAAAAAAAAAAATTAAAAAACGTTTTAGGCTTTCCTCTTAAGTTGTTGTTCCTTTAACTATGTTAATAAAGCAGATATTTTTATTAACATAGTACATTTGTGTACTGAGGAAGTGTGTATTATTTTGAAGTGCCCTATGGTGTGGAGGTCACACAGAAAGAGTATGCAATAGGATGATTGAAACTCAGATGGCTGAAAGCCAGCAAATATTGTACCCAGCAGTTAAGTCTTGGATTGTTATCTTTACAACAATTTACAAGTTGTACAGATCAACCCATGCCTTTTGCCTCCAGAAAAGTACAATATATGACCAACCAATGGAGTGTTTGTATGGAGGAGGCTACAAGGGGAAATCAGAGTTGTTCATGTAATGAGTTTAAAGGGTAATTGTTTTTGCATTTTTGCTGTAGATAGTGGGGACCGGTTCAAGTCAGTTAATTATTGGGTGTATATCGAAATTGCAAAATATATATACGTATATATATATATATATACTCATACAGTGGTTACACACACTCATAAAACATTACACTCTTTTGTGAGCCTGGAACTGCTGTTGCAGTGCACTCATGTCAATTAAGGATGCAAAAGTAAAGTAAAAGTAGAAATGCTTGATGGTGTCTTAGCATGTTCAGATTTGAACATAAAAGTAATATGTAGGCCTTCTGTAAGATTTGGAGTATTCTAAGAATTTCCCCTTTGCTCAGGGATCGAAGTGAAGCAGTTGTTAATGTATAACAGTCCTCTCGTCGTTCAACACCATAACTCTCCATACATATCTTGAAAATTGTTTCTTGACCAATAAGCTGGCATTGAGCCACTCCCTACACTCGATATAAGAGTTTGAGGGAGCGTCTCTCATCCCACCACTTTTGAGTTTCGAACCCCTCAACTCTCTGTTCTCTCTCACTCTCACGGCTGTGTTGTCCAGAGATGCTGAACTCCAAGAAAACTATGAAGTCTTTCAGCAGTCACTCCTCAGTAAGTGTGAGCAGAAACAGGAGGACCCCCCTCACCCGTTCAGGGATGGTTTCGAGAGAAGGTTGGGGCTCCAGTCCAGCCATATGCCCTCCAATTACAGCTGTAAAGGTCAATAAAAGTCTTCTGGCACCTCTGAATTTGGAGATTGACCCGAACATCCAGGCCATCAGGACTCAGGAGAAAGAGGAAATCAAGACACTCAACAACCGCTTTGCTTCATTCATTGATAAGGCAAGTTATCTCCTTTTTCATCTTGTCTTTATTTTTACATTTTGTGTGGACCTTATGTTTTCACATCAAATGAAATTTATTTTTTTGGACCTGCTAGTGAGGATCATATGCTGGTGTGAGGAAGTGATGTGATTGTGATAAAAGTAGGCCCAGTTCTATCTGTGTCATATTTTATCAAGACCCCCACTTGACTGACAAACCTGAAGGGACAATGTCCACCCTCTGTCATTAACACACCTTTGTCGCTTTTTGGGCAATATCAGTTTACTACCAGACGCAACGGCCGCTCCCTTATACAGTACATGCTTTTATAGAAACACACCTATCAGAGCACATACACAGCTAGCTTTGAACTCACATAATCTCTTCAATAAAGCACAGAGAGACTTTTGCACATTAATATGCACTTAAAAACTCATATGTAAAACTGCAAAAAATTAGTGTAGAAACAATTTTCACTCCAAAATTGGAAGTAAATTTCACAAACAATTACAAAGAAACAAAAAGTAACACCGACTGAAAAACGATATATATATATATATATATATATATATATTGTATACACACATACACACACACACACGCACACACACACATTACTTTTACTCTCTGCAACTCTTGATTTATTTTAATAACTTTAATGTACTTAAATTGTGCACCAGACACTATATAAGTATTGGATCGGAACTTGGTATCGGCAGATACTCAGTATTCAATGACTCGGATCAAGGGCACAAAAAAAAACCTGATTGGGACAACCCTAATTATTATTATTGTTATTATTATTAAAATTTTTTTGTAGAATATACTCCAATGATTTTTATTTTATTTACAACTTTTAAAAATCTTTTTTTTTTTTTTTCATTGTGCAGGATTGTTTTCAAAGATTTCAATTAATTAAAATTGTCATTTAAATAATAGCATTATTATTTTTAAGAATATTTTTAAATTGCCATCTAAAAATATACAGTGCCCTCCAAAAGTATTGGAACAGTAAAGACAAAATTGCTCTGTTGGCTGTGGAGTCAAGACATTTGCAAATATGATTAAAAGATGAATATGAGACAAAACTACAGAATGTCACATTTTATTATTGGGTGATTCAACACATTTTACCTGCTATGTTCAGCATTTTTAGAGTTTCATCCCTCTATCTGATGTGAGCATGAGTATTGGAACAGTTGCCTCACAGGTCTTTCTAAGTGATCAGCTGTGTCCTGTTGCATTAACTCTTCAGATATTAAAAGCAGGGAGTCGTATCAGTTATATCCACTACTTCTGTATTCTGAAACTTGCATTCGATGATGACACACACAAACCAAAAAGAGGAAGTCAATTAGAGCTCTAGCAAAAAAAAAGGTCATGGAGAAATCAAGTTTGGAAACCACCAGCAGCCAACAACGACCTGATCGGCTGAGAAAACAACAGTAGTTGATGACAGACAAATCATAAAAGCTGTGAAAATTAATCCTAAAAGACGTGTCTGTAAAATCACCAAGAACTTCCAGAAAGCTGGAGTGATGCTCTGACAATTTACTGTCCTCAGGAGACTTTGACACAGAATTACAGATGCTACACAGCAAGATGCAAACCTCTGACCAGCACCAAAAATAGAAAGGCAAGATTAGAGTTTGCAAAAAAGCACAAAGGTGAGCCAGAAGAATTTTGGAACTGTGTTTATGGACCGATGAGACAAAGACAAACCTTTATCTAAGTGATAGGAAAGCAAAAATGTGGAGAAAAAAAGGGAACCCAAGCATACAGCCTCATCTGTAAAGCATGGTGGAGGTGGTGTCGTGGCATGGGCATGCATGGCTGCCTCTGGAACAGGCCCTCTCAACTTTACTGATGACTTAATGTATGATGACAGTAGCAGAATGAATTTGGAAGGGTACAAAACCATATTGCCTACCAATATTCAAGAAAATGCCACCAGATTAATTGGGAAGTGCTTCATATTGCATCAGGACAATGACCCAAAACACCCTGCCAGCTCAGTCAATGAATTTATAAGGGTAAAGAAATGGAAAGTCTTAGATTGCCCAAGTCAATCTCCAGATTTAAATCTGATTGAACATGAATTTCACCAGCTGGAGAGGAGAGTAAAGGCAGAAACTCCCCAAAACAAACAACAATTGGAATTGGCTGCATTAAAGGCTGGGAAAAGCATTTCAAAGGATGAGACCAAGAGTCTGGTGATGTCTATGGGTCACAGACTCACTGCTGTGATTGTGCGCAAGGGATCTGAAACTAAATAATAGCTTTTAATCTTTTATATCTGCCTTATGTTCAACTGTCCCAATACTTATGCTCACATCAATGAGTGGGATGAACTCTAAAAGTGCTGTTCTTTTTATTTGGTAAATCATATATGTGTTGAAACAGCTAATAATAAAATGTGACATTCTGCAGTTTTGTCTCATATTCATCTTTTAATCATATTTGTAAATGTCTTGACTCCACAGCCAACAGAGCAATTTTGTCTTTACTGTTCCAATACTTATGGAGGGGGAGGGCACTGTACCTTCAGTATATAAACCTTAGTCAGGGTGGCACAAAATTTAATTTATTTAATAATGAAAATGAGGCTGAGGGATAAAATACAGTGTGTTTAATAGATTAGTCCTGTTTTTTGTTTTTATACCAACATTGCAATTATTCAGCTGGTAAATTTAATATATAATTTTAGTAGTATTTTAGTTTAGGATTTTTATCCATGTTATATTCAATATGGCATCTAAATTTTATTCAAAAACTTAGTCATGACAAACATTAATGTCCAAATGTAATCTGTCAACTATCCATGCATGCATTTTCATTTCCGATAAGAAAATGTTGCTTCCTTTTTTTCTTTTTTTTATGCTGCTTTTTCTTCTTCTCTTTCCCCAGGTGTGCTTCCTGGAACAGCAGAACAAGGTGCTGGAGACTAAGTGGTCTCTCCTGCAGGAACAGACGAGCCGCCAAACCAGCATTGATATTATGTTTGAGTCCTATATTGCTAACCTGCGCAGACAGCTGGATGGTCTAGGCAATGAGAAAGTGCGTCTGGAGTCTGGCCTGCGGGACATGACCAGCCTTGTAGAAGACTACAAGAGCAAGTGAGATCACTGGAAACGTCTGCACAGTGTCTTACATCTTGCATGTTTGTACACTTAAGTGTTTAAGGACATTCCACACACACATTCCAACAAACTTTGTACATTCCTCCTCAGGTATGAAGATGAAATTAACAAACGGAATGCCTCTGACAACGAATTTGTGCTCCTTAAAAAGGTCAGCACATGATGTAAAAGCACACACATATCATGTACTTTTAAAAACTGATTATAATGACAGTATAAGGTATATATTTTTCACTGTGCCTATGTTAGGATGCGGACGGTGCGTATCTAAATAAAGTGGACCTGGAATGTAAATTGGACAGCCTAACAGATGAGATCAACTTCCTTTGGCAGATTTACGAGGCGGTACCATTCACTCCCTTCACATTTCAAATAAATCTTTTAGTATAGTCATGTAATTCAATTTGCAGATAAAATGTATTGTGTTAACTGATAGTAAAACATAACTCTTAAGCGCTTATAACTCTTATGGTGTGCAAGCAATGTAAACCCTTTAAAAAAACTGTGATAAATGGAGGCATGAACAGGACTGCTCACAGTAATTCTAGTTCCATGTGTACAGGAGATCCGTGAGCTCCGGACTCAGATAAAGGACACATCAGTTGTTGTTGAGATGGACAACAGCAGAGACCTGGACATGGACGCCATTGTGGCTGAAGTTCGTGCTCAGTATGAGGAGATTGCCAACCGCAACCGTGCCGAAGCAGAGAGCTGGTACCAACAAAAGGTGACTTAACTTTCTTGCATTGCATGTTTAAAGATTGTAATATTCAAGCTTTTCTAAAGCTGCTCAATTGAATAGTAAATATGAGTTTATATGTATGGGTCTTTATGGGAATGTTCGTGTGTGCTATAAAATATTAGTATGAAGAAATGCAGTTGACGGTAACCAAACATGGGGATGACCTGAAAAGCTCAAAGGCTAAAATCGCAGAGTACAATCGAAGAATTGCACGTATACTCTCTGAGATGGAACTGGTTAAGGGACAGGTAAGAACCTTATTTAACACTATTGTCTTCTATAGTTGATTTGAACCCATTTCTCAAAATTACCCATAATGAATTGAACTTTACGTAGTTATTGAACTGAACTGATCAACACTGAACTGACACTAATATTCAATATTTTTGGTGACATCTGACAAGAACAAAGCAAGCATTCTTTCAGTAAATCTAGGTAAAGTCTATTATATGTGAGTTGCTCTGAGATGATCTCAATTAATCCTAGTTGATCTTAAGTTATATGTCAGTGTGGGAAGGATGTAATCTTTTGTCTCCTCTCATTTTAGCATTCAAACTACGAGGCACAGATCAAAGAAGCAGAAGAACGAGGTGAACTAGCTGTGAAAGATGCAAAACTGCGTCTGCAGGAGCTGGAAGCAGCTCTTCTCAGAGCTAAACAGGATATGGCTCGTCAGGTGCGTGAGTACCAGTCATTGATGAACATCAAACTGGCTCTGGACATTGAGATCGCCACCTATAGGAAACTCCTGGAAGGAGAAGAGAGCAGGTGGGTGCAGCTTCAGACTTGAGTGCTTGTTTATTGAAACAGAATCAAGAATTACAATGAACTCCAAAGGAATTCATGTATTCATTGTGTGTTCCTTCACAGACTGTATGGTTCATTCCAGACTCTCGTCATCTCTAAACCACACTGTAAGTTACTTTATTCACATAAAGCATCTCTTTTTATATACACATATGCTTTTTGAAGTATTTCACACCAGCTATGCATAAATGTGAGGTGCAGCTTTTGTGAAAGTGCTCTGATATAATTTTTCATAGCCTTGAACTACGACCTTGAAAGCAGCCAACTCACAAGTGTCTCATTCCAAAGTTCTGGGAAAGATATTCAGAAAACAGGCCTGGTTAAGCAGGAAGTTAAGGGTGACAGCGCTAGCAGCCTCACCAGCAGCACTGCCACCATCACCAAAAACACAAAGACCACCATCATCACCACCAGTGAGACAGGGAAGAAACTCGTAGCCACAGAGGGAAGTGTGCAAGTGATGGATAAGTCTGCAGACAAACAAGAGGAGGATGTTTTTGAATGACGGAAGAACAGATCGATTGTGTTGTGCACATGGCCCAGGATCAGGTTTTTATAGGTTGGCCTCCACCCCCTCCCCTGGGCTCCATGAACATGTCTAGTTTAGTATCTGTTGCTGAGGTGTGGCAGATCAGACTGAATTACAATAAATTGCATTAAATGTGTAGTATATTTCTACGGCCTTGTGGCAAACTCATATATGTGACCTTGGACCACAAAACCAGTCTGAAGTCGCTGGGGTATATTTGTAGTAATAGCCAAAAATACATGGGTCAAAATTATCGATTTTTCTTTTATGCCAAAAATCATTAGGATATTAAGTAAAGATCATGTTCCATTAAGATATTTTGTAAATTTCTTACTGTAAATATATCAAACTTCATTTTTGATTAGTAATATGCATTGCTAAGAACTTAATTTGGACAACTTTGAAGGCGATTTTCTCAATATTTAGATTTTTTGCACCCTCAGATTCCAGATTTTCAAATAGTTGTATTTCAGCCAAATATTGTCCGATCCTAACAAACCATATATCAATGGAAAGTTTATTTATTCAGTTGATATATAAATTTAAATTTCGAAAAATTTACACTTATGACTGGTTTTGTGGTCCAGGGTCACATGGGTCAGAAAGTATGAAAAATATATTTTGTGCACTTTTCTGTTTACTAGGCCCATATTCAAATAAAGTCAATACAACAAAAAAAATCAGTTTTCAACATTGAATTTTTAAGACTTTAGAAGGCTTAACACTGGTGGAACAGAAATAGACATTTTGTTCAAAATATGTAAAAAAACATTGTCTGGATATAATGTTACTTTATCTATCTACCATTTGTAAGGTAAGACTGAGTGCGGACATTTGTAACTTTGTACAAAGCTTCCAGATACATCCGCTTCCAGTTATTTTACGTGTACAAAAACAGTTTGTTAAGCTGCAATCATGAACACACTGGTTTGTAGCACAAATAGTTTTACTATTTAAATTGGCACTTTGTTATTCTTCTAGTTATTTACCTATATGAATTGGAGCTAATGAATTGGAATCTTGCACATTCACCAAAAAATAGCTTACTTCCGCATTGCAAAAAGAGTCTGATTGACAGTAAAAATGCAGCATAGAAATGAAGAGGTCAGGATTTCACCCATCCCTCCAGCTGACTTGAAAAAATAAATAAAAATTGATGCACGGTAACAAAGCAACTTTCTTTGAGCGTTCACATTTCTGCTGTTCTGCATTTTACTTCGAAGTTGCCTGTTTGAATGTGATCCTTCATTGCACTTCAATTCTGAGCCAACAGGAGGGGTTGTGCACAGAGAGAAAAAAAAAAAAAGTTTAACTTAAAACTAAAAAATTCTAATTTTCAGTATATTTAGAAACTTTATTTTAGAGTGTCTTGGCTAAAATGAGCAGAAAAAAAATCTAATGATAGGAACATTTATAATACAATAAACAGAAAGTATTGGTTCAAATTATCACAAGAAAACTCAATTGCTTGCTCTCAATCTTTAATAATAATAAACAATTGTGCAGATTAGTATTGACGTGAGTGAATGTGATATATGCAACTCCAGCATTTCTTAGCATTTCCTATATAAATAAGCCAAAAGATGCATATCGGACAATATTACGAAGTATACAGACCAAATGGAGAGCAGTAATAGTATTGACCAGATTTATGACAGCATCTCCTCTCCCTTTAGCAAACACTGCAGTTGTAAGGAAATTTAGACTCCACACCTATGAACTGGTGTAAGGCTTAAACTGCTCAGACCGGACTAGCCTAATCCTTCTCAGCATTTTAGCACTATGGAATTATTTTAGAAATAATCTATTACTTTCACGAATTAATTAAAGGTCAGTTGTATTTGATGATTATATGTATAAATGATTATACATGTATTTAATACTGACAAAAAAAAAAAGTGTCCTTGTGGTGATAAATAGTCTTGTGGTGGTGACATCCATCCATCCATCCATCTTCTTCCGCTTATCCGGGGCCGGGTCGCGGGGGCAGCAGTCTAAGCAGGGAGTGGTGGTGACATGTCACAGGTTATTGCACTGGAATTTCTCAAGCCTTGCCACAACATGCACAGAGCTATTATGTTCAGTTTTATGTGTCCTCATTGACTCCAGCTGTGCAGTTATTTAGTAGCTATTACTACGGTTAAATTAAAAGCAGTTATGGCAGTTATTGTTTTCTGTAGTTTGTTATACAAAAGGTAGAATGAACTGAAAGGCGAGGTAAGAAAAAATAGCAACCCCTTGTAGAGAATACCATGCATAGCAGCAGCCCGCTGGATGTGTGATTTTGGTGACAAACGTTGACACATGTTGGACTCAGGTGTTTAATCCTGTTCCCAGTTGTACCACACCTTAAACACACCCAACTAACCAGTCCCCTAAGATTTATATCTTCCCTCCCCCAACCCCCTTTTGCAACACATGCACGTTTATTCGCTCTGACTTTCTGCGATCAACAACTGCAGTCTGTTCTAGTTTCTCCTTGCGTTCACTCCTCCCTGTTATTGATTTATCACAGTATTTTATTTTAATTTTTATAATCTCCTGTCAAGGAGTTAAAAAACCCTCACACTTTCTTTCACTCTCTCTATGTCAGTCACTCACTTTCTTTGCAGGCTTCAACAGGCCGATACTTTATTGCGGATACCAACAGAAACTCAAGGGATTACAGGGCTGATGCTCTTGTCAGGCCTGTTAAAGCCTACTTTGATGCACTAAGTCACATTTTTATTACCCATTTATGAGGGATAATTTAATTAAGATGCTTTAAAATGACATTTTGCATTGGATGTGTGCATACAAATGCAGTTATTTATTTGTAATATTTGAAACACAAGCTAATCGTGCCGCTATATTTTTGCTAAAATTTACCTATATATACAATTCACTGCAGTTTACAGCTAAAATGAACACTAATGACAGTAAAACACTAACAAATTTTATTATTTTTTACCAAAAATATGATCATCTATTAATAAAGGCTTATTTTTATGGTTTCTTGCACAGTATTGTTAATGTCTGCATCACATAACAAGCTCTGTATGTATGGCTTTTCTGATGTGGTAAACATACTTGGTAGCACACCTGGTACAGCATTGCACTCACAGTTTGGAGATCTTGGGTGGGATATAATTCCTGTGAAAAACTAGTCATGATAAATGAGCTCATATGCTTGCAGAAGGCAGCTAAAATGTAATCTCTATCTCTTTTGGTTACACTATCGGTAAAGGTTAGGGAAGGGTATAGTGTAGGTTGTAGATGTTATTCTGAAACGTGATAGAGCATGAACCATTTAGCAACAATCACCAGTTGATTTCTGACTAATGCAATAAAACATTGCCAGATTTTCATTCACCTGTTTCGGGTAATACTGAATGCACTTTTAGAGGCACTCACTAGACATTTCACTTTTTTTTGTATAGTATAAGTATAAGTATAATTTTGCACAAATTATATTACGCAACAGTCATGTTTTTCTATTGAGCCTGGCTTGCAAAACAAATACTTAGCAGTTACAGTGTTGCTATTTAGTTTAACATGCATGAGAGACATTCACAATAATATGTATAAACAGTTTAAAGCCAATATAATGTCAAGGCATGTTGCATAATTTTTTTCAAAGTTAAAATCAAAAGTGTGCTGTTGTTATCTTACTCTATTAATCTTGTTATCTACAATATATTTCTTCATAAAATTTTGGTGTAACCTAGTCAGGTTGATTCTGTCATCTTAACTGCACCATATGCATTTGTCACCTGACAGAACATTATTTAAAGTTTTTAAATTCTCGAAATGAACTCAAGTAACTCTTTAACTTTACTTTTGCATGCATGCACACACATACTCATTCAGAATCACAACCAGAGTTTTGGCTTTTATCAAGACAGATCTGTTTTTTGGTGAAACATTCTACAAAGGCCAGATGTTTTGCAAAGTGATAAACAAATGAAATTGCAAAATACACATGCATACACTTGCAACTTGCACCAGCACATGCAAATTGAGTGTGTGTACAGATTTGTACAGCATGTGCTTCTACTAAATAACATATTCTGTTATTTAATAGCAGCACAATCACTTCATCTCAGCCAATCCCAATGCAGAAAATTATTCAACAGCATCTTTGCTCATTCTTTGAACAATTCTTGGGGTATCCCTCCCTCTCCACAATAGCATCTCCACCTTTAATTTGTTGTATAGTTCTGGCTACTATTTGCCATTCTTTCAGCACTTTTTACAGTAGAAATTTTGCAGTTTGCAAAGTGCATTTGCATGCGCAATTGTTATCACAAGTTTTTGCATAGTTAAATTAGTGTTCATTTCTCTGTCCAAGTATACATGACACAAAACTTAATTGAATATTTAAAGGACTAAATACCAGTTGCACATCAACTGTGTCTTTCAGAGATTATGCACAATCCCAAGGCCAACTTTAATGTGATTAATGTGCATACATGATAGTTGAAGCCTAGCTTTTATTGCGTTATCTCAGTCCTGTTAGTTTGAATGTCCAAAAACGTACAGGTACTAATTTAGTGGAACAAAAGTCATTTAAAAAAGTTTCTTTAGTCGGACTAAAACCGACCTTTTAAAGTGTATGTACACACACTTTAATTATTTACTGCGACTTCACTGTAAGGTCATGTGGCAACTTGCCTTTCTATTGCAGACAGCAGTACAAACCAGTTTACCTCTTTCTTAATCTATCATTTTCATTTACAAATATGAACATGTGAAACACAATATGCAGGCTAGAACAAACTGGATCTAGGGTAAGTGGGTGGCGTAAAATACGTGGAAAGCCCACTTATAGCCTACTTTTGATTATGTTTATATATCTTCTATGCTGTTACATAATATTGTGCACATTGTAAGCACTTGACAGTGTAAACAGGTTTTTGTCAGCTCCGTTATGGTCCCAAAACTCTCTATAGAATGTACTGTATGTTTGTGTTTGAGAGAGAGAACAAGGAGTGTGTTCAACATGAGCGGCCCTTGTCAAAGTTTTGACAGAACCTGTTGTTCAATGTACACATAAATCTGGTTTCCCAACCCACCACCGCCTTCTTGAAAGACAAAATATTTTTCTTTACATAATGAATTTGAACAGTTTACTGATATGCTGACATTTACAACCCAAATTCCAAAAATATTGGGACGTTTAAATTTGAATAAAATTAAAACTAAAAGAATTTCAAATCACTTGAGCCAATATTTTATTCACAATAGAACATATGTTTAAACTGAGAAAATTTAACATTTTATGCACAAAATGAGCTCTTCAAATTTGATGCTGGCTACAGGTCTCAAAATAGTTGGCCCGGGTGTATGTTTACCATGGTGTTGCATCGCCTCTTCTTTTCAAAACAGTTTGAAGATGTCTGGGCATCAAGGTTATGAGTTTCTGGAGTTTTGGTGTTGAAATTTGGTCCCATTCTTGCCTGATATAAGTTTCCAGCTGCTGAAGAGTTTGTGGTCGTCTTTGATGTATTTTTTGTTTAATGATGTGCCAAATGTTCCCTGTAGGTGAAAGATCTGGACTGCAGGCAGGCCAATTCAGCACCTGGTCTCTTCTACTACGAAGCCATGCTGTTGTAATAGTTGCAATATGTGGTTTTGCATTGTCCTGCTGAAATACACAAGTTCTTCCCTGAAATAGACGTCGTCTGGAGGGGAGCATATGTTGCTCTAGGAGAGAGGAGAACTGCCCCCCCGACTGAGCCTGGTTTCTCCCAACGTTTTTTTTTCTCCATTCTGTCACAGAGGGAGTTTTGGTTCCTTGCCGCTGTCGCCTCTGGTTTGCTCAGTTGGGGACACTTAATTTCTAGCGATTATCGGCAATTTGATTTCACAGATACTATTTAAACTAAACTGAGCTAGACAACGGCATCTCTGAATTCAATAATGAAATGCCTTTAACTGAAAATTGAATGTTTAATCTTATTATTATTAATCTTTTTATACACTCTTTCACAGATTAGAGAGCCTCTGACCATTTTATTTCTAAGACATCCCTTTTATAGATAATCATGTTACAGACCTGATGTCAATTAACTTAATTAGTTGCTAGATGTTCTCCCAGCTGAATCTTTTCAAAATGTCTTGCTTTTTCAGGCCTTTGTTGCCCCCGTGCCAACTTTTTTGAGACCTGTAGCAGGCATCAAATTTGAAATGAGCTCATTTAGTGGATAAAAGTGTAAAAATTCTCTGTTTAAGCATTTGTTATATTCTTTATGTTCTATTGTGAATAAATATTGGCTCATGTGATTTGAAAGTCTTTTAGTTTTAATTTTATTAAATTTAAAAAACGTCCCAACATTTCCAGAATTCAGGTTTTATTTCTTTAGGCCATATGAATACAGATACTTTGGTTTTTTTCACAGTGCATTTTTTAATTAACAAATTCTAAATGCATTTAAGGGTAAGTGTTTTAGTGCAGTTTTTCAGAATCATTGCTAAGTGGGCTGAGCACGTGTACTGACACAGTTTTGAATACATTCAGGTTTTCGTGCAATTAGGAAAATGCAAAATGCTTAAAACTTTTGTTATTAATGGAAAAACTGCTGGGTTTTATCTGCAGAACAGCATTCAATTTCACTTGCAAAGCTTTTAATGAACATTTAAAAATTCCATTGTTCATTTTCTGTTTCCACCAGCAGAGAAACCCAATGAATTTATTAACACTGATTTTGCTTTCTTGTGATGTCTTTGTCTTGTTAAAAGGTCTTCAGTAACAGGTTTGCTGTGCTTGCATTCCTTTTACTTGGGCTGCAGGGACACATCAAACACCCCCATATTCTTTCTTACTCTCTCTCTCTCCTTGTTTGCATAAACTGATGGATATTTCTGAGAGGTGTGTCTCATTCTTAAGCTGTGGTAAACAATGAAAGTAGCTATTTCAGCTATTCTGCTCCATTTGTCACCATCAATTGCTCCTCAGGTGTTGATGTCCACTCGATACTGGAATGAAACTCGAGAAACCAACAAACCACTAGCGCTGAAATGGCTGGTTCAAGTTATTCTTCATTTTAGGACTGTTTTAACGGCATTAGACTTATTTTATCCAGTAAATGCTTCTTCTTCTTAATTTGCAAATCTACAATTCTGCAAGATAAGTGATACTGCAAAATTGATTCTCATATGAATGCAATGTTTAGAAGATTTTAGACATATAGTGGGATCCAAATGAAAAAAACCTTTATTTCATTTAAACTTATAAAGAAATGAAGCAAAGACAACTTATGGTGTAAAATTCTGTGCTGTTCTGCATCATTTCTGGGTTACTACACAAATGTAAGCAAATTTGTGACACTGACCCTGTAAACTCCTTTGTACAAAAGGTCATTTTTCTTTCCTATTGAAACTCACAAGATACTCCTTGGACCATCCTTAAGTCATGCTGTATAACATGTCGAGTATCATGTTTATTAAACATGAATATGGCTAGTGGTATGTGTTTACTCTACAGAGTAAGGTACGGAACATTCCTTTGAACATACATAAGTTTATGAGGTCAGTGACTGCTGCTGCAAGCCTGCCAGAGCTGTTTGTGTGTGTGTATGTGTGTGTGTGTGTGTGTGTGTGTGTGTGTGTGTGTGTGTGTGTTCATACTGTATAAGTGTGTGGGCACCGGTGGAGTTTGATAGATCAAGGTGCACAAAACAGAGCACTTACACAGACACTCCCAACATAATCAATCAATTATTGTCATATGATCTTATTGCTGCTTTTTTTTTTTTTGCATGGGTGAGAGTGAATTATCTTATAAAGTAGGGATGTTTGAGATGCATACTGTAATCTGCAACTCATTTGACCTGGTATGATAAAAGCTTTTTTTCACCTTGTCTTTTAAAGTAACACTGTTACACTTTAAGATACATACATTGTCATGTGACAGCTACTTCAGGCAGTATTTGCAGTAATGCATGTACAGACTTGTGTACTTATGTTCACTTAGTTTTCTTAGTCTTCAATGTTTCTCAATGCTGAAACTGAAGGAGCTTATTTAGTGACATTTTCTTCTGCCAGAAGCGGCAAATCCTAACACTTGTCTGTCTTTAACTTGACAGTGGGGGCTTTGTTCAAGGCTTGTCAGCTAATCAAACTTCCAGTGTCCCGTAAAGGTGAGAGTAACCTGTATGGGTGTAGATGTGTGTGGAGGGAGTGTCCACTTGTTCAATCACATACCCCCAGCATAAGGGTGATAGCATCTTTTGGGAGATAAAATCTTTGATTATTGTTGTAACACATGAGTTAATTAATTAAATGTATAATTAGTATACATTTTATTGATACTGAATTTGTGAATAAGAAAGTTCTTCATAAAACATTCATTCAGCTCTAAGACTGCAAACTACAAGAGCGAAACTAACCCCCTTGACCCCACCCACATTTTTTTTGTGTTTGGATGACTGCAGTCACAAAGAGATAAGCCTGAGGAACACCTTGGCCTGGCATGATCCACACCCTCAAGGCCCTGTGGATTGAACATTCACTAACCTGTCGCTCTAGGAAAAGACTGTGTGTCATTCAGACCGAGAAAGCTGCATGTCACATTTACATGTAGCAAACACATACATAAACCCACTTAGACACCACGAATATGATTCAGTTCACCTGAAAAATGTGCAAATTCAAGGGAACATCTACTGTAAAGGTGAAATAATACAGTTGAAATTGTGGGTTTGACCCAGATGCGCGTGCCTGTTGAAAGTTTACAAAAGAAATGCATGTGATTGGTTGGTGCGGGTTGCTATGAGCAATGTTACTACAAAGACTGTCCGCTGCCATTGTATTTATGTAATTATGCCATTTAAAGGGCTTGTTTTGTTGATGGGAAATCAGTTATTATGGCCTCAAATTTACTGAATGAGTACCGTTTCTCAACTCATATTCTCATTTTACAGTGTTCTCAGAATAAAGCCAAACAGTAATATAAAATAATTTTACAATAAGTTTCAGTTTATCAATGCCAGTAAATTTATTAGAGTAACAGTGAACATTTTTTTTTACATTTGTTAATATAGTTTAATATACTAGATACTACTAGTTATTGTTTCTTTATAATGCATTAATTCGTTGTATACCATTTGAAGGGTTAAAATAATTACATGATGTAAAATTATAGTTTTGCATTATAAAGGGTGTTTATGACAGATTGCAATAGAAACACTGGTTTAAATTAAAAACATTTATGAAATATTAGTTAATTAACTAAATATGTATAAAATGAAAATGATCAAAATAGGACATTTACATGATTTTTATAACATTCAGCAAATAATTTGTTAAGTTCAATTATTGCCAACAATTGTGAAAATTCATTTTGTTTATTGAAAGGTTATTTGGTTAAAATCTCAGAGTAGTTTCATAATGCATTAATGTTTCGTTATACCATTTGAAATGTAGAAATTAATATTAATTTAGATTGACTGCTGTAAAAAAATTTTTAATTTTTATGATACCTAATATACTAAAAAAACAACAAAAAAAAAAACACTATTGTAAAATGTTATCCTTTTTCAGTATGAAATTCTTCTAATATGCAGTAATCGCAGCTTTCATTACTCCAGCGTAATGACCACAAATGAAAGTAGTAAAGTAGAATAAAAAGTTAAAAGTTTCTCACACAGCTGAGACAAAGTTCTGACAGCATTATGGGCAATCGCATTTGACAGTTCCTTTGTGCATTCTATCAGATTTTAACATAGTTGTCATCAAATGGGTAACTAAAGACTAAACTAAAGGATAGATAATGTCAAAACTAATAAGAAAAATGTGTGTGCACAAATACAAGTGCAACAGATTAGACAGAGTACAACAGATAACAAACAGCAGATGTTTCAGTGGCATTGGGCAAGAAAAGCTCGAGTTTGTATGTTCCACTGTGAGGTTGCTATGGTGAAAGTGCTTGGCATATGTTACCAAGGGCAGAGTGTATGTGAATTGTGACTGTATGTCACCATGGAAATAGAAGATGACTGGAATCAGTGGTTTTAAAAACACATTATTCACCACACATTAATGCACTAGTAACAGAAAAAAACCTACAAGTGAGCTAATGTCTGTTTTTTCCCTTGCGTAGTTCTAGCAGGAAGCCGACCCCCTTTAACAGAAGAAGGTGGAGCTACAAGGCTGTTGTTACATAACAAAACTTCAGCAGTAGGTTACTACTGTTACCTAATTTTCTCTATATGCATATTACTTATGAAAACGACAATTGAAATACATTATTTAGTTTAAAGTATGCATCTATATTGCAAAAGTGAGTCAAAATGTTTAAAAAGTGCAGTTCACTACTATTTTTAAGCTTATGAATGGAAAACATGAAGTGAATGAAATGAAGAGGAGGACTGAATCAAAGCTCACTGTATTACCGTTGACAGGAAGTCTTTGTCATAAACTCAGTGGTTGCTAGGCACTGTAAAAACAAAAAGCAACAATAGTAAATGTTACAGGAATACCATCTTCTGACTGTTGAGACAAGTCCGATCTAAGATATTTTATCCTTTGTAAACAAATGTGATCTCACTGCTTTATGCTAATACTTCAAAATAGGAATCCAAAACTAATTTTAGAACAGACAAGCACTTCCATGGGAAAAACACTCTGTGGTCATGTTACTGTTAGCTGCTAGATTAAAGTGGCATTACCATAAGATGGGAAAATATGACTATCCGCTAATGATGAAGAAATGAACAATTGTACACCACCCAGCCGCCCTTCTCTGACTTCATCTCTCTGACTCTGTCACTGCCTAAAAGACCATCAGGTCTAGACAATATTGGGAAGTCTCCGAGTTTAGCTGGTTAGCATCTACTGGTTGATGATGTAACTACCATCTGGATGCAAAAGCTTCTTTCTGAATTGACAGCCTTTGAAAAGTCATTAGAAAAATTATATTTTTTTGCAAGCAAAATCCGTCCATCCATTTTCAAAACTGCTTGTCCTATGTAGATTTGTGGAATGCTGGAGCCTGTTGCATTTATCCTAAATTGTAAATAGCCTATCTCACTGTATTAGTGTTTGTTTTATGGATGTTTGTGATCGACAGATAGTGACAGAAATCCTCAAGCTGAATTAAATTCAATATTAGGATTTTAAAATATTTAAGAAATGTTTTTTGCATAAAATATGTAAAAAATTAAAACTATGAAAACTTACATGATTTTATTAAAAAAATAAAAAATAAATAAATAGTAGCCTAAATAATTAGGTAATATAATTATTGCCAAAAATTGTGGAATTCATTATTATTAAAGGTAATTTGCTTAAAGGTAGGTTAGGGGATTTCGGAAAGGCTAGAAATAGAAAGCTAGATTTGAAAGCAAGATCCCACCTTCACTGCATAGCTAATCCCTCTGTAAAGCCACGCCTCCTCCAAAACACAAGATGAGAGACGGCGTTGGTGGAGATTTGAATGCAACGCTGTCACATTACCTTATGTCTCATTCACTGGTGAGAAAATATTATGGTACAAAGTGCATAATATTACAATAATAACGCCTTCCTCTGTCTGCAATAGCGTAGGCCTAATGAACCACGCTGATGACGTATCATGTCTGCGACATTGTTATGCAAATACATACGTTGACAGTCAGGTAAGACAGCCTGTCGTAATGTTTGGAATGAATTATCTAATTGGTCAAACATTTCATGGTCCTTTGCCTTCCACAGATTATATAAATACATATAAATACATTTAGACCATTTAATTGATTGCTATATAGGGTTGTTAAGAGACTTAACAAAAATGTTTCTGAACCAAATTTTTGTTTGAACCAAGTTTCACTGAAACTTTATAGGTCATAGAGAAAATATTACTCAACATTGATCATTGTATGCTGCTGTCTTGAGCTACTGTATGCGTTTTATTTATATCTGCTTCACACCTGTGGATCACACCTGCTGTCAAGTTTAAAGCTCTTAGTTCATTCTAAGTTTAAGTATTATTATGTTTTATTACTTATTTTTTTAACTGCACCTTTAGGCTTACACTTGTCTGGCTATAATAATATGGACAGCTCTGAACCTGTTTTCTTTGGAAAAAGAGCTGACTTTATGAATGAGTAATTGCTCAACATGATGTTGAACAAGTAGGTAATTGCTGTCTGAAGTAATGATATCCCAATGAGTAGTAAATGGCCATGAGCAACTGGCAATTAACTGATGTATCAGCCGTATTAAAGCAAATCCTTTCATTCATGAAGTCTTAATGTCCTGCCTGGAGCTGCAATAATGTTCAAGCACCCATAAATCTCCATCTCGCTTTTTTTTAATTCTGCTCTTTCAAGTGTCTAACTTGTACATTTTTATAGAATGAATCACAGATTGTGAAAAAAGTGAACCTTGTCATGTAATGTCTTTTGGTCAGATTTTGTTGCTTAACCATTCCAGCTGTTTTTAATTCAGTGGTCTTTTGAAATGGTGTATAAATGTCAGAAATGCTCGTAAAATAAAGAGAAAATTCCTGCATTTTTAAGGGTAGATTTTCTTAGTTTCTGTATTCTGTACTTTAAAGTCTAAAAACTTTATTGTGCAGAGGAAAAATTTTAAAAAATGTTGACAGGATATGTTAGCACATTCATGTGGCAAGTTGTCAATTGGAAAATGCATTTTTGATCATTATTTGATAATTGTTTTAATACAGAATGTGGAATTTAATACGGAAGCCCTCAAATATCTGTTTTAATGGATTGTCATTCATATTTAAGCAGAAAACACACAAATAAATGACTACAATAAAATAAAAATAAAATATATGAAGAACATAATATACAAAAATGTCAAACCAAGGTTATGATTAACATAAATTATAATTACTGAATTGCATAATATAGCACAATATAAAACATATAACAACTTGCCCCAAACTGACATTTATATATATATATATATATATATATATATATATATATATATATATATAAAGATTCAATTTCTATTGAATTCAGTAGTAAATCTGTTGAAATTATGGGTGTGCCTAAAACACATAAAAACTGTGAACTCTGTGAACTGACACACTAAGAGGTATGATTGCAGCTGTTTATATGAGCACCCTCATTGTTTGAAGGTATTCTCCGTTGGTTCACAGCATTTTCAGAAGTTGCAACTCACTGACAGTGAGTAATAAGATACTCCAGAATGAGTTTCTCTAAATTCTTTAAGCCAACACTCATTCACTAAAAGAAGGCATACTCAGGTTATGAGGTTGGAGAAGGAGGAGAAAAGAGGCATGTAGAGACAGGGCCGTTTATACACTTCTTTCACTCCTTGGCTTTTTAAAACAAATCAAATAAGGAAGAACGGAAAATAAACACACAGTAGATACAAAAGTATCTGGCTCAGTGCTGCACACATAATCATAATGGCCAAGTTTTTCTGCAATGTCTGTTGTCGTTAAAATAATTTAATGACTTCCCTTGTGAAAAAGAAGTGCACTTAAGTATACTTTTATAAAGTGTACTTATTGAAGAAATAATATACTTTAAAAGAACACACATAAGTGCAAATTAAATGTTATTTTCGACGCTTAAATACATTGTATTTGTAATTAACTTCAAATGTATCACTTTTGTACTTTTTAGTACATCTTTATATGTACTTTGTTTCTAGTGTCTTTAAAATATGGTTAAAGTGTACTACTAATTGTCACGTGTGTGTTCCCGTTGAGTTCCGTTTTGCCCTTTTTTAGTTTGTTTCCTGTCATTAGTTAATCATTGTTTATTCTTTTCACCTGTCTTGTATTAATTATCTCGTTTGCTCCTTTCGTTCCTGTCCTTTATAAGCCTTCAGTTTGTGTATGCCCTGGGTCTCAGCTTAATGTTAATTTTGAATGGTCTACGGGTGTTGATGCATATTAAATACTCCTGTCTTCGTGCGCCTTATTCTACAACCATGACTGTGTAACAGAAACCGAGACCTTAAAAAAATAGATGAAAGAACCAAGTTCATCGCCTTGGCTCAGGTGAGCCACGACCCGCTCCCCTTCACGAGGGCATTCGTGCCGCTCGCCCTCACCAGCACCCTCGACGGTGAGGTCCTCAAGACACTGTTCCGGCTCGGGATCTTACCACCAGCCAATGGAGCTCCCGGACACTCTCCATTGGCAGTAAACTTCAAATGTCATGAAGCTGCACACCATCTCTCCACAGTCTCTTTGAACGGAAATGTTCCAAAGAGGCAGGAAAGTCAGAAAAAAATTCATTGAGGAAAGAAAGAAGAACAATTGTTATAAAACATATCCAGTCATTATAAATGGTTCAGTTGAGTGAAAGCAATAGACACAGTTGCAGTTCAAAGTATGTATACACCTTGCAGTATCTGCAAAATGTTAATAATTTAACCAGTAAGAAGGTAGAGGGATAGAATCATGCTCTGATGAAGCAGTTTATTCAGAAAGGTGTATGTAAACTTTTGACCACATCTACATCACCTAAGAGGTGAATTACCTCAATCATCTGGGCAACATCGTAGTAGAATGCTGGGAGATGTTCCTTCAGATTTCTTACAAACACTAGATTTCCTGATCACACCATCTTCACTGACACGGGGCTTTAAAAATAGATAACATTTTTACAAACATTTTTATTCCTACTTTGCAGGGAATAAAACATAACTTTATCAATTACCCAAATATAGATTAATATCCCACAATCTATGAAAATGAAGAAAGGTACCTTAAATTTTTTTCCCTCATCTTGCCTTCCAAGCTTCTCTCGCACATCTTCATAAAGAATGTTCCTGTATTTGCCACGACTGACACAGTAAAGTTGCTGTCCTCTTCCTTTGTTTTGTTACCTGTAAAATATATGATGGTTAGAGGGAGATCTGTAAATGCACAGGTGGGAATATATTACTTGCAAATGGAAAAGATTCAAAGCATTTAAAATCCATAGGGATAGTGACTTAATATAGCACTTTTAGCTTGTCATGTGTGATCAGGGTGAGCTGACTTACTTCTAACATCACGTGTTTCCACACTGTATCTCCAGCAACAAATCTGTACTGATCCTGCAAAATGAATTACTCCGGATAAGTACAAAAATATTACACATTACAAACACAACCAGTAATGCATCTTGCTCTTCAAATGCAACACAAAAACACTACAACATTATTTCTAGAGGTGGCTGTTATTGAATATTACTGGTGGTTATAATATCGACATTAAATATTATAAGATCGGATCTTTGAATTTTGTTTAGTAGCGTTGAATTGAATTTTAAATCGTTTAGTTAAAAATACAATATTGTATATTCAGCAGTCAAATGCCTTGGTCCACGCACGCGATTCCCCTCCCGAGTCCATATAGCAAGAACTGCCGGGTGTGAAAGCTGCAGGAATGGCAAAACTAAATTAAGAATAAAGAAAGCTTATATCAAGATATACTTGATTCTTTATCTGCGGTACAGAAAATCTCATCTGTAATCATCCAAACACGCCGCCTCTGTTTTCGTTTGATCAGCTCACGCTTCGCGACTCCAGAAATATGTCACGCAAGGCATTTTTCAAACTAAAAAAAATATATATATATATTGAATGCATGAAAAAAAAAAAAAAACAATAACAATAGTCATCGTCAAATCACAACAACAGCCCAGGGTCATTCAGTTTTTCAGTCCAGAGGAAGTGCAACAAAGCCACTGCTCTTATTGGTTTCAAGTTCGTAGAGAATTCAATAGATTTAAATTACATTTTCAATTCAAGTTTGAATCTTATAAAAAGAGGTGTGCATTTAGAAAATTTACATTTGTGAATATGATATTTAGCTAACAGGAAAATAAGGTTTATGAAATAAGTATCACCTTTTTTTCACATTCATGAAAGCCAAAAATTACATTGCTATAAGTAAACTCAAAATTAGGATTCACATAACATTTGATAAAGTCAAGAGCAACTTGGACTTCGGCCCGGCCACAACGGCCATGGATATATGCACATCCCCCCCAAAAAGTGTAAGAGCAATTCAAGAATAAATGTAAAGACGTTTCATTGTTTTCTAAACAGAAAGAACAGTTATTAATATCATTTTGCAAACGCTGCTGAAGTAGTGCGCCATCATGACGAAGTATTTTTGGCGCATGCGCATAAAACAAAAGAGATACGTGATTTCAGGCTTTTCAATTCTGTTCAAATTTAAGTTGTCCTAATTCATTGTGTAGTTAGACCAAAGACTATTGTTACACTCATTCATGACTCATTAACCTAACTAAAAGTCTGTCATTTTTTACAGTGCAGTGTAGCCTAGTCTAATTAAAATCAAATGTATTTGAATGCAAATAAATTTTGTTTAGATCTGTTAAACTTTTGCTTGCAATTAATGCAATTAAATGTGTTTAAGTGAGAACAACATAATGATATTGAAAGTATTATGTACACAGATGTAAAGTACAGTAATATTACATACAAATACAGTAATCTCATAAATGACACTGTATCAAATTTTATGTTGAAAATTAAACTTCATAGAGTTCATAGTACAAGAGCTGGTGATGAACAGTTTTAAAAGTGCACACGTTTTATTGGAGTATACTGTATAATTCAAGTGTATTTAAGTTTAGAAGAAAAATGCACTTCAAGTGCATTAATGCACATAGACTAAATACATTTAAAATACATTAACAAATGTAAGTTTGAAGAATACTTAAGTTGAAATTAAAATCAATTATTTTGCATGTGCTTTAGTATATTGATAAATATATCAAAATAAGTGTACTTATTTAAAACAATAAAATCACAATTATGTAAAATGTATGTTTAAGTAATACTTAATTAGACATTATTATAAAGTGCATTTTTAAAAAGTGCAATTATATATTAAGACCTATTGTTATTAAAGTTTACTCTCTTTAATTACACTTAAGTAGCCTTTAATTTAGATTATATTATATTATCTGCACGTGCACTTTTTAAAAAAAAGTATACTTTTAATAATTGAAGTTCACAAAAAGTACACTTTTACTGCAATTAAGCACACTTCTTTTTCACAAGGGTTGACATCTGATCAAATAAAAAAAAAGTTTAATTAAATAAAAAAGAAAACCACAACCTAAAATTCCCATCAAATGTTTTGTTGTGTAAAAATTAGAGGTGATTTAATGAAGTACTATAGGGTGTTTTCTGGATCCACCTATTACACATTGATGGTCATGATGAGTGTTGTAAGAAAAGGCCTGCCTGTGCACATGCAATTAAGATGCACTTTTGTATAGTTGTTGCTTGTTTGTCTTGTGCATGGAATATCTAGAACATATCTTGATAACCTTGAAGAGAAAATGTTAGACAATAGCAACTTTGGGTGGATGAAATGTGTGTAAATCATGACTGTCATTGACATAACATTTTTTATTGCTTCTTAAGAAGGCAAGTTCTGCCGAACAGGGACGGGTGTCGCATATCATGGGAGTGGATTTCAGTCCAGCCTCCATAGTCTAGAAATAGAGACCCGACTGGTTTCATTCACCTGAATTCTTAGAATTGAGTTAATTGAGTCTCTTCTCTTTAAACCTGGGTTTGTTTATTGGGTAAGAAGATTTACTTCACGCTGTAAATGTGAGTTGGATCCAGTTTGTTGATGCAGGCCTTCCTTCTTAAGAAACCCCTTTCTTTTGAAGTCACAAACATGTCTTTACAAAATTGGCATGATACTGTCTAAATGTCAACATACCTCATTTACATGCCCATTTACCAAATACAAGATGTATAAAATCTGTTGATTCTAGCCTGACAGCTTCAAGGCAGTCTTACATGCAGAACAGACATACCACAGCAAAGTCCCCCAGGCAAGTGAACAGGCCTCTAAAAGGCATGTTAATCCAGTTGTGCAATATTTAGCAGTAGATGGTCTCGTTGTTTAGTGATCAGTAATTGTAGAGTTTAAAGTAATTATTTCTGTATATTGTTGTAAATGCTTAACGGGAAAGAAAACCTAAAATAACGAGTCCTTTTCAAAGTGGTTTGAAATGGAAATACTGAATGTACCGTCCATGAAAAGGACAATGAAAAAAGTAATAACAATCCCATCCCCCCCATGCATTATTAAAAATTCAGATTAATGAATGTGTTGTTCAGTTGTGTTTTTGTCCTGTTGACTTTTGTTTTGCATGCTTTTAAAATGCAGACAGCTGTTTAGTATGTTTCTCTTGTTAATCCCTTTCAGAAATACTACTCTGACTGGACTAAACTGGATTAAAAACAAGATTTCATCTTCATTTAATCACGTCTAGACTATTGGGTGCCGTTAAAATACATATCAGAAGATGTTCTGTTCTGCACCGCTAGTGTTTTACAATACTGTGGAAAAATAATTCCACCCTTGTGACTGACAGGTGGCCTGGCCGCATACCTTAGTCTTTTTTTTTCTTTTTTTTTTTGTGAAGAATGTGACAAAGTAGATCTGAACTGCTCTTATTGAAATAAAACCACATTGGAAAAAGTATTCAAGTGTGGGTCCAGTCGGTGCTATATGTTAATCCACATGTACATTTTTTTTGTATTTTAAAGCATAATTTCAATGTTTTTTTTCAGTGCGGTAAGTCAGTTGATTATCCAAATAAAGGGTGTGTCCATTCTTGTCATCAGTTCTTAAACTAGGAATTTGCCAAATGCTACAGATCTTTATCTCTCATCATCAAACATGTCCCTTTAATACATAGATAAATGCTTATTTACATACATATCCATATATCTCTTTACGTGTGTGTGTATTATTACATCTAAATTATTATTTAGTGACATTAATATCTACTGTCATCAACCTTGATACTGTCAGAGAGTCACCACAGTCACCGCATTCTCCACCAACGACATTCAGCAGATCCCAATCACCTGATTTCTGATCACCGCCACCTGTCAGCACTAATCAACAGCAATGTATCCCTGCACTCCTCCCGTTCACTCACTGTCTGGTCTCAAACATTCCATGTTGACTAACCTGACCCCACTTACCTTTTGTCTACTTAACAGTTGCTCCAGTGTTCCTATCCCTGTTCTCCAGCGCTCCAGTTCTCCACCGTCTCCACACTCCACTGTTACCTCCGGATCCTCTGGAAAAGGAAAAAGGACATTCACACTCAGATTGTCCCCTAGAGACATTCCCATTCCCCGCCTGCTTATACCTGGACATTCTGCTCATCTTATTCCCCTCTGCTACTACTCAATAAACCTGTTGATTGTATTGCACTTACCTCTGTGTCTATCTGCTGACAGATACATATTTCACATTCTTCTCACAATACACTAATATTTGCATATTCATACTCACAATACACTCTTGCAACACAAATGCGGGTTGCATTGCAATAATGCCAAGGTGCCAAACCCTGTTATGTTTTTAAGAGCAAATGACTTAGAAAATATGCATAACACTTCTTAACATCAGATCAGATAAAATCAGATACAAAAACATGCATGCACACTAATATGTGTGCACAATAATAATAATGTAATAATAATGCCCAAAATCATACTCTAGACACTCCGGCCAAACCCCTGGTCAAACCCTTGTCTGA
Organism: Barbus barbus; assembly: GCF_936440315.1. Lineage (NCBI taxonomy): Eukaryota > Metazoa > Chordata > Actinopteri > Cypriniformes > Cyprinidae > Barbus > Barbus barbus. The sequence goes on along the minus strand of NC_136741.1, from coordinate 22,431,657 downwards.
TTACTGTAATGGTTTGCTGCAGTAAACCCTCTCCACAATGTCCCGGAGATCCAGCCCGGACATGCATTTTCTTGCCTTTCCTTCCCTTGTATGTCTGACGTCTTTAAGGGAGCTTATGCACGCCATTGCTAGAGACATAGCTGGATCTTATTACTCATCACAAACACTCATACAAAGTGATGATTGCCGTGCAATGATCTCACACCTTTCACACCTGCTTTATACTATCATTGTGTCATGATAGTTGTAGATGCTTGTGTAATACTATCAAATGCCCAGCAGCGCTGGCTGTGACACCAAGCAGTTGGCTTATGTTGACTTGAACTAGAAATGAGAAATGGTCTGACTATGCAGGGCGTGGGAAGTGAATGATCCTGAAGAAGTTTCCAGGTAGAGCTAAGTGTACTGTATTTTTGTGGCAACTTTTCTCATTGTTTCTCCACAGCTCTATCACACCACTTTGCTCCACCTCAAACACACACACTCATATGTACACACATCTGGTGGAGTTTAGTGCCATAGAACACGTTAGCTGCATTAGCTACTGTGCAGAAGTGTGTGCGCACATTTTCCAACATCAGTACGGACGGAAACTGAGTTCCCTGTTCTTTTTTCCCCTTGTTAATCTCCACAATGCAACTCTTCAGCTCTTGGGGGAAAAAAACCCCTGCCAGTTCCAAACACTGGCAAAAGTAGATGGAAAAAAGCCATTCATAAATGTGAAAGTTGCTTCGCGCCCCACCCTGTTGAGAAGAGCAGAGGTCAACTCGCTCTCTACGGCTCTCCAGCCAACCAGATACTGAGGCAGAAACACACCCGCTGGCAGCCTGTGAGAGCTACACAGTCTTTTCTTAATTTTTCTTCAGAGGTTCTACTGGAATGTCTGTCCTCAAGTCTCTGCCTCTCCTCCTGTTTTCTCACTCCACCTGAGGCGAAGCCTGGGGCTGGGTGTGACACCATTTATCTTGCCACTTTCTCTCTGTACCTGTCTAACAGGTAGGGCGTGTGTCAGGGTGCATCTGTATGCGAGTGTATGTGTGTGAGCAGGCAGCTCCGCCTCCTTTGTGTATAAAAATGGTCAGCCAGCTGCAGAAAGACACGCAGAGGGACTTTGACTCTCCTTTGTGAGCAAGCTCCTCCACTCCTCTCTCAGAGAGCACTCTCGTACCTCCTTCTCAGCTACTCAAACACACAGGCACCATGTCAAGCACCAGGTCTATCAGTTACAGCAGTGGTGGCTCCATCAGGAAGTCTGGCTACTCCAGCCAGTCAGCCTACGCAGTTCCTGCCGGCTCTAGCAGGGTCAGCACCGTAACCAGCGTCAGGAGATCTGGCATGGGTGCTGGTCCAGGCTTCGGTGGAGGATTTGGTGCTGGAGGTGGCAGCTACGGCTTCAGCAGCAGCAGCATGAGTGGAGGCTACGGTGGTGGTCTTGGTGGAGGTTTTGGTGGTAGCTTCATTCCACCTCCCATCACCGCTGTGACCGTCAACCAGAGCCTGTTGGCCCCCCTCAACCTGGAAATTGACCCCATGATTCAGACTGTCCGCACTCAGGAGAAAGAGCAGATCAAAACCCTCAACAATCGCTTCGCCTCCTTCATTGACAAAGTGAGTATTCATGCATTCGGTCTCTCTTAAAATAACACTGACTTTTACATATCATGCAAATTTACATAATGATATCGCTGTGCAATGTACCTGTAGTGCATTCAAATACAGAATTCTTATTTTATTACTAATTATGACCTTTGAACGAGTGACTATTAACACTGGATGCCTTTAGTATTATTACACAACATAATAGCTTGCAGCTGTATAAAAAACTGAGTGACACTTAAAAATGTGTTCTCTTGCACAATAGCTTTCTTTCAGCATATCTGCAAGCGACTTTTTTTTTCATAGATGTAAAAGTTGCATCTGATTACACCAGAGACAGTATCTTTACTAATCGGGCAGTACAAGCAAAGCAGTAGTAAGAGGCTAATCAGCTAAAGTAAATGTTAAACCATTTGTACTAGATCTCTCTAAGTATGGCTTTAGCCTTGGAAAAAAGTCCTCAAAAACCCATGACTGAGGCTATCCAAATATGGGTGGAGTTTAGGTAATAACCTAGCAACCATGTGAGTCATAGATACACACTACTGTATATAGAGCGCACTAGATGAATCCAGTGTGTGTATAATCCAAAGTCTAGACTTTATTACACCACAAAAATTACACAGCTTGTGAAATTGAAATTGTCATTCAGATCCATTTGTGCCATGCATTTTATATCTTATCCTCTTTCTAAAAAAAAAAGTAAAAAAAAAAAAAAAAAAAGCTTTAGTCATCTGTATGTTACACCCATATTTGGCTGCAAACAAACACTTCACAACTTTCTGAGCAAATGTGGACAGAAGACACACCCTGAAGGCCATGCAGTCAGCATATGCACACACACCTTTATTTTTTAGTGCCTTTGGGAGAATTTGCAGTAGGCAGTGTGTGACCAGAATGAGTCATCAGGACCATAGACACCAGATGCTCCAACCTTTTACTCTGCTTTATAACTTTCTAGCAGGTTACAGGTCAAAGACTATGGCCAATAAATGCCTTTGAACTTTTTATGAGGTTTAAGATAACAGGGAAATGTAAATCATTGTTAATGTAAGAGTATGAAAAAGAAGTCTTGAGGAAAAGGGCACTAAAATGTCCAGGGTACATCCAGGTTGCATACATCTAGAAAAAAAAACATCTAAAAAATATATATAAAGACAAGTAGATTACGAACTAGACAGGTGCTGCCATATATGGCTGACCTCCAAAGACCACACACAAAACCTGCCTTAGGGTGTGGCAGGTATGTCTTGTTTCTCTGATGTCGTTGCTCTGTTTTATCTGTGAAGCAATGCTGGTTTGGGGTGAGGCCATTACTGGAAGTTTTTTCCAGTCTAGGAGTTTGTAGCTTGTGTGCAGCACTGCCACACCCAGTCAGTCCACTTTCACCTTCCCTTCCCCCCTTCCCTCACTCCACCCTCCAGAAAAATGCCTGCTAAAATGACTCATGGTCATTTGTATTCCCTTAAACAATGCTTCCAGAGAGCATGCACAAAGAGACTTAAAGAGCTAGGACTACAAAGGAGTCATACAAGACAGACAAAACCATCAATCCACTTCATTCATTCATTTACTACTTTTTTCAGAATGCAGTCTTTCTCAACTACATTTTTAACCTCCAAGGAACTTGAAACTGACAATCTTCAAATAAAAACCACAAAATTCTTTCTTTCTTTCCACAGGTGCGTTTCTTGGAACAGCAGAACAAGATGCTGGAGACCAAATGGAGTCTCCTCCAGGAACAGACCACCACCCGCTCCAACATCGATGCTATGTTTGAGGCCTACATTTCTAACCTGCGCAGACAGCTCGATGGCCTGGGAAATGAAAAGATGAAGCTGGAAGGAGAGCTGAAGAACATGCAAGGCCTGGTTGAGGACTTCAAGAACAAGTGAGTTGTAATTTTGAAATTGAATGATCAGTTGGAAAACAAACCCCAATGGAAACAGAATAGATTTACTCACATTTCCTTTCTCTTAACAGGTACGAAGATGAGATCAACAAGCGTGCTTCAGTAGAGAATGAGTTTGTTCTGCTCAAGAAGGTGAAGACCATTTATCTTTTTCTTTAAAAGACCTACTTTTTTCACTCCATTAAGGTTTGCAACAGCAATAGGGTATAATGTCCTGTCATTTTCTTTTAGGATGTTGATGCAGCCTACATGAACAAGGTTGAGCTTGAGGCCAAGGTTGATGCTCTTCAGGATGAAATCAACTTCCTCAGGGCAGTCTATGAGACTGTAAGTTCAATTCTGTTATGTTTGGCTAACCAAAACTTGTTAGTACTGCTGCTTTGTAAAGGAAGGTAATTTACTGATTGTTTGGTCTGCATTTGCAGGAACTGCGTGAGCTCCAGTCTCAGATCAAGGACACATCAGTCATTGTGGAGATGGACAACAGCAGAAACCTGGACATGGACTCCATTGTGGCTGAAGTTCGTGCTCAGTATGAAGACATCGCTAACCGCAGCCGTGCCGAAGCAGAGGGCTGGTACAAACAGAAGGTCGGTCGACTCTCATAACTTCAACTCTTGAAAATCACCTCATCTATCGCAAGTGCTCATTTGTGTCAAAATATATGTTACAGTTTGAAGAGATGCAGTCCTCTGCTGGTCAATATGGTGAGGACCTCCGCTCAACCAAGTCTGAGATCGCAGAACTCAACCGTATGATCGCCCGCCTGCAGAACGAGATTGATGCTGTCAAGGGACAGGTAATGATGAGCAAGGGTTGATACATAAATAGTTCATATACTGTTTATGTAAAGAAGCTGACTTTATGTATGTTATTGTCACTTTAGCGTGCCAACTTGGAGGCTCAGATTGCTGAGGCTGAGGAACGTGGAGAGCTGGCAGTGAAGGACGCCAAGCTCCGCATCAGGGAACTCGAGGAAGCCCTCCAGAGGGCCAAGCAAGACATGGGCCGCCAGGTGCGCGAGTACCAGGAGCTCATGAACGTCAAACTGGCCCTGGACATTGAGATCGCCACCTACAGAAAGCTGCTGGAAGGAGAGGAGAGCAGGTAGGAAGTTTTAAAAGAACATTTATTTGATATTTACACTCTCAAATCTTTTCGACAAACCTTGAGGTTCGAACAAACATCAGTTAGCAAACCTATTGTCTTCTTTACTCTAGACTGTCCAGTGGTGGAGCTTCAGCCACCATTCATGTGCAACAGACCTCTGGAGGTCTCTCATCTGGTAAATAAAACTCTCTCTCTCTGAATCTCTCATCTTTCTTAGAATCTCATTCTCCAGGTCATGTTAGATACGTGTCTAAATTTTCTTTCTCTTGCAGGTTTCTCTGGTAGCGGCTCTGGATTCGGCTATGGCGGTGGTTTCAGTAGCGCTTCAGGATTTGGAGGTGGATCAGGATACGGTGGTAGCTCCGGATACGGTGGTAGCTCCATCAGCAAAACCAGCGTCTCCTCTGTCAGCAGTAGACGCTATTAAGGAGAAGCGCCCCCCTCCCAACCCGGCATCCTATCTTCCTTACCTGCAACTAGATCACTCTGAACCTTCTTACAACTCAAACCATCTATGGTGCTATATTCTAGCCAGACAGCTATCCCCTGTTAATGAGGAGATGAGGACAATGATTTCTTAAACATAGAATAAGTTTTAGGTTGCTCTGTGCGTTGATGGTAGTTACCCATAACATACATCTCTTGTCTGGTGGCGGCACTGCCATTTTTAATCAACCCAGCTACACTAAATTGACACCAGAACGAATGTAATGGAGAATATGTGCTCCCAGTCACTGAATTGTTTTATTTCTGCACTGAGAAAGTGAGACTTGAATGAAATATATACACACAGAAACCACTGAAGCCAATTAGGCCCTTCACAACAACAGGATTTCAGTCTCATTAGTCTAACCACAAGCAGTACCATGGTTTCACTGGATCGGGGATGTGTTATACAAGTCCTGAAAGTCCTGGTTGAATGTTTTGTGCTGTTACAAGCTCCCTGCTGTATTTTTGTTGACGAATATGATTTTTGTCATTATGCAATGGCTGTCAGTGTTTGTTTACCTATTTGCTGTAAAAAGTACAATACTGCCAGCCTGTAACTGATGACAATGACTTATGGGCTTCAAATGTCCAGTTACCTCACATTCAAGGGAGATCTGTTACAGCAAAAAACAGGCACAATGGCATTTCCATGGACCATCCCTCCTAAACTTTGTGTACTTGCCGAGTTGAAAGAGGAGAGCTTCATTTACTGTGTGGTGACTGTACTACCGTAGACTTTCCCATGTATTCAAACAGCTTCCAGAGCATATTTTACAGTCCCTGTTATAAGCTGAAAAAAACGCTACCAAAAATAAACTATGTTCAACCAGATTTATTTTGTATTGATTGACTTGACACCAATTTAAATTCTGAATACAATAAATCTGAGACTACAAGTTTTGCCTTGATTTGTCTTTTTAATTCGCCTTTGTTGCTTGAAAATGTTGAAATGTTTTGCACCAATTATGGGCAACTTTATTATCAAAGAGCTACATCTGGATAAAAATTAGACAATGGAACCACAAAGAAACTATAGACAGAAAAAAATATGTATTTAATAGTATTAAAACAGATACATTCAATATAATAATTACAATAAAGTTGACCCACTTAATGTAGAACTCCCTTAGTCTTGGTTCTCTTATACCACTACAGTAGGTTAGTTCAGTTTCATCATAAAATTTTAGTAACAATAAATATCTATGTCTAAATATTCCAGTAGCCCCTCAATGCTGATTAAAGATCCAGGGGGTGGGGTTGGATCTACATCTAGGGGGTGGAGATGGTAGGTTTAGGGGTGGGGTTGGGGTGGGATTAGGGATCAAGGGGTGGAGACGGGAAGGTTTTGGTATATGTAAGGTGGGAGGAGTTGGATCTAGATCCAACCACGCCCCCTGGATCTTGTGTTCTGCAGTGAGGACCATCTCAAATATTCTGAACATTTTCGGTACAACCTCACTGCAAAATTCATTTATCCCTTAGCCTTTTTCAGTATTTATCAAACATTATATTTAATGTGGAAAGTCGTTGGGAAGAAGTTTAACTTATAAATTAAATTTATTTGGCTTCCAGTTGCTGAGGTGAGTAGCTGGCATTGCTATCTGGAATTTCAGTGCTGGTCTGTGGAAACTCATTGGGCTGTACCTCTGCCGTGGTTTTGTATATACAAATATATACCAGAATCGCTAACCCAAAAGCAATTGTGAGAACACCTGCAACAATTGGCACTGGATCTGGAGGATTGTATACTGCAAAAGACAAACACAAATGAACATAAGTTAAGTAAAAAAAAAAAAAAAGGGGGAAAAATTAGGGGCACAGTCTAAGTTCAGTTTTCAACCAGTTTTAAGGACCTTGATCTTTGCAATATGGCGGACATGAGTATTGTATCAATGAGAAAACACTGCTAATGCGGCTTCAACATCTCTTGGTTTACCAAGACAAAGCAAATCGTTTTTCAGCTTGTCCTTTAGTCTTATCATGTCAGTTCTTAAGAGGTGACCTGCTCCATTTAAAATAAACACATTTAATTTGGTAATATGATAGTGGTCTGTTTTTATTTAGGGGTAATTTTTTAATGATGTAAAAATTAAGTCATTAAAAGTGCAAAATGCACTAACGTGTGTCTTAAATACAAAGTAGTAGCTCAGCAATGCCCCCTGGCGTTTTTTCTTGAAAATTCTGCATCAAACATATTAGATAAGAGGCAAAGAGTACTGTATGACTAAATGCAAAAATGTGCTGTAACAGAGTCATTTGTCTTAGCTATAACATATCAAAAATTTAGTTGTTTATAGGCACTCACTGTAAATGAAGACTGAATTGCTGGGCTGAGACTTTGGTTTCATTTTTGAAGACGTAAGTTGGAATACACATTCATACTCTCCTTGAGGAACTGGGGCATACTGTGTGATAGATTCGGTGTTGCCTGGTGTGCTGTAACTTTGACTCAAATAAGCACCGTCCCTTCTAAACTCTAAGTACCCCTAAACAGGAAAAAAAAAAAAAATGTGTTCTAAAAGACACATTTTGTGTTACAAAACAATTCAGTTTAAAAGCAAAAGTGTGAATATGGTAATTTACATAGTCTTTTGATTTTAAATAAGCCGAGTCGATGGAGCAGGAGATTTACACATTTTCTTTGTCCCTGATGTGCAGTTTGGTGGCAGGACCATACATATCCACAGACAGTTTAGGACGGGGCAATGCATCTGTCAAAGAGGAGAGTGAAAGGAAGATATTTATTAGAATGATAAAAAGCATGAGGGAATTAGTCAGGTCCCATGAATTAGAGTTTCCTTTGTGGCTCTAAGGAGTAAAACAGACACATTTAAAAACTGGACAAAATGTTGAGGATTTATTTTGCACTACACTGATTTTTGTCATTTGTCCCCGCCTAATAGTACCTGAAGCTGACTACCAAGTAAACAAACAAATAATGGATAGTTCAAATGCATTAGGTCATTTCATGGGGCCTTTAAAAAATTTTCTGGTAAAATGTCATTGCAATAATTTTGTACAAACCTGAGCAAACTATATAGAGCATGCCTCTCTATTTGCAATCTTCAATTTTCTCCACTGGACAATCTTTGATCTTTTTTTCTTTCCCAATGCATCTGATACCCTCAACTGTCTGTGTGAACAGCCGTCTGTCATCCAAAAGCCTTTCCCACTTCAGCACATGCCCACATCCCAGTTCCCTGCACACTTCAGCTGTGGCAGCAGCAGCAGAAGAATCAGCTTCAGTATCGACTTCCCTCTGACAAACAGGTTCCCACTTGCCTTTGAGAGTGACATCCAGAAATCCTAGACAGCTCTCTCCACGTTCCTGCTCCCAGAGCCGAACCAGAAGCTCTTCTAATGGAGGACAAGGGAAGAATATATACATACACACTTGACTTGTATCACAAATCAGATCCCAACTGTTTCTTCTAGACATCAATGAAATTAAAATTCTCAGATTTTGTACATATACTGTATATAATTTCATTTAATTAATGAAACCATGCACATAAACACTCCTATTTCCACATAAAAGGGAATGCATTGCTCTTCTGTACCTGGGGTGGCTTGCTCACTTTTGACAGAGATGAATGTAAGACTTTTCCATTGTACAACATCTCCATACTGCAGGCAAACTCTATTGGGACAACGACATTCGTCTGTCTTAAAACGATACTAGTGTAATTTGTGAGAAACAGAGAACCAGCGAAGGTCCAGTTGGTGCCAGGGGTGACAGGGAGGGTGCGGTAAAACAGACTCAATGTGAAGTTTGTGGCTAGGTTATAGGCTGATTAACACTGAACAGTGTAATTTTCATCCTTACGAAAAGGATTGGGGTCCACAGTCACTTTGGGATGAGAGAGGGCAGCTGGGAAACAGAGAGAAAGAAACAGAGTGACATTTCAGTAGAAAATGTCTCATACATAATACATTAGGATATAATGATATGCATAATAAAACTTACATACGACTAAGGTAATAGGGCTGCTTAATTCAGAATATGGATTCTTTGAGTCAGTTCGAGTGGATTTGTACCAGCATACAATTTTTCCTTCATACTTGGCCGTCGCAGGGATTCTGAAAACCTCAGATGTCACCCAATCAGATGTTACCCACCCAACCCAACCTTCTGTGGTTTCTGGGGTCGGCGAGGGGCTTTCCAACTTGCCCACAGACACAGTTATGGGATACGGAGCACTCCAAGTGGTGCCACAAGCAACCTCTACTATAGAGTTTAGCTCAATATTACTTTCATTTATTCTGAATCGATAGCTGAATGTAGGGGCTGGAGCATATGCTGGAGGTGAGAGACAGAATAAGATGGAACAGAAAAAGAAAAGGGAGGACAACACTTATTATTAACAGCAATGTTGGATCAGCATTTCTGATGCAGCTTTTCATTTACTATGTGCTTGTTGTAACAGCACGGCCAGGCTACCCCATCACTCAACTCCCAAGATCTGCCTCACCTGACTTCTAATCATGCACACCTGCACCTCGTCATCAACCTCATCACGGACACTTCATAAGCACTCACCCCAGTCACCACAGTTGTCCAATCTCGTTGCTACCTACCGGACTCTACTCGGAAGCTCTCCAGTTGATGAGTGTAATCTCTGATTACTTACCTTGTGTACTAACCTCCTGTTCTCCGTCCCGTCCTCTTCTCTGTCTTCAGACCCGTCTGTGTGTGATCAACAGTCTGAGATCTGACTCCTCTCCGGCCACGTTCCATCCGCCTGCAAAGCAAGAAGACACTATTAGCACTGTCATCTGACACCCGCAAGATTCACTACAAAGAAACTACTCACCTTGTCTCACGATCACCAGCACCCAAGTCCTGTAAATAAAGACACTATTGTTGCACCTACCTTTGAGTCCGTCTGCATCTGTGACACTTGTTCATTTCAAATCGATTATTATAGACAGCAAATCTTATAAGAAACACTAAATAAAAACAATTCATAACAGGCTATTTGCAGTCACACTGTTTCAAACATGAAATCTTGAGTAAACGTTTTTGGCTTAAAACACACAACTTTTCTCAAGTTTGTGCAAGGAAGATTGTTTTTAAATAAATGTATATTTTTAATAAGAAAGGATACATTAAATTGGTACAAAATTGTTCTACAAACAACATGATAGATAAATGTAATATGGCCTGACTGAAGGAAAACAAACTGTGAAGGATTCTTACCCTGAGATGCTGTGTTTCTTACACACATTATCCAGCACACCACAGCTAGTGCTATGAAGAAAGAGTGATTGCGATATTGTGAAAAACAGGATTTTCCCAAATTAAAGTACATGAAATATGCATGTTGCACCTTGCAACATGTAAGACATTAAACTCAAATATATAATTAAAATATGCTTATATTTTACAGAGTTAGTTTTTAGGCTTACTGTTTGCAAATACATTTGAACTTTACAAACATGTATTATTGAGAATCTATGGAAAGCCGTTTCCGAAACTGAATAAAAAATAATAAAAAAGGTTATTGTGATTTTTTTATCTCACAATTCTGACTTTTTTTCACAGAATCGTGAGATATAAACTCGCAATTCTGACTTTTTTTTCCTCAGAATTAAATTGCAACTAACAGTATAAATTAGAAGGTGTGAATCAGGGTACCCAGTTCTTTACAGTGAGAGAGAAAAAAAGTATATCACTATTATTGCTTCGAAACATAGAGTAAGCAGGACTGACGCATATATATTTTTTCTAATATTCACCTATTTTTCTAATTGACCTTCATTTATTTTGACACCTCTGTCCATACATTACAAATCTTATAGAAATATCTTTTAAATTTATATGGTGTGAATTCCTTAATTCTAAAATGTTATGTTGTCTCTATATGGCAACTCAGTTAATTTCAGATCTAGTCTTTATGTTTTGTAATATTGGAAGCACAGACTTTATCTCTCCTTGCTGATATGGATCTTATCACTACAAAAGTGATTCCAGAGCATGTCCTTTAGAAGCCATGGCTCATGATCCCAGACTTAGCCAGAGACTTCTGCTTGACCTGAGTGACCTGGCTAGATCTCTAATCCTGCATGGCTTTACTGCTGCTCTCTACATGGTTGTGTTGCATAACTGTGAGAGAGCAGATTACTGACTGTTCAGCCTCACGTCTGTCCCTGCAGTGCTGTCAGAGATGATACACAGGTGGGAGAGAGGGTAAGAGAAAGCCAATAAGACCATCTTTGTGTACTATGGCATATATAGTTTATTAAATCATATTTACAGTATATTACAATGGATCATACATATTTACAAACATAATACATTATCAAGTCAGTCGTGATAACATTTGTTAGCTTTCACCCTGCACAAAATGCTACAATACAATCAGAAAAAAAGACACAAAACTGTCACTGGAGCAGTACCTTTTCAAAAATAATATGTACATTATAGTTATTAATATGCACTACAAATTACTTTTAAGTGGTTCTCAATTCTAGTCCTGGAGTTCTGTATGTCTTCCTTCTTTAACACCTGATCATCATCTCATTAGGAAAGAATCCATCAACTTAACTGAGTGTGTTAGACAAGAGAGACATACAAAGGATCTCCTCAGGACCAGAGTTGAGAACCACTGACTTTAAAAGTTACTAATATGTAGAGGTAAAGAAGGTACAAGAATGTACCTTATAGCTTTTGTACTCACCCCAGTGAAAGCATTGTACTTTTTCTGAGCAGTTTCTGCAGTTGCTGCCAAAAATGGTTAATTTTATTAGCAGGTGAACAGGGTATATGTTGTCACCTGACCAAACCGCAAAACAGGTCTCATCACATCCGCTTGCCAAGAAAGAATTAATAGCAGTATGAATGGATAGTGATATATGAACTTTAAAGCTAACCAAGTTATGTGTTTTTATTGCTGGTATTTATTCAGTTTTAATATGCAAATGTTAGTGAGAAGAAGAAAAATATACATTTTTAGATAGCAATCTGTGTTTGTTATTGACATTGGTTATGGTTATCTTTGGTATCTGCTTTGAAGGCATCTTGAGTAAAAATGATCCATATTTAATGAAGAACATACAAAAACTCTGACCTGGAAATGATGCAGCCTGATTTACAGAATACAGTTGTTTTTTTGCACATAACCATAATTGCTGTGAGATACAGTCGTTTTGCACGTAAACTGTGGTTAATGTAATAGTTTTGCAAATAAACTTTTCAGTGATAGACTATAAGTAATCAATTAGTTAAATGTAAACTGTAATATTTGTAAGCTTTTTTTAAGGTTAAGCACAATTCACTTCTGATGATGTCTGTGATTATTTAAATGCTTATTCTACATGTAAGTCATCCAATCAGAGACCTTAAAGCATATAAGACTGACTGAAATGTTCATAGATAAATTCCCCCAATAGGAAGTTGGACGTGATTTTCGTGAGACAGTAATACACCACTGAGGTTTCAAAATGCTCTTCCTCTTTTCAAGTCCCATGCGTTCTTCACTGCATTGCTTCACCGATTCTGTCATCAAGCATTTCCCCACACGCAATTACACTGAAGGCATCTACAACCTCATTGAGGGTTCAGAAAGCCCATCCTTCGGATGAGACGTTAAACCGAGGTCCTGACTCTCTGTGGTCGTTAAAAATCCCAGGATGTCCTTCGAAAAAGAGTAGGGGTGTAACCCCGGCATCCTGGCCAAATCCCTGGCCTCTGACCATCATGGCCTCCTAATCATCCCCCTACACTAATTGGCTTCATCTCTGTCTCCTCTCCACCAGTAAGCTGGTGTGTGGTGGGCGTTCTGGCGCAATATGGCTGCCGTCGCATCATCCAGGTGGATGCTGCACACTGGTGGTGGTTGAGGAGATTCCCCCCCTTCTATGTAAAGCGCTTTGAGTACCCAGAAAAGCGCTATATAAATGTAACTAATTAATTATTATTAATTATCATTATTATTTTTATTATCTTAGTCATCATGCTTTTTCCTTTTTCCTTTATCCTTGTCTTTGCTTTTCTTCTCCTTTTCCTTCTCTTCCTTTTCCTTCAACGCTTTCTTCTCTTTCTTCTTCTCATCCTTAGCCTCCTTATACTTCCACTTTGGAGGCTCAAGGTAACCTTTCTGCTTTTTATTCTTCTTCTCTTTTTTTGGGGTGGGCTCAGAGGATTTGGTAACTTTAATCTGTGGGATACAGCCAGAGGGGAAGATGTTATTGCGCCTTGACGCCATGAATGTGCGCATTCCAGAGTGAGAAATGGACAGCACACTGCCTCTTCTCTCTGTATCGGCACAGCAGGACAAAGAGACAGACTCAGCCGAGTGGACAGAAGGTGAAATGGAGGAGACGGAGCTGTTTCGATGGCACAGTGAACTCTCCTCCAGCTGCTTCTGTGAGTGCCTCTGCATCAGCTCAGCCACAGCAAGTCGACTTTTACCCATCTGCGGAGGGCTGCTTGGGCACAGCGGCCGTGTGGCTGTGGCTATTAACGGGCTGCGCAGACTGGTGGTCATTCGCACCATGTGATCCATGACACCATTGTCCTGCAGGTCACGTGGGAAATTGAAACCAAAAGTACTCTTGAGATGATGAGTCAGCTTCTGGCTGGCACTCTTATTGGCTGTTGCTTTGCTGACCAGCACCTTAAGGTTGGGCCACTCTGGGACGTAGGTGTCACAGAACTGTTCAGCTGTGGGATGAAGCGCAAGGTGGCGCAGACGATTCAGCGTGTCAAAGCGACCTGTTTTCAGTGCCCAGTCACGTACACATTTACCACGGTTGGAGTCTACAGCATTTACATCAGCACCTAAAACAGAACAATACAGAGAATTTAATACATTGTATATAAGAAGGATGCTGGAGGAATATACTTCTGAAAATAAAGAATGCTGTGTGCCTTCCACTGATTTTTTGCTTGGCTGCCTAATTACTTGATTAATCTCATGGATGCTACTGAGGCAAACTGATTCAATACCAGCTATGCCATTCTTAATTGGCTATGTGGGTCATTTGGTGACCCTAGTGATGTGATGAATACAAGCAATGCCAAAATAGTGAAGGACCATTTTCAGCATATCAGCATGTGTGTGTTCAACTACTAACCGTGCATTATAAGAGCTGCCACTACATCATTCCTGCCCTGTATGGCAGCTTTAATGAGGGCAGTGAATCCTCTGTTGTCTCTGATCTCTGTCTCTGCTCCAGGGAAGTAATTCATGATGTAGTTACATATGGAGACATGACCTGTGTACAGAAAGATTTAAAGCTTTTTTTACTTTTATTTTTGAACATATACAAAATAAAAAGTACCCAAAATGAGTAAATTCATTAAACTCAAATAGTATTTAACATGAAGTCATTGTCATTCCTTAATTCTATATAAATTAGAGTTATTGCATCATATTCACAAAAATCAACACTATTTTCCTGGAACACTATTATTGCCAGCAGAGTCCAGGCAGCAGTTTATCTAATTTCCATCAAGACAGTGAATTGACATCACACATGCAACAACTAACCAGCTTGAGCTGCGATCATTAGAGCAGTGTTGCCGTCATTGTCTTGGTGGTTAATATCCAGATGTGGACAGCCGTGCAGCTCGTACACAATTGGAAGAAAGCCTTTATATGCAGCCACCATCAGTCCATTCTACAAGAAAGAATCATGGTGTGTTACAAGACCTCTATCAATATAATTGTTAAACAGGTGAAAAGGTAAAGAGATATAGAAAATATATTTTGTAGTACATACTTTACATCATATTTCATAATCAACCAAACCATAATAACCCTGCAGCACTAATAAAATGATCTAAAACTGTTTTGACAGGCGTTTTTTTCGAGGCATTGGTTTCCTCAGGAATTTCCAGTGATGAGTTATGAGTACAATATCTGTTAACATTAGTTAAATTGAATTTCTCATGCTGCTAAGTTACAAGTGCATGTAGTCATGCCTCAAATATGAAAGTTTGAAAGTGTTAACAAGTTGCTACATAAAGACTAGGTAAACACACACCCATATTGCAGTTGTAGTTCACATGGGGGGGGGGGGGGGGGGGGGGGGGGGGGTACAGCACACTGTAACCTCAGACATAATTCTACTTATACATTGAAAAGTATTTAAATTTTTCAAAGGAAACCAAAATAGCAATCCAGGTTGACCTACAAATTTACATAAAACCAAAATTTAAAATGTACTTATTTTTATTGCATTACTGATCTTTCTGCTCTTTGATTAGTCAGTCTGTCTTATGCTATCTAATACTAATCTGTCTTACCCTGCCATTAATGTCAACTTCCATGATATCATCATAGGTCACACCTCGTTCCAACACTCTCTTCAGTGCCTCTGGGTCATTTTGGACGCAAGCCTCATATAGTGTGTTGGCAGTTCCCTTTTTCTTTTCCTCTTGTTCATAATCAGGAAGAACAGAATCATCAGACAGCATACTTCCAGAGTCTGACTCTTCCAACAATGAGATTTCATCCTCGTCCGGGCCTGACCCCAGATTTGGGTCCTCAAATGCAGAGCTTTGGACTGCTGCCATGCCTCCAGAGTTCAATCTTGCCTACATCATCTTTGCTGGCATTTGAGGAAAGTGTTCCAACATGGTTGTAGTGGGTCAGCAACCTGAGATGAAGGAATGCACTCCAAGTGTTTATGGCCCCTGTCTTTAGGTAAACAGACCAGATAAACCACAAGGCTCTCTAACCAAGAGAAAGAACCTTCAAATAGATCAATAAACAAACAAATAAAGCACTGTCAGTGATGGCAAACATTACCATTCAATTGACTGAAAAGCTTCTGATGCAAGAAAGTTAGGAGTTTTCATAGCTCCGGATTTAGGGAGAGCTGTGCTTTAATTGTCAGTGCTAAATCTGGCCTGCTCAGGCTTAAAATACACAGATACCTGTAAACAGGCTTATATACAGTGCACTCTAAAAACACACATTACCTCAATTGACTGTATTATTCGTACATGTATATGTTTATACAACAATTTTAAGTTGTGAAACATTTAGTTTAGTTACAAGACTTGTATTTATATTCATTAATTAAGCATTTCTCTGGTTGTACGTGTTATATAAAATATAGCAAAACACAAAACCAAATGTTACAACAATAAAGCAAAAACATTCTCTTTAGTGCTCTAATGAACAATGAGAAAAGAGCCAGACGCTCTTAAATGCTTACTGGTAGTCTGGCACATACATTTTAAACTTGATTTAAAATAGACATTTCAAAAATATGGAGTATAACTCACCAGTGTTCACACTTTAGAAGAAAAGCGGTGTCTTCAGTGAATGCAGCCAATCCCTTAAAAAACTTTCACAAGTCATAATCAGAAACCTTAGCTTGCAGAAAATACAACCATCAGCTTGACGTCTTCATAGTGTGTGTACAGTAGTATGTGATGTGATCACAGAGAGGTGTATACATGCTCCGTAACACCTCAGATCATTAGACTGGCTGCCTTTCAGGATCAGAAAAGACCCAAGGCTTTCAGAGCATAATCACCTTTCACACACACGTACTCAAAATGGTCTCTGTTTCTTCATCTCCATCTCATACTGACAAACAAACCCAATCATACTCTCACTTGTTCATTAGAGTATAAGTATTAAAAGGATCAGTAATGCTCATGAAGTTTAACATACAGTGGGTGTGTTTCAGGGCTTTGGTTTTTTGTCACAGGGACCCTGATTTTAGCTCAGAGGATTATATGGAATGTGAGGAGAAGTAAAGTACAGTCTTTGATAAGATTTCAAGACAGAATGACGTACTTTCACGACAAAAATGTCCTTACATGACAAGTTGCAATGTTTAATTAATTAGTAAAAAACACTTTTTTCTGCCTCTTCAGACAGTCAAAATAGGACAATCCATCTCCGTAAAGCAGTCCCACAGAAATTTGACTGATTACTGTGTCACAAATAAATACCAATAATCATTATGTAATTAACACCAATGTCAGTAGTACAACAACCTAAAAATATTTTGTGCTTAATAACTAAATAAATAAATAAATAACCTACAATAAAATTGCAAGCAAATTTGCATTTATTCTTGCCATTCTGAAGGAGCTGATAAAAATATTAAATAGAAGCTCCTTTATCGTCAGGTCTTCACAAAACAAGTAACTAATTTAAGTTTATATTAAGTTAATCCTCCTGTATCCCAGCAGCATTTAAGGAGGTGAGTGATTCTTGTTGAATGAACATATGTGACCCAGGACCACAAAACCAAGGGTAAATTTATTGAAATTGAGAGTTATACATCATTTAAAAGCTGAAGCTTTCCATTGATGTATGGTTTGTTAGGATGGGACAACATTTCTCTGAGATACAACTATTTGAAAATCTGGAATCTGAGGATGCAAAAAAAAAAAATCTAAATATTGAGAAAATCGCATGTAAAGTTGTACAAATGAAGTTCTAAGCAACGAATATTACTTAATTATTATTACTTAATAGTAATGAATAGTTACTTAATTATCAAAAATTAAGTTTTGATATATTTACGGTAGGAAATGGAACATGATCTTTAATATCCTAATGTTTTCCGGCATAAAAAGTTTTATATATAATTTTGACCCATACAATGTATTGTTGGCTATTTCTACAAATATACCCGTGCTTATGACTGGTTTTGTGGTCCAGGGTCACATATACAAAATATGTTGTTGTTTTTTGATTTAGAAGTACATTAGACTAACTCTAAGAAAACAACCTGTACATGTCAAATAAGCCTTTATTTAATCCCTTTATTTATGGCTGAGATTGGAGGTTTATAGGATAACATTCTCAAACTTTCTAATTTTTTCTCTCGTTGCACTCTCTCTCTCTGGCCCAGGGAGGTCAAGATGGAGCAAGAGGGAGGGAATGGGTGGTGGACAGCAGAGGGAGAGAAGATAAGAATGTGTGTCTGTGAGTCAAGAAGAGCTGAGTGGGGATTAAGCGGGACAGCACTGAGAAGACACAACAAAACATACAACCAAAAATTTCCTTCATCAATCTGGAGACAGAGAAAGAGAAGATGAAGAGTTTGGCCAAACTTCAGGGAAACACAAAGCAACTGCTGATGTCTTTATCAAACACTCTCCCATCCTTGGCCCTGAGTAATCAGCACTGGGTGAGCAAACACACACATACATGTCAACTTTTAAACTGTTCTATTGATTTTTAATAAAATTCTCATTTTAATTACAACAACAACTAATTGTTGTTGTAATTAAACCACTAACCATGACCATACATTTTTGCAAATTTAAAATGTACAGAGACATATAATAGATTACTATCTATATCGGTAAAAGTTGAAAGTTGAAATGTTTTCGATGTGAGTTCTTGTGATAATGACGTCTTTTATATCAATGTTTATTAAACTCCCTCACAGACACATTTCTATGTAAATTCTGTCTGTATATTACATTTCCCTATATAGATCTCAAAAATATGCATTAGCAAAATGTAATGTTTTAGCTGGAGTACACAGCAGCATATCACACCCCAGGACATGTCAACTACCTTTTTGCTGACTGTTTTAATTAGTACACTACACTATATTATTATTAGCTTTTTACCTTTCTTAATGTATAGTATTTTCTCTGTTGTGTTGGTGTAAATAACTTGGATGCTTTAGCAATACCGTAATAATGTTACAATCATGCCAACAACACTTTGTTAACTCAGACCCACACAGTCTGTGTCTCTTTTCTTATACCTATGCATGTTCTCTGTATACCAGCAACACAATCAGCAAAAATTACATGGACCGCATGAAAATCTGTCTCAAGTATTTGTAGTGAGTCTGTTTAGTTGCTGTCTTTTTGAAAGACTGTTTGGGCTTCTTTGAACTTCTCTAAACAGAAAATGATTACTTCATAGACTTAAAGCCTTCAGTAGAAGTTTGCCAAACTTGTCACAACAAGTTATGAGCTCAATAACTGAGATTGCTCCAACTAGGCCAACCTGCCAAATGTTTACTGCAAACGAAGGAAGAAAGCACAAGAGATAAGGCCTCCAGCACACTGTAATTTGGATGTATTCCTACAATAAATACAGTAGGCATGATACACTTGTTCATTCTAGATTAACATGCATTGTCTGGATTGTCTGTTAATGAAAAGACATGTAAGTACTGTACATCCCATCAAAAAGAAATGCCTTAGGCAATTGCATGATTTTAAACAATTTGGATTGTCAATATATCCATACTTATGTTCTAATAAAAGGCAAATCTCAAGACACCAGGGTCATATTTCTTTTTTTTTTTTTTTTTTTTTTACACATCAGAGAAACTGCAGCAACAACCAACATCTGTATGAATCACAATAAATTCACATAAATGTTAAATGTTATTGAGCAGCACACATAACTAATATTACAAAATAAGTTTTGAAGCAACAGCAGATTAAGACAATGTGAGTCTGTGAGCACCTGTTTTTACACCAATGTAAATACTTGAGTGTACACCTGTGTGTGTGTGAGCACGCTTGTGTTCATAAGGTTCCTCCATGTAAATGTTTAATAGTGGGTCATATTTCTCCCAAAATCCAAAATGTTTTCTTGAGACTTACAGTGTCATGTTGGTCTAGTTTGAGGAGATATGCGGTTTTTAAGGGTCATATGAATTGCTCAGGTATGGACATGTACTGTATTTCATAGCTGTTGTGAAAATAGCTGGTTACAACTCTGCCCTTTCAGAGCTTGGATATAACACTAAATTTATGACCTGTTTCAGATGCAAGAACACACCGAAGGGAGTCTTTTACTGCAAGACAGGCAGGGTTGTTCAAAGAAGAGTACAGAATGGGAAAATGGAGAACAAAGCTGGAGCTCAAGACCCAAACACATACCTGAGGGCAAAGGTGAGGGGTCGAACATACCCTTTCATAATGATCAGGAGAGGTCTTTTTTTCCCACTGAACACGAATTCTTTACACATACACTCAAAACATGTAAACACACTCTTTCTCAGTCTCTAACAAATTACATGGAGATGTCCAAAAACAAGAACCCTTGGTTTATCTTCAGGTGAATATTTCACTCTGTACAGATACACATTATTCCAAAAAGTCAAAATAAGTGTTTTAGTAGCCTATCATGAACGAGAAAGAGTAACTCTTTATAGAACGTGTTTCCTGATGTTTCACCATAAGATGGCAATATTGGGTCGTTTTTAAACTATGGCGTGAGAAGAGAGATATAAAGCCTGTGGTGTGGTAGCTATTTATTCGTTTCGCACGGACGCGTTCAACTCACATGCAATACAACTTATAGTGCCTCACCTGACCTGCAGATGACAACACGAAGTCTCTTTAAACTTTTTTCAAATCGATTTGTACAAACACGGATTCTTCCTGAGCATCTCGCAGTACCACTTTTGTTGCTTTCACCGTCATCTTCTGTTGCTTTTATTAGCGTTTTCCTCTTGGACAGGTTTCAGGCAGTGCAGAGGGGAGTGCGGTGGGTGCTTGAAAGTGACCTTTTGTCAAAGCAATTTTTTTTTTTTTTTGGAATTAAACGCCCTTTTGTGAAGGCCTGCCTAATCTAACTATTAGTAAAATTAATTAATAATAGTTTAGCCGTAAATTAAATTATCCACATGACGACCTTTGTGAAGTGACATTCAGCCAACTATGGTGACCCATACTCGAATTCGTGCTCTGCATTTAACCCATCCAACGTGCACACACACAGCAGTAAACACACACACACCGTGAACATACACCCGGAGCAGTGGGCAGCCATTGCTGTTTCATTGGGAAAAGTTTAAAGCGCGTCGAGGTGTCTATGTCTTTTAATAAAAAATTATCACAACACTGGTAAAACAGGCTTATACTGAGTTTCTCCTCCTCCGAATTCTACTTATCAATCCTGTTTTTATAAACATTATCATTCAAAAAATGAATAAATTCAAAACAGGATTAGAAAAGAATTCTATTTTAAATAAGACAGGAATATTTTTTTCTACATCAGCAACAGTAGTGTTTACAACAGCAAAACCACCAAACCCTGTAAACTCAATAACAACAACAACAATAATAATAATAATATTAATATCATTCCAGAGTAATTAAGAGGTGCAAAAAATGTCTTTAACATTTAAACTTAAAATGATCTTTTCTGTTCTGTTTCTTTTTCAAACCTGCGTCATGGCATTTGCTGCTGTATCAATACAGAAGCCCTATTAAAAGCAGTGTTCCATGTGCCCCTTTTATACTTTGAGCACCTGCCCCTCCAAAGGTATCTGCACGTCCCTGACTGGTTTGTATTGAGCAGGGATGCTGTTAGTGAGAAGCGCATGCGCAGTCGACGAGATCAGATGCTTGCATGCGATCGAGATTGGCAAAATTACCGGGAAATGTAAACACTAAGGATTTATGGCACATTTTAAAATGTTTTTATGGCCGGTAAAGAGTGTTGAAAGTCACCATGAAATCAAAATCGGCAACTCTTATTCTTATGTATTAATGCATTGTTTATTATAGGCTAAATGATTAACTGTACACATCATTTATTGTTTTCTTTTCTTTGTCTCATCTTTACTTAAAAACATTAACTTTCAACCTGTCACATTTGAGCAATTAGCAAATGACAATGATGGAAAAATCTCAAGTCACTTTCAAGTCCCTTCCCTATCTCCTTATTTCACTCTGACCCTCGTCATTGCCTCCTGAAGGTGAAGAGGCAGACTACAGAAAGAACATCTTTTGAACCCAGGCATGATGTGATGTGGGTCTATGTGGATAAGAGCAGAGGGATTATACAGATGTTGTGTGTAAATTCAGAGCTCAGGATTACCTCTGAACTGAGAGTAGGAGAGTAGGAGTTAACATCGTCACAGTGCCATGCTGCAGGGTGGAACAGCAGTGTTTACTCGGCTGGAATGAAGGGGCGTCATGGCCCAGGGGTGTGTGGCTGTGCTCGCTTCTGTCAGAAAGTTTTGGTCAGGTGTGAGTGCTGCTTCAGACAGCAAGGTAAGAGATCCATTAGTTGCTTTGTCACTTTTGACATTTGTACCTTCAATGTACTTGCATATTGGTAGGTTTACTGTTTTTACAGGATTAACATTCTGTTCCCAGAAAACTTGATTAGACCAAAAAGATTAATTAACAATAAGATCTTAATTTATATGCTACACATTTTAGAGCTTGAAAAAGATTGCTTGCATATAAACTGAGTGTAATTATTACCATTGTTCTGTTGCTTCATAATAATACCTGCATTCGACCTGGAGTTTGTAGAAATCTCTTCCATGTGCTGCCAGTTATATTTATAGTCCACCTTTCATGACTATGTGGAAAATTCAGCAAAAATAACTTCAAGATGAATATTAGTGATGGAGCTGGAAATTCCCTTGCGATATATCAACCTTATAACTCTCTGTCTTTCCTCATTCTCTCCTTATTAAATCACTGCACAACATACATGCCCATTTCACCTAACACACACTACCACTGTATTAGTCGATTGATTGACTGAAAGAAATTAATACTTTTATTCAGCAAGGATATGCGTTAAATTGATCAAAAGAAGTGACAGTAAAGACTTTTACATTGTTGCAAAAATATTATATTTCAAATAAATGCTGTTCTTTTGTAACTTTCTGTTCATCATGATTGACAAAAATATTAAGCAGCACAACCATTTTTAAATATGAAAATATGATTTTAACAAGAAATGCACAAAAACAATTTTTTTTCTGTAAAGTACTTCAAACTATTTTTTAATTTATAATTTATGATGAAAATATTTTATAGTAAAATATTTTTAAACCATAATATTTTGATATGTTAATAGACAAAAGATTAACTTTAATGGTAAAATATTGTTAAAATTATTAATAAATAAAGAATAATAAATAAAAAACATGAAAAAAATTATTTATCACTTATTTAAGGCTGGCCAGAGTTAATGGAAAGTAAAGGTAATTTCTAATGAACTTAAAGACTTTTATTCCCTGTTTTATTGTGGTGGTTTTCTGTACATAATAAGGAAAGGAAAGGACATGTGGCCAAGTATGGTGTCCCATACTTGGAATTTGTGCTCTACATTTAACCCACACACAGTGAGAAGTGAACAAACATATCACACACACACGCACGCACCCAATGGCAGTGGGCAGCCAATGCTGCGGCGCCTGGGGAGCAGTTGGGGGTTCGGTGCCTTGCTCAAGGGTCTGTCTCACCTCAGTCGTGGTATCGAGGGTGGAGAGAGTGCTGGACATTCACTTCCCCCACCTACAATTCCTGCCGGCCTGAGACTTGAACCCGCAACCTTCGGGTTACAAGTCCTCACTCTCTAACCATTAGTCCATGACTGCCCCCCATATCAGTGCATATTCACAGTATATAATTTAATTCTGCATATAGATATAGTCTGTAATGTTTGTAGTCAACTGAAAATGCCATCCATTAATTTGTCAAATGTTGCAACAATATATTTTAAGCAGAGTTCTAATAATCACATCTGCCATTTTTTTTCTTCAGTGTAAATATGAATGCTGTTTTTTCTTTTGTTTTTTTGGAAATGTTGTTTTAAAGATATTCTACTACACCCCCCGCCCCATATCTCTCTCTGTCTATTGTAGAGTTATACACATTGACAGGGCTCAGCGATGTCTCCTTGCCTCCTGATACACCTTCAACCTCCATCTCCATTGATGACCTTTCTCCAATCTCACCCAGCAACCATCAGCCTCTTTCCACTAGACAACCATCTACCACACCCCAATGCTCAATCAAAGCCCTCAAGAGATGGTTGAGCAGCCCAGTTCGAAGGTTTAGTCTGGGCGGAGGTGGCAAAAGTCAGAGCTCAAAGGCCATTCAGAGCCCAGAAGGGTCATCCTATGTGTTTCTCCCTCTCTCACCTGCTCAAAGCCGATTGAGTCCAACGGAGAAGTCCAACAAACTGCCCCATTCCTACAGATCTCTGGTATGGACATCATTTACACTATACTGTTCAAACGTTTGTGGTCAGTATGATTTTTTTTTTTAAGTAATACTTTTCTTCAGCAAGTATGCTTTAAATTAAACAAAAATGACAGTACAGACTTTTACTTTGTTACAAATTCATCAAAGGATCCTGAAAAATGATCACCATTTCCACACAAAAAATTAAACAGCGCAACTGTTTTCAAAATCTGCATATTATAGTTATTTCTTAAAGGTCATGTGAACATTTTAAAATATTTTAGAATATTTTTAAAATATGGTAGAAAACAGTTATTTTAAATTGTAATAATATATCACAATATTACTCTTTTTAACAAACAAATACAGCCTTGTTGTTTTTCTTTCAAAAACATAAAAAAATCTTACCAACCCCAAACTTTTGAATGGTACTGTTTATTACAGAGACACGGGGAATTTTCTGTTATTTTGATATATTGTACTAAAACTGTACTCACTTTGTCTGTGGCATACAGGACTGTGCTGAACTTTCAAGGCCAACATCTCCTGACAGTCCCTATTACCCAAGATACCTAAATGATCTCTTGCAGGTACACAACACTTAGTCCTGGACCATAATGAGTATGTTTATACATGATTGCTGATTTGTGCTTGTGATGGCTAATGAATCCAATTTCAGAGGCATCAGTCTTGCGATGTGCATTCTGGGGAGAGATATCTCGACTTGACTGACGAGACACAGGTACAATCGCAAAGTCTAGAGGATGATGAGCAGGAGAGAAAAACTGCCTTAGAGAAAAGCATGTAGGTATTTGATTGATGGTGACCCAAACCCATGGTTTCTGGAATAATATATTGTTAATAATCCTTCTCCGAATCTGGCATACCTTATGTCTCACTCATAGATATGTGCTGACAGAGCTGGTAGAGACAGAGAAGCTGTATGTGGAGGATCTGGGGCTTGTGGTGGAGGTAACATATAAATGCATTCAGTCAGTAGATCTTACTCATTCTTTTTTTTTTTTTGTACTCTAATTTCCTCCCTTTTCCAGGGTTATATGGCTACAATGAATAATTTCCTCCCTTTTCCAGGGTTATATGGCTACAATGAATAGTGTTGGGGTGCCTGAGTATTTGGCGGGAAAGGATAAAATTGTGTTTGGGAACATTCATCAGATCTATGACTGGCACAAAGAGTAAGTCACCTATTGATAGGATCTGTGCCTATTGAGGCGTCTAAACCTGACCTTCTTACAGCTGCTACCCTTATTTTTCTTTTGTCTCAGCTATTTTCTTGGAGAGTTGGAGAAATGTGTTTGTGAACCTGACCTGCTGGCACAACTGTTTATCAAACATGTACGTCTATATTTTATTTCCAGTTAAACTGCTGGTGATATAGTCAACATTATATGCTGTTATCCATCTTGAATAAATGGAAACAGATGTTAAGAAATTAATATCTCTGTGTGTTTTCCAGGAGAGGCGGCTCAACATGTATGTGGTTTATTGTCAGAACAAGCCAAAGTCAGAGCACATTGTCTCAGAGTACATTGAAACCTATTTTGAGGTAAAATCTGTATATAATTATAAGGCAATGTTTGCTTGGTGGTCAAGGTCTATGACTGTCCTGTGCTCTCCATGTAGGAACTGAGGCAACAGCTGGGTCACAGACTGCAGTTAAATGACCTGCTCATCAAACCTGTTCAGAGAATCATGAAATATCAGCTGCTGCTGAAGGTGTGTTTGTGTAAGCTTAGCTGCTGCTGAAGGTGTGTTTGTGTAAGCTTGTGCAAAAGTACATGCTCTTTATTTTTTTTTCAAATGATTTAAAAACAAATTATGTATTAAAATTAGTTTCTTTTCATTCTCTATTTCCCTCCTCTGTCAGCCTAACTTTTAGACTCCAAAGGGGGAGCTTCTGGGTGTTTTTACCCAAATATTCTTTTACTTATTCAAATGTTACAGAAAAATGTTTTTAAAAAAATTAGCAGCTTTGGGGTCGGTAATATTTTTCGTGTTGTTTTGACAATTTATTTTTAAGGTTTTCTGACCCTGAGACGCGACTATTTTCTGCAATTCTCCAGCTGTGGTCCTTGGAGAATCTTTAGCCACTCAAACTTTCCTCCTCACAGTGCATTAGGATGATATAGACACACGTCCTATTCCAGGCAGTTTCGTAACATTTTATGTTGATTGGAAATTCTTAATTATTGCCCTGATGGTGGAAATGGGAATTTTCACTGCTCTAGCTCTTTTCTTAAAGCCACTTCACTAATTTGTGAAGCTCAATTATCTTTTGCTGCACATATGAAATACATTCTTTGGTTTTTATCATTGTGATGGATGATTAAGGGAATTTGGACTTTGTTTTCCCTCTATTTATATTTCTGTGAAACAGGAAGCCATGGCTGGATAATTTAATGTTCATAATCACCCTGGAGTGCTCAAAATTGTAAATATTAATGAGAATATACTTCAGAGATATTTTACTTATAAGAATTTCTAGGGGTACCAATAATTGTGTCCAACGTGTATTTGAGAAAAACATTTATTTCATAATGATATTTTCCCCCATTCAATGAAAGTTTAGATTCTTGTGATTTTTTTAAATAAAAGATCAAAAGGATTAATAATGCAGGTTTATTTTCAAAGCCTTCTTTGATCCTATTTACCAAGGGTACCAACAATTCTGACCACGTGTGTATGAGGTTCTTCAGTATTATCAGCAGTTTTCGCATTGCTCAATTGCTACTTACCCTTCTCCATCCCCTCCTCTGTCAGTCAGGATTCAGCCTTCTGAGTCTCCTTTGAATCAGGCTAATTCTAAAATATGTACATATATTACTGAACGTTAACAATATCTGCAATATCGTTGTTGGTTCTGTTCTGTTTACCCTGGGGGTTATCGCTGCTCTCCGAACCCCCAATTGCTCCCCGGGCGCCGCAGCATGGCTGCCCACTGCTCCGGGTGTGTGTTCACGGTGTGTGTGTGTGTGTGTGTGTGTGTGCATTTGTTCACTACTCACTGCTGTGTGTGTGCACTTGGATGGGTTAAACGCAGAGCACCAATTTCGAGTATGGGTCACCATACTTGACAATACGTCACGACTTTACTTTTTTTACTTTACTTTACTTTATTATATAAATAAAACTGGATCTGATTGAGTAAAAAAAACAAGACAAAAAAATCCATGGAATTTTTAAGCATCACCTCAATTTTCCATATATATTCTTGTCCTTCTTTATAAATGAACGAGCTGAGCTAAAATCCATATGCCTGTTCATCTAATATCCTCCCTATATTCTGTGTTTATTTACAGGACTTCTTGAAGTACTACACTAAAGCAGGCAGACAAACAGAAGATCTTGAGGTAAGTACAGTCTGTACTAGCTAATAAGACTGAGCAAAAGAGAGTAAACTCATTATTAGGTGACACTGAATTATTATTCTGTCCTCTTTTTGTGTCCTTATCTCAGAGGGCAGTGGAGGTGATGTGTTTTGTTCCAAAGCGATGTAATGACATGATGAATATTGGAAGACTACAGGGTTTTGAGGTAAGATGACACACAAATACACTGCAGAAATGGAAATGGTTTACTTCACCTTGGACTGCTCCAGTATCCAAAATGAGCACAGCTCAAGTTCATTATTTATAAAATAATTATATATTTATATAATTGATAGTTCCTTTATAGTTTTATTAGCACTCCTACCTATATTTGAGACTAAAAATTCACACGGATCACCCATGATTGATTGGGTTCATAGGGTCAGCTGAGAGCACAAGGGAAACTCTTGCAACAGGACACCTTCACATTCACTGAGAATGAGAACAGCATCCTCTCCCGTCCCAAAGAGAGACGGGTGTTCCTCTTCGAACAACTTGTCATCCTCAGTGAGCCAATCGACCGCAAGAAAGGCTTTTCCCTGCCAGGATACATCTATAAAAACAGCATCAAGGTGAGGAGCAGCGGAGAAAGTGGAAGATTGTAGGCCAAACAAATATGAGGACAAATGTTTATTTCTATATTTGTATCTTTCATAGATTAGTTGTTTGGGCATTGAGGATCATTGCCCAGATGATCCATGTCGGATGGTGTTGACATCTCGTAATATCGATGGAAGCATGCACCGTTTCATTCTTCGTGCATCATCTCCAGAAATCAGAATGACCTGGGAAAATGATATTATACAGATGCTGGAGACACAGCGCAACTTCTTAAATGGTATTATCATCATACCTTCCATGATCTTTCTGTGACCTTGCCTTAGAGCAGAATTCTTAATGGACACTGTTCTGTTTCTTCTCCTCTATCTCACCTGTCATAGCCCTGCAGTCTCCTATTGAATTCCATAGAAAAGAAATTCAATCTCTCAGCCTGGGAAAGAGCTTGCCAACTTCACCCTCACTGAACTCTGGCCTGCAACCTGTAGACCGCCAGGGTTTGCCCTGTCTGCGCTCCTGGAATTCTTCACAACCTTCTATGCCTCATTGAAAGGCTAGTGTTTGCTGGATTGTGAAGTTGCATTATGATTTTCATTATGACTAACATGATTTCATTCTTCTCCTATACTTTTCAGCATTCTGTCAGTCCTTAAAAGGCATTTTCTCATCTTCCTCTGCCATAAATTCATAAAATGCCTGTCTGTTACCCTCAGGAGAACATTATAAAGAGATAAAGAAAAACTTAGTCCATTTTCGAGTTAATTATGTCAGATAAAAAGACTGAATTGATTTAATCATTCATTAGAGCCTATTTATTCTTCTGCCTGGCATTTCAGTATGATTATGCACACAACCTGAAAATCTATCACAACCTGCAATATTTGACAATGGTAACAATCTGAGTATTTTGAACCTACAAGATTCAATTTTTTGCTACCATAACAAATTGAAGGTATTGGACTGTATAAGCTAAACTTTATGGCACTGACAGGGTATATATAATTCATGAAATATTAAATATGATCACAAAGGTTATATTTGTAGCTACTGCTAATTCTAGATTACTGAAATTGTGAATGAGGAGGTGATATATATAATGTGACACAAATAATGATTTTAGGCAGTTGTCATGTCAGGTACTGTAAATATCAGGTGTATACTGGATCCTTTTTGTAAAAAGACATAATATCAGGCTATATCCAATGTGTTCGCTTTTTATTATTTCAATTTAGACATTTTCATTAGCAGTGTATATTCACTGAATGACTCTGAGTTTCATTTAAAAAGCTGTGAATTAAAAGATTTTCAAGTTATCCCAGATATCTCTTGTCTATTTTCTATAACCAGATTTACTTAGTTTTTTCAGGAAAACAGAAGACATGCTACAAAATGTTATCACCAAAGCCTTTATCTCATTCCATTCGACAACAAATGCATTTTCTTACATTTACAAAAAAAGAAAAAACATTATTTTGTTTTGTTTTTTCTTTTCCCCTTTTATATTTAAGCGACGTTTGCATACTACATTGTTCTTTTAAAAAATGATCAATAAGCAGCCACACTTTTTTGGGGGGGGGTCAGAGAATAAGCTACCTAAAACACCAACAAAAATTAGGAGTCATGCAGACACAGTGAGAAATCCAGAGATGAGGAGACAGAATCATTGAAGTGAAGTGAGGAGGAAGCAGGGAGGTTTTTGAGAAATAGTATCATCAAAAAATCAATCTCATCATTTAATACGCAGCCAGAAAATCAGATATTCAGCTTCCTATATCTGTTCAAGCCCCCATCACCTTAAGCTCATCTGAAACTAACCATAAGAGTCAAGTAGACTTACACCAATGCTTTTACATGCTCCTTTTTGACCTTGTGCTCATGCTTACACCTGAATATGCAGGGCAGATAAATGGATGCATTCTCCAAACAGAATCATAGCAGCTCTATACTTACTATTGCAGGACTGCATCCTTCACTTGTTTTTTCAGGATTGAAACAAGCTCAGTGACTGGTAGAGGGCGATAAAGAACAATTTAAAAGGATTTTTATACATTTTTTTTCTGTTTTGAGGGGCATCATATGGCATTCAAGATACAAAACAAGTGCACAAGAGTTAGTTTTCAATTCCATTTTACACCATTGCTTGCTATATTTAACCTGTGATTTTTATACTGAAACTCTTGTTTTTTTCACACTGTGTTCTTTTACTTCCTTAACCTCTTTTAAGGCTTGCTGGACAGTCTTGCACTTATCTACTCCTGTATGGCACTGTTTTTAGACAGGATATAACAGAAAAGTTGGGGGAAACTATCACATACTCTCACACACTCTCACAAGGCCATAATGTTGAACATTATTTGAAGAATTTGTGGTTCAATGTATAATGCAGCAAACAGTCATTAGGGCCTCGTGTTGTTCATGAGCGATAATGTAAGCCCATTGATGTAGTTTAAAAAACACTTATCTCTCTCTCACACATACACACATAAAACAAATAATATGCAGACAAACATAACTAAAATTATGCATGAGGATGCTGTACTGTACATTGGATTAGACAGCAATTACATTGGCTTCTTACTTGTTTTTACTCTACAGAAGGTGGCTGCATACAGTACAGGTAATTTTTTTTATTATTATTTCTATCAAATATAGAGTACAAATCAAGGTTTTAACACATTTAAATTGTTTATCATTAACTTTTGATCTTAAAGGTTCATTTTTGTTGAGAAATATATAGTGTCTGTTTATGAATGTCTTTAAAAACCTAATTTTTTACTTAAAAAAAAAAAGTTTTTAATGGATTCCTGGGCAGAGTTTGACTACTTTAAAGAAGCTAGAATATACAATTTAATTTCGATTTTTTTCTTTTCATCACAAAATTTATTATAATATGTGAGAAATAATTAGAATTAATAAAGTATCAGGTGTGTCCATATTTTTAACTGATGCTGTAAATATAGCCTAACATTTCATTAACCATTTTATTTGATACATTTTTTGTTATATGCACATCTGTGCCATCTACTCTGAAAAGTCTATTAATGTTGCTTTTTTTTAAATTTATTTAGTAAGGTTAGTTATCTCAGCCATTCTGCATAGCAAAAGCCACTGACTGTACTTTTCCCCCCAAAACTGGCTTTGAATGAAATCCAGCTCAAATAAATAAATAAAGCCTTTACAGTAACTGCCTTTGGAATATATGTTTATGATGTGTGATTGCTAACTAAATTTATATGAGGCAGCATTGGGCATTGCTGCTTCACATCTGGCTGCAATTGAAACCAGGCTGCATGCTTCAGTGCAATAGGACACAATCTTAGAAAGACCCCAGAATAAAGGAAATAAAAAAGTACAACTAACAATAAACAAGTCATACCAGGAAAGTGATTAAGCCTTTGGCACAGTCACTCTTTAGAACAGAAAAAATATCAAATTCAGATTTTACTGATGTACAATGAATCACCCCTTCATCTCTCACTGAGAAATCTGTCAGAGTGTATATGTGAGAGGGAGAGAGAATGAAAGTGATATGTTGGATTGTCTGTAGTTTTAGCTTGCTAATGATGTCCAGTCTGTTCCTTCTTTTAGTGACGCTGAGGGTCGGATCTCTCCAATTGGAGTCCATTTGTTTTAGTGCAAACGTACTGAGAGATGACCCTCAATAAAACGCACACAGACAAACATACACAAGTACACACACGATTAATGCCAGGCAGGGAGCTGATGTGACATTCCATGTGAATGTCCCAAAGAAAGTGTCTCCCTTTAACTGGATTTAAAAATTCCCGCAGTCTTCTCTTTGTTCTTCAGTTTCAAAAGAAACTTATTTTGTATTCTCATCAGTTAAAGGACTAGTTCACTCAAAAATTAAAATTCTGGCATAATTTAAGGAGCTTGAACATCTCCTTAAGTCTGAAACAACATCGGTGTGGGTAAATGAAGACAGAATCCATTTTTGGTCTCACTATCCCTTTAAATGTGATACTGAAACATGATTGGCTGAGGAGAAAAAGACGGCTGTGCATAATTTACGGAATGGTTTGATCTTTATCTAAAGAATTCTTCTGAACATAAATAAAGCTAAAGAAAGGAGACACAAAAATACGACATCTTCAGGTATAAAAAAAATCTTCACTGCGCATCTCATCCGTCAGTCATGTTTGATCACATTATAACCCTTTCCAAAAGAAGAGGCCTATTTGAACTCCCCCATACTCACATGGGACCTTATGCAGTACATCCACAGCACACTTCCAGTGTCTTCACAGGCCCATTTAGCTACTCAGGGAGAAAGTGTTCGTTTGAGGGAGGATGAGAGAAAGGGAAGAAGGCATAGTCAGGGAGTGTTCAGTTGTGTGTTAGACACTGGAAACGGTTTTTGAAGTACAGGAGGCCATTTTTGGTGTGTGTCGCATCGGATGAAGCAGGAGGGTAACGGAACTTCGCATAAATTTTGTCGCTTTCCGACTGGCCCCACGGCAGCTTGATTTTGGTGGCGTGGTTCACAATGACATCATCACAAGACCCAACATGCAGGGAGCCGAGCCCATCGATAAAAAACTCTGTAAAACAAAATAATTGTTTGCCTAAATTTAGATAAAATAGTATAGTTTTAATACAGGCCATAACATAATTAGCAGCATAACACAAAATAATTATCAGCATATCGGTATATGGCCTCGGTATAATGTAAATGGGAAAATTTGCTGGTAAATACACCACAATCCAATAATCACCTACTTTTGTGTTTGGACATTGAAACTCACCCAAATGCGCAACACGGGCTAGTCTGGGGTCAAAGCCCACCTGCTGCACTTTATCTGTCCTGGCAAGAAAGAAATTGATGACTCCATCAGTCACAACACAGTGAGGAAAGCCCTGGATGATGTGATGGAAGCCTCTCCGCATGTGCAGACAGTCCCCGTCTTCCTCGCCAGCTTCAATTGAGATCGTCTGCCTGTAGGTGGCAGTGTAACCTGTGGCTTCACGTACTGCTCCTCCAACCTAAACACACAGAGCCAAACACTAAGAACAACGCAGGAAAGATAAATTGCACTGGAGGTATCCCTTCCTATAAAAAAAAAAAAAAAACACCTTTCATCAATTTTTGTCTCTTTCTCTTTATAAAAGCAGATGTGCTTGTCTCCGTCTCTAAGGCATGACTCCAGCTGGGTGACTGTGCGCAGAGCCATAGAGAAAGAGAGTTGCGACAACTCCGTTGATTCCAAATGGAATTTTTTTTACAGCAATTGCGGATCGTGGAGCGAAGTTCGTGCTCATACTATCAGCGTCATAGAGACGCAGCAGAAGAGACCGCTGTGATGAACTTTTAAAAGGTAAGACATTTATAGAAACAAATTGTATATTATCAGCACAGCTAATCAAATTACCTTGTGCATTAAAACGGGTCATTATTAGATTATTCCTCACTTAATTAGTAGATTTACGGATTTCCTTCTCTATCTTGCTCAGAACAAGAACCACCTGAAGACTCCCTGTAATCAGTGGCGCAAAAACGGGGTATGCAGTATATGCAGTGCATAGGAGCGCCGCACATAGGGGGGCGACATTTTTCCGAAATTATCATGTGAAAATCTTCTTTAATAAAACGTTATAAATAATCAAATGCTTAGTTGTTTAAATAATATAATGAAACCTTTTTATTTAACGGGTTTTTTTTTAGCATTTTTAATGAGTTAAAAAATGTATTTATTATAAACTTATTAAGACGCGGATCCGCCTTATCTCTTTACGACCACAACAAACGAAACACTTGACGTGCACTTCTTCAGCTTGCCAGGACGCCAGCCGCGAGTCAAACAAGCGTGAAAAATGTACAGGGGCCAAATGAGCTTAAGTACAGTGAACTGCGGTCTGATGAGATGTTGTTATACGTCAGTAAAACAAACTTTCTTGTTCTGTCAGACGTTTCCCGCCCAGCACCAGACGTCATTTGGACGTCGTTTTTGGGGCTAAATCAAGTCGGCCCGTCATGGCCTTATTTTAGACCTAAAATCGACGTTGAAATTTGGTCTTTGTTTGGTCCGTCGGATTTGGTCCAAATTTAGCCCAAAAATCGACGTTGAAATTTGGTCTTTGTTTGGTCCGTCGGATTTGGTCCAAATTTTGCCCAAAAATCGACGTTGAAAATTGGTCTTTATTTTGTACGTCGGATTTGGTCCAAATTTAGCCCAAAAGTCGACGTTTAAAATTAGGTTTTGTTGGTCTGTCTAATTTAGTCCAAATTTAGGAGAAGCACGTTTATTTCGGACTGTATAGCCCTAAAATAGCCATGCACATGTAGCAAGTGAAGAATGATCTGACATATATCTGAAGCAGTGTTAAATATATTGAAATATATTTTGAAAATATATTTTAAAAGTACAAACAAAGCTTAAAAATTGTTCCTCTGGATACATGTGTAAATTGGCTATGTGTACGAATTCATGCACTTTTAATCCATGTTTAATTTTTCAGTGTTATTTCTACACCAAGTTTACCTTTTCTAAAGCTATTATATAATATAATGTATTATATTATATTATATTTACGTACATTCTGCGTGACTTCTACGTGCTTTAATGTGCGCGCGCTGAGTTGGAGCTGAGGAAGTCACCATGGAAACGAGGCGGCAGCTCAACTGTCAAACAGCTAAACGCCGTCTCTCACTGTTGTTTTCACTAATTTCAGGTAAGTTTAGTCTCTAAAATTACACAAATAGTACATGCCATTGTTCCTGACACTTTCTTTCATGTAAATGATATGTTTTACTTCATAGAAATGGTTTAGTGCCTTCGGAAAAAGTCCGTTAGCATCAGGCTAACTATAAGAGCTAACTATAGACGAGCAATTTGTCAACTGATGAATGGAAGTAAGCTAATTAATTTAACCTAAAAGTGTGCACTGTACAGTTAATTGGATAAATCACTCACACAGAGCGTGAAAATGGGCTGAAACTTAAAACAGGTTTTGATCTTTAAACACATATTGATACCACTTGTTCTGTGATTTCAGAAGTGTCAGAAAAAACCCTCTACGACACAGAAGTTCCTGATTTAAACATTTCTGAAGGGAGCTGCTGACAGAGAAATAGAAAACACAGGTGATCTGAGAAAGATTATTAAATAACTTTATATGCATCTTTCACAATATATTTCGCCTATATCACAATGGATCTGTAATTTTATTTTGCAAGATTTATGTGTTTGTTTGTGTGTGTATATGTGCGTGTGTGTGTAATAATATATATATATATATATATATATATATATATATATATATATATATATTACACACACACGCACATATATATATATTAGGGCTGCACGATATTGGAAAAAAATTACATTGCGATATTTTTTTCCCAACGATATATTGCGATATTGAGAGCCATCAATCCAGGCTAAAGTCAATAAGTACCATTCCATGATATTAATAATTTCACTAATAAGCAAGCTTCATTACAAGTGACAAAAAGGTCACTTAATATTTTATTCCAAAATTAGAACATTTCTGTAAACACAAAAGCAGAACACATTTTTAAATAAAACAGCAGCTTTACACCAACCCCCCTGATTGGTTTACAACAATATGACTTAAAATAAATATATTTTTTATAAAACAACTTATAAGCATTTTGGTTCACAATCTTTATGTGAAAAATATGTGCGGGATGTTATAACATACCGCCTGTCAAGCGTTCGGATCATTTTCTTAAATCCCTATTTGGCGACTGTATTTAATGGCAACATATCTTTTAGCGATATGAAACGTTATTGCGTCTGTTATTTCTTTCTGTCGTTGAGAGCCTTTCTGGTAAGGTGTCACACTGGCAAAGGCATCACAAATATTTGTTTGTTTTGGTTGACATCCAGATTTGACTTTGTATTCGTCGTAAAGAGCTTTGTGGTGCCGTTTTAAGTGATCAGACAAATTGGTGGTGTTTCTTTGTTTTGTGGCCACAACTTTATGACACTCCATGCAAAGTACCTCATTTTGGTCAACATCCTCCTTTTTGTAGCCGAAATAGTCCCAAATAGATGATTTCGACTTTCTTTTTGGTACGAAATC
The DNA here is from genome assembly GCF_936440315.1 of Barbus barbus. Taxonomy (NCBI): domain Eukaryota; kingdom Metazoa; phylum Chordata; class Actinopteri; order Cypriniformes; family Cyprinidae; genus Barbus; species Barbus barbus. Next base: position 22,395,641 of record NC_136741.1, on the reverse strand, counting down.
ATTTTTTTTTGCGGCGGATCCTCTTCGTCGCGCATTTTTAGCAGTGAATGTTGGCTGTGCGCGTGAGCGGTGGCACAGCGAACCAATCACTGTGCAGGCACGGGGAACGTGCATGTCACCCCAGCAACAAGCCATACAACAAACTCGTGTTTACTGTGTGCTACCCTGGTGCTACCGTTCTCTTAATACACCATGGGCTTCTACCCTTCACATCGCATGTTCCGGCGATGTGACTATCGCTCACGCGCACATCGCGATGTCGATGTCAAACCAGAATATCGTTCAGCCCTAATATATATATATATATATATATATATATATGTGTGTTTGTTTGTTTGCTTGTTAGTTATTTCAATGTCCAAACATAAGTAACGGCATTACTAAATAAGTAAATGTAAAAATGTACATTGTTGTTTATTTTTTATTTTTATATTGTATATTCTGTAAATTATTCTTGTTCTTTTCTGCATGTCACCTCTGCTATAGTTTATATATAATAAACCTGGCATTGTATAATAAATATTGTTGGCTCTGTGACAGATTGTTTATGTTCCTAGATTCTTCCACGCTGACGGCCGTGCTCTAGAGTATCTCCTGTCGAAGAGCATCTCTAGACATTATGAAGCATATGACTTGTAAGTAATACCTCAAACATACACTGCCTAAAGTTTAAGGGCCAGATTTGTCATGCATTTGAAAGAAGTATTTTATGCTCACTACTGCTGCATTTATTTGATTAAAATACAGTAAAACAGTAATATTGTGAAATTACCATTTTTTTAATAACTATTTCTTATTTCAGTATGTTTTAAAAAGTGATCAAAGCTGAATTTTCAGCATCATTATGCCTGTCTTCAGTGTCACATGATCCTTCAGAAATCATGCTTAGCGAAAACAAGAATAAATTACAGTTTACGTTATATTCACATAGAAAAGTTATTTTAAATTGTAATAATATTTCACAACATTACTGTTTTTATTTATGATCAAATAAATGCAGTTTTCTTGGTGAACATGTGAGACTTATTTCAAAAACATAAACAACTGACCACAAACTTTAATAACACGAGATTCGAATTTTAGTCCTTTTATTTGAATAAAGTGCAAGAAGCTCTTAAAAATATTAACATAAATAGTAATTTTTTCCTCTGGTGATTTGTATTGTATACCCAGAATGCAATGCACAATGACGTAGATTCCCATTCTCTATACCCAAGCTACACACTCTCAAACCGTGTCTACACTGGACGCGACAAAGCAACCATTGAAAATTATTTGAACTTTGTGCAGAGGTGGCAAGAGTACGAAAATATTCTACTCAAGTAAAAGTACCATTACATTAATGAAATTTTACTTAAGTACAAGTAAAAGTACCAGTCTAAAAATCTACTCTAGTAAAAAGTAGCTCATTTAAAATGTACTCAGAATAAAAATTACTTTTTAACAGTGGGAGGGAGGCAAAACTGGGATAGGCCAGGGGTGTCAAACTCAGTTCCTGGAGGGCCACAGCCCCGCACAGTTTAGATATAACTAATTAAACACATCTGATTCAGCTAATCTAATCATTTAGGCTTATTTGAAAACTACATGGTATATGTGTTGGAGCAGGGTTGGAACTAAACTCGGCAGGGCTGCTCATCAATCTAGAAGTCATCCTGCCATTGTCATGTTCAGAATATATTGCAGGAGATCTCAACATTGTCTCTCAAGGTCCACTTACATGCGGAGTTTTGCTCCAACCTAGTGTAGTGCACATGAACAAACTAAATCCCAAAGTATACTTCGTTTTTGTACGCTTACGCTAGCATATGTGTACAGTCGAACGCATAGCCTTTCAAAGTATACTCCATTTGATGTTGTGCGCGAACGCGGGGGTCGACACATGTGCTCTAGAAAGCTTCATCCATGTCTAGTGTCTGCTCAAGTTATGACCGATAACAAATATTTTTGAACTCTTTTAAACGCCTGTAAGTGTTCATCTGCTGCCATCTACTGTGTTAGTTTGATGCCCCTTTTTTTAATTTTACAAAAGCGCTTGTTTACCACAAAGTATATTTTGGTCATCCCTTTGAAAGTAACTTTTAAATTATATCCTTTATAGAGTTTTAAAGTGCTGTAAATAATTGTGAAATACTTTAAAGTGCAAGAATTTCTCTCTCAAAAGGTTGTATAAACCCTGAAATGCATAATGTAATGAAATTCAACTATTTCTGCCACAACTATTGTAATGAAATGTAATGAAATTCAACTATTTCTGCCACAGTACCACAGGGCTGTGTGCTGAGCCCATTCCTCTACTCCCTCTACACCCATGACTGCAGGCCTGTGCATGGATCCAACTCCATCATCAAGTTTGCTGACGACACCACAGTGATTGGCCTCATCAGAGACAACGATGAGACTGCCTACAGGGAGGAGGTACAGCACCTGGCTGCATGGTGCGCTGACAATAACCTGCTCCTCAACACCAGCAAGACAAAGGAACTTATTGTGGACTTCAGGAAGAAGAAAAGTGGAACGCATGACCCCATCCACATTAACGGGATGGTTGTTGAACGTGTCTCCAGCTTCAAGTTCCTGGGAACCCACATCTCGGAGGACCTGACCTGGACCACCAACACATCCAGCCTAGTCAAGAAGGCTCACCAACGCCTCTTCTTCCTTAGGACACTGAAGAAGAACCACCTGTCTCCAATCATCCAGCGGAACTTCTACCGGTGTGCAATTGAAAGCATCCTGACCAACTGCATCACAGTCTGGTATGGGAACTGCACAGTTGCTGACCGCAAGGCACTGCAGAGGGTGGTGAAAACCGCCCAACGCATCACAGGGACACCACTTCCTGCCATTGAGGACGTCCAGAGAAAACGCTGTTTACGTCGAGCTCGCGGCATTCTTAAGGACTCCTCTCACCCTGACCATAGACTGTTTAAATTACTGCCTTCTGGGAGGCGCTTCAGGAGCCTCCGATCAAGGACAAGCAGATTCAGGAACAGCTTTTTCCCTACAGCTGTCTCCCTACTGAACTCTGCCCGATGATACCCCCCTCACACACCACCACAAACTCTTCACCCCTCCCCATCATTAAAATCGGTTAAAAAACAAAAAAAACATCCACACACTGAGTACTATGCACTGGAAATTTTATTTCTATGCACTTTCAATGTTCATTGCACTAGTGTTTATATATCTTAATGTATAGCTTATTCATATCCATTTGTAATTATATTCATAGTTTTTGCTCATAGTGTACATACATTTACTGTACAATCCATCTGTATAGTATGTTCATATCACCCATCTGTATATCATACTGATAGTATTTAAAAATTTGTAAATTATGTCCATAGTACTACTGCCTTATCTGTATATTCTGTACATATGTAACTATTGTAGACACTGTATATCCTGTACCTCTGCTTATTGCACTTCTGGTTAGATGCTAACTGCATTTCGTTGCCTGTACCTTACATGTGCAATGACAATAAAGTTGAATCTAATCTAATCTAATCACAACAACATGGTTATAGTTAGTGTAACTACTTCTGGTTATATGTCAGCACTGTTTGACTTGTTTATAACAGATTTCTGTGCAGAATTCGAATGCTTCTCACTAGAGCTCACAGCAACATTATTCATTCTGCAGCGAATTCAAGAGCTTCTCACTGGATCTCGCAGCACTGTTCAGTAACCGTGTCACGAAATCAACACTGCTTCTTTAGTAAACCTGTTCTGAGCTCAGATAAGTTTGTTTGTGCTGCGTTGATCCGAACTGATAAACGGTCCTCGCTGCACAGCTCAAACGAGTAGCGAGGTTTCACTAGCTTTTGTTTCGCTTGCTGTTTAATGATTCTCATATGCAACAGAAATAGCAGTGCTTATGAGGTGGGGCAATGTGGTGGTCGTGCTAGTGCGATCGCCCACAAAATTTACACGCACTGGCAGAACATTTTTTCACAAAACGGTCTGGAGCTCTGTATAGGAAGTGACAAAAAAACTGTGCTGAAAATTCTAGAAAATTGTTCTCATGCTGCAAGTCAGTTCCCACTTTTGTGCCCTGAGGTGGAAATGCCCTTACAGTAGGGAACACTCAAGTGTATACTTTACATTTTGGACAACCATTGCTTTTTATTATTATTTATTTATTATTGTTTTTATTGTTACATTTATATTTTGGTTATTGTTTTCTTTCTCACTTCAGATGCTGGAGAAAAAACAGCCAGGCTGTAGCATTCAAAGTGGAAACTTCTGTCGTGGCTCAATAATCCAGGATTGGGATGGTGGAAGGAGCAGAAGAACTAGAAGATCAGAGATCAGGCAGAGATCTACTGGTGCCACTGTTTTGGGTTTTCTGTTTGTTCTATTGTATTATCACAGTATGCATTTTGGGCTGGTATTTTTTTAAATGGGCCCCACTGCGCAATGTGACGTCGTAGTGACGTCTTTTCCATGTCATTTTGGACGTCCAATTTCCGTCCATTGATGGGGTTGTTTTGTAACGCCAGGCGACGTCTTTTTTCGACGTCTACCGCACGTCTAATGTGTATATCACAACTGCCATAGACGTCCAAATGACGTCCAAAAAAAATAAGCCAGATTAGGTCAAATGTTGAACGTCAAAATGACGTCCAAGTTGGGTCATGGTTGGACGTCCAAATAGTGGACCTAGTTTGGACGTCGAATAGATGTCCAGAATTGGTCATGGACCGACGGACCCAATATAGACATGATCTGCACGTCTATCCGACGTCCAATGTTTAGTTTAGTTTAGCCATTTCTGGCCAGGCCAGTACGCACGTCCATGATGCTGGAGAGTAGCGGTAGTCCCATGCGATTTCTTGTGTCATCTTTCAAAAGTGAGACCAGGGAAAATGCTCGCTCGACATGGGCATTGGAAACAGGCAGAACCAGAAGTCTCATGGCACCTTGTGCTAATTCCTGGAATTATTTGTTTCCTCCTGCATCTTTAAATGCCTCGACCTCCAGCCAAAACTTGTCAATGTCCTGATCATCAGAGAAGCCTGTTGATGCCACATTCCTCCACAGCAATTCTAATATATCAGTCGAACATGAGAAAAGATCAGCTGGCAAGTCCTTTACTCCAGGCCTATTTAAAGTGGACATAACGGATTTTGGGCACAGGAGCTCCAGTTTGCGCAATATTTCCATTGAAACAGGTAAGCGCAATTGGTACTGCTTTACAAGTTCTTTCAGAAAATCCATACAGCGCGATGCAATTCTCTCCTTCATGTCGGGGGCTAACCTGCTTTCCTTCAGTTGGTCCATAAATGTAGTAGCCAGGTCTGCATCCAGAGGGGAGAGGAATAGGCCAGACTGTGTGAGGTCAAGTTCCCGGAGCTGCTTGTCATTATTCATGCGCAAGATGCTTGGTTTGAGAACGCATCTAGCAGTTGCCATGTACAGTCTTTCCAAGTCTTTAAACACACTGAGGGTGTTTCCGGTTTCCAACTGAAAACATTTATTCACAGCTTTGATTTCCATCAGAACAGGCTGAAGAAAGTACATGTAAAGGAGATTAGTTTTGTCATCGTACATCTCCTTTAATAGCCAAGCAGTATAACAATGCTCTGAACTTGAAGCAATGTTAAAGTGCAGTGTGAGGGCATCTTTTTGTCCTACAATATGGTCAATGCAGTCAGCCATCACAAGCCAATGGGTACAGCTTGGACTTATTAATTTCAGAGGGCAGCCCCCGTTATTAATAGTCTCGTATATATTCTTGTAGTCATACTGCCGCTTTGCTGAATGAGCAAACCAGTTGTAGGTTTCTCTAAACATGTATTCTATGTTGCTCGGAAGAAGCTGCATTGCTTTATTTGCAACAATGTCAAGTGAATGGCACACACAACGAATAAGCTGTAGGTTTGGCTGCATTTGTTTAAGTAGGGTGAATACGGAATGGTGTTTTCCAACCATTACGCTGGCACCATCTGTGGCAATGCCCATCATGTTTTTGATCTGCAGGCCGTTCTGGGATATAAAGGCAGCAACAGTGTCTGATATGCCTTTAGCATCAGCATCTCTCAGCTCCACAAGTCCAAGATATATACTTACAAACTTGTTTTTTTGAGTGGTATTTCACACAAATACAGAGAAGTTTTGTTCACAGATATGTCAGTGCTTTCATCAAGATACAGGGAATATGGAGACTCACCGATATCCTACACAAGTTCTTCTCTGAAGTGCGGCGCGAGGACAGATTTAATAACGGCTGTGCACTTTGTCCGGTGCATTTTGAATGTTCCCATCTCATCTTTCAAAATGTCTGACAAATCGTCCACTGCATTTATTGAAGTGTGACAAGCAATGTAGGCAGCGATTCTAATTTCACTGCGCTTTTGGTCATCCTTGATCAGACACTGCCCTGCTGCTCCCGCTGACACAGTAAAAGCTTTAACACTAGGAGCACAGCGCAATTTTTTCTTTTTTTTTGTGTTAGCATGTTCCTTTAAATCGTTTAACTGTGCTCTGATTTCTGATTGACAGTATTTACAAAATGCCTTTGACTCGTCACCTACCACCAGAGATGCTCACAAGTCTCTGAGCTAGAGTCCAAGTCAAGTCTCAAGTCTCTGAGCTAGAGTCCAAGTCAAGTCTCAAGTCTCTGAGCTAGAGTCCAAGTCAAGTCTCAAGTCTCTTCATTATATTAAGTCTCTGGTTATAATAAGTGTTGCATCACGTACAGCGACCCATCCAACACTGCATAGCTATATATAAGGAATTGAAAGCATGTAATATGTTATTATGACTCCTTTATCTATTAGCATACAGTATCAGCTTTGATTTTTATATATAATCAGTGTAAACAGGCTATTGCAACATGACAAAAACACCAAGAATGCATTACTTTTAAGTTAATATTATCTGTATTTTAACTTGTAGCATGAACACACAGTACAGTACAGACCAAAAATTAAGAAAGACTTAATATGGTCAAACATCACATTGTAGCTAAATGCAAAACACTATTGCAACAAACCAAACGATGTGAAATATGAGGAGTTCAGATGCAAAAGCCATCTGAAATTTTCTTTAGAATGATCATTTTTATCAAGCTTGTATATTTAAGTTCAATAATTTCACTTAAATGGCAATGAAAATGCAACTAATCATAGTTTATAAACTACTGTAAGTCAACACATCCCAAACTCTCAAACCAGTGTAATGTTACATGATCAACAATAATCCTGTAACCTGTTTGCAGACAACGTTAATTAACGTGATGGAAGCCAGCAGCACGTAAATGATTACGTTAATCGACCACCACAAGTTTGGCAATTAACCCTTGTATGGTGTTCGGATCTGTAGGACCCGTTTTCATTTTTTAATCAAGAGAAAAATTATACGATTAATTATTTTTTCAAACGCAGACTCATTGGCCTTGGCTCATTTTCTGTGAAGAATATATATCTGAACAAATTTTCAATGACCACACTGGTCACACACTCTCTCACACGCAAGCACACGCACACACACACACACACACACACTCACTTGGATATGTGGTTTACGTGACTCTCCATAGGCGTAATGGTTTTACTAATGTACCAACTGTATAATCTATCCTTAAATCCAAAGCTAACGATGAATGGCACAGCAGTCGACATGTTTGTTCGTTGTCCTCTAATGTATGGCGGCCGCGCCTAAAATAAAAAAAATTGCGCAGCAGATACGTAGTACGTCACGTGTTACATGGGCAGGTTATAGGTAACGGAGGGAGGGGAATAACAGCGAGCTCATCAGTTGTTTCCTAAAAATAAACATTGTTCACGAGTCCCGCAGCTCGAGTCCGAGTCGAGTCTGAAGTCTTTCAAGGTCGAGTCTCAAGTCGAGTCTGAAGTCACTGTGTGTGCGACTTAAGTCGCACTCGAGTCCGAGTCTCAAACTCGAGTCCCCATCTCTGCCTACCACAGGTGAAATCCATGTTTTCAGAGATGGGTCGCTCTCCCATTCTTTTCTGTAGGACTTTCTATATTTACCCCACTTTGGCATGATGAGGATAAAAACACTTGGGCTTAACGAGTACAAGGATTAGCCTACAACAACTGCCAATCAAGATTGAAATCTGATTGGACAGGACTGAGAACTCTCCTGAACCTTATTGGTTAAACTGAACCATATAATTAAAACGTCAACATTACTTCACTGTAAAGTTCATTTGAATGGAAAATTTATAAAATATCATGTTTATAGTAAAAAATAAAAACCCGCCAGTTGCATCAAAAACTAGCCCAATTTTTATCAACCTGCCCAATGCATTTTTTCCCATTTAGACATGACCAAAAGGAGCCCAATTGGGCGGGAACCCGCCCAATCTGGCAACACTGATGGGAACTCCTTCCCTCCAACCTTTCCTGAAGTCCTATTGGCTCGCGCCAGTCCAAATGACTGGCCAATTGTCGCGACGCATGCAAATACTGACAAGCTCGAGAGGCAGTATAAAATGCGGTGACCGCGACAATTACGTCAGAATCTGATACTGAACGCCGCTTAGCTGGTCGAGCAGCGAGCACGGCGACCACCGTGATGTCTCGTTCCCACTCTCAGGGAACCGAGGTTACGATAGTAACCGGAGACGTTCCCTCTTGAGCTTTCAAATTTCTCTGTTATGGGAATGCTATTCAATCCCGCCGAGAGAGAGGCTATGAGCAGCCTGTACCAGTTACACACTAAGCAAAGATAGAACACACACACAATTCCCACCAATATCACTTGTTAGGCGGGCTCGCAGCTGATAGGTGGAGATGAGCCAATGAGCGTCTAAACCCCAGGTATACGAAATTTGCATATCTGGTTAGTAATAAATGTGGGCTGCGCTGAAAGCAGGGCAGAACAGAAGTAATAACAGCATTGTAAGGGGCTGCACAGAGAAAACTGTGTTTAAGCAGCATAAAACATAGCATGATAATGGTAGCACGTAGTGAGTCAGAAATGAATACCTGGAAGCTGCACTGAGTACAGGGCAGACAACAACAACAAACTCACAGAGGGCTGCGCAGAGTAATTACTGTGGGAGGCAGCAACACACATGAATAGAGGTAGCAAAACATGAATCAGTCACTCACCGACAGCACTTGGGAGGCTAAGGACTGAACGTCCAGCTTGTAAAACCTGGCGAAGGTATTCTGAGAAGACCAGCTGGCTGCAATGCATATATCCTGAATAGACATACCTCTCAACCATGTCCAGGAGGAGGCGATAGCCCTTTTTTAGTGGGCCCTAATGTGCAAAGGGCATTCCAAACCTCGGCTCGTATAAGCAGCCGTGATATCGTCCACAATCAAGTGTGAAAGTCTCTGTTTTGACACGGCCCGGCCCTTCGCACAACCACTGTAGCACACGAAAAGCTGGTCAGATTGCCGAAAGCTGGCCGAACAGTCAATGTAAATCCTTAAAGCCCTAACAGGGCACACCAAAGCATGAGTGTTCACGTCACGCGAGGACGATGATTCAGAAGACAGGGCAAACAACGAAACAGTTTGCGTTCTGAAGGGGGTAGATAGTGATTTAGGCACATAGCCCGGTCTCGGCCGGAGAGTGACACTGCAGTCACCGGGTCCGAAGCGAATACAGTTGCTGTCCACAGAAAACGCATGTAAATCCACTATACGCTTAGCCGAAGCGAGGGCCAGAAAAAGCGCAGTTTTGAGAGATAGCTCCTTCAAATCAATGGATGTTAAAGGTTCGAATGGTGGCTGTGAATGAGCTCTTAACACCACCTCTAGGTCCCAGGGTGGGACTGAAGGAGGACGCGGGGGATGCAATCTCCTCACTCCCTTAAGAAAACTCACTACCAGCAGGGAACGAAACGATGCAATAGCTGCCACATAGACTTTCAGTGTTGATGGTAGAGATCCACTATCCAGTCTGTACTGTAGAAAACTCAGAAAATCCGACACAGTGGAAGTAGCTGGGTCGATATGAACATCACAGCACTATTTCACAAATACTCCCCATTTTAGGGCATACAAACGCCTCGTAGAGGGTGCCCGCGCCTCCGAGAGCATGTCGAGCACACAAGAATGCAGGGCGCTCAGCTCCTCTGATATCCCCGGAGCAGCCACACATGAAGGCTCCACAACTTCGGGTTCGGGTGCGCTCTGACTGTGAGCACAGAAGACTCGTTAACTGGAAAGGTCACAAAGCTGACTCATTCCAGAGCAATAATCTGCCCTAGATCTGCTGCTGCCTAAAGCAAAATGTAATGCAAACTGCATATATCGTTCTCTTTCATATTTTGATTCAAACAGAATCCAACTAAATAACCTTTACCATTCAAAACGCTTTCTCTGTAATCAGGGTTCTAAAAATTCAACAAAATTTAAACAAAAAAAATTTCTAAAAATTTCCCACTTTTGAACAATATTGACCTCAGCAGATTTGAACAATTGTTTTTTCTGTTTGAATTCCACAGCAATCAGTGCCAGAGACAGAGAGTAGGAAGGTCTCCCAAAGCCTGTTTCAGTAGTAAATACTGCTCAATCCAAAGGCCAGAGGGCACTGAAACTCATATGCCCCGCAGAAGATAGGTAATGCACGTCATTCCTGATCTGGAAATAACTATCACTGTAGCTGAATAAACAGAAGCTTGAATTTCTTTCATTGATTCACCGTGACTAATAAACACACAACTACGACAATATATAGTTTATCTGAGTTCTTCAAGCCTTCTCATGTATTTTCATGATAACAAAGTATATTTATAATGTAATGTATAATGTTTGGAAAGATGTTTGAGGCGTATTGCTTTTTCAAATGCACGTTATAAGCGACTCAATCATTTACTACTCAAGCATTTACTACTGATCACCGAGCCGTACTTCACTGACAATCTGCACACAACAGCTTTCACAGTTTCATAATTGCACTAAACCAAACGATTTTGATTAATTGTGCAGCCCTAGTCTGTTTAGCTCTGATTTTAAGCTCTCAAAAGGAGACAAATTAATAATGAACACTTTCTGAGATTCAGAGATTTGCCAAAACTTTGGTTCTGATTCTCAATAGAAATAATGTGTTCCCTTTCAGTCGGTCACTCCGAATCATGTCGGGTGACCGACGAATTGGGATCTCGCTTAGAGAGACCAATCCACTTCGAGACATATGCTTATGACTCGCCTGTGTTTTGTAATGTGTTACAATTTTTCCTATAGTTTAAAATAGCAATAGGCACGCTTGCTATCTACAGGTGTTATAATTTTTCCTTTTGAACTTTTGACACAGTCTTGTGAAGCCTCTGTGAATCTGTGACAAAGGTCGCGTTTCCTGCCTGAATGGGAGGAGGGGGCAGACACAGACGTGGGCAGAAGATGGAAGAATTATGGGAGGTTTTTAATAAGATGAAGTGAAGTGAAGAGAAGTGGCATACTGCCAAGTATGGTGACCCATACTCGGAATTCGTGCTCTGCATTTAACCCATCCAATGTGCACACACACAGCAGTGAACACACAACCGGAGCAGTGGGCAGCCATTTATGGGGAGCAGTTGGGGGTTCGGTGCCTTGCTCAAGGGCACCTCAGTCGTAGTATTGAGGGTGGAGAGAGCGCTGGACATTCACTCCCCCCACCTACAATCCCTGCCGGCCCGAGACTCGAACCCGCAACCTTTGGATTACGAGTCCGACTCTCTAACCATTAGGCCACGACTTCCCCACAGATTAATGCAAATGATGATATGCAAGGCTATAAAATGCTTATGAATCTGATGTTAGAGGCCGACATTCGTGGTGAAGACTTTTACTCGCTGTTACTTTTGTTTTTGCTTATGAGTTATTGTTTTTAATAAAACAAAACCATTGTATTGGTGATTCGTTGAACTTTTAAAACAAGTCTCTGAGTGATTAATCGATAGTAACCAGTTATCAGAACCTGAATGAAACCTTGTTTTGAGCTTCAAGTGGTCTGAACTCGACTGAGCCAGGACAAACACCGTGAGAAAGGACTTGAAACTTTTGCCAACATCTATTCGACCAAGAGGTAATCATATATCTGTTGATTATGAACTATTCATGGGTGTTATAGATGTGAATCATAGGTTTTAGCCCTTTAATCCGGTATAGAAATACAACACCTTTTAAAGATGCCTTTCCACCCGTGCGTTTCTGGATGAGGTTGTTACCTGGCGCCGGGTGATGGTCACGATCGCTGCCTCTCGTGTCTGGGCGTTAAGCACGCTGAGGTGGCTTTCATGGACGCTAGTAGCCGGACTGGTCTTATGGTGACGGTGAGGAATTCCCCTCCGAGGAACCAACCTCTAAGGGCTTCTCCTTCCACCGGCACTTCGCAGCCTGTGGAGCTGCTGAAGGAACAGGCTGGACCCTCTCGTGGGGTACCACTTGTATCCTTTGGTGCTCCCCCGACGATCGGATGTTGATTGCTGCATCGGAGGGTGAACCAGACCTTTCTGGAGATGATGATTCAGCACCGTGTCCTAAATCCTCAAGGTTGGACGATTGGTTTCTCGGGGGACGATTGGTTTCTCGCGCTGGTTCTCAGGGCCCCACCCTTTCTTCCCGGAGGTGCATGATGTGCTCACTGGGTCGTGGACGGCACCTTTCACTGCCGAAACCATCCCGGTGGCTCGTCCTTATTCACCACCCTCGACGGTGGGGCAGCAAGGGGGTATACGGAGATCCTGCCGGTGGAGCGGTCAGTTGTGACGCAATTGTGTCTAAATACCGCTGCCACCTGGCGTGGGAATCCGTCGCTCCTGACCGGCATGTGGGGAAGCTGCTTCCGCCCTACACGCTATGGCGTTGTTGCAGGTTCATCAGGCCAAGGCACTGAAGGACCTGCACGAGGGTGGGCACGACCCATATGTTCTCAGAGAGCTTCGTAACGCTACTGACCTCGCGCTACGAGTGACGAAGATCACTACATGGTCTCTGGGCCGTGCGATGTCCACTATGGTGGTCCAGGAACGCCATCTCTGGCTGTGTCTGGCCGACATGAGGGAGTCTGAAAAGATGCAGTTCTTGAATGCCCCTGTGTCCCAGACTGGCCTTTTCGGTGACACAGTGGAGAACTTCTCCCAGCAGTTCTCCATTGCACAGAAGCAGACTGAGGCCATCAGGCACATCCTGCCCCGGCGTGCTGCTGCCTCCACTCGGCGGCAGCGCCTCAGTCGTCAGTCGTTGCCGAGGGCGGCCCCCTGCTTCCGCCCCCGCGCTGCAAGCACAGCAGCCTCCAGCAAAGCAGCGCCGTGGAGCCGGTCGCAGGACAGCCGCCCCTCCAGGCCCCCGCCAAATCTGGTGGCAAGCGGAAGAGCAAGAGGCCCTGAGACGGGCAACCCGGAGATGGAGGAGGATGCTCTTCGGGAGATGATGAAAGCACCACTCCCTCCCCCGGAGGAGGGCCAGGCGGTGAATCCTTTTTTTTTTTTTTTTTTTTTGCCACTGGCCTCACGGTTAGTGGTACCCAAATCCTTGACAAAAGAGCAATTTCCTCTATCTCTGGATCCCCAGAGGGGACGGGGAGTTGTGGACGAGACAGTCTTGATTCACACAAGGGGGAAGCACGCAGTCTGTGATCGCATGCAGTTGCTGACACTCACTAAAGCGCGCAATTGCTTTCGTATGTGCGCTGTTTTATCGGTTTCACTTTCTCTTTCGAAATCGATAACGTTCAGCAAGGAGGGGAGAGGATGGAAAGTGGGGGGCACAGTAACTCGTTTGGGGGGGCACGGCCCGCGTATGCCCCCCCCTTGGCCCCGGCCCTGCTCCTGGCGAAGGATGCAATATAGCCGGTCCCGCCGGCCGATATGAGGATGGGGTTTTACATCCCTTACTTCATTGTACCCAAGAAAGACGGTGGGTTGAGACCAATCTTGGATCTGCGCATCTTGAACCGGGCCCTTCACAAGCTTCCATTCAAGAAACGCATCTTCGGGTGCATCCGTCCCCGAGATTGGTTTGCAGCGATCGACCTGAAGGATGCGTACTTCCATGTGTCGATCCTTCCGCACCACAGGCCATTCCTGCGGTTTGCGTTCGAAGGACGGGCATATCAGTACAAGGTCCTGCCCTTCGGGCTGTACCGGTCACCCTGTGTCTTCACGAAAGTTGTGGTGGCAGCTCTTGTTCCCCTGAGAGAACAGGGTCGTTCGCATTCTCAACTACCTCGACGACTGGCTCATACTGGCTCAGTCTCAGGACCAGTTGTGCGAACAACACTGGCTTCAACACTGGCTCCATGGCCGAGTCCCTAGGTGGGCGTGGAAACGCGGCACTCACTGGGTCCGAGTCACACCGGCCTGCCACCAAACCTTCACCCCGTGGTCAGACCTCTCGTTTCTCCGGGCAGGAGTGCCCCTGGAACAGGTCTCCAGGCATGCTGTGGTTTACATGGATGCCTCCACCACCGGCTGGGGGGGCCACATTCGATGGGCTTTCAGTGTCGGGGGTTTGGACGGGCCCCCAACTGCACTGGCACATCAATTGCCTAGAGTTGCTGGCAGTACGCCTGGCCTTGATACGTCTCAAGAGATGTTTACACTGCGATTGTTGCGTACATCAACCGACTAGGTGGTCTACGCTCCCGTTGCATGTCGCAACTCGCCCGCCTCTGGAGTCAGAAGCATCTGAGGTCGCTTCGTGCCATTCACATTCCAGGTTTGCTCAACCGGGCAGCCGACAAGCTGTCACGAGCTGCGCTCCCCGGAGAGTGGAGACTCCATCCCCAGACGGTCCAGCTGATTTGGAGACATTTCGGACCCGCTCAGGTAGATCTGTTTGCGTCTCTAGAGACCTCTCATTGGCAGTTGTCTTACTCCCTGATCGAGGGAATACTCGGCACGGACGCACTGGCACACAGCTGGCCACGGGGCCTTCGCAAGTATGCGTTTCCCCCAGTGAGCCTTCTCGCACAGACACTGTGCAAGATCAGGGAAGACGAGGAGCAGGTCCTGCTCGTGGCGCCGTACTGGCCCACTTGGACTTGGTTCCCAAAACCGATGCTCCTCGTAACAGCCCCTCCTTGGCAGATTCCTCTGAAGAAGGATCTACTGACTCAGAGACAGGGCACCTTATGGCACCCGCGTCCAGACCTCTGGAAACGTCATGTCTGGTCCCTGGACGGGATGCGGAGGTTCTAGGTGACCTACCCCAAGAGGTAGTTGACACCATCACTTCGGTGAGAGCGCCATCTATGAGACATGCTTATGCCTTGAAGTGGAACCTGTTCGTCGAATGGTGTTCTTCTCATCGAGAATACCCCGGAAGTGCCAGATCAGAGTCGTGCTGTCCTTCTTGCAGTAGGGGTTGGAGCGAAGGCTGTCTCCCTCCCCCCTTAAAGTCTATGTGGCTGCAATTGCTGCCAACCACGACCCGGTGGAAGGGAAGTCAGTGGGGAAGCATGACTTGGTCATCAGGTTCCTTAGGGGGACGAGAAGGTTAAATCCTCCACGGCCCCCCTCTATACCCTCTTGGGACCTGTCTCTAGTGCTCAGAGCACTACAGCAGGGCCCATTTGAGCCTTTGCAGACAGTCGAGCTGAAGTTTCTTTCAATGAAGACTGCTCCTGCTGGCATTTCAGTCGACGATTCGTGCCTAGAGTTTGGGCCGGCTGACTCTCAGGTAATCCTGAGGCCCCAGCCTGGCTATGTGCCCAAGGTTCCCACTACTCCCTTCAGGGACCAGGCGGTGAGCCTGAAAGCGTTGCCCCCGGAGGAGGCAGACCCAGCCCTAGCTTTGCTTTGTCCCGTCCGAGCATTGAGATGCTACATTGACAGGAGGCAAAGCTTCAGGACCTCAGACCAGCTGGACACCATCATCCTGGCTTATCAGGCACAGGGTGTGCCCTGCCCATTCAGGTTGAGAGCCCACTCTACTAGAAGTGTTGCATCCTCCTCCGGCACCAGGCCCTCACTCGATGAATCCGTGAGAACTCGATGAATCCAGAGAGGGCTGGGTTCCATATGTAGAGACCTAATTGGATTCCATATGTGTAAGTCCACGGTATAGCCTCCGAGCCCGTATTTCCCCGGCAGACGTTCTGCCATTATCCAAGAGGCTACAATCACCTCTAATCTTCCATATGCACCTAAGCGGTTGTTCATATGCGTATGTGCTTCTGAACCTCCTTTGGTAAGGTTGGGCTTCCGCAGCGTTCCGCAAGTAGAACGGGTACGTTTTCCCAGTGTTATCCAATCTTACTGAGTGGGTAGTGCCATAGCACAGTAGCTGGTCTTCTTGTTGTAAGCCCTGACCTGCGCCAAAAAGTAGGGGCGCAGGAGGCTTCCACAGGACACTGGAAGGGGCAGTATCCGTGGCCCTTTGGTAGGGATCCCAATTCGTCGGTCACCCGACGTGACTCGGAATGACCGACTGAAAGGGAACGGCTCGGTTACGTATGTAACCCTCGTTCCCTGAAGGAGAGAATGGAGACGTCATGTCCCGTCGTCATGGCTGCTGTACCACCGCTGAGCGGCCGGGTCACTGGCTCGGCTCCTCAGCGAAAACCTGAATATGCGCTGCACCTGCCTACTTATACTCACGCTGTGATCAGCGGCAGCTGGATGCAATAATCGCATGCCAATGTACATTGGCTCGTTTAGTTACACTCGAAGTGGATTGGTCTCTCTAAGCGAGAATTCGCAATTAAATCGCCATCTAGTGGCACAAGATGGCCGAGCAATCAAAGATAATCTGCACAAATTTCCATCATGATCCGACAAAGATAAGGAACAGATATCGGCATCACGAACAGCTGAAAATGAAAATATAGTCAATTCGCGAATCGGATTTATGAGTAGCAGAAAAGAAAGTGAAAGACTTCGCAGAAGGGTTTAATAAACGCCAACTGTCCAACAACGAGGATGAGATTACACATTGCCGAAATTTGTCAGAACACAAAGCTTGAGAGTGTGATTCCTTTGGTCCAGATTTTTGGTCCTTTGGTCCAGATTTTGGTCCATATCGTGATCTGCAACAACTTTCTTTTGTTCTCTCATCTCCCCTGTAAGAAGATCCAGTTTAGAGCATAGCGACTGAACAACTGACATGTGAGAAGCGAACTCGTTCCGCATCGCCATCAACTCGGTTCTTAGAATGTTCTCAAAGTATGTAACAGTGTTCGCCATCTTGTCCGTCATATCGCTCGCGGTCGGTGGCTTGGATTTCTTCTTAATCGAAGAAGCCGATGAAGACAACTCCTGCTGTTTACGACTGCATGCCATCAGGTAAAGCACCACCAATTAATAAAAATTAAAACAAAACAAAAAAATCAGCAAAAAGAGGCCAAACATACGGAGCTCTACTCGAGTGCGACTAGGTTCATGAGCACATCACATGACTCGTCATGGAGCTTTTATTTTGACGGAAACCCGCAGGAAGTTGGTTGACAGTAGCAGATTTATTAATTATTCTCATTACTAATTTGGGAAGATGCAAATATCACATTGTCACACGCCTTGTAAAAATTCATAAAAGTGTTACTGAGCAACTGACGAGTAACAGTTTCAGCGCAGATTTCCCTCGCGGTTTGGACCCTGGCCAGTGGCTAAGGAGAAAGCGTCGCGAGCTCCTGCAGCTCTGTTTGAATGCATGCACTTCATGCGTGTATTAGAAAACAATGTTCTGCAGTCTATTTAATTGTTTAAGGCCATTTCGTGATTTTAATCATCATACAGTAACCAGCAACAACCACCCCTTCCACTTCTCATCGGAGACATGAGATGCAGTAGTAAACTGCATGTCTCGCTGTCGGCGCTTGTAATGATTTTTGTGTCTTTCGCTGACTGTTTTAAATTCTTCCACACTGCCGTCATATTTGCTGCATTAGTGCGCGCCTCTATTTGGTAGTTTCACATCATTGTTTGGCACAATTCATTTGGTCTTTTTGCTTATTTTCGGCCGAATAATTGCGGCTGCCGAACAATCAGTGCATCCCTAGTAAATACGTCATTGCGTCGCTATATCATTGATATCACGATATAACACTTTTTTGATCATGTAAAAATGTATACCGGTATTATCGTGGACTGTATGATATGGCACACCCCTACATGATAGTAATATATTTGTCATCATTTCTTCAAATTAAACTGCACTTTCATTTTTGGTAGGTCGAGAAGTTCTTTGAGTGTCAGTTTGTATTTGACAGTAGTTTTTCTCAAGTGAAACGGTAAAGAGCTTGTGAGGTGACTCTCGGAACAGTTCTGGAAATGAAGTTCATGTGTTTATGTCCTCATATACCGAGGTATCAGATGCTGAAACACTGCTAGTGTCGCGTATTTGAGTTTGTGCAGCAGACAAAACTACACCATTCATTCATGCAGACTTATTAGCAACATGAACTGACTGGCTGTAGTCGGGTTTCATTTTGCTGTGTGATAGGCTGTTAGATTAATCTATATCAAGTAAACAGTCCACAGTTCATAATCATTATCAACATCAAATTTATTTTGATCTCAATATGATCTTGTTTATTGCCCAGCCATAGAACTAACATTTTAAATTATTTTTAACCAACTAGTGATTTTAGCAGGTGTTTGAAGTCAGTTCCCTTTTAAAAAAGTGATGTAACATGTGGCCAAGAATGGTAGCCCATCCTTTTTTTATTATTAATGCTCTGCATTTAACCCATCCTAAGTGCACACACTCAGCAGTGAACACACACACACACACACACACACACACACACAGTGAACACACACCCGGAGCAGTGGGCAGCCAATGCTGCGGCGCCCGGGGAGCAGTTGGGGGTTCGGTGCCTTGCTCAAGGGCACCTCAGTCGTGGTATTGAGGGTGGAAGAGAGCACTGTACATTCACTACCCTTTAGAGCCTCCCTGTGGTGTCATTTATATTCACACAAGTGACCTAGAAATATAACCATGTATTTCTGATGAAAATAATCCACAAACAACCAGAAAGTGTTCCAAATATATTTTGCTATATATTATATATGCTTCTTTATATAAATGCCACTTAGTTGATATTTTGTTACATGATACAGTATCATTCATATAATTTAAGTGTGACATACATGCACAATTATATTTTGGTGCCACTGGATATATAGTAAAAAGAGACAGAAGGTCATTTTTCTAAAAGCATTGTTAAAGAATAACATGATGTTTAACTTATCTACCACTTGAGATTTTTAATTAACAGAGACTGAGCTTGTTGTTGTGGATATTGTGAGGTGGGACGGCGCCTTCTTGATTAAAGATTTAATTAGGGACTGGTGAAGGTTTCAAAGGTGTAAGTTCCTTACCACAAGAGGGACCTGAAGAAACACCTTGCTTTCTGTGCAATGGAAAAAGTCCTCAAGGGGTTTTTAAGTGTTTGACATGCACCTGCTTCACTAACGCATTCAATGTCTCTGCAATGTCTCTTCAATACATAAGACTGAATTATAAGTGTATTTATCTTTATTTGATGGACAATATTCACAGTGCTTAAGAAAACCCTTGCATTAATGAGAGTTGTCACATCCTCTACATATGCTACATTTATTTTCTCACCAGGTCAAGTGTGGTTTTCTCCAGCACATCCACCAGCTTCTCCAGCTTTGTGTTGGCAGTAAAGATAAAGTCATCATCCACCCACAACACATACTTGGTAGTGACCTGTGACACGGCCAGGTTACGACCAGCAAACCAGCCCTGAGACACAGATATACATATTCAGATCCCATCATACTGCCTGCAAACACATAATCATAATCTCAATGAAGTGACCCACCTTTCCGAAGGGCATGATGTAATGTTCAATATAAGGGCCTGATACTGTTTTTGGGTGCTCACTGTCATCTGCTATCACTATTGTAACTGTTGGATAGTACTGTCGTATGCTGTTAATTAAATCTTGGAGCTTGTCATAGCGCAGGAAGGTTTTAGTTGCTATGGTCACGAGAGCGCTGATGTTGTACTCTGAAATTGGACAAACAGAAAGGCAAATGTAAATGGAAACATGTGGCTTTAGTTTCCTTACTATATAAATAACAAACAACACTAAAATCACAGAGTGAAAAATTGCTTGAGCAGGTGTAAATCTGCTGACACATCTAATATACAAAGAATAAATGAAACTGTAGCAGCAAACAATAGCTTACTACATTATTAAGTGTTAGACAGCAGTACCGGAACCACTTTCTGTAATCTGATTATAACTGGTGACTGATAGTGAAATATGTAATTCTCTTGGCTTGCATTATAAGTACATTAGTGTAGAATATTCTTTAGTATCATTTTGCTTCATACTGAGAAAACAAACACATACAAATCACACTTATCCCTGCATATGTCCACTACTTAGAAATTCCCAGGCCGATAGGCTGCCAGATAGTCAGAAATGGAAGGGAATGAAAGCATGCTCTCCTGACAGTGTTTCGTGGATGAGAAATAAAAAAAAAACATGCTGTGCTACATCTGGAAACTTCACTTTTTTTTTTTTTTTTTTTTTAGATATTTTTAAAAAACAAATTTAGAAATATAATTTTTTCCACAACAATATAAATGTCTTTACTGTCACTTTCAATGAATTTATTGCCTCCTAGCTAAATGAAAATATTAATTTAAAGGGGTGGTCTAATGGATTTTTTTGAAGGCATGATTGTGTTTATGGGGTGCACAGCAACATGTGTTTATGCTTCGTTTTTAAAAAATCACATTTTTCACATATTTTACCTGTATTGTATACTGCTTTTCAGCTAGCATAAAAAGGCAGTTGATTTCCTGGTTCTGTGAAGGCCCACCCTCAGAAATACACAATGGACTCTGACTGGTTAGCTGGTCCGGTGTGTTGTGATTGGCTAAACCGCCTCTAGTGTGCGTCTAAACATCACGCCCCTCACCTCAGCGGCATGTGCTCCGGTTGTATTGTAAACAATGGCGTCGTCTATATTGCTTATCAGTTCAGCGAGCCCGACTGAGACCCAGAGATTATTAGTAAAGAGGATTGCGCAGAACCTGTGCAAGCACGGCCTTTAATGGCAGGCCTATATTTTTTGTTTGTTTTTGTCTCATACTTTTAGATACGCTGTTATTATGCTACTGCTTTAGCTTTTAATATGCGGTTTTATCATGAAAGCTTTAATACAGTACGGCAACCGCATGTGCGTCTATGATTAACGGTTGTCATAGCTATGTGAAAATAAGTGTATAAATGGAACAGTTCATTGTTGGAGCTGAACTGATCTGAATAAGAGAGAGAGAGAGACATGCAGAGCAGAGCGTGTGCAGAGTTGGGCGACGCGAGGAACAGGATTAAGAACCACTGCTTTAGAACATTAGTTTTGAAACTTGTGAATCCATTAGAATCGTTAGAAGACAGAATCACGATTCATACAGTATATGAATAGATTTTTCCGTGCACCCCTAGTTTTCTTCCTCTTCTCTAAAGCAGCGCAGCATGGCCTCGCCCCCTTTGTTGCATGTTCCCGGGGGCGGGGTTTATCTGGGTTTATGCTGTCACTAACCCGGAATGATTTTGTTGTAGTCCCTTACCAGCCGTTCGCTGTAGGCGATGCTATGCTAATTCTGTAAAAGATAATTTCTCCCTTTGCATTGAACTTTGAGCTTCTTAACTTTGCTGATGTTTTTTTATGCTCACACAGCTACATTACACACTAACAAAAGTTAAAAAGGTGAAATCGTATTATATGACCCCTTTAAAATCTTACTGTAGCTTAAATGATTAACCAAGTTTGAACTGGGGAGTATAATTTTGCATCTCAAATAGGGCTGGGTATCGAGTTCGATACTTTTTAGGCACCGACCGAATTGCCTCGATACCATCGAGTATCGAAAAACGTTCTGTTGTTCGGTACCAAAATTCGATACCTAAGGGATTAATCTCGTTAACGTCAGTGAGCCAATAAGCCTGCAGCACTAGGTGTGTTCGACTAGAAGCAGCGCCGTGCAGATCGATCAGTGTTTGACATCCATGAGAGCGATTCGAATCGAAAGCATACGGAGCAGTCTGCTCTCTGTACAGTGCAGTGCCGCGTCAAGTTGAACACACCTACTAGTTTACACCGGTTACACTCAAAGCAGTGGCTCACACCGCTGTAGTGTGAAAGTGTTCCAACCCCCTTGCTACGTTTACACTGGTGCGTTTTTGTTTTAAATATGAAAGCAATCCCCGTCCATACTGACATTTCCAATGCGTTTCAGAAAAGATCTCCATCCATACTACACAACCGAAAGCACGTTACGTGACCATTCATGCACACTGTAGCATCATGTTACATAAGACAATAAATAAGATTTATACTTTTACTCAAAACTCACTTTAAACCACCATCGCGTGTTTGTAATAACTTCCGTTTGCTGTCTAATGTGTGTTTTGGCCATGTAATTTTGCTGAATTATGTTATTTCTTCATAGACAGAACAGCCATTTTAGAAGAGAGAAGCCATAAAACGTTAGGCCTATATATAGCCAAACAATGCTGGAAGTGCTAATGCTCATCAGTAAATCAGTGGAAAATGAAATGATGATTCTGTCTGAGCTATGCGTTTAAAAACGAACATGCACTAGTGTAAACATTATTAAAACTATTTGCACTGATTTATTGTGTTCAATATATTTTGTTGCTTTGTGCAGTGGCTCAGGAGATTAATCTTTTTATATGTCAGCAAGCTGAAAAAAAAATAAAACCAAAGTTTTTTGAGATAATGTAATCTTCATAAAAATTTCATATATTTGGTATCGAAAAAAGTATCGTTCAGGAACCAGTATCGAAGTCAAGGTATCTGTATCGAAAATTGTTGAACGATACCCAGCCCTAATCTCAAAGCATATTCGCACATGTTATTTTAGTATTATTTATATACTATTATATATTAATGTTTGGAATAAGCTTTTCTTTTTAAATGGGCTTTTTTATTTTTGTTTTTATTTTTTATTTCAGTTTTTGTTTAAAAAAATGTTGTACTTCAAATTAAACTTATTTATTTAGCATTTATCATTTTAATTTTTATATTTTATTTCAGCTCTATTTAAATTAACAATAGCTATTTTTAATATAGTTTTAGTTAATAATAACAGCAATGATGTATTTACCTTTATCTGCATCAGCTCCTGTGTTGTAGAGCTTGGGTGTTACTCCATGACGGATCTTGATGGTAAAAAGAGCTTGATGTCCTTCTGTGTCTAACTGCACTGAATCACAAGTACATAAAAACTACATATCAAAATAAAGATTATCCAGTGTATTTACATGTACATTTGGGATAAGTATTTTTTTACAAGAATTAGCCAGAAGCTACATACCTGTGTCAGCTGTGCTGGGGTGGAACAGCGTGTTAGTATATGTGATAAATTGGAGCTGTCGATTCAGACTGGACAAAAGGGTGCTGCTCAGGGTCATGTGCATCTCGCCATCACCCCTGACCTTTACTCCCTCCACTTCTGCTGCCACATTAAATGTGCCCAGCGATGCTGAAAAGTTCAGCTACAGAGAAAGAAGAAAAACATAGTGTTCAGGAAGCATCCACAGGAAATAGACATAAATTATTCACAATATCACTTACCGTATATACATCTCGGGGCAGCTCTTTTAAGGCCAAACCTGAAACACATTACAGCCATGTATTCAGGGTCAGATTTACCTCTTATTGTGACAGGCAAAATAAATTTTGGGGCTCCCCTTCCCTATTAATATATAATATTAATACCCCAAAACAGCAAACAAAAATACAATGTAATCCAAGGAAACCATTGCAGTGTTCACAAGAAGTACAAAGTCATTCTGCTTGCATTCAGTTATTTCAGATCAAATGTAGTTCTTCACTCATTTGAGAAAAGAGAAAGACTGTTTAATTAAGTTAGCAATAACTGACTCCAGCGTTGTCACTGTATTACCATTATGCACTAATTTTCTAATAATTGAACGGCCCAGAGTCAATTATGATATACTACGGTTGCCACACCTCAAAGAGATTTTTTTTTGTCCTTGAAACACTCTTTTGTGTAAGGCTAATTTATCTAATCCTAAGCCTCCTGTTGCTAAATATAAAACATTATTTTAGAGCTAATAACAGAGGCTTGAGCAATTGATATGCAGAATAGGCTAATGCAGTTATTAGAAATGTGTTTAGTATTAGTATTTTTTAGTTATTAGAATGTATTGAATGAATTACCTGAGCCTGTGCTTCTTTCACCAGTGTTCGGCTATTGCGTCTCTACCAATAACAAAACTGAAAGTTTAACTGCTTCAAAAACAGCTACATTAAAAATAGCATGTAGCTTTTCAGCTGCGAAAATGTTTTGATAAAGTTGCAGGGCAACAAGTTTCTGTGCGTGTGTGTCAGCACTGTAATAATTCGTCAATAATTGATATTCCTTTGATAATAAAATGTAATATAATTGGGTAAATGTTTTACATTTTTATTCTTTTGTTTTTTATATTTATTGTTCCATGTCTTTTGGAGTTTTGGTTCTTTTGATAGACACGTGCCTAGAATCCGGACCTGCATGTATTGTTACTGTCCAGCCTCTATAACTAAATTAAATGCACTCAAATTCCTTCTATTACAGTCACGGCCCATTCAGTAATTCAATAATGTGCTCTCAGTTCTCAGTTGTGAGCTTCACATTATTCTGCACAAACATACAGTATATCACACTATCACAATGCATATATTACTACAATCTGAAAAAAGCAATACAGGCTCATTGGAAGTAATTACTGTGGCTACATTTCTGCCAAAACGTACACACAATTCACTGCAGTTTCCAGGAAAAATGAACACTAAAACACCAACAACCTTTTTCCCTTTTCACTCAAATTATGATTATGGGGGCAGACAATCAATAAAGACTTATGTTTGTGCAGTTCCTTGTACAATGCCATGTTATTATTATGTAAACATTTTTACCATAGTGCATGATTTATAAACAATAAACTGTTGAATAAACCTGCATCTGCAATGGAGAAAACTCATATAGCTTATAGTGCCTCTTGTTGACGTGTTTTCTGAAAAAGACGGCGAAATGGACCCAGTGCAACGTATTTCAGGTTTTGCAGAAATGTAGC
Organism: Barbus barbus; assembly: GCF_936440315.1. Lineage (NCBI taxonomy): Eukaryota > Metazoa > Chordata > Actinopteri > Cypriniformes > Cyprinidae > Barbus > Barbus barbus. The sequence continues at coordinate 22,370,639 of NC_136741.1, read as the reverse complement.
CACAGTAATGTATTTTCAATTAGCCTGGGTTATGAAAAAAAAGTGTAGTATCTAGGGATGTAACGGTATTATCAATATCATGGTATTGTGATAGCAAATATATCATCGTGGTCAAATGAAGATATGAAACAATTGGTCTTCTGGGCAAAAAGTGTAGTTAAACATTTAAAATATATTTAAACTTCTTATTCTAACATAAAAAGTCTTTAAAGTTGTGTTTTGGGCCATTATGCTTTGGCACAATATCTGTCAAATGAAATAAAACTGAAAGCACAATATGGCTTAATCCCTTCATCAATTGAAGTGTTTTCAGAGCATGTTTCAAAGTGAAATGCGCAATTCATTCAGATGATCAACTCGTGATGCGGTGTTTTCTGCGCCTCAGAATGGCACGTTCACAGTGAATAAATGCAGTGTACTCGTTTATTGCATATGCTGTGAGATTAGCACATATTTGGGAACACAAAAGATGATTACAGATTTAATTACAGACTAAATTTGTAGTGAGACGCATTACTGTTTTCACTGAAGCTAGAGTTTTCCTTCAAAATTAAAGCTCTACTGCCATTTCCGGCAAAATAAAAGCTTAAAAGTACAGTATGAATTGCTGAAAGCTAGCGGTTTAAATGCAGTCCAACTTCAAAATATCTCTTTCAAGAGTAGAAATTAGGAAAGAAGTAATTTCCCTACCGTAGCGTAAAGCAAAAATAATATACCTATGAAATATTCATTTTCATTTATTTTACAATGCAATTATTTTACAATATTTGGCTATTACTGTCATAGAAATAATAATATAAAATTGTTGTTATTATTATTTTTATATTCTAGTGCTGTCAAATTATTAATCGCGATTAATCGGATCCAAAATAAAGGTTTTCTTTACATAATTTATGTGTATGTACTGTGTATATTTATTATGTATATATAAATACACACACATACTGTCAGGGTTTGGCCCTGACACTGTTTGTCTTGGGGTTGTTTTTGTGTTTGTTGTCTTGTGTTAGCACATGGATTTGTTTTCGTCAGCCATGTGCTTCTCTAGCCCCTCCTCCTTGTTTCATCTTTACCACACCCTCTTGTTAGCCCTTGTTGAGTCTTTGAATCTTTGCTTTCCTCCCTATTTATAGGGCCCCTTGCCCTATTGTCTTTGCTGGTTCGTTGTCATTCTCACCCCTTCTGTCACTGTCTTTGTCTCTGCCTGCAGATGTGGCGGAGTATGTATTTGTCTCCCTGGTTGGTCTTGTGTCCTTATCTTGTTTAGTCCTTTGTAGTTCCTTGTTCTTGTCTTGCTCCATGTTTTGCATTTTTGTCTTTTTTTGCCTTTGCTTTTATTTTAATAATTTCAGTTTTTCTGATCTTTTGTTTTGCATTTTTGTTTAATATTCTTTAAGTTAGTCGTGTTGGTTAAATTGGTAATTAGTTCTTGTTTTATTTATCCCCCTGCCTGCTTTGGAGTAACTGTGTTCCTGTGGAGCCTTATCCTGTCTTGTCTTTTTGTGTTAGAGTTCCTGTCCTGACCTGTTCCTGTGAGTCCTGCCACTGGTTCTCCCTGCCTGGCACTTGGTCTGCTTCAGAGTTGGCAGCCAACAAGTATCTGAGCTTAGCTCTATGGTGCCTTGTTTGGTCCTCTCTATCTGCCTGGTTTTGCCGCTCCTTTTGCTGCTATTGTAATCTGCCAGTTGCTGTCCGAGACTGTTCCAGTGGCCTTCCCTAGCTGTCTCTTGGTTTACGGTGTTCCTGATGTTGTATAACATGTGCACCTCACTACCCTCCTGTATCAGTCTGTTTTGTCAAACCTTTGTCACTCACTCTGTAACTGGGTCCTCCTTCCAGATCCCTGACACATACAGAATATATTTTGAAAATATTTACGCGTGTGTGTGTGTGTTTATTTGTATAATTTATATAAAATATATTTAATATAGAAATAACATTTCTTAAATATATAAATGTGTGTGTATTTATGTATACATAATAAATATACACAGTACATTATGTAAAGAAATATTTTACTTTGGATGCGATGAATCATGATTAATTTTTTGACAGCACTAGTATATTCTAATTTGTTTGGTTTCCTAAAACAGCAGTGTGAATGTAATTTAGGCTGAGACAGTAAATTACCACAAAAATAAAAAGAGGGTTGAGTCCCCTTTAAAGTTCAGGTACAAGTCAATTCACTCCTTTTTCTGACTTAAGTTTCCTTAGTCAAGAACATGGGTTGGAACTGTTCATTTTAAAGTGTGTTAGACAGAATAATTTAACTTTAAAATGTACAAAAATTTTCTTTTTTTCCCCCCAAGTCTTCATTTGTCTTTTTTTTTTTAAATATCACAAATATTGTACCGTTGACTTCATATCGAGATATTATCGTATTGTGAGATTTTGATATCATTACATCCCTAGTAGTATCTAATATTGACCGTAATATTCATTACGTTAAATTAAAGATTTATTATACTGCTTAGTCTCATCACAGTTCTTCAGTCACATGGCAATACATTAATCTTACTAGGAACAAAAAGTGTAATACCTGGTATAAGGATAGTTTTAAGTGGCCGAACCTCCACACCCTGTGTTGGGTACTGCAGAGGGTTGTTAGCTTCAGCTACAATCAGCAGATCAGCAGGGGTCTGCGACCTATACACACCAGGGTTACTATCGTTAACTAAAACTAAAACCATAAAAAGACTGTTTTCAAGATCATACATTCTCTGTAAAATTAATTTCATAACTTTTATCCCAATGGAAAAAAACAGCATATGCTGGTTAGGTATGTTTTGAAGCATGGTAGCTGGTTTAAGCTGGTTCTTAGTTGGTCATGAGCTGGTTTAAGCTGTTTTTGTGCAGGGATGGATACCGAGAACCAGTATTTTTGGGACTGGTATGTAATTGGATCAATACCGGACTACTGATAAGCTTCAGGTCAAACTATACTGTTATCAATACTTGCATTGTTTTATCTCTGTATACTTAGGTGTTAATGGCGAATTAGAAGCTGATCTCATAAACCAATCTCAAACTGACGACGCGGCTGCTGTGAGAGGTTTGGCATGACACACAGCAGCACCGGCTCAATCTCTGTCAAGCACAGGTAAAATAATTACAGGTCCTTTACAAAAAATTAGCATATTGTGATAAAGTTCATTATTTTCTGTAATGTACTGATAAACATTAGACTTTCATATATTTTAGATTCATTACAACACAACTGAAGTAGTTCAAGCCTTTTATTGTTTTAATATTGATGATTTTGGCATACAGCTCATGAAAACCCAAAATTCCTATCTCAAAAAATTAGCATATCATGAAAAGGTTCTCTAAACGAGCTATTAACCTAATCATCTGAATCAACTAATTAACTCAAACACCTGCAAAAGATTCCTGAGGCTTTTAAAAACTCCCAGCCTGGTTCATTACTCAAAACCGCAATCATGGGTAAGACTGCCGACCTGACTGCTGTCCAGAAGGCCATCATTGACACCCTCAAGCAAGAGGGTAAGACACAGAAAGAAATTTCTGAACGAATAGGCTGTTCCCAGAGTGCTGTATCAAGGCACCTCAGTGGGAAGTCTGTGGGAAGGAAAAAGTGTGGCAGAAAACGCAGCACAACGAGAAGAGGTGACCGGACCCTGAGGAAGATTGTGGAGAAGGACCGATTCCAGACCTTGGGGGACCTGCGGAAGCAGTGGACTGAGTCTGGAGTAGAAACATCCAGAGCCACCGTGTACAGGCGTGTGCAGGAAATGGGCTACAGGTGCCGCATTCCCCAGGTCAAGCCACTTTTGAACCAGAAACAGCGGCAGAAGCGCCTGACCTGGGCTACAGAGAAGCAGCACTGGACTGTTGCTCAGTGGTCCAAAGTACTTTTTTCGGATGAAAGCAAATTTTGCATGTCATTCGGAAATCAAGGTGCCAGAGTCTGGAGGAAGACTGGGGAGAGGGAAATGCCAAAATGCCTGAAGTCCAGTGTCAAGTACCCACAGTCAGTGATGCTGGTGTTGGTCCACTGTGTTTTATCAAGGGCAGGGTCAATGCAGCTAGCTATCAGGAGATTTTGGAGCACTTCATGCTTCCATCTGCTTAAAAGCTTTATGGAGATGAAGATTTCATTTTTCAGCACGACCTGGCACCTGCTCACAGTGCCAAAACCACTGGTAAATGGTTTACTGACCATGGTATTACTGTGCTCAATTGGCCTGCCAACTCTCCTGACCTGAACCCCATAGAGAATCTGTGGGATATGGTGAAGAGAAAGTTGAGAGACGCAAGACCCACCACTCTGGATGAGCTTAAGGCCGCTATCGAAGCATCCTGGGCCTCCATAACACCTCAGCAGTGCCACAGGCTGATTGCCTCCATGCCACGCCGCATTGAAGCAGTCATTTCTGCAAAAGGATTCCTGACCAAGTATTGAGTGCATAACTGAACATAATTATTTGAAGGTTGACTTTTTTTTTTTTGTATTAAACACTTTTCTTTTATTGGTCGGATGAAATATGCTAATTTTTTAAGATAGGAATTTTGGGTTTTCATGAGCTGTATGCCAAAATCATCAATATTAAAACAATAAAAGGCTTGAACTACTTCAGTTGTGTTGTAATGAATCTAAAATATATGAAAGTCTAATGTTTATCAGTACATTACAGAAAATAATGAACTTTATCACAATATGCAAATTTTTTGAAAAGGACCTGTATAATGCTAAAGGTGAGGTATGTAAGATATCAGAGACTGAATCAGATAAATTTAAGATTCGATCAGAACATTGAAACATGATGAGCCGAAATTCCAAAGAGGCCCAAAGGCAACAGGACGTCGTAAATCAGATCCCTAGCTCCCACTAGTTTGAAGCAAGCAAGTCCAACTAGCAGCTCACAGCATTAAGGCAAAAGAATACTTATTGATAAGTCCAACTCCGGAAGGAGATCGTCAAATTTGGGGGCAAGTAATCAAGATTAATGGTCAAAGAGATGCACCGTGTGACCAGCACACGTAGATCTGTGACAGAAATCACGAGCTACAGACATTCTTGGATTGGTTTCAACCAACCACAAGACAAAGACTGTGACTGAAATTCCTTAGGAGACCTTTTAACCTCTCTGGTCTTTGCAGAACATGTCTTTTTGTTCTACACAGAACTACACAAAGAGACTGTTTTTTTCCATATGCACCTAAAATCAACCTAAAAGGACTTATGAGCAACTAATAATTTCTATGCATAACTCCGTATCATGTAACCCACACAATTGATGATCATGTTTTAATCACATATTGTGTATGTCTTTTTAATAACTACTGAATAGCTTAAAGGTTAATATTCATGTTTGGTATGTATGAGTTTAGAAATTCATGCTTTAAATGTTTCTTCCAATCAATTCTTTGTCAAATGTATCATAGTCTTGTTATAGAAATCATGTCCAAAAGTATACTTTACAAGAGCGGGAAAATTCGGGCCATGTGACTGATACAGGATTTATGATGGGGAAGAAACAGAGCAACACCCCTAGCTAAGATGATTTCTAATTGGTCAAGACATCCATTGGGACGGGTCCGAAAGCAGAGTTTAAAAACTCAGCACACCATCAAATCTCTCTCTCTCTTCTCTGGTTTCTTCAACTTTTGCCACCGCGTTTTGACGCTGTTTTTTTTAGCGCTCTTTGAGCATGCTCTGGCCTACATGCCAGCTACTACTTAACACCACGATGAGAAGAAAAACCACCTAGTCTCGTTACCTCATTTTATTCTTTTACTTTAGTTTCTTTTCTGTCGTTGAGTTTCGTGTTCAAAAGTTAAGTTTGCCGCAAAGTCCAGTTCGACTGCACCCGCTTCAAACTTCAACTAGCAACTGAAACCATCTCCAACCAACGCCCAACGATTGGTTTCCCAATACATCACTACAAATGACCACTGAACTGCCAGCCAATCAGCAACCTCGGGAAACCCCCTTTCTACGACGACGACAAAAGGGAATCCCTTAACTCCCAGGGCAACGCAAGCAAGTAACTTCCAGATTTTTGCTGAGCTGGAGCATTTAATATAAATTTTAGCCTCATTGAGAGACTCAATGCGAGGGTTAATTAAGTGATTGATGGTTGTTCAGGTCTATGCAATAGCACATATTGCTGTAAACTTGGGATTTCACATTTTCATTCTCTTAAACTCATCCTTTCCTCACTTTCTCTTTTTCTGTAATGTGTGAATGTGTTACATGTTTACATGTCTTAGATTTATCAAATAAAGCCTCATTTATATTGAAAAGAGAAGTATCTTGTGTTTTGTGCTTACAAGTTAATGTCTTAAACTGCCAATCTTTGTTACTGTGCTATTTAATAGTGTTTTCACTATATTTTGGATTCTAATATCCCGTGCAGAGTTAATGTTGTACATGAATCGCTGCCGTGAAACAGTCAGTCTGTTCAAATTCCATATAAAATCATAAATTATTAATTTTGAGCTAAATTAAACTGTTTCCCTTTACAGGTACAATTCATATTTCTTTATTAAAAAGCTTAAAAAGTAATTTGAAAACTTTCTGTGAGATGTAATTTCACAAACAGCGTGAGTGAATTTAAGCACACTCTGTCCATACTTTGACTTAATATTGGAATAATCCTCCAGACCACCATAAACCGTACAAATAAGGTGTTACAGTGAGACAAAGGAACCTCTCCCGCTCAAAATTCACACCTCTACATTGGTCAATATGCCAAAGATGGGTGTGACCAGGGACCGTTAAAAGGTCCTAACCCAAACCCATCATTGCTCTTTCCCTTTCAGACACACTTTCCAAGACTCATCACCCTTGAGTTGGACCTTCTGGCAGTTTTTATCCTTAAGTAACTTTGTCAATTCGCTGTGGACTCTCCGATCTTCAGAAGAACCTGACGAAAGCCTCCAACTCGCTCCTACTGAACTCAAGATCCTCTGTTGTCTACCACATCTGGACTGACTCTTGTTCAGCAATAAAGCCATTGCAAGTAACAGTTTCCAACTAGTTAGATGCAGGTCTAAGTTTGGGCCCCTTTGTTAAGGTGATTTTTGATTCTCTGATGATTCTCACTAGGTTGTGGTTGATTGATGCTAAATACTGCCATTCATTGTTTCTTCTCTCTCTCTCTTTCCTTACTTTCCTTCATTCTGTAGATATGTGTTTTGCTTAGTCTAGTTGTATGTTAGCTGTAGTTTCATTTATTCAATTCATTATATTCACAATTGATTGCCTTTGTGTGCTGCTCACAATTCGGAGTCACTGAATGTTGATCTTGCTACATGCTAAGTTAATGGTAGTACTGTATGAAGTAGGAAAGTTATTCTTTCTTCGCCAGGAAAATAATCTTTCCTAGAATTGATAAATGATTATACTGTCGGTGGATGAACAGATTAAATCATTGTAATATTGATTCTGCAACAGTTAATTCTAGTATCTGATCTAAATATTCATAATTAATTATAACCAGTTATTATTAATTATGAATATTTCCCTTTTGAGCTAATTTGCTATACTGCACAGTTGACACAGGAAATGTCAGAGTTGTCACCCATCATTTAACAATTCAGCACTCGCGTGCTCTCCTAGAGACGTTGTGCTCATAAGCGAACACACATAAGACCGCCTCAAATACAGCTCATGAAATCAGGCTTGTGCTTTTTGTAAGAAGCTATTGTGCAACAATTGCCCTATTGCAAAAAACAAAAATGCACTGCACGATCAAACTGTCACAGATCTGCCAGGCTCTGTCACTAACCAATCACAGTGCACTCCCTCACCTGAGTACTGATCACACGCACCTGCACATCATTGAGCCACTCATTAGTTCGCTAGCACTTGAAATGCAACCTCAATTGTACCCCAATGAAAAAGTGAAGATCGCTTTTATCATTTCTCTTCTGAAGGGCAAGGCGTTATAATGGGCAGAAACTATCTGGGCACAAGAAGGTACAGTCACTCAATCCCTACAAAATTTTATACTTCACTTCCGAGAAGTTTTTGGCAAACCTGCACATGACAATTCAGTAAGTGACAAATTATATAATTTACGTCAAGATACCATGTCCATTAATGATTATGCCCTCAGTTCCGCACCCTTGCAACAGCCAGTGGATGGAACGAACGTGCCCTATTAACTGCCTACCATCAAGGGTTGGAGCTGCCTACAATGATTCCCATAGATTGGAAAGTCTCATCCAACATTACATTCGATGCGCTACACAAATTATATCTTGTCTTGCAGAACTAACTCCCATTTCAGGTTGCAATTCACTCCTCCGCCACCAACCAGACCAGGACCCTCCAGAACCAGTCAACGAACCTATGCAAATAGACAATTCATGACTATCTAATCAGGAACGACAAAGAAGATTTTCTCTTGGTTTATGTCTGTATTGTGGAGAGAAGGGGCATCTTCGAGCGGCATGCCCCGTGCGACCCCCTCGCCTCTTGGTGAGTACTATTCACCTGATTATACACAACTTAAAACCACTGGCGATAGAAGTTCTGCTTACTGCCTCCGAATTCTCTCTTCCAGTCTATGCCCTCCTCGATTCTAGGTCAGCCAGGAACTTCATCTCAGGAAGCCTCTGTTGTCAGCTCAACCTCTCAACCACAGCCACACAGAAGAATTACCAAATTCAATCGGTAACTGGCACCCCACTCAGTCGTAAATGTGTTAATCACAGTGCTGGGCCTGTACATCTGAAAATTGGTTTGCTACACGAGGAGAACATCCATTTACTTGTTCTGGAGGGTTCCACTGCAGATATTATCCTCGGACGGCCTTGGTTTGTTCAACATGAGCCCAATATTTCATGGCATACTGGTGAGGTCCTGAAATTGGGTAACCAATGCTTTTCCAACTATTCTCCCAATGCACCTAAACCTGTCTCTCCTTCAGTCGATTCCATCGCCTTCAACTCCACGTCCATTGAAAGCCCTCCAGAGAAGTTATCAGTAGACGTTCCTGCCTGTTACTCCCATTTCGGTGATATGTTCTGCCTCCCAGTTGCCTCCACACCGGCCATGGGACTGTGCAATAGACCTCTTACCGGGTGAGCCAGTGCCCCATGGGAAAATCTACCCACTCTCCATACCCGAGCAGAAGGCCATGGAGGAGTATATTAAGGAGACACTCAAGCAAGGTTATATCCGTCCCTCCACATCCCCTGCTTCGTCGAGCTTCTTTTTTGTGGCCAAGAAAGATGGAGGACTATGACCTTGCATCGATTATCGAGCCCTGAACAAGACAACGGTCAAGTTCCGTTATCCCCTTCCTCTCATCCCAGCGGCATTATAGAAGTGCTCTTTCCATCAGTCCTCAGTGCAGTTTCTTGGATATATCATCGACAGCGGTGGCATCCAGATGCACGAGGGGAAGGTGGACGCCATCCGTAAATGGCCCACTCCTGACATCATTAAGGAGCTTCAGCGTTTCCAGGGGTTCGCCAACTTTTACCACCACTTCATCCATAATTACAGCTCCATCACCAGCCCACTGACCAACCTGCTCCGCAGCATACCCAAAGCTCTCTCCTGGACTCCAGCAGCCACCGAAGCCTTTGAAGGCTCAAGGAAGTGTTTACTAACGCCCCAGTCCTTGTACACCCAGACCCCAGGAAACCATTCATTGTGGAGGTCGATGCATCCACCTCAGGAGTTGGTGCCATACTCTCCCAGCAGCAGGGTCACCAGCTAAACTCCATCCATGTGCCTTCTTCTCTCGCAAGCTCAGCCCGGCGGAAAGAAACTACGACATAGGTAACAGAGAACTTTTCGCCATTAAATTGGCCCTAGAAGAGTGGAGGCATTGGTTGGAGGGTGCACAACATCCCTTCACAGTTCTCACCGATCACAAGAACCTGCAGTACCTGAGAGAGGCCAAGAGACTGAACCCTCGTCAAGCCCGATGGGCCCTCTTTTTCACACACTTTAACTTCACGATTTCTTACCGTCCAGGTCCCAAGAATGTCAAAGCCGACGCCCTGTCTCGCCTCTATGACTCCAAGGAAGAAACTAGAGAAGAACCTGAATCCATCATCCCCGAGAAGATCATCGTAAGTCTCATTCAGTGGAATTCAAGTCAGTTCACCCCCACCAATGCTTCCACAGCCACTCCGCCGGGCTGTCCACCCGGCTTGCAATATGTTCCCAGGGCTCAACGCACACCCCTCATTCAGTCTGTACATTCATCTCTGGGCACTGGCCACCCAGGGGCCAACAACACCCTCTCGCTGCTAAGAGATCGCTTCTGGTGGCCCAATATGGCCGGAGATGTTAGAAGGTTCGTCCAAGGCTGTGAAGACTGTGCCATGTCCAAGAGTCCACGCCGCTTACCAGCAGGCAAGCTGCTTCCTCTGCCTATTCCCAATCGGCCCTGGTCACACCTAGGAGTCGACTTCGTTACGGGCCTTCCTGCCTCCGATGGTAACACATGCATTCTGGTGGTGGTTGATCGATTTTGTAAGTCATGTCGTTTCCTTCCTCTCAAAGGCTTACCCACAGCAATGGAGACTGCCGAGTTGATGTTCAATCACGTCTTCCGATACTTTGGTATCCCTGAGGATATCGTCTCTGACCGTGGACCCCAATTCATATCAAGGGTATGGAAAGCCTTCTTCAAGCTCCTAGGTGTGATAATCAGTCTGTCCTCCGGATACCATCCCCAGACGAACGGGCAGACCGAAAGAAAGATCCAGGTAGTAGCACGATTCCTTCGAACCTTCTGCCATGGCCACCAGGACTCTTGGAACCAGTTCATTGGCTGGGCCGAGTATGCCCAGAATTCTCTGCGCCAACCAGCCACAGGTATGACTCCGTTCCAGTGCGTACTCGGTTACCAGCCACCCATGTTCCCCTGGTCTAGGGAACCGGCGGATGTACAATCAGTAGACTACTGGTTCAGAGAGAGCGAGAGGGTCTGGGACGCTGCTCACCACCATCTTCAGCGAGCAGTGCGTAGGCGCAAAATGACAGCTGACCTTCGAAGATCCAAAGCTCCCAAGTACCAACCTGGACAGAAGGTCTGGCTGGATGCGCCTACCCTGCAAGAAATTAAGTCCCGGATTTGTTGGCTCCTTCACCATAATCAAGCAAGTCAACCTGGTCACTTACCAGTTTCAGCTTCCCCTCAGTACAGGATTCACCCCACATTCCATGTTTCACTGCTCAAACCTTACCACTCTCCTGTTTCTCCCCCCACAGAGCCTGGCCCGACGGAGGAACCCCCTCTCCCATTGATCCTGGAAGACGGTGCCATCTACCAAGTTAAGCAGATCTTGGACTCCCGGCGCCGTGGTGGTCGGCTGGAGTATCTTGTAGACTGGGAGGTCTACGGCCCAGAACAGAGATCATGGGTTCCCAGAGATGATGTTCTTGATCCTGTCTTACTTGAATAGTTCCATGCCAGCCATCCGGAACGTCCAGCACCCAGAGGGAGGGGTAGACCACCACAACGTCGGGGTCCTCGGCCCTCGGGAGCGGGCCATGGAGAGGGGGGTAGTGTCACAGATCTGCCAGGCTCTGTCACCAACCAATCACAGCGCACTCCCTCATCTGAGTACTGATCACACGCACCAGCACATCATTGATCCTCTCATTAGCCATGCCATAAATACACACACCTCACAGCACCCCAGTGTCCGGTCTCGTTCATGCGAAGAGGACTGCCATAGCTATCACAGCTCTATGCCTACTACTTACCTCCTTGTCTACTTACCTGCAGTGTTTCCTCCCGAGTGTGTTCTCCAGCGATCCCCAGTAAGTCTGCTCCTGCGTTCTGTCCAAGTCTGCCATCCAGGTGAGGTGTGTGTTCAGTTCGTGTTCCAAGTTCCCTGTCAAAAGAAGATAGTCAAGTTAACCTTTCTCCAGATTACCGAAGACCTTCAGGATTGCCACTTACCTGTCACACTCCTTGCTGCTCAGCTGATTGCCAATAAATACCTGTTCATTCATCCATCTATCTGTCCGAGTCCTACACAAACATTTGTAACACAAACATTTAGGTAAGATAATGTCTAAAAAATAAACTCCCCTCAAATTATGATGAGGGGAGTTTATTTTTTTCTCTCTTTCTCTCTCTCTCTTTGAAGGGCCTTTTTATTTAAAAAAAAATGTTTTATGTGCCTTTTTCTGTTTGCTTAGAGGCATTTGTAAACGGCAGTACTGAAGTTCAGCAGTAATAAAATAACTTGAAATGTTCAACATCTTTTCACATCCTTTTTTTTTTTTTTTACACCAAATTAGGACCATCTTAAACCAGCTCATGACCAACTAAGGACCAGCTTAAACCAGTTCAAACCAGCTGCCATTCTTCAAAACATACCTAACCAGAATATGCTGATTTTATTCAACAGGGATATGGATTTATAAACCAAACAACTGAACATTGGCACTGGCATAAATTGATTAAATGCACCTCATTTGGAAGCTCTGATACTCTTTGGCACGCCGTTTCTTCATCTCATGGAGCTGGGAGGCCTGGAAGGCAGTGTCCAGGGGATGGGCAGACACTCTAGGGAACAATAGCTGAGCAAAGGGTAGGTTGACCCCTCTGCTCTCTCCTTCACAAACACACCCGTTGCGAGCCAAAAGCCTTGTGGAAGAGGAGGAGAGTTATCACATGATCAACCTCCGGAAGGAAAATGTTTACATCCTTCTGAGCTGACAGTAGACAGTCTCTATGTACAAATGTACACTGAACAAAATTATAAACGCAACACTTTTGTTTTTGCCCCCATTGAGCTGAACTCAAAGATCTAAGACTTTACACAAAAGGCCTATTTCTCTCAAATATTGTTCACAAATCTGTCTAAATCTGTGTTAGTGAGCACTTCTCCTTTGCCGAGATAATCCATCCACCTCACAGGTGTGGCATATCAAGATGCTGATTAGAAAGCATGATTGCACAGGTGTGCCTTAGGCTGGCCACAATAAAAGGCCACTCTAAAATGTGCAGTTGTAGTGTATTGGGGGGGGGGTCCGGGGGGGGGGGGTCTGAAAACCAGGCAGTATCTGGTGTGACCACCATTTTCCTCACGCAGTGCAACACATCTCCTTTGCATAGAGTTGATCAGGTTGTCCACTCCTCTTCAATGGCTGTGCGAAGTTGTTGGATATTGGCAGGAACTGAAACATGCTGTCGTATATGCCGATCCAGAGTATCCCAAACATGCTCAATGAGTGACATGTCCGGTGAGTATGCTGGCCATGCAAGAACTGGGATGTTTTCAACTTCCAGGAATTGTGTACAGATCCTTGCAACATGGGGCCGTGCATTATCATGCTGCAACATGAGCTGATGGTCGTGGATGAATGGCACAACAATGGGCCTCAGGATCTCGTCACAGTATCTCTGTGCATTCAAAATGCCATCAATAAAATGCAGCTGTGTTCGTTGTCCATAACATACGCCTGACCATACCATAACCCCACCGTCACCATGGGCCATTTGATCGACAAGGTTGACATCAGCAAACCGCTCACCCACACGACGCCATACACACTGTCTGCCATCTGCCCTGTACAGTGAAAACCGGGATTCATCCGTGAAGAGAGCAACTCTCCAAAGAGATAGATGCCATCGAATGTGAGCATTTGCCATCTCAAGTCGGTTACGACGATAAACTGCAGTCAGGTCGAGACCCCGATGAGGACGACGAGCTTCCCTGAGACGGTTTCTGACAGTTTGTGCAGAAATTCTTTCGATTGTTGCAGCAACTGTCCTGGTGGCTGGTCTCAGACGATCTTGGAGATGAAGATTCTGAATGCGGAGGTCCTGGGCTGGCGTGGTTACACGTGGTCTGCGGTTGTGAGGCCGGTTGGATGTACTGCCAAATTCTCTGAAACTGCTTTGGAGATGGCTTATGGTAGAGAAATGAACATTCAATTCACGGGCAACAGCTCTAGTGGACACTCCTGCAGTCAGCATGCCAATTGCATGCTCCCTCAAAACTTGCGACATCTGTGGCATTGTGCTGTGTGTGTCACAAATTCAGCCTCTGTGGCTCTCTCCGATCACCACCAGAGGGAACTATCGCCAGAGTACTAACTGTTCCATTCGGACTTCATTTCCCATATACCCTGTGCCTGAGACTGATTACCTGCACAGGTGTTTCTCATTGCCCAGTATATTTAAGCTGTGCTGCCCTTGCTCTCTTTGCGAAGTCTTGTTTTTCCATGCAGACATTTCTGAGCATTCTTCCCGTGTTTGAGTTCCTGTTGATAACCTGGACTGTTTACCCGTTTATGATTTTCTGCTGCCTGCCTATTCTGACCCTGCCTGCCTCATTGAGTGATTCTACTGTTTGTCTGCCGCCTGCCTCGACCCTCATTACGAACTCTGTTTATGAATCTGCCTTGCCTTCCTTGTGTCTAACGCCTGCAATTTATCTATGCCCGTCTGATTTGTTTTGTGGATCAATAAAGCTGCACATGGATCCTGACGCCGCTGACTCATCATTACAGTGTGATAAAACTACACATTTTAGAGTGGCCTTTTATTGTGGCCAGCCTAAGGCACACCTCTGCAATAATCATGCTGTCTAATCAGCATCTTGATATGCCACACCTGTGAGGTGGATGGATTATTTTGGCAAAGGAGAAGTGCTCACTAACACAGATTTAGACAGATTTGTGAACAATATTTGAGAGAAATAGGCCTTTTGTGTACATAGAAAAAGTCTTAGATCTTTGAGTTCAGCTCATGAAATATGGGGGCAAAAACAAAAGTGTTGCGTTTATAATTTTGTTCAGCATCTATATATATATATATATATATATATATATATATATATATAAATACATAAAAGATTTACAGAACATCAACATGTCAATTCTGAGTTAACAAAATAAATGAATGTACAGAATTTAAAGTGATATTTAGAGATAAGCAGTAGATTTCTGAACAACTTTAAAAGTTTATGGTCGTTAAAATTTGTTTTTGAAGAGAAATTAATTATTGTATGCAGCAAGGATTACATTAAATCGATCAAAAATTACAGTAAAAACATTTATAATGTTATGAAATGTTTCTATTTCAAATAAAATAAATAAATACAAATAAAATTATTTTCAACTTTATATTCATCAAAAGAATCCTGAAAAAAATTTATTGGGCTTGCACAAAAACATTAAGATATTAATGTTTATCAATAGAATAATAATGTTTCCGAAGGACCTAATGACACTGAAAACTGGAGTAATGGCTGCTGAAAATTCAGCTTTGCCATCACAAAAATAAACTACATTTTAAAATATATTAAAATAGAATAGTTATATCAAATGTAATAATATTATATCTGTTTTACTATATATTTGATCAAATAAATGCAGCTTTGGTGAGCATAAGAAATGTTTTTAAAAACATTTTTCAAAAATGTCCCAAAACTTTTGAACAGTAAAAATTACATGAAAGTTTGAGATAAGTAGTTCTTAAAAGTTGCAGGCGTTCTACAACCTTTGTGGTGGCTTCTGCCAGTGCTATGAGGAATCATTCTCAGAGTCTTGGGGTTTTGATGCCAGAATTTAGATTTTATTATCAGTGACAATAAAACCGAGAGACCCTGCAGTGAATCTCCCGAATTTGTGTTCGTACACTCTTAAATACATTTTTTTCCCCTAAGGCATGTTCAATACATTTACTATATCGTTATTGTTTCTAGGAAACAGTCTCCATCTGTTTCCTAGAGCAGACAATATGCCCCAATTTATGTTACGTTAAAGGAAGAGACCCTATCATGTCAAAACAGGATGTGCAGCTTTACCTTAAACCATACGTCTGCACATTCCATTCTTCTGCAGGCCTCTACACATGCAGGTAGATACAATTTTATAATAGTAGCATAACTTGATACATAAATGCTTATATTCACATTGATTACATATGATTAATTTTGATTTTGATTAATAAAACTCTTCTACACCATCTCCCTCTACTTGAATCAATGTTTAATAGAAAAACATCAAACATCAGCTTGTGAAGACTAACTGACCTGGCCACACTTTCCTTCACTCTGTAAGGGATAGTGCTAGTGCTGGGATCCGGTTCAGGAAGTCTCTCCTCCAGCAGCCGCTCAGCTCCAGGACCCGGTCTGTACCGGACATCCACAGTGCTGTAGACCCGAGTGGGCCAGGAATGTAGCACTGCCAAAACCAGCACCACTGATGCTACCAGAGCTAACAGCACAGTCTTACGTAGGGAACGCATGCTACAAGCTACAACACAAATAGAAACACAACACTGTTGAAACTTTATTCAGTGTAATTAAATTCATTTGTACAAAAATGGTAGGGGTTCTTCATGTGAAACTTCACAAATTAGCATTGTCTTAAATCAAATAATGAAGCATTAACTTCAATTAAATTTTTAATTATTTCTAATTAGCCTTCATTTGATTTCCCTTCACTTTATAACAACGTGGAGGGAAGCACTTTAGTAATTCCACAAAAACTTCATAATAAACTCACTCTATCCAATCAGAGCGAGAGGTACAGCAAGTTGCCATTACTGCTACTAAAGGTCCATGGTACTGATTGGCTCAATCTTGATGTGACTGACAGTAGCTGATAAGGCTGATGGAGGGCTCTCTCCATCTGCTGAGATGAAAAAAAAAAAAACCTTAGTCATGTCAGTTGTAGCGCATTCATTTACTGTATTCATTACTGTACATAAAACAGTCCAATGTACACTCTTACTTAAAAAAAAAAAAAAAAAAGGTTATTTATTGGGAATTGTGGTTCCAGGATGAACCAAATTTTTTTTTTTTTAAGTGGAAAATTTATTTATACTATTAAAATGTTCTTCTCACAAAGAAAAAAAAAATCTTTCTTTTATTACCTATTAACTGGAAGCCAAATGTATCTACTATGGCATCGTTGCGTAAAAAAACCCTTTTGCAACGTTTATTTCCAAGAATGTACTCATTCACTATATTCATAAGACTTCTGAATGCAATACACATTTTATGAGGAAAAGGACCAAATGCCAGGTTTTATCATTTGAAAATGTTGACACAGTAGAAGCCATTTCAAAAATAATTTACATAAGATAAACTATTCAGCTAATATTAAACATAGACCATTCCTTGATTAGTTAGTTACATCATCATCAAGGCTTGTGAAGCTCTAAGCTCTAACCAGTGAAGAGGAAGTAGGGGTGGATTGGAAATATGAACATATGTGTGCACTGGTTCGGGTGGTGTATGGGGACACAAATTTGTATAATGACATGGGTATGACAGAGGTATTACAATGTGAAGATGGTTTATGAGGACACTGCCTATGTATATACATATAAACTTGATCCATGCATATACACCTATAAACACTCGCACATGCATATAAACTCGATGCGTGCACACATCCATAAAACACTCGCGCAAACATACAAAATAAAATTCACAAACGTATACAATTCTGATAAAAAAAGACGTATGGTTTAGTTGTGTATATACATATATGCAAGTGATTTCATATGTGGATGTGCGTGAACTTTTCAGTGCAAATGGAAGGCATTTCACTGTAAAAGGAGGCAGCGGCACTTCCGGCGGCATCTCCTGATGCCGGGACATTTTAAAACGATTAGCGTGGCTTAATGCATTAAACAATTGTTTTTTAAAAAGCGAACTAAATACGATGTACAGACAAGCAGATGAGTCCAGATACAGCGTTTGTTCCCATAAGGAATACGCTTAACGTGGCTTAATGCGTTAAGACAGTTTAAAAACGCTATGTAGGCTACTGTTAGAATAAAACAATGAAACCGAGATCTGAAATCAGGTTGGGTTGTACAGAGGAGAAAGCCTTGGGTACCCGGGAGTCTGAAGAAAACCAAGACACAAATGTCTCGTTCAATCAGAGCTCAACTTTATTAGGCACACGATGAGTATATATGTAGGAAAGCAGATACAATACTTCCAATATTTCCCTTACTGTACGTACAGTACACAAGAATTTTATGAGTTTAAAGAAAAACTATTTTTAATTAGTTAAATAACCTACAGAGTGATAATTAAAATAAAAATGAATGTGTTCATCAGTAGTTGATGCGATGTTGAAACACTTCTTAAACCTGAAATGATTTTTGTAAATCCAGTCTTTGTGTGAATGTGGACAAAATCGAAAGACTTTCTGGGTGTATATAGTATTTTAGAAAAGGAACATTAAAAAATGATAAAGAGAAATTAGGTATAGAATCGATAAATTATGAATAATTTGCTATTGTAAATAGTATGTAATCATGTAATCCATAAAAAGTAACTGTAGTCTGATTGAGTATTTTAAAATGCGATTTAATCCAATTAGAAGTACTTCATTTTTGGAATCCGATTAAGTAATCCAGATTAGGCTACATGTATCAGTAACTACTAATTGCAATACTCAGTCTTTACATGAGCTGAGATTACTAACAATCAGGCGGTTTATGCAGTATCGGATGGACATGCTAAGCATAATAATAAACGTAAAGTATAACAAGGATGTAAAATTAAATTTAAGACACAATTCAATTCTCTTTATCTCTACAACAAAAACATATTTCTGTAAACTGAAAAGGTCTTTTCAGTACTTCAGAAGCCTACTCTTTTAACGTTACTGCAAACTACTTTTTAATTCAGTACCAATTTGGTAAACGTGGTAGGCTATTGAACTACTTAAAATTGTTTCCCCTGAAAAAGAAGCCAACAGCATGTCGCTGTCAGCTGTATAAAATGATTTAAAACAGAAAAAAAGAAAATAGACCACAGAGAATTCATCAACAGAACTAGATGAATCCCCCTGCATTTACATCACTTTAGTCATGGCTATAAAAACCACATGCGCAGCCCCATAAAGGGAATAAGCCCAATGGATGCGACTTCCCTCCTCATACTGATGTGGTATATATCTATACAGAAAGCCAAGGTGCGGTGATTCCCATCCCACTGTAAACTATAGACCTCACACAGGCCGCACATCTGACAGCATGCACCGTTGGCCTTCGAGGCAGAAGCAGTTCAAAGCCTTGGTAAATAGTCATAGACATTAAGCGACATGACAACTGGCGTAATCATCATTGCCACTGTATAACGCCCATTCTGCCGTCTGTACAGCAATACAGAGAGGTACCAAAAGCCCCTTGGCCTGTTGTAGCTATATGGCACATAAAATTCCATCAAGCAATGCCATAATTCCATTAGAAATGTATCTAAGAAACCAAATCCCTTCTGTTCTATTCAAACACCAGAGAGCGAGTGGCGATCAGTTAATTTAGCGGTGCATATTTAATTATATTCACTCAATCGTGCGGCAGAAACAAACAAATGTGCCGTAAATAACTGAGAAAATGATATCAGTGCTAATCACAACAGGGCGGATGAGCGACCGAACACGTTCAGATAAATCTTACCTGTAATGTCGCAACCAAGAGGGATCCCCTACCCTTAAAATACCCCCGGCGCGCTTGTCATGTGAACGCAAACAGCTGATAAATGGAGAAAATCCGATGGCATGGCATCCACCTCTGAGACAGAATTGATGAGACGGGCTACCCCCTCTGTGAATAGCGATGGAGGGCTGCGGCGCTCATATGAGAGGTGGAGAGAGTGATGCAGCTTCACAACATGCGTTCAGTTCACGCCTGCCGCTCACCACAAGGGGAAGAGGGTTTATAAATGCTTAATGATCTGAATGGACATTCATTTTGTGGGGAAAATAACTAGATTTCTCGCACGTCTTTACTCTTTGGATGTGACCAATGAAATAGGTCTAAAAAAAGTTATTTGCACACTTTGCAACGTTAGTCAACCAACCAGATCCAAGCATTCAGCTGCCACAGTGTTGGGAAGTAACTAGTTACATGTAACGGAATTACGTAATTTAATTACAAAATAAAAGTAAATGTAAGTGTCTGGGTTTTTTTTTTTCACACACACTCCCACATACAGATTTAATTGATTTCTTTCATAAATTGCAGTGAGTGCTCTAAAATATGAAACACCAATGTTTCAGGAGTTTATAATATGCTTATTTGATAACTCTTTTATTTCCTATATGGGTTTATGTATATGCTTTATTTTTTAAGATTAACAGTTTTTTAAAGGCATTGCTAGATTCCAGTGTGTCCTGTCATAGCTATGCAAAGATTTGATTTCAAAAACAGTATCATATCTGTTAAAGTATTATGATTTTAAATATGCTTCAAAGGGGACATCGGATGCCCATTTTCCACAAGTTGGTATGATTCTTTAGGGCAGGGATACTCAAATCTGGCTCGTGAGATCCACTTTCCTGCTTTAGCTCTAACCCTAATCAAACACACCTGAGCATGCTAATCAATGTCCTCAGGATCATTAGAAAATCACAGGTAGGTGTGTATGATCAGGGTTGGAGCTAAACTCTGCAGGAAAGTGGAGCTCGCGAGCCAGATTTGAGTATCACTGCTTCAGGGTCTTCTTGAAATGGTTTCAGTGGTCGTGTAAAACAACACCCTTTTTACCTTGCCAAAAACAGCTCTGTTCACAGCAACTCGTTTCGGTGTATATCTCTTTACACGATAATGAGCTCTGCGCACCCCAATCAGTTACATTACTTTAATGAAGTAATTGAAAAGTTACACTACTTATTACATTTTAAGTAGGGTAACTTGTAATCTGTAACCTATTACATTTTCAAAGTAACCTTCCCAACACTGTGTAAAAGCAACATAATTTACATGATCAATAACATTAATAATAGACCATGTCTTGTCATGTGACGTGACACCTGCTATTCATTCTCCAAACCACTTTTACAGGGATACTGGATCGCAGTGTGTAGAGCCAAAGGCAAATGGCCATCACACACAGGTAAACATGTAGGCTAAAAATGTTTACATGAAATCAAAACAGTCTTCACTTTGATTTTGATGCTTAATCTGTCCACTTTATTAGCTTACAATAATGATATTATCAATTCAAAAAGAATTAACTAAACAAAAACAAAAAAATGTAGTAGGCCTACTGTAGTAGATGTAGTAATGTAATGAAATGCTTTCGTTTTGCCTTCTGTCTACTTACAAAGCCCCATTTCCCACCTTTTCCATTTTATTGCTCCTCTTGATCTGCCATCATTCAATGAGAAGAGCTGTTTTCATCCAAAACACCTTTTTTTTTTTTTGTTTCAGATGAAGTCGAAGTGTTCTATACCCAACAAGTTTGAATTTTCTGTTTTTAAGTGTTTAACAGGCTTCGGTTAAATGTGGGCAGCCAGAGAAGCTTCTTTTTTCTTTTTTTTTTGCCCCAAGCTTTCCAAATTCTTGGAAATAAATTATTATTTTTTTTAATGCATTAATCACTCAGTTTTAACTATTCACTTGCATTTGAAATGAAACACTATAACTTTTACAATACAAATAAAAAACAACAAGCAAGTAAAACAAAGGAACAGAGAAATTAAAGTCAGTAAACCATTTTTAAAATTGTGCCAGAGAACTCATGTATGCCATGTGATTCAGAAAACATCTGTATAGGATGCAGCTGTTTTCCGTCTAATGAGGAAGCACCGACTAGGTACAGAGAAGTAGCCTACACATCATGTGGTCATAATAAACTACAATAGGTTCAATGCTACCTACTGTCACCAAGCATTTGCTGTCAACTTCAATATTGATCCAACAAAGACTCTCAGGAAAAAGATACTAAATTGTTACTGGGACATTACCTATTCAAAAGGCACTAATATGTACACTGTAGACTATTTTTAAAAGGTACCGAGATGCAGCTTTTAGCTTTGTACCTTTTTTTCTGAGAGTGCACTTTAAAGACAGAATTCTTGAAATAACTGAACTATTAAAATCTAAACCAAAATTATGACTTTGGAGAAATCTCAACATTGCATAAACCTCCTGCTATCTGTGTTTGTTTACTTTTGCTGAGACTTACATTGTTTATTTTCTCCATATAGCCTAACTTATTTATTAAAATGACAATGTAACTTTGAGTAAAAGAAAGATGGATAATGGATAGGATAATTACAACGAGACACTATTTATCTTTAATATAATAGCAGTTTATTTTCATTTTTAACTTCAGTGTTGTGCGACTGTGCGTTTTCGGTTTTCACTTGTTCCATAGCGACACCATGAGTCCGAGAAGTAACATTACATTGATTTGCAAATACTCGGCGGGTCCAATAGAACTCATTTTCGTGGCTAGTGGGTGGCTCTTACTGCACGTGATCCAATCAATGCACGTTCTAAACTTGACTGACGTTGATATTATCCAATCACCTGTCAGCTTTTAACAACGTTGCCCAATCCCCGTTCCTTGGCGCACATTGACACGCACCAAATAACAAATCATTTGACAACGCTAGTTTACGATATGAGAGAACTATGGCTTCCTCCTTGATTAAGTGGTTAAGAGGATTATATGTTTTTTTCTTAATATGTCTCCTGTCTGTCTTTGGTTTTTTGAATTTAGAGGAATTAAATGAAATGAAATATGGAATACAGATTCTGCCCGATCCTGTTATTATGGGACAGGTAAGGTTGTTTTGGCTAGAGAGTTAGCTAGGGATGTTATTTGCTACAGACAGCTGTTAGCTTTGTGCACAGCTTGACGTATCAGACATTAAAAATTGTTTGCCTATGTGACATTTTCCTATTAAGTGTCTGCTACTCCAATACAGAATAGCAGAAGTTTGGTAAAAAAAATCAGTATGGTAAAGTTAGCAATGTGGTGTAAACTGTATCGCCACATTTACCTGGTTTTCCTTTTCTAATTAATTTTCTCTGTGTCTGTCATCTTTTTTCTGTTCCTGCTTTCAGATGGAAGATGTGATGTTGGTCTCTAACAAATACAAGCAGCTGTATGAGTGTCGTTTGCCAGCTCAGGCAGTGCGTTTCCATCAGGACCCGGTATTAGAATCTGATGTTCAAGGCTACAGTGGCCCAGGAGTCCCTGATCTCCTCAAGCCCATGCAAACTGCACCATGCCTCGTTAAGGTTGACATCACATGTTTCTGTGGATAATGAAATTATTGCAATTTGCCTAGTCTTTTTACGTGATTTGCAGGTAATGAATTACATGTCACCGTGGTATAAAACATGTTTATTTTTATTCTGTTCATAGACCAAAGACTGGTGGACTTATGAGTTCTGCTATGGCCAGCACATCAGGCAATACCACTTAGAAGGTGTGTTAAATCATTAATGTCATGTGTCTTTATTAAAAAATTATGTCTAAATTATGTTTTACCATGTCTAATAGAGTTGTAGTATAGAATTATAATTCAGATCAGCTTTATTGGCCAGGTATGTTTACACATACGAGGAATTTGTTATAGTGACAGAAGCTCCACAGTGCAACAGAAAGACAGCAACAGGACAGGACACAGATAATAAAATAATAATATACAAATAGGCAATGTACAAAATAGCAAAAACGCAATATATAATATAGATAATTATGTGTGTACAGGTCTGATATGTGCAAATCTGAAATGAAAAAATAAGTATGTGTGGTGAATAAATAATGTATAATAGAGTTGTGTTCCACGTTTAGTGTCAAGTGTTCATGAGTTGGATTGCCTGAGGGAAGAAACTGTTTCTGCGTCTGGTCGTTCTGGTGCTCAGGGCTCTGTAGCGTCGACCAGACGGTAACAATTCAAAGGTTTTGCCAGCCCTTTTGCTCACTCTGGATAAGTACAGTTCTTGGAGAGTGGGGAGGGTTGTACCAATGATTCGCTTAGCAGTCCGGACTACTCTCTGTAGTCTTCTGAGGTCAGATTTGGTAGCTGAGCTGAACCAGACAGTTATTGAAGAGCAGAGGACAGATTCAATGATGGCAGAGTAGAATTGTTTCAGCAGGTCCTGTGGCAAGTTGAACTTCCTCAGCTGGCGAAGGAAGTACAACCTCTGCTGGGCCTTTTTCACAATGGAGTCAATGTGATTGTCCCACTTCAGGTCCTGAGAAATTGTGGTGCCCAGGAATCTGAATGACTCCACTGCAGTCACAGTGCTGTTCATGATGGTGAGTGGGGGGAGAGCAGGGGGGTTTCTCCTGTTGTCCACGATCATCTCCACAGTTTTGAGCGTGTTAAGCTCCAGGTTGTTAAGACTGCACCAGATGGTGCAGGTGCTGGATGAGAATTTTCCCAGCCTCACTTGCTGCTGCCTGTCTGTCAGGAAGCTGGTGATCCACTGACAGATGGAGGTGGGGATGGAGAGCTGTGTCAGTTTATTCTGAAGGGTGTCTGGGATGATGGTGTTAAAAGCAGAGCTGAAGTCTACGAGCAGGATTCTCGCATAAGTCCCTGGTCTGTCCAGATGCTGCAGGATGAAGTGCAGTCCCATGTTGACTGCATCATCCACAGACCTGTTTGCTCTGTAGGCAAATTGCAGGGGGTCCAGTAAGGGTCCAGTGGAGGCCTTCAGATAAGTCTTTCAAATAATTTCATGGCCACAGACGTTAGAGCCACAGGTCTGTAGTCATTAAGGCCAGTAATTTTGGGTTTCTTTGGGATGGGGATGATGGTGGAGCATTTGAAGCATAAGGGGACTTTGCACAGCTCCAGTGATCTGTTGAAGATCTGTGTGAAGATGGGGGCCAGCTGGTTAGCACAGATTTTTAGGCAGGCTGGTGACACACCGTCTGGGCCTGGTGCTTTCGTTCTTTTGTTCTTTCTGAAGACCTGGTACACGTCATCTTCACTGATCTGAATTGTAGGTGTGGGGGAGAGGGGGGTTGCTGGAGGTGTGAATGGTTGTGTGGAGAGGTGTTCAGGGTGGGTGTGGGGTGTTTTTTCAAACCTGCTGTAGAACTCATTCAGGTCGTCTGCCAGTTGCTGATTCTCCAGAGTGCTGGGGGATGGTGTCTTGTAACTGGTGATATCTTTCATACCTTTCCACACTGAAGCAGAATCACTGGAAGAGAATTTGTTCCTTAGCTTGCCAGAATAATTCCTCTTTGCCACTCTGATCTCCTTTTCCAGTGTGTATTTGGCCTGTTTGTACAAGACTTTATCCCCCTTTCTGTAAGCATCTTCTTTGGCCTGACGGAGCTGTCTGAGTTTTGCAGTAAACCATGGTTTGTCGTTTTTGTAAGTTAGATGAGTCTTGGTAGGAATGTACATATCTTCACAGAAACCGATATAAGATGTTACAGTCTCTGTGAGCTCGTCCAGATCGATAGCAGTAGCTTCAAAAACAGTCCAATCAGTGAGAGAGAAACAGGCTTGTAAATCCTGCTCTGTTTCATTAGTCCATCTTTTAACAGTTCTTAATACAGGTTTTGCAGATTTAAGTTTCTGCCTGTAGGTTGGTATGAGATGAACCAAACAGTGATCAGAGAATCCTAAAGCTGCTCGTGGGACAGAGAGATATGCGTCCTTTATCGCTGTGTAACAGTGATCCAATATATCACTGTCTCTGGTGGGACATGTGATGTGCTGTCTGAATTTTGGCAGTTCGCGGAAGAGATTTGCTTTATTAAAGTCCCCGAGAATGATTAAAACAGAGTCCGGGTGTTTTTGTTCTGTGTCTGTGATCAGATTAGGGAGTTTCTGTAAAGCTGAGCTCACGTTCGCTTGCGGTGGAATATAGACACTCTGCTCTGATCAGCTGGAAGTTAGCCAGATGTAGCACGCTGTCCGGTATGTCACCATTCAGCCAGATTTCCGTGAAAC
Source organism: Barbus barbus (assembly GCF_936440315.1). Classification (NCBI taxonomy): domain Eukaryota; kingdom Metazoa; phylum Chordata; class Actinopteri; order Cypriniformes; family Cyprinidae; genus Barbus; species Barbus barbus. The sequence goes on along the minus strand of NC_136741.1, from coordinate 22,345,000 downwards.
GCAGAACAGCAGAGTTAGAAAAATCCTTGTTTGTCCGGGAGAGCAGAAGGAGTTCGTCTGTTTTGTTGGGTAGAGAGCAGAGATTCGCCAGATGGATGCTAGGCAACGCCGTTCTAAATCCGTGCTTCACAAGCGCGCCGGCTCGTTTCCCCCATCTGTGCGTCCTTAAGCGTTTGACCAGATCTACGGCTCCGCCAACAATAATGTCCAGCAAAACGTCCGAATAATCAAAATCCGATAATAGATTTTGTGGTGTGTTCTGCCGAATGTTCAGCAGGTCATCCCTGGTAAAACTGATCATGTTTGAGAAACAAAAAAAAAGAAAAACAAAAACAGTACAAACACTGAAGAGCAAAGCACTGTGACTGCCATCAGCGGTGCCATCTTAGATGTGGTGTGATGCTAGGTATACCCTTGAGATTTTTAATGGTAAAAAAAAAAATGGATTTAGGAGTTTAAGTTTTGCAGGATAATGTGTAGTCTGTAATGTGTATTCACACTATTCAAGGTTTTTAAAAATATATTCCACGTCTGTGATTTATAGATTCTGAGATCAAGGGAGATGTGCTCTTCTTGGGATATTATGATTCAGAGTTTGACTGGACCAATGAAAGTGCAAAGGTAATGCCAAACGTTACTGTGCTTAATTTTATCTATTTTTATTTGTTGTATGTTAAAGTAGGCACACCGCAGCTCCAGAGATAGAAAACATATTTATTTATGTTCTCACCACAGGTGACGTTTCGAGCTTAGATGCTCTTCTTCAGACATGAATGACAAAAAACGTCACTCGAAACGTCACCTGTGGTGAGAACATAAATATTTTTTTCTATCACTGGAACTGTGGTGTGCCTACTTTGATTTTTTGGTTCAAATTTGGTGGAGCACCCACATTGAGCTTTTTGCCTACTGGATGTGTGCATTTGGACTGTTTTTTATTTGTTGCATGTTATTAATTTTTTGATAGTTACAGAAAATAGAGAGAATTCCATTTAAAAAAGTCGTGACGTATTGTCAAGTATGGTGTCCCATACTCGAAATTGGTGCTCTGCGTTTAACCCATCCAAGTGCACACACACAGCAGTGAGTAGTGAACAAATCCACACACACACACACACACACCGTGAACACACACCCGGAGCAGTGGGCAGCCATGCTGCAGCGCCCGGGGAGCAATTGGGGGTTCGGTGCCTTGCTCAAGGGCACCTCAGTTGTGGTATTGATAGTATACATATTTATAGCAGATAGTCAATATAAGTAATACAGGGTGCAATATTATGAACATGCTAATGCACATTTTCAGAAGTATATTATTTGCACACCATCTTTGTATTTATCTTCTGTATATTTTGGTATTTGATTAATATGATTGTATGACATTTTTTTCTATTTTGTTTTAGGCATCTAAACAGCATAAGCTGAAGAGGTATCATAGTCAGTCATATATCAATGGCTCTAAATGTGACTTGAACGGGAATCCCAGAGAGACAGAAGTCAGAGTAAGATTGCACACACACACACACACACACACACACGCACACATATATATATATATATATATATATATATATATATATATATATATATATATATATATATATATATATATATATATATATATATATACATACATACATACATACATACATACATACATACATACTAGGGGTGTAACGGTACACAAATATGACGGTTCGGTACATACCTCGGTTTTAACGTCACTGTTTGGTATGATTTCGGTACAGCAGGGGGAAAAACTAAACATTATTATTATTTTTTTTTTATATATATATAAACAGTGGTTTACTAAAGAAGTTGCTCTTTCTTTAAATACATTGTTATAGTTTAAATTTTCTTAGTGATAAAAATCTACCTCAGCTTATGCTTAAAACTATAGGGAGCCCTTTTACATTATACATTAAATAATTTAAATATGATTATTTTTACAATTAAGCCTAACAACTTAACCCAGACTTAAATTTAATTATTTATTTTGAAATAGATGATAAATATGATTAAAATTAATCTTTGCCACCACAAGAATAAATTAAATTTTAAAATATTAAAAAAAGAATTGTTTTAAAATGAAATAATATTTCACAATATTACGTTTTTTTTCTGTATAATGCAGTCTTTAGCATAAGAGACTTCTTTCAAAAACATAAAAACAAATTGAACTTTTGAACAGTAGTTTACAACAACATACTTTGCTCTGTGTATGAATGAGAACAAATCACTGCAGTCATCTATTAGAAAGTCATCCCAGCCGAGTTGAAGCTGTTCGGGAGGGTCAAAGTAGTTTTGAAATTAAATGTTAAAAAGCCCTGAGTGTCCATGAAGTGTAGGTCAAAAGTCATGTGAAAATGTGTTTTATGACTGAAACAAAATTTCATTTTTGGCATCGAGTTACTGCTATGCTATCTCATTTGAATCCAGTAGCAATGATAATCAAAAATAATGTTTTTTTTTTGTTTGTTTTTTCAACAGTTTGTGTGTGAGGAAGGCTCTAGTGACTATATCGCAAGGGTAGATGAACCTCAGTCCTGCCGCTACGTCTTAACAGTACACACCTTTCGTACATGCCAGCATCCCCTCCTTCGCCCACCTTCTACTGCCAAGCCACAAGGCATTGTTTGCCAACCTGCTCTCAGTACCCAGCAGTATATGGACTATGTCAAGGCTCAAGTCTGTAAGTACGAGAGGTTCTGTTTTTTCCCTCCATCAGGGCTTTGTCATTTAGTGAAAAAAATATTGGGCAATATATCAAATACGCCTAATATGTTTGCAATGATTTTTCTAATAATACGCAATTAAGCAATGTTGTGAATGTCACAATTTTACTTTTTATTTGCCTTTTTAAGAGCATTTCATATGACTGGTTTAGGGCTGCAACTAACAATTATTTTGATAATTGATTAGTTGGCCGATTATTTTTTCCGATTAATCGGAATAAAAAAAGCCCAATTTTTGTTTTTGACAAAAAACACTTCCACATTTTGCCCAGTGTCCTTCAAACAAACATGCCAACTGAATACTATGAAAACATACAGTGCTTATTAACAATTTATTAGACCACCTGTCATAATAAAGAGAAAACACAAATATTTATATTTTTATATTTAAAAATGTTATATAAAAATGTTATTTATTGGAAAAATAACAAACAAACAACTAAATAGCATTTATTCACATAATAACAAAAAGGGCCTCCTATGTCTTTTATAACAGCTTGCATTCTTGCTGGTATTATTTATGTACTTTTTGACTGTAATTCTGTATCTGAAAAAGAAAAAAACCCACACTATAAAGCGCTTTACTTTTTTTTTCTGCTTTTCTTTCTTAGATAACAGTAATAATTATAGCATTAGAAATGGCCTACTGTTACTAAAGAGCTTATGCATATTGAAGGACTAACCAATAGAGAAAGCTAAAAAAAATGATTTTGGTAATCACCAGTATAGAGCAGCAGTGGCACAAACCTTATATAATTTGTTTAAAATCTTACATAAATTTGTTTGAATACATTTGCTAAGCACTGTATATAGGCTAGTGAATATAGCCTAGTTTAGTCGTCTTCACTGTCATTTCTTTATCCTTTAAAAGGCGCCTATGAAGCGTCTAATATTTATATTCAGACAATTACACGCAGTTATCCCTATTACAGTCCCTACTCATAAAATACGTGCACTACATGTTGACGTTTAAAGCTTAATTTAATGTACTACAACAACAGATATTTCAGCACAATGAATGTTTTTGCGCTGAGTATTAATTGTCTCCCTCTGTGTTCCATCTGAGATGAGTGCATGCGTCAACGCTCATTCAGTAAAAAAATGAAAGATTAACACAGACTGTCAGGACAGGCCTTTACGCAAAAATTGGAATGCTTGCGTGATTATGTGACCTTTACAGATAAGGATATGACCGTAAACTCAAAGTTTTTGCGCTGAGGACGCACATACATCTATTAAGCCGCATGACAGGGCAAGCCATTACGCGAATGCATTATGTTAGCTTAAATCTTAAAATAAAGAATTCTCATGTTTTGGGCAGCTGGGATTCTCCCGCAGCATCTGATTCGGTTTGCTCCACTATTTTTAGATGCATTTTGTCCATAGAAATGCATTATTCAGTGCTGTAATTTGACATGGCCGGCTGAAGTTGGATGTGGGCAAACCCGACTAATCGATAATGAGAATCGTTGTCGATGATTTTCATCATCGATAATAATCGATTTTATCGATCAGTTGTTGCAGCCCTAGACTGGTTACACAATCCTTCCTTGTTGTGCTGCGTAACTTTTTTCAAAACACACTATGTATATCTACTATATATAGGTAGGCTCTCTCTCTCTCCTCATTGTGCCAATTTGCTTAGACTCTAGATTCAGATTTAAAAGACCTTCAGAAGATTAATCAGAGTTTAGAAGACGTTTGATTTTTGACCATTGGGGCTGTCAATCTATTAAAATTGTTTACCTATTTAATTACATGATGTGTTGATTAATTCATCTAATTAATCACATATTAATCACACATCTAATTTGGCTGAGAAATTACCAACAAAATATCATTTAAAGCCATTATTGTGTTACACGAGAAAAGCATGAAATAGATATTACAAAAAGAAGCTTTAGCAAGAAATGTTTCTCTTTTTTTTATTTTATTTTCATTTTTTATTTCTGGGTGAACTGTCCCTTTAATTATTTTTTTATTGATATGGATTTTTTATTTTCACATTTTTATTAATGTGTAAATATTAAATTATTTTTTAATGAAATTATACTCTAGCTAAGAAACTAAAACTGCCAGTAGGTGGCAGTAAATGTCATGGAGTCATTTGTTCATTCATTAAATTCATTCAAATGGCTGATTCATTCAGGATTTAAGTAAATGGCTCTCTTTGGCTGCATCCGAAAACTTATGCAGCTTACTTGCTGCTTCGATGCCTTATGAGGCATTGACTTTGCAGGCAGCATTTTTGCACGAAGGCACCTCATGAAACTGATTCTGGGCAGCCTTCTGAGGCAGCGTAACGGTTTAATGATCTATAACAAAATATAACGAGTTTTAGTGATAACTAAACAAATGTTTAATTACCATAATACTGATTTCTCGCTAGAAATAACATCAAAAGTGCAAAAAGTTAGTCAGAAATATACATTTACACCCAAACTGACCACCGAACACAACTTTCAGTATCCATCTTTATACTTTTAGCTCAACCATCACACAATGGAACGCACAGGATTGTGGGATACCAAAGGCAGCGAAGGATACATCTATGTTGCCTTCAATAATCGATCAGATGAAGGTATCTTATGAGACAGGAAGTGAAGCTAACTTGGAATGCGTCCTCCGAAGGCAGTATTTTTCAGTTTTCAGATACAGCCTTTAAGAATGGGCCATGGAATCATTAGTTCACCTGATTCGTTCAAAACACGGATTCATTCAGAAATGATGCTTGGAGAAGCACAAAGGTTCTGCTGTGGCTTTAAAAAGATAATATTTGCTTTGGCAAAACTGAGCAAAAACAGACAATATTGTGTCTAAAATATAACACAATATTAAGTTCTTATGATCTTTTATCTTATCACGTTATTTTTTCCAGAACTAATTGTAACAGTTCATAGAATGGGAAGGAGGAGGCGGGAACAGGCAAACATTTAAACAAGTTTAATAATAAAAAGAAAACAAACACAAAAGTAAAGCGGCAGCCCCTCACAGACGACTGCCGCACACACAATAAAGTCCAGGCGTGGTCCTCTCTCGTCTTGCACTGTCGTCGCTCCTTTTATCCTTCCGGAGCTCCTCCGTGGTACTCGAGACCGGTGAGTGGTGCAGGTGTCCCTCATTATCATTAACTCCACCGGCCTCGCTCCGTTCCCACGGCTCTCTGCCCTGCCCCACTCCTCACACTAATTAATTAGATTGAAAGCTCTATCATTACACTATTCATGGAAAATGTCCCCACTGCGCAAGTGATGTTCTTTTAGATGAGCTCTCCAGAGATGCAGTCAGCCTACATTTAATCTCATTCTGTTCTCTAATTGATGCATTATTTTTAGCTCATTGACATTTCTCTTTCTTTCTATCTCTCTCTCTCCTTCTTTCTCTGTACTCAGCTGACACTAAACGTAAAGTGGAGCAGATCTCAGAGGAGCTCAAGAACCTGGATGAAATTCTGTCCAAGGATGACAAGAACAAAGGATTGCAGAACGACAAATCAGATGAGAACCCCGCAGTCCGTTCAGATGACCCTCCACTTTCAGAGTTAGAAACAAAAGGTTAGTATGCAGTGATTTGATTTGTTTATCCAACCACAATCTCTCTGAATCCCTAGCCTAAATCATGCAGTTACAAATTAATACATTGGGTGGCGCTGTGTAAATGTGACATTGGGGTGGTGAGAAGTGATGTCATGCTCTTTCAGGTCTTGTTTGTACTAAAATTATTACAATGTTTATTTGCAGATCCTCAATTTTAATCAAACATAGTTAATGTGAATACTTGTTTGTGCATATTTATATATGTAATATTAACATTACTGTTCATTTATATTACACACATTTGTATTTTCTCCAGGTTAGTCTTTTTTTGTCTTGGTTTTTCTTTATTTTTTTTAGATTTGCAGCTTTCAAACAGTATGGCATTTGTGTGTGCATGATTGTGTGTTAACAGAGGGTGAAGTAGCTGAGGTGGGCTCAGTGAGTGAAGAGCCTGAGGACAAGGACTTCTGGGACGGAGTTACCAAACCAGCAAGCACAGAGTCGAGCACACCTGACTCAGAGGTATAGCATCATTTAAACCACATCTTCAGTCTGTGATATAAACCATATTTCTATTGCCTTTACGCTTGTTTAATGAATCTTTTGAGGGGGCACTGATCATAACCATGGTTTACAACTGTTTTACAGAACCCTCAGGAGCCTCAGGACAGCCAATTACATGAAAATGACAGTAAGACAATTAATCAAAGTTTAAATAAACCTTAAGTCTATTTACGATTATAGCATCAATCAAGTTGTCCTAAATTAAAGCAGTGCACTTTGTTCATTTTTTCGTGTTCATCTTTCTTTTTCTCTTTAGTATTTGGAGAGGAAAAATTTAATTTTAAAATCATCACAGATCCTGCAGACCTCATGAAATTTGTACAACATCTCAGAGAGAGCAACCAGAAAGTAAGTATTTTGAGTCTGTGCACAGGCTTTGACTGAAGCTGATTTGTCAGCAACATCTTGTTGTCTGGAGAATATTGGCAAAAAACTTGGCAAAAATTACAAAATCACCTATGGTCATTGCATAATGTCTTGCAGCTTTTCAGAATATCCTGCCATAAAGTGTTTCGAAGACACCGTGTCAAGTAAAAAGCCTCTCACCCATTGAAAACATGTATCGATTGACCATTAATTTATGTGTTCTATGTTCAGAACAGGAAAGCCGAGCTGGAAAAAGAGAGCCAGCAGTCATCTCCGAAGGAGGAGGAGGACAAAAGAGAGGAGAGGGCAGCAGGAAGGGAGGTGGAGGAAGAGGTAGAGGAAGGGGATGAGGATGAAAGATTGCTGCAGGAGTTTGAGGATGAGATGGCAGATCTGTCCGTTCCCTCCTCCAAGATAGAAGAGATAAAAGAAGAGATGCAGAAAGAGTTCGACAACATCATAGAGGAAGTATGAGTTATTACTGTTACAGCCTGCTCATGTAAAAATCAGCCAGAAGACTTGGCAGTGAATATAGTCTGTGTTTTATCTCCCAGGCTCAGCAGGAGTTAGAGAACGAAGGTCTTAAGGGCGAGTTTGATCGCACTCAGGCTACGCAAACTCTAGAGAACACACTAGGGAAACTTCTGGACCGTCTTGAAGACAAGACCGGACATGAGAGTGAACCAGAAACAGAAAAAAATACAGACATGCATAAAAACACTCACTCACAGCATAAGACAGAGGGAGGCCCCTCTCCTGGCAGCCCAAACCTGGTTCCCAAAACACCAGGTAAATATACAGAATGGATGCTGAGTGAACAGGTGCATGAATGAACAGATGGCAGAATGAATGGCTCATTAAATTGCTTGTAACTTCCGTCTTTGCACCCCAGGCATTCACAGAACCTGCTTCTGAGCATATTATACTATACATATATAGTATAAATGTTTATAAATGTGTGTATGATGGATATATATGCATTATACAGTGGCCCTAAAAAGTAATAATCTGAAAACAAATTATGTTAGACCTTTTCACTCCATTTTAAACTTGAACTGCTCCCAAAGAAAAATAATTGGCTGCAAATATTTTAATCTTAATTTTTAATGATAACATTACTGTACAAAAATTCAAAATTTGTAAGATAAAAAAAAAAAATCTTTTTGAAGGAAATATTTTATGCTCACCAAGGCTAAATGTATTTGATAAAATACAGTAAAACAGTAGTGTTATGAAATATAATTTAAAAACTTTGTTTTCTATTATAATATATTCTTAAATATATTTTACACCTGTGATGGGAAAAGCCATTACTCCAGTTTTCAGTCTCACAGATCCGATTTGGTTCTCAAGAAACATTTCTAATTATTTTCAATGTTGAAAACTGTTTAACATATTTGAAATTATTTATTTTTTTTATGGTCACTTTTGACAGTTGAATATATCCTTGCGTTAAAAAAAACTGACACCAACCTTTTGAATGCTTGCATGGTCCAAATACTTTGTGGGCCCACTGTATACTTTATCTGTATACTAAATCATTGTCACCACTAACACTTATACTACACAGTGTCATACTGTTGTCCCATTTATGTTGTTAGAGAGAGACTATAATACATAAAATAGGGAGGGGGAATTTTCCGCCGTCTCTGCGGTAACCTCCCCTTCCCTCTGTCTCTCATCACTCAAGCCCAAGCGGGCAGCAGTGGCGAGCAGGTAAAAGTCAGGGTGACTAAGTATAAGGTGGGCGGAGGTGTGGCTGCAGGAGCGGTTACCGGGGGCAACGATGATGATGATGAGGGGGGTGTGAAGGTGAAGGAACTGGGCGAGGGCGACCCCCAGTGGCAGCAGATTCAGGAAGTGGTCAAAGAGCAGCTAGAGAGAGCCGGCATCAAGGCCGAAGGTAGGCCAGAACACACTAACACACACAACTAAGTATTCTTATTTCCCTGTGTGTGTGTCTTTGTGAGTGGAACGAAGACTTTATCTTTCATCCTGAGATCTTGAACTATTCTTCTGCCTGGGCTTTGCTCTGAGTAACTTATTTCCTCACATAAGCAACTTTTCTTCACTTTGGCTCTATTCCACTAAAACACATTTAGATATACGTGCTTCACGATTCTTTTAGATGCCAGTGATTTTGTTTTTCCCTTGATGCTGGCTTGCGTGGCTGCAGAGAAAGGTGGAGGAGGTCTTTTTCAGCCTTAAGAATCGATTTGAAAGAAAACAACATTGTAGGATTTGTGCACTCACATTTGTCAGTAGAGGGTGGTTGCTGTTGCTCCAGGTTTTCTGGTTTTGGAGTAGAGATGATGTTTAAGCTAACAGAATGTGAAAATTTAGGAGTATCACAGCGTTTCGTTTGTCCTTCCAACATTCCACAGCCTTTATTACCATCTCTGCGTGCATCATTTCTGTCACGACTTATTTCTAATACCAACTGTGTGTATGGGAATGAAATAATAATTTTGTCTATTGTTAGATCAACAATATAGTTATGTTAACATACTTGGGTGACGACTAAGGATTTTTGGGCCTGTTTTTCAGGAAAGATTGAGGTGAAGATTTTAACCCGTAAAACCGCAGAGGAAGCAGGAGACCAGTGGCTCACTGAAGAGGATACAAAATCATTTAGAGAGCTTCTCATCAACCTTCTGGTATAAACCTACACACACAACTATACTTTAACATGTAAAAAGCAACGCCTACCTGCAAATTCACTAAAGCGGTCATATAGAATAAAATTTTCGTCATCTTTTGAGAGTTCATTGCACTATAAAAAAGTGAAGTGACCCATACTCGGAATTCGTGCCCATTTAACCCATCCAAAGTGCACACTCACACTTGGTGCCCAGGGAACAGTTCGGTGCCTTGCTCAAGGGCACCTCAGTCTTGGTATTGAGGGTGAAGAGAGCGCTGTACATTCACTCCCCCCACCTACAATTCCTGCCGGCCCGAGACTCGAACCCGCAACCTTTTGGATTACGAGTCCGACTCTCTAACCATTAGGCCACGACTTCCCACCTGTGGGAAAAATGTGACATGCTCACAATTACCCATCAGTGAGACCTCTTCAGTATTCCTAAACTTAGCCCACCTGGTCACAGTGAGGTACTAAAGAGAAAGCTTCATAGATACTATTATTTATCATGTGATCACATTTGTGACATTTCCGTGAAATTTGGTGGGTAAGAAGGTCCATGCAGTAAATTCAGGCAATCTTTTGTGCAGATTTCTATTTAAATGACTGAATATCGCCTGTGAAATTTCACACCTGACCACACCTTAACAGTTAATAATAACAGCGAGATGTGGGAAAGTTGGTCAAACCTTATGCTGTTTTTATCTGTGTTAGCACCTGAAACTTTGCATATTTTCTGAAGAATCACAATATTACAAACTGCAGATTTCAGTACGTATTGTTTTTTGAACCATGTAATACTTACTTTTACAGAATTTTATTCTGAATCCAACAGAAACTACCTATTATTCACAAATAAATATTAGAAGGTGGCATTTAAAGGCAAAGCGGTAGAGAAAAAGAGGAAATTACCTTATGACTATTTAAGATGCAAAAAATAGCTTTATTGTGAGTTTAATTAAAATGTGTGATGTGACCCTTATAATATAAACACCCTATATACGGTACATTTCAGTGTCTGTTAAGGAAAAATGTCCTCGTTTCTTACACTGATTCAACAGGTAAATAAATTGGTGTTTACTCTCTTGTGTGCAGACGGGAGGTACGGAAGAAGTGTATAAAGAGCAAAAGAGACAGCAAGAGTTGGAGAATAACTACAAATTTGTCTGGGGAGAAAAACAGGAAGAGAGCCAGTCCACAGGAAACAGTGATTCTGATGAAGCAGACTTTTGAGCCTTTTCCTCTTCTCTCAAGCACTGTTAACCTGAAGAAGGGCAGCAAGCGTTCTCTGAACTATAAGTTTATAGCATGGTCGTCTCATGCATCACAACCAAACTGCTCTCTCAGACCGTTTAAGTCATGTGAGCCCTGTGAAGGGTTCAGTCCACTGCCGTGAATTCTGATTATCCTGTATGAGCATCTGTGAGTGGTCTTGCTTGATTTAAATCTTGGATTTTCTAAAACAAATATACAAATACACACATTTCAGTTGTGTTGCGCTTTGTCTGTGTGCGACAGGATGTGACACATCTTTCTTCTCTCTTACATGCAGACAAAACATCAGTTAGCATGCATGTCAGAGTTTGTTTTGCAAAGACAGTCTGAAATAACATTTTCTCATCCTTGGACAATCATCGATTTTGTTTGTCTTGGTGGCTCTTGAATATCAGAAAATCTGGATTCAGTGGATGCCTTTGATATCCACAGTATGGCGGTAGAGCTTGACGATGCAAATTGAATGAAAGATTAGCTAGCCAATGTAATGCAAATAGAAGCAGTGTCCTGCCACTATTTTCTTCTGGCAAAAAATTCATATGTTTTGTTTTGCAAATATTGTTTGGCCACAGGTTCACAACTTTGGGAAATGTCTAAAGCTACTTTCTCCAACAAATCCTTAGCCTGACCTTGCCCAGCAAATAATTTAGTGTACTGCTTCAGTTTTTTGACAAGTTTGTTTGTTTGTGCAGACAGCCCAGTTATAAGATGCAAATTTAGTTTAAAACTAGGAGGAAAACTGTTGCCAAACATTTGGAATCTACTGCATTTAGCCAGTGCTTTCATGTCACCAGCAGACAAGGGCTCTTTTTGTTGAAAATGTTTTGAGTGATCATCGTACTTAAGTCAGTTGTAAATAATGTTGCTACAGCATTTGATTTGTTATAATTTGTGATCAATTAAGGCATACTTTCAGTTTCTATTTTCCAATGTAAGCACACTTACCGTTTTGTGAGGGATTGAGTGGTTAAATCTGCTGTAAGCAATTTATCGAGAAAAAAAAAGATACCACTGAAATATGTCTTGATGTCATCGCACTGTCTCTGTAAGAGCCCCTGTATTTGGAAAACAGTAAAATGAAGAAAAAGAATGATGGCTGCCCATGCGTGTTAGCCAATCAGAACCTGGTGGCATACATTTGGGGCGGGACTACTTGCTTGTCTAAACTGCGGAACGCTGGGTAACTTGGTCAAATTTTCAGTGGCTTAGAAAAATTGGTTACAGTAGCTATGGGTTTTCAAAGGTCACCACGAGATGTACGTTTTGGTACTTCTAAAGAAACTTTTCTCAGAAACCTGTTAAAAATGCTTTGCGTTGGAAAGATGACTGAACAAAAAGTACGATATGCTGTGGTCTACAATAAATATAATAATTCTTAGGTTTAAACAATTTTAAGGAGCCTTGAAGGTCTCACACATTTAAATTACAAGCTCACATCTTCTGAGCGTTGACAAAACGCCTTTTCATTCTCGTCACAATTTTATTGCTTGTGTAATATAAACAGCTAGTATATTCATATAAAAGTTAACATACAATCATTAAAGTACAAAATATACCCCTGTTTCTGACAGCTTTCAAATTAAAAGTTAGATTTGTTTTTTGTTCTAGTGAGATCCATGGAGTCGAGTAAATGACTATATCAGAGACCAATTTTAAAAGAAGGAATAATTTATTAAATAAAAGTGTAAAATTAATACTATAAAGTAATTATGAAAATTGTAATAGGAAATGTTTAAACATTATTTAGATCAATAATTTATAACAAGTGCAAAGTGTTCCAAAGTATTGTATCTAATAGATGAAGTAGGGAAAGTCAAAAGAGGCTTTTCTCGTGGGCCTCAGGCTCAACACGCCCCAAGTTCCACGTGAACCCAACCTGAAGCAGGAGGTATATCTGTGGATTGCAAGAAAAGCAGAAGAAGGGAGAAGTAGTAGTAAAGAGTAAAGAAGTAAAGGAAAGTGTAAAAAAAAAAAAAAAAAAAAAAGAAGAATCAGAGTAGGTTCAAGGAATATTCAGGAAACGTACATCCTCCCAAATTGGTGTTTGTCTAAAAATTGGAGTTGTAATAAGCTGAATTTTTCAGACCACATTGCTAAAACGGCCCGGTCCTGCAGATTTGCTTTATACAACATTAGGAAGATCAGGCCCTTTCTTTCGGGAACATGCAAAACAACTTGTTCTTGTTCTGTCCAGACTGGACTATTGCAATGCTCTCTTGGCAGGTCTTCCTGCCAGTTCTATCAAACCTTTACAATTAATCCAAAATGGCGTTGCAAGATTAATCTTTAATGAGCCGAAAAGAATGCACCGTCACACCTCTGTTTCTCAATTTGCACTGGCTACCAATAGCTGCTCGCATAAAATTCAAGGCATTAATGTTTGCCTACAATACTGGCTCTGCACCCCTTTACCTAAATTCACTACTTCAGACCTATGTGCCTCTAGAAGCTTGCGTTCTCCAAGTGAACGGCACAATAATGTACCATCCCAAAGAGATTATTTATTTATTATTAATTATTATTCTATCTACTTGTTTTCTTTATTTATATATATATATATATAAAACATTAGCTACGTGTACCAAGTACACCCAAATAGAGTTATGTTGTATCAACTACAGGTCAGGTTAGGCTAGATCATTGTGACCAGTCAAATGTTGCGGTTAAAAATAGATGTGTGGTTAGACATGGATTCCACATCTTTAGAAAAAATGTTGCAAAATAAGCACTATAATAATAAATAATCATATTTTACATATTACAAAAACACAGATTCTAGTAAAAGAACATCTAGTACCATTAATTACTAGTTCTGAGAAACATTACTCAGGCAGTAGTTGAAAGATGTCCAATATCTAACAAAACACCAGTGAAGATGCAACTTTCAAACATATATCAAATTTGCATAATATACATTGGAGAATACTACAAATATTACATAAGAACATCAAACAAAATAAGATAAATTAATCACAGTATTTGAATATTAATATTATTATTTAGTCATTTAGCAGACGCTTTTATCCAAAGCGACTTACAAATGAGGACAACAGAAGCAATCAATTGTAGTATTAAAGCAACTAAAAACAGATCCAAAACTAAAAGCTAAAACTTTATAAATACTATACATATTTTAAAAATAAAGAAATTAAATAAAAATGACAAAAGCGTACAACAAAATTTCAAAACTTAACATTTAAATGAAAAAAAGCTAACAACAATTAAAAATATTAAAGAACAAAAGGTAAGAGTATAATGATTCTAACATAACACTAAGCCAAACACCAAAAAAACAACTATGTATATGTACAACCACACACACATACATAAATACATATACATACATTTATAAATTCAATATATATGTATCATTTCATTTCCATTTAGTTTTAAGTATTAAAATAACTCAAATTAAATAAAACTAAAACTTAATAAAAGACCTATACAGACATAATAAATTCAGACATTATTTAACTAAAATTAAAATGTATAAATAGAAATCACGACAGTATAGTTTATCAGTAGTCCTAAGAAATAACACTACCAAACACACATGCTAAAAACAACAACTTCAAAAGCGATACTTGTATCCTTTGCCGGTGTTATGAAATATTCGGTGTCTGAGATTTTCGGTGACGCTGGGCAGAGCATACATGAATATTCATGAGTGTCCTGTTTCGCGTTAAAGCGCCACTGAAAATATGAGTGCACTCTAGGATCATCACCGCACAGAAAGTTTTATGTAATGTAATTGTTTTATCGACAGTGGTGATCTAGCTCATTTAGCATTTTTTTTTTTCTTAGCTTTTGAAGTTTTGTTCATATGAAAAACATTTTAAATAGGGCCTTGACATCCCGGACAAATAAAATGTGCCTCCAAACTTGGCCTGTTTATGAACAAGTATAATGCAATTATTAAAAACAATTTACAGCTACTTACCTTACACACAAACACCCCACATGAAGTGGCATCTGGTTGTAGGCTGTGTGGTAACTTGACACACTTCCATGTGGCACCCTTGAAACCCTTTTTGTCCATGAATCCCCTTTTATTGAAGAAAGAACTATTTGTATACAACTTTTAAACCATTATCTGATGACTGTTCTTAATTTCTCACCTAACAGGCAGTGGTCAACTTTCCTGCTGCCTTCTCCACAGGAGTTTAAATAAATGATCTTTCCTTCCTGAGGATATATTACCTGGCAAGACATTGAATTTAACTTTCAATCTTAAAGAAAAAAAATGTTATATGGACCTGTTTTTCTCCACAGTCTTCCTCCTACTTTTCCTGCCCAGATGTCTTGTAATACTGAAAATAGTAAAAAAAAAAAAAAACGCTAATGATAATAGAATGTTGTTCTTTTTACATGGGTTTTAAAAGGTGGATACATACAATCAGTGCAAGGCACAGCTGAGGAGAGCGCAGGCTGGGGGGCACTAGAGCAGGTGGTATGAGGGACTGAAAAAGTTGTGGCAGGGAAGGATGTGGTTGTGATGGGTGAGGTGACCTTGGGAGCTTTTGGTGGAAGATCTTCTAAAAAGGTGCACCAGGTGATCAAGGTTTACTCTGGGAAATAGTTTGCCATGGCCATCCACAATGTCTATGCTTTTGCCATCAACTTTAGTGACAGTGTACGGGCCAAAGAAATCAGGATCCAGTTTACCCCCCTTTCTCTGCTGACTTCTTTTGTTTTGCCTCAGGACTCTGTCCCCAACCTGCATGACAACAGCCTCTCCTTGATCCAGTTTCCTCCTTATTTATTTTGCATCTGTGCCATATTCTCCTAAACAATGTGGTACAACCTGTCCTGCAATTTAATGCATTCAGAAATGCACTCCTCTGTAATCATTTCCTCCACACTTTCATTGATCTACAGTAAAGAGGACAATTGTGCTTACACATTGAAAAAAAATACAGTAATAGAAAAATGTCCAAATATTTAACTATAGGGCCTACCTCATAGGTGTCTGGTATCTCACATGGGTACCTAGCCTCACGACCAAATAGCAGAAAGTATGGGGGAAATTTAGTTGTTATATGCTTTTTTGTTCGCAGACCAAACATCGTGGCCTCCAAATAATCAGCCCACGAGCTTCGCCTATTCTCTACCAACTTGCTCAAACATCTGTAAAACGGAAAAATAAAATAAAAAAGATTATATTGCCATATACAAAAGGTCTCATATTTTATATATATGGACTGTGTGTTACCTCTGAATTGTGCCATTGAGTCTCTCAACCAGTCCATTTGTTTGTGGATGGTATGACACACATAGACTTCTCTTAATGCCCAGAGTTTGGCACACACCCAGATTGATCTGCGTACAGATCAACACAAATCTCATTTACAAATAAGTAGTAAGAATCAGTTATTTCCTTATTTGGAAGAACAATTAATGGAATAAAAGACAAATAAAAAGTAAAGCACTAACCTTATTTACAAATTCAGTGCCTTGATCTGTTAGGAGTCTTTTAGGGGCACCAAATTTATAGAACAATTTTACTATGCAGGCTGTTACCTCCTCTGCGCTTTTGGGTTTCAGTGGGAAAGCCTCACACCACTTTGTGAAGTAATCTACCATCACACAGATATACTGGTAGCCTTCTTTCGTTGGTGTGAGCTTTCCCACTAAATACATCCCCACAATATCCCAAGGCTGTGCCACCTAATAAACATTCATATTTACTATATAAAATTGCTGTAACACAAATATTCCTTGTGTTTTTCATAAAAACACGAATTACCACGATAGGGGTATATTCTGTTGGGTTCTTCAGAGAACATTGCTTTTTTTGACAAGCAGCACAGTGTTTGACCTAAAATATATTATGAAAATCAGTTTTGATGGAATAATATGAAAACATGACGAAGGATTCACATATTAAACTCATCAGATAAAAAAACATACCGGACATACCAGGCCAATAAAAGCGCTTGCTTATGGCATCCAGGGTTTTTTAATGCCACAGTGAGCACCTATTGGGCTGCTGTGGAGCTCTTCAAAAATTTATTGGGCACTTTTTTTCGTGCTGACCACTTTTGCCAAAGTACCTTCTTTTTTAATATAATACAAAGCTTCACCTAAAAAGTATAAAAATCATTATAAACAACCAGTGAAGCCACTAAATCCAGGTGTACGTTTTACATTACTTACTTTAAAAAATGAAGCTTTTAGCCCTTCTTAGAAATATGAATTTTTCATGTCTGGAAAGACCCTGAGGTATGTTTCAAAATCTTTTAAAGTCTGTCAGTGATTTGAATTTAGCATCATCCATCTTCAACACAACAGTGCAAAATCTAATAAATGAGTCTTATATATAATTGGCCATTACATGTAATTGTGCACCACTGGTCTCTGTCATCTAGCCATTCAGTCAATAGAATAGAATAGAATAGAATAGAAATGGGGGGTGGGAGAGTGAATAACCAACACTCTCTCCACCCTCAATACCACGACTGAGGTGAGACTCTTGAGCAAGGCACCGAACCCCCAACTGCGCCGCAGAATTGGCTGCCCACTGCTCTGGGTGTATGTTCACTACTGTGTGTACACTTGGATGGGTTAAATGCAGAGCACAAATTCTGAGTATGGGTCACCATTGGCCACACACCACTTCCCTTTTCCTTAAGAATGTTTATATTACAATTTAAATATATTACAAAAACATGAATTTATTACTAAAGTTGGGTTGATGTTATATAAGCTACCAACTGAGCAAACAATAAGAAACACCACAGAATGATCACAACTGAAGCTTTGTGTCAACAACAGCAAAGATACTTTTATATCAGTTATTAACAGTTTTAAAGATTGTCAAAATAAATTGGGTACATAAAAATGTTTGTTGGCTCAGTAAATTGGAGTGTATCCTCAGGCACATCAACAAATGAATAGCTGTAATAATTAAACATAACATACGACACAATCTATTGTGCCTAAATTAACAGTAGCCTAAATACCTGCTGAAATTCATCACACTTTGAAGCATTTCTTATTCTGAAAAGATGGCGTCGTGGAGGATAGAATCTCGCCTACGTATTTCAGAGGCATTGATCCCTGCGGATGCTGCTGCGCGTGCAAAGTTATGGCCAATTGTTAAAAAGGCAAGAGAGGAGGGTAAGAAGGCATCCTTCTCCGGGCCTTTTGCTTTCATTGATGGTCAGAAAATCGAGGCCTTATAAACTTTAGACTGAAGGTTTAGTGATGATAACCGTTCCGAGGATTTAAGGAAACTGTTTGCTAAAATCCCTCGATTTCGTTAATGCACTTTAGTGTTCTTGGTGTCTTGTAGAAGACATTACTGATTGATCACCTTCTACCCTGTTTAAGGAAGTTCAATTCAACTTCTTAGCCAAAGGACTTTTTCGTTTACCAGCCGTTCAGCTGCGTTTTGTTGCATTGCATTTAGCGTTATTGTCTTATGCATTCTTTTGAGTTTTCTTCTTTTAGTTTAGCCTCTATTATGTTAGAGGTTTAAGAGATCAGACGAAAAGGAAAGCCTTATTTCTGTATTGTAAACATAGTAATGCAGATTTTATTTTTGTTCAAGAAAGTCATGCATGTGAATCAGACTCCAATTTTTGGAAAATGCAGTGGGGAAATTCAATTTTTATGAGTCACAGATCTAACCGTTCTGCTGGTACTTTAATTTTGACGCATAAATTTAGGGGGGACATTTTAGAATTTTTTTTATCTGATGAGGGTGGATGGATCATTTTAATATGTAAAACTGAAAATGTGGTATTCATATATGTAATGTTTACGGGCACAACTCACGGAACGCCAATGTATCTATGTTCAAAGAATTGGGAGCAAAGCTTATTAGTATACAAAGTCGCTTTATTAATGCTTATTTGATTATAGCTGGAGATTTTAATGAAACTCCAGACGACGTACAAGATAGATTTCCTTCAAGAACTACTTCTAATGTGTATGATAACATTATTTTATGGTTGTGTGAAAATCTTTCAGTTGTAGATGCTTGGCGTTTCTTTAACAGTGGTTGTAGTGGCTTTACTTGGTCCAACAAATCTGGATCCCTTAAGGCTAGAATTGATCTTTTTCTTATTTCTCATGCTGTTTTGAAAGATGTAATTTCTGTTAATCATCAGTTTGCTCCATTTACTGATCATATGTTAATTTATTTGGACCTTAAACAATATAGAAAGCCAAGTAGTTTAAGAGGTTACTGGAAATTTAACAATTGTCTTTTGGAAGATGCTCTTTTCAATGATTGTTACTTATCTAGCTAAAACTACGTTTAGTAAAATTGAAGGTGACCCTTGCTCTAGTTGGGAGTTTTTTCAAATTTAAAGTTAGAGACTTTGCTGTTAATAGAAGTAAACAAATTAAAAGTGAAAAAAAATAATGAAGAATTTGAACTTATTCATAGGATAGGTGTGTTAATGCAGAAGAATAATCCCAGTAAAGAAGATGAGGTAGAATAGTCTGTCAAACGAAAATTGAAAATATGTACACAGAGATTGTTAAAGGGGCTTTCATACGTTCTAGAGCAAAATGGATTGAGAATGTTAAATCTAAAAAGAAACACTAATTATTTTTTTGCTCTAGAAGAAATCGTAAAAAATCATCTCTTTCTGCTCTAAAGATTAATGGTGATTTATGTACAGATCCAGGAATCTCAACTTTTGTATACAATTTTTACAAAGAATTGTATACTTCTCAGTTTTCTCAAGAAAAATGTGATTCTTTTCTTTTGAGTGTTTGTGATAAAGTTTCAGGTATTAATGAGGATTTTAAATTACTATGTGACTCTGACCTCTCTATTACTGAAATGGAAGAGGCACTGAAATCTATGAAAAAAGGAAAATCTCCAGGTACTGATGGCCTGTCTGTTGAATTTATAAAGGAGAGATGGCGCCCACAATGAAGCAAGGACTAATTTCTTTGATCCCCAAATCAGATAAAGATTAACATGGTGAAAATGCTTTATAATGATATTAACTCTTCAGTTTTGGTTAGCTTGCAAACTACTAAACGTTGTAATTGTGACAGAGGAGTGAGTCAAGGTTGCCCCATTTCCCCGTTTCTTTTTCTTTTGGCTGTTGAATTGTAATCACTTAATATTTTACAAAATCCCACTTTGAAAGGTATTTCTGTATTTGGTAAAGAATTTAAAGTATCTCAACTTGCTGACGATACTACCTTATTTCTTAAAGATCAAAATCAGATTCCTTTAAGTATTTATATTATCCAATCTTTCTCTGAAGCCTCAGGCTTATATTTAAATTGATCAAAGTGTGAACTATTTTGTCTCTATGATACCCAACAAGCATCAATACATCATATATCTGTTAAAGACTGTGTCAAGTACCTGGGGATTTTTCTTACTAAAGATAAATTGACTCGTCAACATCTAAATTTTTCTCCTAAACTAAAGAAAACTAGAATAATCTTTAATTCTTGGCTTCAACGAGATCGAACCATGCCAGAGTTCTTATATCTAAAGCAGAGGGATTGTCCCGTTGTGTATACCCTGCTTTATCTTTATTTGTTAGTGACAAAATTGCTGATGATATAAATAAAATGTTACTGAATTTTATTTGGAATAATAGATGCCATAAAATTAGGAAATCAGTTTTGTCTAATAGGCGTTCTGAGGGTGGCTTGGACGTTTTGGATTTTAAAGAATTAGTTAATTTAGAATTAGTTGGTTAAAAAAAATATCTCTGTAGTAATAATTCAATTTGATACTATATCCCCAATACTATATTTCATAGATTAGGTGGTCTAGATTTTTTTAAAATGTAATTTCACCCCTTCTAAATTGCCAATTTCTCTCTCTAATTTTCACCAACAAGCTTTACTTGCTTGGAAATTGTGTTATGTGCACAACTTTTCTCCCCACAAAGAAATTCTTTGGAATAACTCAAGTATTTTAATCCGTGGAAAGTCTCTTTTTATTGACTTCGTTTTGGATTTATTTAAAGATGATGGTACTATACTGGAGTATGAAGAATTTGACTCTTTATAGTTTTCCTCTGCCAGCTAGATCTTTCAGTTCTGTCATCAAAAGTTTGTATCCATGTTTTGTGCATTTATTTAAAACATGCTTATGTTTTAATGAGAGGAAAACGATTATGCCCAAAGTTTTATTGGATGGAGTTTGTTTTCTTGATAAAAAAAAATGTAACAGTAGATATATAAAGCGACTGTTACATTATTCAGTATATACATCCCCTAGTGGACCAATTGTTTTGACAGCATTAACTGGAAGAGGGCATGGTTACTTCCTGAAAAATCTCTAATAAAATCAGAGAGGTACATTTTAAGATTCTGCATAATGTTTATCCAACAAACTCCCAAATTGCTGCTTTTTTGATCTAATTTGTGTATTCTGCAAAGTTGAGGAAGAAACTTTACTCCATTTATTTTAAGTTGCTATTTATCTTCTTTTATAAAATATGACTTAAAATTTTCATTGTAAGACATATTTTAGTATTTTTCTGGTAGTGACCATGCTATCGATCTTGTTAATTTTTTTGTTTTGCATTGTACATTTTTTATTCATAAAACCAAATTTCTCAATACGTTACCTAGATTTGATGTCTTTCTTGCAGAGATTGTGCTTGTGAAATCTCTTAAACACATTGATAACAATAAGAATAACACGTTTTTATGACAATATTTTTTCTTTCCGATTTTTTTTTTTGTTTGTTTTTGTTTTGTTTTCTCCTTTATTATTGTATGCTAATGCAGTGCTGTTTTGTGTGGTTTTCTTTTTGACTTGCAATAAAAAAAAATTAAAATAAATTCTCGATGTGATGGTTTTGGCTCCCTGTCTCAGCCTGCTGGAATGTGTTCCACAGTTCAATCCATGTGGTCCAATCACAACCCGCCGTTCAGATGACATCATCGTTTATCCTAAGATTGACAGTCGATCCGTCCAATCAAATGCGCTTCCGTATGCCTTGACGCGAACAGTTCACAGTTCATACTTCACAGTTCCTCAAGCGTTTCGAGAATGGTGTAGTCGAGAAGATTTCCTTTTCTTTCTTTTTTTTTTAAATAAAAGCGACACAATTTAGTGGGATGGGTATGTTCACTGTCCACGAAACCAAGTTTAACAGGGAGTAGCTCTGAAAAGGGTCGGCTAATTATAATACGGAACTGAACCGCCCCCATATCTCTCGGCTTTTACTTGATGAACAACATTCAGTTAACATAGGAAGAATGTTGCTAGTTAGCTTGAAGTAAAGTTAAGTAAAACCTAATATTATCCCCAAGGCAAATTTGTATAGGTCAGAAAATAGCCAGGACATGACTTTGAAGCCGATGTACCTGATTAGGCTGTCAGATTTATTGGATTGAAGTTGAAAACCACAGCTATACTGTTATGCTAGCTCTGAGATGGATTGAAATGGCCTCGGTGCCGAATCCTGCAGTTTTTCTCACTTCTCTTCTGGAGGAAATAAGCTGTCTGGTAAGATTGTCAACTTGGTACCTAAAAAAGCCTAAAAGATTTGCTCTGGTAACTTACTTCTGCTGTAATCATGACAAAGCTGCCTGTTTTGAAACTTTTTGTTGTTGTTGTCAGAAATAGAAAAAAAAGTGTTCATAGATGAATATAACCTTCCATTAATTTTGTAATTCAAAAGTTGTATGTTCGTCAATAATAACAAAAGCAACAGTTGACATTTTAGTTATTTAATACAATTAGGCCCCCTTAGTTCACTACTATTGTGCTAGTAAACAAGTGTGATTTTTTTTAAATCTTGTATATTTAACTTCTCAAAATTACTAAAGAAAGACAGATTGATTATTTGATGAACGCTAATTACACGACGCCTGATAGTGTTGTCTATATTTAAACTAATTTCCCAATGTGAACAATTTAATCCAGCATAATTTTCCAGTGTAGACGTTTAGCCGTCATGCATGCTGCTCTTTATCGTTGTTGCTGCACGCGCATAGTATCGGCTTTATTTCCGGGTTTTTTTTGGGGGTGGGGGGGTTAATGAGATCTGAATCGTGAATGTAGCCTAGTGACAGGTTTGACAAACGCTGCGCCATCCTCTGCTGGCTGTAGTTAGTGCTTATGTGTTTCTGTCTCTTCTAAATAGTCACTCTGAGGTGAGAGTCTCTACATTCAGAGCTCGTGATGAAAGCTCTCGGCGCGCGCTCCGCGTTCTACGTGGGCTTTGTGGTGGGCACGTGCACCCTGTACGTACTCCTGCGACAGGTTGGGTTCACGCGGAACTTGGGGTCTGTTGAGCCCGAGGCCCACGAGAAAAGCCTGCTGGAAATGATTGAAGAAGAAAACAAGAACTGGAAGAAGGAGAGGTCGGCTCTCTTCAACCTCAATCATCCTCACCATACAGGTAAATACAATGTAGAAACGAATGCTTATAAGCTGCAAACACACTATGTTCATCGTCTTAGCACTACAAGAGAAGCTCTGTATCTATAGAGTGCCACAGTGTATATTAAATCGATCAGTTGTCCAGAAATGATCCAAACCTTTATGATTTATGAGGAACCTGAAAGAAGAAGATAGGCAGAATGGCAAAATATGAAATGTAAGTGAATAGTAGCAAATCAAGTTATACAGGTTTGGTACAACATGAGGTGAGTAAATGATGGCAGAATCTGAATATTTGGTTTTTGTCCTTAAGCATATTTAATATAAGTTAATTGCGTGTGTCGGGCTGGAATAACTTAAAAAGCATTTAAATAAAATACATTCCTTGTGCTCTGTTATTTCACCTGAAACTATAATATGGAAATATTCCCCTAAATAGTTACAAACAGTCATATTAATTTTTTTTTTAGAAATATGTTGTTTGTCATGCCTTATGATCCACAAAAAAATAAGTATTCTGTGAATGTCAATTATTGCAATACCAAAAATAAAGGCATTCCCAAAAGAGGTGTGTTAGACAGGTAGAGCCAGATGATGCATACAGTGCTTCAGCTTTTACACCCTTTTATTGATATGGTTTGTGGATATAATATCGCACCCTGGTATTACATTTGAACAAGCAGTTAACTTGTTCCAAGCTTTCTATGTGTGAGGAACTCTTTATGGGCATGTTTGCGTCAGTCTGTGTATACACCCTGGAGAGATGGACTTTGCTTTTAATTTTGGGCTCACATCTGATGTGTTGTCCTTGTTAAAGTTTACAGAAAGGTTTTATCACCAGTTGGTTATCAGTAAACGTCCCCCAAAGTAATAAACTGTGGACTATCAGATGCTGGCTCTAAATTTTCTGAATAAATATTTGACACAAATTTAAACAGACAATAGTATTCCGTACATCATAGAAATTATTTCTTAAGTGTTTATCTCAATTTTTAAAAGCCTTTTGGCTTTGCCCAATTAATTTTAAAGGGTTAATTTTGCCAAAACAAAAAAAAAAGTCATCATTTACTCACACCCTTATGTAGTTCTTCATCTTTGAAACACAAATGAAGATATTTTTAATGAAACCTGAGAGATTTTTGTCTCTCCATTAAAAGTCTCCACAACAAAAACTTCAATAAAAACATTATAAACGAGTCGAGTGTTTAATCCAAGTCTCCTAAAGAGACACATGTACTTACTTTGTAATGAAAATATTTAATTTAGGCTTTTATTCACATTCAAGCCTAAATAGTTTTTCAAATTGTTTCACATTTTATTCAGCAGTGATCATATTTGATCTGCTCTATATATATGCATTGACCAATGTTTATATGTGAATATGAATAAAATATTTACACTTCAATTTAAGAAGACTTAAACAGCACAATTAATTTGAATTACTGTTACAGTATCATCTTTTTTGATGCTATCAATGGATGGAAAAAAATCATGAGAAAACAAAAAACAATCTTAATTTATGTTACAGAAGATTGTTTTATTGCTTTGGAATGACATTAGATTGACAAAATGACAGAATTTTCATTTTTCAGTAAACTATCACTTTAAAAGGTCCTGCATTTTGACAAATGAATTTTTATTCTCAATAGCATCATTCACATTCAAAATATTTGTGTCTACTTTGTATCATGTGATTTTGGTGTGTTTTGAGTATTTTTCTGAGTAATCATTGTCTCTCGTAGGTGAGGATGGCACTCTGGCTGATGCTCTCTATAAGCATGTACGCATTTTGTGTTGGGTCATGACCGGCCCTAATAACCTTGAGAAGAAAGCTCGGCACGTGAAAGCCACGTGGAGTCGCCACTGCAATATTGTTGTCTTCATAAGCTCTGTGGACGACCCTGATTTTCCTACGGTTGGCCTAAACACCAAGGAAGGTCGGGATCAGCTGTACTGGAAAACCATTCGTGCTTTCCACTACGTCATGGAAAAGCATGGGGATGAGGCAGACTGGTTCCTCAAAGCGGATGACGACACTTACGTGATCGTCGACAACCTGCGCTGGATTCTGGCCAGCCACTCTCCAGAGGACCCGCTGTATTTTGGCCGGCGGTTTAAGCCGTACGTAAAACAGGGCTACATGAGTGGCGGCGCTGGTTATGTGCTTAGCAAAGAGGCTCTGAGGAGGTTTGTGGAGGGCTTTCGCACCAAAGTGTGCACTCACACTAGCTCCGTAGAGGACCTAGCTCTTGGTCAGTGTATGGAGAAGATAGGCGTTGTGGCAGGAGACTCCAGAGACACCTTAGAAAGAGAGACATTCCATCCTTTCGTACCAGAGTCCCATCTCACTGGCACATTTCCTAAGACCTTCTGGTATTGGAAATACTGTTATTACCCCATTGTGCAGGTGAGTCCGAATTCAGTGAAGATTGCCTGAGATCTATTGTAAAACCTAGTAAACTGCCTACCTGGACGGCATCATAGGCTCCAGTAGTCTCCTTCATCAATATTGTTGTTTTTTGCTTGGCGCATCATGTATTGAGAACAGTTTATCCATGCATACCTTTTATTTCCTCTCTTTTTTATCAAATAGTCAGTGAATAATCAAATCTTCCAGTGAAAAGAGGTTTCTCTCTGTGACATGACGGACTTCAATTCAGCTTAAACACCACTTTTTTGCAATCAACTGCAAGTTTTTATTCAGATCTGCCTCCGTCCAATCAACAACCGAGTGACCGCCCTACAGTTTTTTTGTATTTTTTTTATGATCTGTAAAACTTGGATGTACGTCACAATACAGAAGAAAATATCTGTTGCTGCTTTTGTGGTATTATGACTTTTTCAGATCAGTCACTTTTCAGTTAAGATACTACCTGTGTAGACGGTGAAGAGAGTCGTATTAAAGGTGAAATATCAGACTTTAGTCTTTCTACGTTTGCATTTAGTGCACCCTGAGGGTGTGAATCTCGCCCTTTACATACATCCTATTTAAATAAATGATGTACAAGAACATTTACTATGTACTTTTCAAGTCAAAAGCCGCTAATCCCTGTGTCACTGCAGGCCCAGTGTGCACAAGTTTGTTTTGGCACAGATCAGAGTCTACTGAGTGCATTCGTGCTGGCACTTATTACTGTAAGCACTGTTGCCTGACGAAATTAAAAATGAGAAAAGACTAGCTTATAGTTAAGAGATTTAAAAAGTAGAGAAAATTCTGTCATTATTTGCAGTGCTAATCCTTGTTTTGATTCAAAAGTGTATTTTTTTGTTTTTGCTTTGAACACAAAGGGAATTTTTTTTTTTTCATAGTTTACTCATACTGAACGTCACCAAACTCATTAGATGTTTCTGATAGTCGTTTTTTCGTTGAACACAAAAATGTTTGCATAATATGGGCTCTTTTCCATTCTGTTACACTGAAGCACCATAAAAGTAATTGATTTGAATGGTGATTTAAATTACTAGTTGGAGTCAGGAACTGACCTAAATGTAAGTCTTTTTTCACTAAAAATCTTCCAGTAAGAATCAACTCTGTGTGATTTGATGTATTTTAATTAGTCTATATTATATTTTTATTATAACTTTATGATGCTTTTTATTAATATTAAAAGATGCAGTCCACTCTCATTGGAACTGCCTGAAAAAAGAGCTATCAGTAATTCATTAAAATTAAAAACAAGACGTGGGTTTGGAACAATATGGCGAGTACGCGGTTACAGGTTATATGTATTCTTATAATATATTCTCTCTGTTTTTCTCAGGGCCCACAGTGTTGCTCAGACCTGGCTGTTTCTTTCCACTATATGGATGCATCACACATGTACCTGCTGGAATACTACACTTACCACTTGCGTGCCTTTGGCTACAAATACCGCTATCAGCCTCCTGAGCCCAGTGTCATACAAGACTTTAATGCCCCAGCCCCTGACAAAGTGGAAATCGGAGACATAGAGCAAAAGCTGGGGGCAGAAGAACGGGAAGGAGAAAAGAAATCCCATGAACATGATGAAAAGTTATAGCAGGTTTTTGCATAGGAATTTTTACAAGTAACATTTAAAATCTTTTTCCAAAAGAACTGTTTTTGGGATGGCTTTGTTTTTGGATAGTGTCTTAAAATATCTTCTATATTGTGCCACAGGAATGTGTGCATGACCGGTTCAGTTGCTATAGTTGGGAGTGTGTTCCTCTTAATAATGCAATTGTATGTGAATGTTTAAATATGAATTGTATGACATGGAGGTTTAGACTTGTAGAGCGAGTATGTGGTTCTTGGGTTATGAGTGTAGGAGCCTGCCTTAATAGTATAACAACATTTGGTAATATTTTGGGGCCAGAAGCAAGGATGCCTCTGCATTCATTATACTTTGCATTCATTTCTAATTTTTTTTCTTTATATAAAAATATGAGTTTGCTCTGCACTGTCATCATAAACACAACGCCATGTATGATTTAACAGCAATGCCATAAGAAAAAGGGGCCCTGATTTTACGTTCATTTGCTCATTCCCTTGAATTAGTACCTCTGCTCTGATCCGGGAAAATCATGCATTTCCACATGTCCCCGGACCACGTTTGTATTGAGTTTAGACAATGTTTGAGTAATGCAGCTTATGTCATAGCTTTCTATAGCTTGCAAACAAATTCAGCAAACATTCAAGCTCCAGTGGGGGTTTTTCTACACAGTCTACAATACCTTTACCAAAGCTGAACATGCACAATTTACTTTGACTAAGATTACATCGAAATAAAAAAATGAACCAGGATGTAGTTCTTCAACTGACACCAAAACGGCATATTACCCTTCTCTGAAAGGGGTTAGTTCACCCAGAAATAAAAATTGTCATACTCTTCCCAAAGTTGCTCCAAACCTGTATGAGTTTCTATGTGAAGATAATTGTGAAGAATGTAGGTAACCAAACAGTTTCTGGTAGCCATCTACTTATATAGTATGGAAAAAAAATACTATAGAGGTCAATGACTACCAGCAGTTATTTTGTTCTTCAAAATAACTTCATTTTTGTTTGAACTACCCCATTAAGAATGTTGCAAGAATACGGATTATTAAGATCCTGTTGGCTGGCCCAATAGTTCACGAGTGCCTGGGAAAGAAGTAAAGGTAGCAAGGTTGATAAGTGCAAGTATACACAGTTTTTTCTCCATGCTAATGGGAATTGCAGTCTTGTAGATGAATGGTGTGTAACACGGTGTGAAGTAATGCAGCTTTTGAGTTACTGAAACTGACTACATAATGCTTCATGTAATTGTTTGGAGTGTGACTGTGAAGGTTATTGTTTATCTGGGATTGAATGTCAGGTTTTGCTTCTGTTCACACTGCCAGTGTTGCAACTCCTACAGCAGTCTGTGTGTGAGATTGGACGTGTTGATTTTGAAGTTGATGTAGCCGCTTGTCCAGGGTGGTGAAATTGAATCAGTTTCTTGTGGTGTGTGCTTTATGTCTCAATTACTCAGTTATTTGTGTGAATGTGCTGTACTTAAAGGGATAGCGCACTCAAAAATGAAAACACTGTTATCATTTACTTACCTTCATGTCATTCCAAACCTGACTATATATCTTTTGAGAATCAAATAAAGATATGTATTCTTTTGTCGTGATTGGACACTTATATAAACAAAACATTCTTCAGCATATGTGTTTAAAAACATGAAAAGCATGTTGTGTAAATAGCAGAATTTTCATTTTTGGTTTAACTGTCCCTTTAAATTTGATGGAGTTGATAAGTTCTTTGAAATTACCCTTTTAATATAATGCACACTAAATGTGGATCATTCAAATTCACTTTTTTATCCCAGTGTGATCGGATTTGAGATCAAGTTGAGCGTTAAATCAGAGGCAGCAGTGCTCAAACTCTGTCCATCAGAGAATCATCTTTCTGGCACTTGCAGATATTTTGACTGTGCGCTATATGGTATGGCACTTACCATAATTCTGAAGGAATTCAAATAAAGTTTATTTGAATGAATAAACTTATTTGAACTTGAAATGAGTTTATTTTAATACAAACCACTTTTGTCCTTTGACCACTCCAAGCACAAAGTCACTTTTGAACTGAATGGGTTTAAAAAAACGTGACTCAGTCAAATGAGCAAATACAAATACATACAGATATACAGTTTATATTGGTAAAAGTATCCTAATTTTAGTTCCTAATCAAATTCTGTGTACATCTTGAAATTGTTAATGGAATGATTATAGCTTTGAGTAAACATGATTGCTTTACTTATCAATGAGTATTCAGTAATATAGTGTGAATTAAGCTAGGGAAATCTCTGTGAACATGCTAGAGTAATGGAAATGTTTGCAGTATTCTGTGCTGTTCTGTTCAAAGAGGAAAAGCACTCTTGAGTTTGCGCCACCCACTTTAAGTATGATCTAATATGATTTTGTGTAAATTTCCATTATTTACAAGGAGAAGCTATGAAATGTTTGAACGTGCTCATACTTTCCTAGTATGCTAATGATTTCCTTATAAAAGCTCTTTGGCTAAAATTCTTTTGTAAACATTCCCTTTACAAAGTTGACTTAAGTTTGCATATTTCAGATCCTCAACAGAGAGAAAGACATGCAAATCTTAAGAGGAGTCGAGTTTTCTCTGGAGACGTTGCATTGTTTGAGCAAAGCTTTGCCAAATTGCGCTGACTAAGAAGGCCCATAGAAATCCTGTTAAAGCGAATCTGCATTTCTGAATTCATGCATTTTATGCTCTTATCTTTAATCCAAAGGTATATGTGTTCCTTTCTCATTCTCTTTTGTCGGTAGTGTCTTTTATGTACAAAGGGAATCCTGTACAGTACTTCCACAGCAATCTTTTATTTATAAAAGAGTGTGTGAGGCAAATGTGTGACAAGAATAATTCAATGAGGAATAATAACCAGCATATTAAATAAAGACTTGTTTTACATTAAACTGTTGTTATGTGGTCTCTTCTATGAATAAATAAATAAATATTATTTTTTGCAGCACTATAAATAAGCATATGTATAATGAATAAGGTATGAGCTAGAAAATTTACGTGTACCTTATATATTCTTCGGTCTTCCTACATCTGTCTTTTTATCCCAGGATTGTTACCATTCCTGAAAACTAAGTAAATCTATCAACACATCCTTTGTCTGATTTGAGTTTGGTGCGTTCTGTATTCAGAAATCTTAATGGCGTAAATGTAAGAATTCTTATCCTACATAAAAAAGACAAAAAATATACTACAATGAAGGCACTGACAATAAACTAACTCTAGCGTAGTTATCGTATAAAGACAGATATTTTTTCTTCAGAATGACAGAATTGCACGGTGGATAAGTTCTGGACTGAAGAGGTCAGGCTTCATACACCACAGCAAAACCTTCATGAAAAAAACAACAATACAATAAAATCAATAAAATTATGTAGAAACCTCTGATAAAAATGACTTTTGTTGATCATCAGCAATTCATCAACTCTGACTTTAATGTGACAGTTCATTTGAACCCAAGCTAAATTTACAAATTCTCACCTCTGCCTTCTGTTCTTTAAGAAAATGTTGCCTCTTCTCTGTCCTCTCCAAGCAGGAATAGCTGGTAGTCAAAACAAATAATATAAGGTTTTTTTTTTTAGATATTCATTTACTACAATGCCATATAAAGGCCACTAGAGGTCAGTGTATTCACGGCAGTGTTCTGTATGTCTCTCATTCTGCAAATTTCAAACGCTAAAGCGTTGAATATAGGTTTGCTTGCGTATGGTGAGATAAATATAGACAATTAATGATAAATTAAACTCTAATTATTGCACTTTCTTGTTTCCCATTTACTCTTTAGGTTGACAAAATATATTGACCACCGTTTACATGTCCTGTCACAGACTTACCAGACACAGTGTTTCTCCGACCTAACAATCCAACAAATATGTCATTCATATTAGCTGCAAAAGACCAAAGAGAAAACTCTCATCAAGCTCTGATGTTCCTTTAATTAATAATAGGTGTATGTTAATTAATAAATCTGGAACTTACGTCTAAATTGTGGATTTGTGTCACTTTTTGTTCCTGTGGAAAAAAAATATAATAAAACCAACATAAAATACTCTTGACCTTGAAGGAATAGCTCTCAGTTCTGTCATTTATTCATCCTCAATTGTTTTAAACCTTATATGATGATATTTATCTGTGAAACAACAACATGAAGGTGAGTAAATTATGTCCCAATATTGTGCGTTTTTAATACTATTAAAAGCAAATTTCATCATTAGTTTCTCACCTGCGCTCCTCCTGCCCATCAGGCCAATAAAACTGTCATAATCAATATCATTATATCGTTTCTCATAGCGTTCAGACTGGGGGTCGCTGTTGTGCTGTACAGAAAACACAAACAGGATCGCAAATGAAAGTCTGACTCTGTGGTGATCATTAAAGTTATAAAAACAACTGAAAAAATAAAAAAAGGATCAGGGAACTGCTTTGAAAAAAAATGATTTTACAATTCAATAAAACAAGAGAATAAAGCAGTTAGTGGTATGTTGCAAAAATGGTCTTTTGGTGGGTATTCCCAGTATAAATATAACATAATATTAAATGGAAACAACATACCACAATAAACATATATTATGCTATTGTGGTGGAATGTATATATATTCATATTATATATGTAAATATTGTAATATATGTAAATATTTGAGATGATAGATAGATAGATAGATAGATAGATAGATAGATAGATAGATAGATAGATAGATAGATAGATATTCACATGTATACTACAATTTATTTATTTTTTTACCGGTTGAGGTGCAATTTAAAAATATATATATTTTTTTTTTTCCAAAACTTTACCATACATTAGGCTAGTGTGGAAAGGTTAATCTGCATTATAATGTATTCATATATGCTATTAATAATTATACGAATATATTACAGTTATATATTTTGATGAAAAACAATATATACATTTTTTATTATTATTATTACTATTTTACCGGAAGAGGTATTATTTAGAATGCAACTTTTAAGTAGGCTAACTTCAGTAACTTCAGTGTGACAACTAGCCCCAATTAGATTCTTAGGCACACAGCGCATTTTTTAATCTCAGAGCAAGTCCGTCTAACAAACCAACGATATCCTTTATTTAAAGTATCGTTTAACGTGAACTTACCGTGAATGACGGATAGTCGAGCGCAGAGCGCGAGGGTCGAGGACACGCGAGCATCAGCAGCACATGAGAGAACAGCACGAGCAACCAACCGCAGGACATCCTCAGATCCACACCTGCGCCAAACTTTATTTAGAAAATCCAACCCAAACACTTCCTTCTTATAAAGCTAGAATAATTATTTTAAAGAAGTAATGATACCTTTTAAATACACTGAGATGAGCTGGAGTTCAGGAGGATGATGTTCAGTTCTTCTGTCTTTCCAGAGCTGTAAAGGCTCGCAGGTGCGCGCGTTCCTGTATTTGTAGCGTTCGCGCGCTGCGCTCACACAAGCTCGGGCAAGCTGGCTCTCCAATACGAACCAAATAATGATGCTAACATATTCTAGTGACGCAAAGTCATTAACACATAGAGGCTTGACGTATTTGTGTGGTCAATTATATTAGTACTAAACTCACACCTCATCTCAGTCTCTTGAGTTTCACATCATGTGTCTGTGTAGATTGACCAGTGTTTTTTATTCATGTAAGATTTGTGAAGCCGTGATTAAGCAGAAAACTTGCTTTACAGTTCATTATATACAGAATCATAAATTGGCAAATGGACAAGGTTATTTGCATTGTGTTCTGTGAATAATGATTGAGGTTCCACAGATTTTTGATTCAGAAAGACATTGTGTGACAGAGGGTTCAACTATTATTCAGAGGGATTATGAGTCATCTATACTGGTCATTCCATTTACTCCATCTCATTACAGATATGTCCTTCATCTGGACAAAGCTGTAGGTGAGTTATAGAAAAGGTGCTGCCTTGATTAAGATCTGTAGGAGATTGATTGATGAATGCTTATGGCTTTTAAGCAAGGCTTAGATTTAACATTCTCTGAAACTGGAAGAAATATTCTTTGATATATTTATATACATTTTTTAAGGAAAATACATTTGACCTGTTGACCTCTTTAGTCTGTTTCTGTGTGATGATTGCCTTATATCTATAATTTTCCTATTTCCCTATTACATATTTGTGAGACCGAGATGAAATCAAGATTGACATTTGCCATCAGTCTTCTCTGTTCCAAACAGTTCAGTTGTGAATTTGTACATTTGTTTAAAAAAAAAAAAGTTGTGGGGGAGAGAGAGAGAGAGAGAGAGAGAGAGATTAAAATACTCACCATGACAACAGGAATGAGAGTTTCTTCCTGGTGTGACAACTAGCCCCCTAGATGACTTCTTTCTTTCTTTCTTTCTTTTGCTAGTGCCATTTATTGCCTTTTAACATTAGATTTTATTGTCCGCCATGTTTTATAGGGTATGAAATTCTACTAAATTAATTTGCGTAGAGCAGCCCTGAACACTGTAATTAGTTTTTCAAATTGTTCTTATTTCTTTCTTTTGATTCCTAAGCAAGCAGGAAAGCTCTTAATGATACACCGACGCACTACATTCCTCATGAAGCCGGATTTATACAAGGGATGTGGAGCTGGAAAACAGGACTTTGAAGTGATTAAGTCCAGTTGTTCGCATTGAGAACAAATGATTCCTTCAGTTCTGAACATTTCCATACCATCAAAACAAGTGATTACTTTACGATAGTCTTGTCAGTGGAAGTAAGAAGCATGCGTTCCCATAACACTGATTTGTTCCTGCGTTTGTAAGAAAGTGTTGCTTGTGTTTGCTGAAGCGGATGTGAAACATTAGAACAGTTCGGAAGTACACCCACTCACTAGTCCAGTCAGTGCTTCTCAATGGTGAATGACACCTACCATCTTTTGCTTATGCAAATAAACTCTCACACACACACACACACACACACACACAGAGAATCTCTCTCATTTTCTTTCTTACAGCCTAATTCTCTCAAATTTTTACTGTATTTCTGGTCTCATTCAGTCACAAGATATCGATTATGTGAATAACATTGTCTCTGTGTTCAGATTACAATAAAAGCCTGAAAGCAAAGAAGTTCAGTGCATGTGCAGACTTTGTTTTGCCAGCTGAAAAAAAATAATCTATCGTCATCACCATCATCTTTCTTTCTTATATTATTTGCTATATTCAAATTTGGCATATAATGGTAGTTATTTTTAGTATATTTTATTTGTTTGCACTTTATATCAATGTAATTCAGCATTCAGAGGTTGCTTCCGTTCAACCCTCGTCCACCTACACGCTCTCACACAAACACACCTTTGAGTTTTTAGATCAAGGAGAAAATAGTGGTTGAATGCTTCCTCTGTCCATGTTTTAAAAAGAAACTTTGATTGTCTGTCTCATGGTCAGCGATCATTGAAAGTACAGAACATTTATCAGACTTTGTGTCCTCATGGAAAGCTTAACCTAAAGTGACCTCATTTTCTGAAAACTTTTCAATTACTTTCAATTAAACATACACATGACATGACAAGGATCAGCAGTGAGAGATAACTTTAATTTATTTAAATTAAAGCAAGGAATTTAACACTGCCATATTGGTGTTGGATGCCTTATACCACAATTTTAAAGCTGGACTGAATTAGGGGACAATTCAAAATGAAACAAGTAAAAATAAAATAAAAATATAGCAATCTAAACACAAATTCTCCCTACCTCTGGCACAGTATTTACTTACACAAGATTATGTGTGTGAATATAAATGTGAGAGATTTGCTCATTGATTTAGTAATAATGCAGTGCTATGGATGCCCCATCCTGAGGCTACTCCAGATCATTTTGTGTAATTCAATTATAACCATCCAATTATATCCAATTATGACTAAATAAGATTGCATTGAGAGCTATCTAACACATTTTACTACTCTGTGGCATCCATAATGACAGATGTAAACTGGGGGAGAGATTTGACTTATGTTCTCACACATGAATACACACAAAAATCAATATGCTGAGTTCCCCCTTAAGGGTTTATTAACATTTGATATGGTGCTGTGTGTGTGTGCGTGATCACGGCTCACATGTGACTCAAGTGTAAGGATCCCTTTGTGTTTAGGTCCAATAAGTTGACATGTGAAAATGAGAATTGCACTTCTGCATATTTCGTCTTGTACCTCACTCCTCCCACCCGTTTCTGTGTTTCTCACTTAAGTGAGAAATGATGGCATTGACGCTAGAGCCATTAGCGAAATTTATTAGGCTCCACGTAATCAGACAACTGTGAGCTGGTCTCAGTATTTCATAAGAGCATCTCTGAACGCACAACACATTGAACCTTGAAGCAGATGGGCTAAAGCAGCAGAAGACCACAAAGTCCCACTCCTGTCAGCTAAGAAGAGGGAAAACAAGACTACAATTCACACAGGCTCACCAAAACTGGACAATAGAAGATTGGAAAAAGGCTGCCTGGTCTGGAGTCTCAATTTCTGCTGCGATATTCAGATAGCAGGGTAAGAATTTGGCGTAAAACAACATGAAAGCGTGCATCCATCCATCCTGCCTTGTATCAATAGCTCAGGCTGGTTGTGGGGGTGTAATGGTGTGGGGGATATTTTCTTGGCACTCTTTGAGCCACTCAGTAGTACCAATTGAGCATTGTTTACATGCCACAGCCTATCTGAGTATTGTTCCTCAACATGTCCATATCCTTTTATGACCACAGTGTGCCCATCTTGTCCAAACCACTGGTTTCTTGAACAAGACAATGAGCTCACTACACTCAAGTGGCCTCCAGTCACCAGATCTCAATCCAGTAGAACATTTTTGGGATGTGGTGGAATGGGAGAATGTGCAGCCAACAAA
The DNA here is from genome assembly GCF_936440315.1 of Barbus barbus. Taxonomy (NCBI): domain Eukaryota; kingdom Metazoa; phylum Chordata; class Actinopteri; order Cypriniformes; family Cyprinidae; genus Barbus; species Barbus barbus. The sequence goes on along the minus strand of NC_136741.1, from coordinate 22,308,690 downwards.
TCTGCTGCAACTGCGTCATACTATCTGGTCATGATAGACCAAAGTCCCTGAGGATTGTTCCAGTACATTGTGAAATCTACGCAATGAAGAATCAAGGCAGTTCTTTGCCCAAATGTTAGTTCTTTATCACAAAAATATGTGTGGCCCATTCCAGCTCCGCACCCAAATGACTTGTTAGTTTCCTATTGCTTACATCAGTCTGCAACGTCATCTATAGAAAATGTTTATCTGGCTAAGCCTTTTGCTACACACATGCTGTGACATCTGCCTAATCTAAATCAGATTTAAATCTGGTGACTCCTGGTGAGTCTGATTATTGCACTGATTACTGAGTAAAAAAACAACAATGTTGTTGCAAATAAACAAAGACAGTTTTACTCTTCACATTTTTTATTTTATTTTTGTATTTTTTGTATTTTACAGTTTACTTATATTTCTATACTATTACAAAGGTCTCATTAGGAAATGATGGAGAAATGATTATGCTTGAATTGTGAAATGATGCAACGCCCTCTGTTGGCAATATAATATAGTAGGGTCCAAGTCCAATGCCACATAACACACACATATATATATATATATATATATATATATATATATATATATATATATATATATTTTATTATTATTATCATTTAATAAATAAATAAATAGATTGTATATCTAATTTATAAAATAGATAATTATATTAATTAAAAAATAAATTATTATGATTAAATTATTTACATAAATTAAACAGCCAGCAGAAAACTGATGTATACTTTCTTTTTCTTTTCTTTTTTTAAGTCTGATTGACTAATCATTGCAGTAATCAGACTCACCACTAGTCACCAGAATGAATTAAAATCGGATTTAGATTATGCAATCTGTCCGTGATCTCTGAGCAGCTATTGGATGTTGTATATTGATTGAAATATGTGGTCTGAGTAGAAAAATAATGTTTAACTTGACTGAACCAAGTAGATCTTTGTGTGAGGGTAATGACCTGTAAGCAAAACATGAAGTCCTCTATCTTTTTATAATCACTCACACATGCACACTCTCACACAGTCTTCCCAGGCAGGAAACGAGTATTCTGCTATTTATCTGGGTCAAACACAAAGCCCCTGCACCCCTCCATCGTCTTCAAGAGAGAAAGCAGAGACAGAATGAGAGGAAGAGCGGGGACATGATGGTAAATAAACAAAACGCCCATAGAACACATTGATCCTCTCCACGTGATATCACATTCATCACTGGTCAATAGGGCCAGTGAGAGAGAAGGGGCAAAACGAGAGAGAGGGAGATGTATATGTTTTTGTGAAGGCTGGATTCTAACAGAGAGGTACTATCAGGATTGTTAGAAGGTAAGAGCCTTATTACTCACATATTAATCTGAAGATCAATCATTTCAAAACAAGTGTAACATGCAAATGAGTTGAGAGGTAATTTCCTCTGTAATTTAGATAAAAAAAAAACTGACAAGAGTGCATGCTTGAGAAAATTATTTAGAATTATATGGTGGAACCTTATGATGTTGTTTTATTTAATTAATATTTAATTTGAAACTATTTAACAACATTCATACAGTAAATCAGAATTGGATTATACATTTGCAAATACATTTAAAAATACAATACAGTAGGGTCCACAAGTCCAAAACCACAAATATATTTTCTTCCATTTAAATATGGAAATAAACACACAATTATTTTAGATAAAAATATCAAAGTTAACATTTAACTTATTTAATTCAATAACTTAAATTTTATGTTAAATATACAGTGTATGTTTAGAGAAGAAGTGTATGTACAAAAGCAGGGGAGTCTTACAAAAAAGTGCTCATCCCTTTTCTTTCCTATCTTCCTTCCTTCCTTCCTTCCTTCTTTTTGTCCAGTTCCACTTTGAAAAAAACACGCACACAAATACACATAAATCATGTTCTCACCCCTGTGGTGTAGCTACAGCTGCAGATATTTGTGCAGATACAGTATATACATAAACAGCTTCATGGACGCTGCATGCACAAACGTAACTTAAAGTAACAGTCTACACAAAAAAATGAAAATTAAACATCATTTACTCACCCTCATGTTGTTCCAAACCTGCATGACTTGCTTTCTTCCATGGAACACAAAATGTATTTTGAAGAATGTTGGTATCCAAATGGTTTCAGGTGCCACTGATTTCCATTGCATGGACAAAAATACAAGTCACTGGGACCCAAAACTGTTTGGTTACCAACATTCTTCAAAATATCTTCTTTTGTGTTCCCCAGAAGAAAATTATATACATGGGTATGAGAAAATGATGACAAAGTGTTCATTTTTGGTTGGACAATTCCTTCAAAACATTCAACAAACCATGATTTGCTTGAAGTTGCAGGTCTCCACAATTCAACATGACTAAAAGGAACTCAAAACTCAAATGGCTACTTCTCATCCACCTCTTACTGTCTGATGAGGTCTTTGGCAGAGTTCCACTCCCTCAAAGCCACCCGAGGCCTTCAGTCACTTCAGTGTCTCAAACAGAGCAAGTAGAATCACAAGTGGTTGAAGATGATCTTGCCGCCGCCCATCAGTTGGTCTTAAACCTCTCAGCCTCTCTACAAGGTCAGCTGGATCTCCAAAGCAAAGCAAGCTGTGCAGAGCTCTCTAATGGAGGCTGGAGAGGAATGGGTTTCTCTCAGGAGCTATTAGGATTGGCAATTGTGCCAGTGCTGGTGTCAACAGGATGTTTGTTTGAAGCTCAAACGCTGGTAATGCAACTCTATGTGGTGTTGGGGCAAAATGATACATATGAATTTTTACAGGACATTCTGGAGCTGATTAAGAGAGGTAAAGAGAGAGATTCAGCACACATGGTCCATCACAGTGGATTCCAAACTGCTTCTATGCTGAACTCTGAGTCTCACCGCCACCTACAGGCTGTTATATTTAACATTCATCAGCTAGCAGAGGTGAGTGAGAAAGATGATAAGGGTAAAGTTGGGCCTAGGGTGCAATGCAATGGATGGGTGAGGGTGAAAGGCACTCGGTTTCTTGGGCAAGCTGTAGAACAGAGCAAGCCATTGTGTCTTGAAGAAGCACAGCAGGCTTGTGGAAGCTTGGGATTCCAATGTGCAGGTGTGACCCAGGATGGCGATTCAGGATATTATTGTGTTATCTTGAGGCCTGGAAGCCGCGTGGTGCCTTCATCTAACTCTGAGAGCTGGATTCAGAATTGCAAGGTGGGGTCTGTCCGGTGGCGCAGAAACGGGATCCCTCAGCATCACTGTGTAAATGAAAAAGAGGAGCGAGTGTATACGGTAGTGGAGTGGATTCCGGCAGTCTCCACGCTGTATAATCTGGGAACAGCTGTTTACTATGCTTCAGTTAGCTGCTATGACACTGCAAAAGAGAGAGCCATCTTCAGCACTGTGGATCTGGGCACAGACGCCCTAATGGCCGTAACAGGGGGAACCGCGGGGGTTGCCGGTTATGCGTTGGGGGCTGGTTTAAAAACAGGTGTGAAGGCAGGGATTAAATATCTGCTGAACAGCATGAAAGAGGAAGATGACCTGGTAATGAACCAGAACAGCTGGGAGAATGAAACTCTCACTGTCCAGTAAAAGACCAAGGAGAAACCGATGAGGAGATTCAAGAACAACAGCTGCATTGCTCCAGGGTCTCAAGACTTTTTCCACCTGTAGTAGTAGTGTTTAGAACATTCTATTTCTATATGTTCAGTCATAATAAATATGTTCAGTCATAAATACCTTAATATCAAAATGTATTTAATGACATCAGCAGGAAGTGGCATTATTTTTTGGTGGGAAATAATAACAGCCCAAACATGAGCATTCTTTTTTCTTTAGAAATCTGTATGATATTTTGATTTTTATATATTTTACTGTTATAATATAATAGAATGTATCATTGTTTCAGAAGACACCCTTTTTAAGCATCATGCTTAATTTTCTTGTCATTATGTAAATAATGCCTGAGTTTTGAGCATATTTCTTAAAGTCTGGTATTTATAGAAATTCTATTTTAATTTAGTTACAGACTTCAAAATGTACTGCATAACAGGAATGACCAGTAGCCACCTATAACGTAGATACTCCAGCGTCAGCTGAGACTTTGACTCGTGTTAAACATGGGTAATATTTAACTGTTAATGGCCATCAGTGGGAGGAGCTATTAGAACCCTACTAGAATAAAAGATAAACAGAATAGGCAGCATAAAACCAAACTTTATGACTTTATACATGTAATTGATGTATAACAGTTACAAGTAAAATCAAATAGAAATGTTTCTACCAGTATTTCAGTTTTTAACTCCTTGTGTTTTATATAAATGTATAATCGTGTTTTATATATGCATAAAGTAAAATAAAGAAAAGTATTATTAACGTATTCTCACATGTTGATCTCATAAAGAGACGGTATGGCCTTTCAAATTTCCGCGGCAGTAGGTTGTTCATCCCTCCATAACATGACTTTCACTTCGTCATTTCTTGGAACGCGAGAAGAGAGCTTTTGAGTTTCGTTTCTGCTGCTGTTCTATCAACACCCCTCCGCTGTGAGGAGTTTGATTGACGGGTGATTCTACCAATTGCGGTGATCAGTGTCCCCGTCTGCGCCAATGAACGAACGCGACGGTTTCAAGATGGGTGGGACTTAATGAGTTAGTGGGTGGGCAGAAGAGCAACGCGTTGGAAACATTGAGAAATGCACAGCGGAGGGAGTTTTATTGAAGAGCCGTCGGTTTCCTGAGAAGTGCTTGTAGTGTGTGTTTATTTACTCGTCAGCTGATGTTCGGTTCAGTGCTGTATTGTTGTCTTAACTGTATGTCTGCAAAAGGCGCTTTGCAAAATTGAGGTTTAAGGATTACGTCTTCAAAAGTGCAGACGATTTTTTTCAGGTAAGTTGGTCACTTATACGCTAATATGACAGTTATTTATCAAGAGAAGCTCATTCAATCACCACCATCAAATGTATCGGTCTAGTGTACGATTAACGTTACTGTATATAAGGTTAGTATATTATATCATTATTATGACCGTGGTGTTTAGAAACGCAGTTCTTGAGTCAGTTTTTCCGCTTGTTGTTGGTGGAGTGGGTGTGGTGTGGAGGTGGGGGTAACTTTAATTAAAACGGTCTTAAAGCACGTTTTCATCTCTTATCAGTTTAATTTACTAATACTTTAATGTGTCCAACATTCTTCTGTCATTTTTTATCATGGACATTTTCCAACACAGCTCAAATTATGTGTTTTGTCTGATAATAACATTCTATGATTGAAATGATGGCAATGCTAATGACATTTAAAAACATTTCTGGTCAAAATGGCTGACTTTGACAAGCCTTTATAAGGGGAAAAATATTCTGATGGAGCCACAAGTTATAACTTTTGGACATTTGACGTGCACTATTTTAAAAGATTGGATACATTTTTTTTTTTTTTTTTTTTTTTTATGTTTTTGCTCACCAAGACTGCATTTAAAAAAAAATCAAACTGCAGTAAAATTGTGAAATATGATTTCAAATAAAAATATTGCTTAATATTTTTGTGGAAAGTGTGAATTTTTTTTATTTTTTTTTTATGATTCTTCGATGAATGAAAAGTAGAAAAGAAAAGAAAAAAACATTTGAAATGGGAATCTTCTGAAACATAAATGGGTTTACTGTCTAAATAATTTTTTTTGAAGAATCTCTACAGTGCCTTTTCATACAAGAACAATTCTTACTGAGTTAAAAGTTTTCAATATGCCACCCCAGGTGAAAAACAAGTGCACTTCCATAATGTACTTAAAGTGCTCTATTTTCGCGCTCTAATTTTGTACTTAATACACTAAAAATGATCCTTTAGTACTCCTCAAGATAAACTTAAGATCATCTAAGTGTACTCAACTGTGCTATTTTGAGACACCATGAATATGAACTAAAATGCACTTTTAACATACTATCTTTGTATTTAAAAAATGTATTTAGCTACCACTTGTAGTACACTTGAGTGTACTAGTGTATGAAAGATGGGTTCAAGTGTACTACAAGTGGTAGCTAAATAAATTTTTTAAATACAAAGATAGTATGTTAAAAGTGCATTTTAGTTCATATTCATGGTGTCTCAAAATAGCACAGTTGAGTACACTTAGATGATCTTAAGTTTATCTTAAGGAGTACTAAAGGATCATTTTTAGTGTATTAAGTACAAAATTAGTGCGCGAAAATAGAGCACTTTAAGTACATTATGGAAGTGCACTTGTTTTTCACCTGGGACCCCTTGTGCACTTAGAATTAAAAATAGCATGTTGAAGAGTCACGTCGTACATTATTATTCTGTGCTTCAACTTCCAAACAACTCCGGGATTTCTCTCCTTGTCTTGTTTTTGAAAATGACCTCTGGAACAGGGCTCAAGTTCGGATAATCTGACTTGCAAAGCAGTGGCAGGACAGGCCTAGTCCTGACCAGTCCTTGATCTTTCGACAAATATGAAATGTTTGTTTTTTTTTTATTTTGTAGAATGACACAGTGGGAGCGATTGCAGCAGCTGGATACAGTGTATTTACAGAGGGCTTTTGATCTGTACAACAGAGATGAGTTCCCAATGGAAGTGAGACATTACTTGGCGCATTGGATCGAGGGCCAGGACTGGTGAGTGCAGTACCTGTGTGAGCAACATGTAAAACCTGTGGATTGATTGTTATAGTTCTCTATTCCAAAATATTTTAATAACCATGAATGAAGAGAAGCACTCAGCTGCTTCAAGGAGTATCAACAGGTCTGTGTGTGTTACAGGGAACGTGCTTCGCGGGACTCCTCCCAAGCCGCTTTCCTGTTTCAGGTGCTTTTGGAGAATCTGGACAACCAGTTCAGTCGTTTTGTGCAAGAGAAAGATAGTTTCCTACTGCAGCGTAATTTCAGACGCTACAAACAAAACTTTCAGGTAAGTACTTCTGTTGCCAAAGCCATCATGCCCGATGCCCTCTGGATTTCTGAGGATCTAAAAATGCTAAACATGCTAAACAAAAAGTCTACTGGTAGACTAAAGGCCTGTTTACACCAGGCACGATAAGCATAACCTCAACTGTGTTACTGTCCACACCAACTGATGATAAGGTTCTTTTTATTTCTGTGTGTGCTGTGAACATAATTCCATTTTTATTGTTCATCATCAGCTGGTAAAAAAAATTCTTTATGGTTGTAGTTATTGATATGTTCTCATTTACAGAAGTAAAGTGTTAAGCATTGACAGCTATGGGATAATGGGTTACATTTGCTTATTTGTAGAAGTATCAAGAGGAGCCCTATACTCTTGCTATGATCATCAACTGGTTCCTGATGAAGGAGAGAGAAATCTTGAATGATGCAGAGCTTGCACAGCAAGTTAGTACCTTAAAATATCATCATCATCATCATCACTCTCATTATCATCATCAGCATCTTCTGATTCTCTCTCAATGTCTCAGGTGCAGACATTGCAGGTTCAGCCAGCGGCAATGGAGTTGGAGAGCCAGAGACAAGTAGAAAAGAGTTTGAAAGACCTTAAGACCAAAGTAGAGGTGTGTGTCTGTGAGTATACGCGTATTCGTGTGTGTGTTTGTTTTTGTGTTTGTTCAAGAACATGATTCATTGTTTCATTTGACAGGTGATGGAGCACAGCATAAGGTGTTTGGAGGAGCAGCAGGATGAGTTTGATTTTAAATATCAGACACACCGAATGGACTGTGAGGCTGCACACTTTATTTTAACACTATCTTTGATTTCACTATATATGCTAGTGTTTGTTAAAGTGTGTGTGTGTATTTAATTCGCCTTTAGCTTGCACAGAAGAAGAGAAGAAAATGCAAGTAGAAGGGCTTCAGAAGATGCTCAATGCACTCGATAAATGCAGAAGGGTAGGCAACTTTGTGTGCATGTCTATTCTATTCTATTCAGGCTTATTATTGTTAACTAAACCTAATATATATATTAATTGTTTATTAACCATTCTGTTCTTGTATCATTGTCTCAGAACTTCCTGTCTGAAATTTCCACTATGTTGGACGCTGCTGATGTTCTGCGCTCAGCGCTTATAGACGAGGAACTGGTGGACTGGAAGCGGAGACAACAGAAGTCCTGCATTGGTGCTCCTGATGATACAAGTCTGGAAAACTTAGAGAAATGGTAACCGCACAGAAATGTCTCTGAGCAATGATCTGTACAAACACCATTCAGATCTGTTTTTAAGATGTTTGTGTCCTTCGGCAGGTTCACTCAAATTATAGAGTGCATGTTCCAGCTGCAGAAGTTCTTACAGAAGCTGGATGAGCTGGTAGGGAAGATGAGCTACGAAAATGACCCCATCCCAGTCCGAAAACCCCCTTTAAAGAGTAGAGTGGACACTCTACTGACCCACCTGATAAAGAGGTACACTCAAACACGTACACAACAACACACACACACACACACACACACAACTCTCTCTTTATGCATATGTGCTTCATTATTTGTTGGTGTGTTTTTCAGCTCATTTGTCGTAGAGACTCAGCCATCCATGCCACAAGGTCGAGGCTCCCTGGTGCTGCGCACAAATGTTCAGTTCTCAGTTAAAGTCAGGTCAGGCTCTAACATTATACGATGCATTACACCACCTATGAAACAGTGAAAACCAGTATTGCTCCTATTTACTATAGCAATGATTATGTTGCAAATTAGCTTAAGGGGGAATATTAGTAATTAATCATAACTCTTTATAATTATAATATTTGGATAAGTTAATAGAATTAGCTTGATAAAGCCGAATTTACAGTACAATCAATTGACCAGGTCGCCTAGTGAACGCTCAGTATTGATTATTTATGAATTCAAAGAAATCTTAATTTCCAGGGTAAGAGAAATGCCCTTTTTTTAAGGTACAGTACTACTCCGAGCATGTAACAAGATGGAAATCGTTAAATTGACTTTGTTGCAAGCAGGGAATCAGAAACAAATACTCATATGTATTGTGCACAAAGTTTTATTAACTAAATCACAAACACATAACTAGACTAAACAAACACATACATACATATATACATACACACACACACACACACTCACACATACATGGTACATGGGAAGGGTAAGTGAGACTGGATGAATGAAACCGGACAGAAACGGGAAATGCAACTCCATGAGTCCAACCATACAGGCAGCAATCGGAAGATTTAGCAGAAGAGAAAGGCGGACCTGTCCATGAGCCCTTTAAAGTCAGGGAAGAGTCACACCTTTCAGGATGGGCTTGACCAATGAGAAAGGCTGAATTTCCAAGCAGGAGGCTAGAAATATTGGGGGGTTTTATGACCCTTTGTCTGAAAGCATGGTTCAAAAGGCTTTGGCAGTCTATACTTTGATTGAATTACACACACACCTGGCATTCTATGAGAAGGTGGTGTACACCAAAGTGTGCGTCCTAAATGAGCAATAATTTGGTAGGAGACACGATATAGGTGGGGTTACATTAACTAGTACTTCACTCATAAAGCATGCATAAAACAAAATACAATGCAAGAGACACTATACAAGATAGTTAAAATCATACACACAATGTCCTGGGATGCATGTTTATCTGTAGAAAGGTTTGTCTATGAGTGACAAGGAGGAAAGTTTTGTTTGTATGGGCATTGCGTGGGTTTCAGAAGGGTCCGTTCTTACGGCATGTCACATCTCGCATACTTTAGAGCAATAAAACAGTCTTATCAGATGGTTGCCCTGGTAACGGAGCCCTTTAGGGTACTCTTTCGGGGGGAAGGGTCCATAGACCCTCACAGATTGTTTGTTGAATGAGAGGGTTTTCTGGATTATTCATTAAATATAACGAATAAATGTGTGTCTGATTGGTCCAAATGCTACAATTATTATTATGCTTTGTTTTCATACAGTATATTGCTTGTCACACAGGTATATACTTTCAAACATTAGAAAACTGAGAATGTTAATTCATTTTAGTGTACTGTCCTGTATATGACCCCTATTAAGTACTTAATATTTGTGAACGTTACCTACTTCCCTTAAATATCAGTACTGCTTTCGTCTGCTTATTTATTAAATGTAAAAGTTTAGTTCATGTTGCTGAGATGGAAATAGAGAAGAGAAGAAAAAAAAAGTTTCCCCTCAGGCGTGAAATGACCATAACTCTCCTCTTTACAGATTGCTATATAAAGTTTCTGAACTGAACCATGTTATGAAGGTGACTGTTTCTGTTAACAAGTAAGATCACTGTCTCTCTTTCTTTCCTCATTTTCTATGATTTTTATTTCTGAGACTGTACAATCTGAGAGTCATTCTTGTTAGATTTATCTTTTGATATGGTTTCAAATTAGTCAGTTGGTGGTTAAGAATCCTTAATCCATAATTTAAGAATCCTTAATTTAAAGAATCTCTTTCCTCCATTTTTTTTGTTTAGTGCTGCTTCACAACTAAAAGGGTGAGTGTTCACTTACACAGATTTTTATCACCCCACAAATTCATGACTGTTATTCTAAATGCCATGTTTGTATTCATATGTGTTTGTATTGTAGGTTTCGGAAATTTAATGTGCTGGGTACCTTAAGTAAAGCTCTTAACATGGCTGAGAGTATGAATGGGGGCATGGTCGCTGATTTTAGACATTTGGTGAGTCCTTCCAGTGTGAGTTTGAATGTATTGCCAAACAAAGTAACATTATATCATTACATACTATAAACTTGTTAATTTTTAATGTTCAGATAATATTAAGAGACGGCACAAAACATCTGAGATAATATACCGTGGTAGACAATTTGGCAGTGGACCATGTTCAATTTTTTTAACCAAATTATGGTTATAAAGATAAAAAGATAAATGGTTGTGTATGAATTGTGTGTTAATGATAAATCATTGTGTATATGTGCTTTTTCACAGACTTTGAAAGATCAGAAAGTTGGTGGTGGAGGAAAAGGGATCAATGATGTGAGTTTTCTAAGGATCTTATGTATAATAAATGCTATTAATTAAATTGTTGCACGTAACATGCATAAATCCAGCTGATAGTCAACAACAGAAACAAGACTGGATTCTAGAGTCAATGCAGATTAAGGGCATTTCCACATCTGTAGATCGTTTACTTTGTTCCAGAACAGGGGCTTAAATTATTGCATTGCATTTTCTCCTTGGTTTGATTTGCTTTCACAAGTAAACATTTCAAAGCACACCCAAAATGTGATTAAATTTACATTTAGTCATTTAGCAGACACTTTTATCCAAAGCGACTTACAAATGAGGACAATGGAAGCAATCAAAATCAACAAAAGAGCAATTATGTGCAAGTGCTATAACAAGTCTCAGTTAGCTTAACGCAGTACATGAAGCAAGGTTTTTTTAAATTCTATAAGAAAACAGATAGAATAGAAAAATAATAGAGAAAGCTAACGTTAGATGCCTTTTTGCTTTTGATAATTGTATAATAAATAAAAAGAAAAGGAATAGAAAAAGAATAGAGAAGCTAGTGTTAGTTTTTTTTTTATAAAGAAAATAAGCAGTTAGTAAATGAATAGTGCAAAGGGGCAAGGTATTTTTAAAGAATAGAATTAGAATATTGATTATTAATTTCTTATTGTAATAATAATAATATCACTACTTGTGTATATGTATACAGTATAAGCCTTGATTGCCTCTCTAACTTGTAAAGTTATGATACAGCTAAGTTCATTGGTCTGTTGAGTTGGATTGCTTTCTCGCCACAAACGAACCACTCCACAGTTTTTTTTAATTTGGGCCAAGACCATCTCATTTAGTCGATCTCAAGCCAATATTTTTGGTACGGATCTGATTGCAATTTTTGAAATAAACCCAAACTAATGAATAAAACATGCCAGGTTATGAAACAAACACTCCAAATGAGTGTGAAAGCACAATAAGAGGCACTTCTAATGAAACGCATTGAATTACAGTACTGGCGATATTTAGAAGTTGTAATAAAAATAATCAATTCGGAGTTCATGTTCATGTTTCTAAATCCGGTTTTGTGTTTTGTGCAGCTCTCATTGAGTGTGGCTGAAGAACTGCACAGAATAACCTTTCAAACCCAGTTTGACTATCAAGGCCTGTCTGTCTCTTTGGAGGTGAAACATCTTTTCCTCATTCAAAACATCCTCAGTAATGTTTAAACATTCCATAGATTTGGCAGTCCAGTTTTTATGACCATACTTCCTTTTTCCATCCCAGACCTTTTCCCTTCCTGTTGTGGTGATTTCCAACTCCAGTCAGCAGCAGAGTGCTTGGGCATCTGTTCTGTGGTTTAACATGCTCTGTTCAGATCCCAAGGTCTGGAGAAAGAGTTGCTTTTGGTTCATGAAAAGCTTGAATCATCATAATAGAATGGTTTTTTTTTTTTATTATTTGCATCACTACAATTCACTTTTTTGTGTGTGCATCTAGAACATCAAGTTCTTTGAAACCTCTCCTGCAGCCACTTGGCCACAGTTTGGGGAAATGCTAAGTTGGCAGTTTCTCTCCTGTGGGAAACGTGGTCTAGACAATGACCAGTTGGAGACCCTCGCCATCAAGCTCTTTGGTATGCACTTGACACACCTTTCATTCTTTAATAGATAACTAAATATAAAGTAAAACAAGTCATAAAGTTATCTTGTATTTGTTAATAATGTATTATTTGTTATTAGGTAAGCAACAGAGCTATGACAACTGTAAGATATCCTGGACCAAGTTCAGTAAGGTAAATACAAGTTATGCGAGTCTTTGTGAAATGCGTGATATGGATGTATGAGTGTTTTGTTTACTCATGGTTGTCTGTGTGTGGTTTAGGAGAACCTCCCTGATACAAACTTCACCTTGTGGGTGTGGCTGGATGGCATTCTAACCCTGGTTAAACTCTACCTATCAGACCTGTGGAGTGATGGGTATGCATGCCATATATAGATGATAAACAGATTAAAAAATCATCAGGAAGTGTGTGTGTTTTCAACACTAGTGTGATTGTTACTGTAGGTCTATAATGGGCTTTGTCAGTAAGGGGAAGGAGAGACTTCTATTAAAGAAGAAGCAGAATGGCACTTTCCTATTGCGTTTTAGCGAAAGCATCAAAGATGGAGGAATCACGTTCAGTTGGGTGCAGTACGCTAATGATGGTAAACCACGTCATATATACTTCTTTCAGACATAGTTCAGTATTTGGCCACATAGGATCCAGTGAATGTGAATACACATTATTTTTATTTATTTTTGTTAGGCACTCCGAGTGTGCAAACAGTGAAACCATTCACCAGTACTGACCTAAAGCAGATTGCTTTACCTGATATCCTCTGCAACTTTCGGATCATGGTAGCAGAAAATATTCCAGTTAACCCACTGTGTTACCTTTACCCAAACACTCCCAAAGACCAGGCCTTTGGCAAATACTACAGTGAAAAGACTGGAGGCAAGTTGTTTATGTTGAATCTGGTGAATTTCAGGCTTTGTAACAACATTATAAATAAGTAAATTAAAAAAATGTTGACGTTTTCCCTTAAGACTGCTTTTATAAATATTACACTTTGACCAATTATTTTGGAATCCATATTAATATTTAAAAAGCTACCACAAGTAATATTTACTTATTAATTAGAACTTTCTTTTCTTTATGCTTTAATTTAGTATAAATATAACATTTGTTTGAACTAACCTATTTAATGTAACAAGTACTAAATTGTTTCACCAAAAAATTATTTTCTTTGTCTTGTGATGTTTTTGTTTCAGAGGAGAATCCTTACCTGAAGTACCTCAAAACCAAACTGGTTTTTGTCTCTAAAGAGTAAGTCTGTTTGTTCATTGGTTTACATTTGCGTGTTGTGTGTTTGCATAATTTGCATAATTAAGTAACATTTATGACAGTGCACATGTGCTGTCTCTGGTCTGGTGTTTACTGTTTTGCTGTTTAAAAAGCAGCCTTTCAGTGATTTATTTATTTATTTTTTTCATAATTTGAACCAAGCAGCCATTGTAGCCAAATAGATTTCAATGTTTCATCATAAACAATTAAGAATATTTAATCAGCTTAATTTATATACAAAAGATATCATACATAAATGGCACTATTTTATTTTTTTTTTCTCCTAAAGTTTTAATCATCTTATTATCTCGGTTTATACTTGTGAAGAAATAATAGTCAATAGTCAGTAATAGTCAATAATTATAGCGGATTTGCAAGGCAAATTGTCTGCGAAAAGGAGCGGAAGATGGAAAATGGAGTATATCTGGGCTTTAGAAACAAGATGTACTTTACCATACTTTTTATTGCTGCCTGTGTAGAGGTTATACAGGTTATCACTAGATGTTATTATGTGATGTGAGGGTCGTATTGTGAGATAACAGCATTCTAGACGTAACAGCAATATTATTTGAGGATAAGTGTGATGATGTCGTAAGACAGGCCGTAAGACTCTGGAATTAGTAGACACTGAGAATGGCTGTTCTGCTGGTTTACTGGAGTGATCTGTGCTTGATTGCTGCAGGAATGGCTGCTCTGGCGTCAGAGAGGGGCCAGAATCTGACCTGTCCACACAGGACAGAGGTGAGTCCCGTCTCCACGGCCCCTCCAAATCCAATCAGCTCAACCCTAACCTGTATCTGATTTGCTGGATGATCACCAAATGTGTTGTGATTGCAAAAGGCTTTCTGATAAATATAGATGCTACCTTTATGGGATGCTTCTCTGTCATTCTGTGGCCTAGTCATTTTGTTTAGATTCTTCCTTTCTTTCTTTCCCCACCCAAGTGCATTTGGTTCACTCTGCACAAAGAGACCTTGTGTTTGTGTGGTGGGCCGTGACTGTGGCGTTGCTGTTTTTCTATAACACAACACAAATCTAACCATAACAGTAACACTGATGTAAAAATGTTTGTGTGGTGGGCTTTGACTGTGGTGTTGCTGTTTTTCTATAACGCAACACAAATCTAACCATAAAAGTAACGCTGATGTAAAAATGTTTGTGGAAGCTTGAGGATGCATGCCACACGCAGAATATAGGGATGCACCGATATCGATAAGCTGAAGTTATGGCCGATTTTGAAATTCTGCACTGTTTTGATTAAATAAATTAATAATAGAAGTCAAACACTAAAATGAGTGGTTTTACATGTTTATATTTACGAACACTATGAGAAATGAATATTCATTTTGAGATTTGCTAAAGATTTCATTATAACAGGGTTATTAGATTTTTAGCGTTTTTTATAGATTAACTTTGAGCATTAGATGACAGCAATGGTTATATAAATGTTTGACTGGGCAAAATGAGCAATCTCTAAAACCGGCTGATAACTGATATGGTACCGATATATTGTGCATCTCTAAAGCTGACCCAACACTCTTAAGAATAAAGTTTTTTTTTTATTGGGATTTATGGTTCCGTGAAGAACCTTTTACATCCTTTGGACCTTTCCACTGCACAAAAGGTTCTTTTATAGTGTAAAAAGGTTTATTAGGTTATTAAAATGTTCCTCAGACTAAAAAAAGTTTTTTTTTTTACTGAAAGAGACTTTGGGGATCTAAATATGGTTCTTCTATGTGAAAACCTCCTTTTGGAACCTTTATTTTTAAAAAGTGAAGCTAAAGATGTTATTATTGTAATGATGCTATTGGGTTTATAACATCGCTCTTGCTTTCTCATCTCCTTCATGTTTAAAAGACCCTCCTTCTTTTCCTGACGGTGATGATGACTTGTTACTCCAAGCGTTTGAGAAGTCTCCAATGTTCTCCAGCTCTACCATTGATGAAGATATGCTTAACAGTATTTTGGACAGTGATAGCGAGTGCACTGTTCCAGATGCATTTTCTCCAACTGCCCCCCACACTTCACCATCATGCCTCCAACACCACTTTTCAGAGAGCGCTTTGGATATCCTTGCAGACGCACTCTCTCCAGACACTGATGTTAACACATTGCATGAGTTTAGAAACTGTCCAAACATCCTAAATGGCATAAACCTTCAAATGGTGCCAGAGGAGTCAGATGACTTTGTCCTTGATTCTGGTTTTCAGGACCTTGGCTATCCCATAATGCCGCTGACCCCCTGAATTTAATCTATTTAACACAAAACCATGATCCATGTGGTTGGCTAAATCTCAAGCCGTATAATGATTTCCGTAACTCTGATTTGTTGTAAATAAGTATCAAGTAGACAGGCAAAATACAGCGCATCTTATTTTCAGTACTGATTTCATTATTACTTTATCCATTTAGTGTTTATATCTGAATGTCTACACATCCAGTCATGTTACTTATGTCTATTCCTTTATTAGAGTAAAGCCTTTGAAAAGGCTTAGAGGTAAAAAAAAAAAAAAAAAAAAGAACCTTTAGGATGAGGTCTTGTGACTTCACTATTCGTAAGCTGCTAGCAAATATTCGTCCCTATAAATATAAGCTGGAAAAAAAAGTTTTATTGAAATTTATTCAAACAATATCAGAGCACACTATTTATGAAAAAAATACATATTCCATTTGACCCAAGTAAAAATCATGGTTTTATGCAGGTCGAAAGAACAGTTTGTATTCTTTTATTCTAATTAACTGGGCCTTATTGGAAAGATAATTTGATAGTGAAAGCAATAAACTTTATTAATGTGTTAAGCACCTTTAGTAATGTGAATCGGGCATTAGCTTTGAGCTAATGGTTTAAAAAGACTCAACAGCAAAGACATTTTTGTGCGTGCATTTATGACTATAGAACAAATTCTCTATGCACACAAAGTTCAAAAGTGAAAAATGTCTTTGCAATAGCAACAATGCATTTAAAGCACCTTAAAATAGCGCTTGGTTTAAATGTTATCACTTATTTTGACATTTAAAGGCACCAATGTTGATGATGCTTTTATAGTACTCTTTAACTCTTGAATTTGAGGCACCTTCACTTTTTTGTCTTTTATGATCAATTTGTATTTTGTATAACCACTATTAAGATTGTAGAAAAGCCCTGAATGCTTTGCTTTTTGATTTGATGGCTTTCACTAAACTGCCCAACTTGAAGCCAATCGAAATACTTCATTATCCTGTGTTTGGTACTGGATAGTCGAGTAATCAGTTACAGAGTTATGATTAGGCAGATACTATTTGAAAATGTAAATTATTATTTTGAGACTGCTCTATTATTTTTAAAGTTGAAATATGTTCTGTTATCCCAGTTGAAGGCAGATTATTCAGCTTTATATCCCTGGTGAAAATACTTGATAATGTTTGTTTTAGATGTTAATATCTTTTAAACAAAATGAATTTTTGAATTAGACTGATTGTATGATTACTCTGAGAGTAACACTGTGATTTCTGATGGCAGAAAAATGCACTTGAGTGGAAATGTGTAAGAACAGAATGCTTCTGATTTCTTGGTAAGTGAAATGATTTGTTTTGTAACAATGTTTACAGATAAAGTGGATGTGTTCCTCTAACTGAATCTGTTGGGTCCTGTAGGAGATTGGACAGTCTCTGAAATCTTTTAGAGAGAAAAAAGGCCCAAGTAGTCCCCCCCCCCCCCCATATTTCCTTCTTTTTTTTCTCTGAAATAAAATACCATATCAGTTGTTTGATCACTTTCTTGCAGAATCATTTTGTAACCCCATGAGCACTTCTTTTTGAATTTGTAGACTTTGTTTCAAATGCATGTAACCAAGTTTTGCATCGTGTCCACTGTCAACCTTGCTGTTATGTGTTTGGTATCTGTGAACAAGACATTGTAGAGTTGAAATACCAGTGTTAACAATGGTACAATATTCTCCAATAAAACATCTAACGAGAGAAAAGTCTGTCATGATGTCCTTCTAATTGAAAACCAAGATACTTACCTGATCAAGCAAAATGTTAAGTTGTTAAAACCAGTTAGGTTACCATCTGTTCCCTTACACTGGGACAAAATTGGATTTGTCCAGTGTTCACACACGCATTTCATATATAGACTTGCAAACTGGATTTGGAATTGGTGTGAGTTATTAAACATTGATTTCACAAATAACATAATAGCTGACTCTTGTGGCCATTGTAAGATCCATGAGCATGATACCCGGGATTTTGTTTGATGAATACAATGAGACCTTATCTTTGACGTCATTTGTGATATGGCTCTTCCTTTGTTGCAATGTTAAGAAATTACGCAGTCAGGAACACTTGTCTGGACTTGCGAAATGCTTGGTTTTGTGTCCAGCTCTAAAAGATCTGGATGCTGACTTGAGATGGTAATATAAAAATGCATAATAAAATTCAAATAGATAATAAAAATGGGATCTGGACAGATTCAAACAAACTTTACTCTGCATTATAACAGAAGCAAGTGCATATATGTTCTGTGCCACAACTTAGACAGGAAAAACATTTTTGCTGACTTTATATTTTATTTGTTACTTTATTTTAAAAGAAGCAATTGAGAAAGAAATTATAATATACATTTCGATGAATTGTGCAAATAATCCTTAGTAAAAAAATTAAATCATAAAAGTTATCTCATATTCTGGAGGTCCTGCTTAAACAGTAGATACATCAAAATGGAAACAACACAGCAAGCAAAAGAGGACTTAAAAAAACTCTTGTGGTTTACTATGTGACGTAATAAAGCAGTGAGGCTTGTCTGTTCTTGTTTTCTCCATCGCCCAGCTTCAAACTTCCATGTTCATTTGTGCATATGGTTAAAAATGTTCTCAATGTCATTATGAATCATTCCTGTGGTGGCACGCATGATTACTATATATGTGCAATCAGAAAAATGAGGAAATGAAACAGAGAAAGTTTGTGCGTTTGCAGTGAACAGCCACATGACACATTTTCTTTTTGATCTTTGATGGAACTGGAAAATCCCACCACTTGAGAAACTAGTGAACATTATAGTCAAAGAACATTATACAGAACATTATAGTCAAAGATGAGCTAAATAAAGAAGTTCAAGCTATTTGACACTATAGAAAGTGAATGGAAAACAAAAAATGTATATGGCATGTAATTTTGAGTTAGATTTGGTTGTATTGCTTTAATTGTGCTTTATATGCAGCTGATGGAGGTGAATAAAGATAAAATTGAGAACTGTGATGTTCTCCACAGAATGAATGGAGTGCAGCTCCGTGTTTAATTATGCATAATATGTGAAGTCACTGAACATCTACAGCACAAGATCACTTTCAGATTAAAATGACTTGGATAACATGCTTCATTATCGCTTATTTTATTGTGAACCTACGGGTTCTCCATATCCAGGTTAATGGATGTACAGCTTTGCGTAGTAGGTCTTTGTAGGCCTGGTTAAACTGCCGATTCATGGCTGCATACAACAAAGGGTTAATGCAACTATTTAACCAAGTGAGGTTTGCACAAAACATATGAATGACCTGTGGTGCACGGTTCGCCTTATCAGCGACATTCAGCAGCAGAAATGGCGCAAAACAGCCAAGAAAACACAAGAAAACTGTAAAGCACATTCGAGTTACACGCTTAAATTCATTGTCCTCTCCTGAGTTGGCAGCTGGAGTGGTCTGGATTGTTACCGGAGTTGGTTTAGAATTTGTTTCTGTGTCTTTTGAGGCATCTTGAATGGAGTTTGTGCTTGTGTGGCCCTCAGATTTCTCTTGCGCTTTGTTCTTATTCTCCTCCGCTCCTGCCTCATCGTGACTGATCTCACAGCTTTGAGTTGTTGAAGTTCCAGCACTGATCCCGCTGTCATCCGTCGTCGCTTCGCCTTCAGCCTTCTTGCGTTTGGATGAGCGACTGGGCCTGTACTTCAGAAAAGCCTTAGAGGCTACACGCACCTTACGATAGACCAGAAAGTAAAAAAGGCCCACACAACCCAGGCCCAAGAAGAAGTACAGGAAGAGCAGCACGGTGGTGTAAGGCCGCCCTTTAGTGCGGTGAAAACTGCAGGTGCACACTTGTGGGGCAAATACATAGACGGGCCAAAGTGGGGCGAAACTGGCTACCCCCAGTAGCCAGGATGAGATGAGGAGCATCGCCACTCCACGGTGGGACAGGAGCAGACGGGCACAGCGAGAAGTGCGATGCGCAACAACCAAGTAACGGCTCATAGCGATGAGGCATAATGTAATAATGGACACACTGTTGGACAGGAACAGGAGGAATCCAAACATCCGGCACCACGTGGCTCCACCTCTCCATTGCAGGTGCAGGTATGAGTCAACGCTGACCGGTTGGAGGATCGTGCAGTAAAGAAGGTCAGCGAGGGCAAGGTTTACGATGAGAACATTGAAACGTGTCCTCAGGCTGGCATCAGTAGCAAAGGCGAGGACGGTCAGAATATTCCCTATGGTTCCTACTATGGTCACAGCCGATCCCAAGAGGACGCCGAAGTAACGGTAGCCCTCCACAGACGGGGACGCACAAGAAAAGCTATCATTTCTTAGAAGATCTGTGTCGTTCCATATCCTGAGAAGACAAAACAGTAAGCTCATCAAAGTCAGTGTAACGTCCTTGTGTTCCTTATAAATAGGCTTGGTCATGCCTTTTTATTTTATTTTACTTTATTTTTTTTGTACTTATATATAAGCACAAATATGCGGTGAACGTGTTTCATTGTCCATATGTCACTTTAAGAGTTACTGGTTTCATTTTTCTGAAACTGAATGCCACAGTATAGGTCACTACAAACCACATCCTCTTAAGACATCTCTAAATTTCTCACCTTTGTTTTTTTTTCCCATAACAGTGTGAGCAATACTGACAACAAGCATTATGGACATTTTAAGATGGTCTTTTCTTCTTAATACAAACCGAGATCACACATAATTAGGCCTACATTTTAAACTATTTAAAAAAAAGATCTACAATTTATAGCCGATTTATAAAATAATTTACAATTTTTGTATTTATTTTTACTTGCTTATTATTATTATTAACAAACAAACAATTCTTTACTGACAATAGAGTGCATTTTGTTAGACTGATTCAAATAACAAAAGTTATAGTTGTTGAATTTGTTACACCAGTAGGTGACAAGTGACAAATCTTCAGTATTAACTCTTCAATGACTCCTTCAACCGATTCACTCAGGAACAAAACTCAACAATCATGTGTTGCTTGGAGATGCGCGACTAATTCTGCGCCGGCTTCGTTTGGAAAAAATAGCCTAGATCTTGTTTAAAATGTATGTTACTCAATTTAACGTCTTTTCTAGCGAGCTGCAATATCCAACTTATTTTTCAACGCGGAAGCCGTTCTGTGTATGTGCAAGATTTACGATTCATTAGCCGCTGTAGGGTAATAGCGAGAAGAATAAAAGTTCAGTAGACTGTAAAACTGTTTGCACTACAAACCACTTTGTTCATAATTAAGATAATACATTCAAATAATACGGTAAGATAGCCTACACCAGTTTGCAATAGCAAGCTGCAAAGCGAGCTGTTTTCTACATATACATCTATATCTATGGTTTTGTACATTTAGCTGAAAGCAGATGAGACCAGAAGCCTCGCACATAAAATTTACTCTGTGATTACAAATCTTTCTAGTGTGGTACTGCTTAATAGCTACATTGTACAGTAATTTATCCTTTAGTTATATATCATTAAATGGAAGTGCATTAAATTATTTTTTTATTAATTTAATTCATTTCATAATGAATTAAAGGGATAGTTCCCCCTCAAATGAAAATTCTCATCATTTACTTCCCTCATTTTACTCCAAACCTGTGTGACTTCCATTTACACAAAAGAAGATATGATGAACCACACAGGTTTGGTTACCACTGACTTCCACTGTATAGACAAACACCTAGACATTTCTCACAAAATATTTTTCTTGTTCCACAGAAGAAAGAAAATAGTTTAGAACGACTTTAAATGGTGAAGGGTTTTTCAACTATCCCTTTAAGCTGTCCGTCAGCACATTTGCAAAATATAATTAACACAGGGCTGTTTTATGCTACATGTATTTGAGGGCAATTTTCACCAGCAATTATCTATAACATGAAGTATAATATAGTTTAGTAAAAAAAAATGTACAACACAGTTAAACTCATACAGCACAGAAATAATTCATTAGTCAAAGAAAAAGATATTTCTGGCTGTCAGTGGCTTACCTTGCAACAGCTGTGGTGTCCATCCTTTACTCTATTCTCTAGTTCTGTTTCCTCCTTGATTTTTATAGCTATATCTACTTTGTTCCCCTTTTAGTACAATTCGTCTCTGCGTGCATATGTCTCATTTCTGTTTTGTCAAATATACCATCCAGCCACGCCTCCACAGTCTCCTTTAACCTCGTAACTGGTACTGATGTTTTACCACAACACGTTATGTGTGCGTGTGCTTAAGATGTCTGCGATCAAATGTGAGGTCACTGTGAGCCAACTCTGTTGCACCATCCTGGAAGAAACTTACACAGTAACGGTATTTTGCCAGTAGATATGGAGAAAGAAAGACAAGTTTGCCAATGTCTTGCTGTTCTTTTACTTTGCTGATTAAGTTGTCAATAATTAGGTTTTTGTCACTTGTGGAAAGCAGCTTGACTAATCAAATTCTAAATTTATAACATCCTTTAAATCACTGATTGTTCCGTATGTACATCTTTTTTTATATAACAAGTCATAAAGATTATAAATAAACAATTATAACAACCACCACCTTCGCTGAAACATAACTGTCAGTTTGTTTTTTAAATGAAGGTTTATGACAGCAGCACAATATCCCTAGACAAAGAACAAAGTGTTTACACAGTAGACACCAAAATATACAAGCAGCTTGACTGATAAATTGTACATATTGAATCACAGCAATATTGCCTGTTTATTAGTGTATAAAGTTTCTTATATGAATTAAGCAGATCAGTGGCAGGAAAGCCTGACATTCTGAACTTTCAAGTGAAGCTGTACAGATATTAAATCTCTAAATCATGATGGCACAGCTGTATTTGCTCAAGATCAGCTCCAGATAAGCATGAATTACAACTAAATCAGCCTAACTGAGATAAATAGGCAGACATTTAAATTTGAGCATTTAGCAGACGCTTTTATTCAAAGCGATTTACAACAGAGAAGCAAAAGTAATTCATCAAAGTATGTTCTAAGAATGTTTTGCTGACATTTAAGTTATGAAAACATTATTTCTAAATGTTCTATGACGTCCTGTTTTTGAAATGTTTTAAAATAGTACAGAATAGTACAGCTAAAAATTGATTCAGCTTGTAATTCTGATAATTCCAAAATGACATGAACACATTTGTGACTGGTGTTTTGTGAGTTACACCAGAGGCGGTTTTGTGCAAAAAAAGACTTTTTATGCTTGAGAAGCATGTTATTGGGCTGACATGGCAAATTTGTTCAGTTCACAAAGTCATCTTACAAAGACCCATTTATTGCCTATTACTTTGGACAGAAATCTAAATCTGCAATGTTTTAAAGGAAATTAATTTTGTAAATCATTCACGGAGACTAGACATGCTGTGCTATTTGGGATGCCAGTTATTATTTGTGTTATCATTGAGTCAGGATTTACCTGCCTCTAATAATCAATAATATAATAAACTCAACCCTTACCTGCTCAAACAGACTATCCTGCCTCCAAGACAAATGAAAATGGATTTTAAAGAGGAAATAGAATAGACTATTAAAAATGTATTGGTTTTGAGCATTAATATTAAAATAATATAGTAACATTTTAGTTAAGTACCGTCTGTTTCACAAAGTCACATTTTGATTGATGCATGTTTGTCACATTAACTTACATTATGGGCTACACTGAAAAATAATAGAAAATGTACTGGTAATTTTCAGCCAGTTAAACATTATCCTTTAATTTTAAGTTAGTGCGAAATTCAAAATAAGGCAAGACACCTGTTAAAATAAATCAATACGGAACATTCCTTCATATCAATACTGTAAAGTATGATTTTTTTAAGAGTAGCCTATATATAATTGGTCATAGTTAGTGATTATTTCACTCTGTTGTTATTGTTTGTCACTGGTTACAGTGCAGGCACTAAATAAGCGTGCTATAAAGCAGATACATTATATTTAGTGGCGGTATCATGGTAACTTGTCTGGATTCATTGTAAACCTGTTGGAATTTTGTATCTAAGACATGTTCATGATCTAAAACGTGTTAATATCATGAATATTGAGCCAAATGTGCAAATATGTTGGTCTAGGCACATTTTTGTTTTATGTAAGATTATTACTCAATGCTCTACAAGGCGCAACGAGTAAAGACAGGGTTGCTCATGCCCGACAAATGCATAAATGGATCACTTCAACATAGGAAGTGGATACTAGGATATATTATAATGCTTTGCGTTGCATCACCCCCCCCCCCCCCCTTCATTATTTCAGATGCCCCTCTTCAGTGTCGCACTGCCGACTCTGACTAGACTTTATGCTAACAGACTATGGCAAGCCATTTTAACATTTAGTCTATTAGTATAATCTAGTATCTAATTTAATGCTATAGTACTTTATTTTTTAGATACTAGTATCTTTTCCATTAAGTACTAGTACTTATTCATTAGATACTAGTTCTTATTTATTAGATACTAGTACTTATTCCAATAGTGACTAGTATTTACTTATACTCTTCTTGTTAAGACAAAATAGAACTAGTTCTTATTTTTTAGTTACTAGTAACTTTTTAGACCAGAGATATCCTGAACTTAATACTTAATACTAGTACTTTTAAAATTAGCATTTCTGCCCAGTATGCTAATCGTATGTTGCATATTAATGAACCAGCAACATATAGGAGAGAGATTAGACAAGAAACGGAAAGGAGATGAATGTACTTTTTTGTAGAAACCACATAGAAAGGAAACAATCATTTGCACACAAGCACATAGAAAACCTATTTTGTCAGTTTTGTAAACACTTTAATTACATAAACATAGTAGTCTAATGTGTTTGTTGGTCATCGAGTGACCTCTAGTGGCAGGATGGACATAAGATACCAATTTTATTAACTGTTATTTTCCTCTTTTTCCTCTAGTAAAAACAATAAATATCATATCAGGACTGTACGTTAATGTTTTTGCATATAGCACTGGTGCTACAGACACTGAATGTTTTTACATTAATGTTCTGTACAGGGCACACAAAATCTGAACCTTATGGTTTTCAGACAAACATTTTCTTTATTTGGAAAAAAGGCCAAACTTTATTAATAATAATAATTAAAAAAACAAAACAGGTTTTCTGTATGTGTAGGGCTGCACGATTTGGTCAAAACAAATGTTTTTATATACCAATAAATAAAAACATTAAACAAAATAAGGAATATTACTTTTGTAATAACACTATTTCACTATAATATATAAAACTGAGTATTTAACAATAAATATAATAATAAATATAACTGCAAGAAAAGGGAAAACAAAATCACACTTAGCTACAGGATTTGCAAATGTTTACCTCAAAGTTCTTAATTATTTTTGCTATTTTTACTCGTCATTTTGTGAGCAATAACGAATACTCAATTCATGTAATTTCTTCTCATTCATACTCTTCGCCGGAGGGCTCCCTCACGAAACTCCACTAGTGAGACTCACTTCCAGGAAATCCCCCATATGGACAAAGACATTCAGCTTTCATTGTTTATGTAGCCTAGTAGCTACATAACATGCAGATAGACGTTTTAATGATGAAGCATAAAGAAAATAAACAATGATTGTGACAATATATGGTTTTATCTATGTTCTTCAAGCCATCTCGGGTATTTTTATAAGAATAAAGTATATTTAAAATGCAATGCTAATTGACATAGCCTTTATCGCTGTAATAATATAAAGTGACATGATTTCTGCCTCATTCTGTTTAATGAAACCATGTCAGATCACAAAAAGAACTTATTTCAAACGCTCGACTGATGTTATGATGTGAATTTGTAGTAAAACATGTCAATATACTTTTGTTGGACAACAGGTTTGTAATCTTTTCTTTGTGTTTTTATGGTAACCAATTAGCAAGGTAGGCTAACATACAAAGCCATTTAGCCCTACTTAACAATCAAATTAATTTAGCATATTAATGTATTGTATTACCATGTGGACTCTGATTGGACGGTTGAGAGGTACTCATGTTAATGTAATGACTTGTTTGAATTAAGATATCTCCAAATACATTCTTACTAGTTCTTTATGAGGTTGAAGATATCTCCAAATGAACAGGTAGTGGTAGTTATTCTGTTTGTGATATCATCTTGTAATTTCTGTCTAGTAAGTATTGCAATAGTGACTAGTATATATTTAAATATTACTAGTAAGCATTCTAATACATACATAGTATACATACAATACATAGTAAGATACTAGTACTTATGTTTTAGATACTGGTACCTATTTGATAGATACTAGTAGTTATTCATTAGGTACTAGTACTTATTTATTATACACTAGTATCTTTTGTGATTACTACTAGTAATAATTCTTATCTTACTAGTCAGATATGCTTTTTTACTCGTCTTATGTTATGACTATTCCAAATGGCTACAGTAGAGTTCAATTACAAAATTTACTAGTAAAATAAAAAATCTTACTAGTAACATTTCGAATAAGTACTAGTATCTAATAAATGTGTACTAGTATCTATTGAATAAGTACTAGTATCTAATGAATAAGTACTAGTACCTAATGGATAAGTACTAGTGTCTGTACATTTTTGTATATTTGTACATTATTTATTTTATTTTAATTTTTTATTATCTGTGTCCTGTCCTGTTGCTGTCATTCTGCCGTACTGTGGGGCTACTGTCACTAAAACAAATTCCTCGTATGTGCAAACATACCTGGCAATAAAGCTAATTCTGATTCTGATTCTATTTAATAGGTACTAGTATCTAATGAATAAGTACTAGTACCTAATAAATAAGTACTAGTATCTAATGAATAAGTACTAGTACCTAATAAATAAGCATTAGTATCTAAAGAAAACATACTAGTATCTACTGATTAAGTACTAGTATCTAATGAATAAGTACTAGTAACTTTATAAAAGACATTAGTACCTAAAGAATAAGCACTAGTACTTAATGAAAAAGATACTAGTATTTAAAAAAAGTACCAGTAACGTTAATTTAGATACTAGTGGCTTATAGATTAAATGTTAATACGGCTTGCCATACTAGTACGGTTTATAGATTAAATGTTAAAACGGCTTGCCATAAACAGACTTTACGCTGAAGTCCTGCTGCATTACTATCAGTGTCTTATTAGTGCCAGTGAAGTGTGTGGTTTACGTTATGTACTCATTACACGCTTTACGTGTGCTCACATCGCCCCCTGTTGGAGAGATTTGTTACAGAAAAAGCCATAAAAGAACAGTGTTTTGATTTAATTATTCTGATAAAAGCCATGGCATATCATTACACTTACATGACACAATACACAAACTACATATAGCCAAGAATTGTGTGACATAAAAATAAAGTTAAATTTAAAGAAATCAATTCGTCATCAGAAATGACACACCACTTCCACCAATCACCCCACACTCTTAAGCCTATGCACTTACACACACACACACACACACACACACACACAATCTCTGTATACTTCTATTCTCTGGTTTCCTAATCTAGTTGTCTAATAAATCTACCATTGTGTACTACAACGATTGTTGGATTGTTGCTTTGTTCCTCGTGTAAGTTGCTTTGGATAAAAGCATCTGCTTAATGTGTAAATGCAAATGTAAGGTGATCACAAAGAAAGAAATCAGTTGAAATTTTCAAGTAATTATGGTATATAACTTTTTTTTTAAAGAAATGTGCAACTGCTAAATGAAAAAAAAAAAAAAGAAAATTTGCCTGGGCCAACATTTATTCTTGCTGTTAACATGCTGATTTAGAAAGAGAAAAACAAAAGGATTCTACTAATGGACTGAGCTAAGTGCTTTGTTAACAAATGTTAAACATAATATTTACACCCCTGAGTGAAGTCAGTGCAGCAGTTCTTTGACTGTGTTTGCATTGATGCTCATTTCTGACTGTGCAGCGCATCCAAAGCAGCAATGAAGTAAAATCTCCGAACAAGCAGGGAAAGATTATGCTGCCTGTTTTTCATATGATCCATGGAATATGACATACCTCACACTGCAGAGACACAAAAACAAAAATATAGTTGTGAGATTAAACAAGAAAGGGTTACTTTTTACTTTACTTTTTATATATGCAAAGTGTGTTTAATGCATTTTATGGTGTGCAGTAATAAAAATATGACTTATTTTTGGTTATGTAAAATGTATGCAGATTTGTATATCTGTATTATGTATCAAAATATCTGAGCAAGTGGCATTTATTTTTTAAAACAAGTAAACCCTTTTCCAAGACATTTAATTAAATGAACTGGTAACACTTTACACAGTACCACCGCTCCCTATAAGCAGAGTACGCAGTTTGCGTAGGGCACAAACTCCCAGGGGGGCACCATCCCAGTCAGGGCCGTCATGCACTCATGATTTTTGAGGGGGCACATGGGGGGAGGGGGCCATGCTTGCCATGTGACACACAGCAGCCACGATAGCACTGTATAACTGATATTGTAACGGGGCGAACGAGACGAGAGACGTGCGGATCCATTTGCAAGCTTTATTATACAAAGACGTGGTCAAAACACAGGCAGGGTCAAAACACCAGCAAACATCAGCAATAGTCCAAGTGAAGCACAAACAGAGTCAGAATGGCGAGACAACGGTAGATCCAGGAAACAGACTAGAAAATCAGAAACAGGTTCCTTATCGCAGCTAAAACTAGGAGAGTAATAAACGCAGAAGAACAATACTGGAACTAAACAGAAACACAGAATGGCTCGGTAAGGCAGCTAACACTAGGAGAGTGCTATACGCAGAACAATACTCGGCGATCTGTGAAAGGAAGTCCATGGTTTATGTAGGGTGTGTAATTGTGTGATAGATCTCAGGTGTGAGTGCGTGATTAGTAAAATGGCTGCTGGGAAATGTAGTATGGGGTAAATGTGAAACAGTCTGTGCAATCTGAGAATCAATGTGATGAAGGAGTGACCTCTGGTGGCGAGCGAATGGAAGTCCATGGACCTGATTCATGACAGATATAGGCTTATGTTTCATTTATTTTTTTAATTTTATTAAAAATATTTCCAAACGTGTTAACTATATCAGGAAATATCTTGATTCTCAAATATGTGTAAGTAAATGCGTTTTGCACCTTTAGAGATTGTTATTTGATCAATAAATGGTGATGGGCAAAGTAGACTATATAGTGTAATCTATTCACTACACATAAAAACCCCACTTTTTACTTAAGTACCAGATATGGGTGTCATGCCATAAAATATTTTTTAATACGACTGACTTTGTATTTAATGTGAATTTAATAACAATATTGTAAGTTACTAATTATAACACTTTCATTTTACAGAGAGCAAAGAACATTTACATTATCAAAGAACATTTTCATTCAGTCTAACCGGAGTTCAGGCACTCTCAAAAACTCCCATTAAAATCACTGAAGATGTTTACACTGTGAAATTAATATCTTAACTTACATTCATTAGCACATCTGCACTTTGTTGTTTCTGATGGGAGAATTCGCAAGATAATTCAGTCAGCCAGCAAGTGAACAAAACACAGCGTTTCAGCAATGACTCATCTGAACGTCTCTGATTGGCCATTGTATTCATAAGCTCAACAGAATCGTGTGTGATTGGTTATGATGCAGCACTGAACAAACGCGTCTGACTCTGGCTCAGCACCAGCCAGCGAATGCAGATTTGAATTTAGCAGCTGATGCTGTGCCGCACTGAACGATCTAATCACACCGTTATGTGATTGTATCAAATATAAAAAATATTATTTGTCCATTTTTTGTCTTTTGGAAATTGCATTCAAAATCCACTTGGCTCAGAAATCTGAGGGGACACAGGCCCTATCACTTTGAATGGGCATGACGCCTATGATCCCTGTTGCTCAAAAAAATAAAAACGTAATGAGCTATTCCCGCATCCGCGTGACCGCTTGCACACCTCATGTCAGGTGTGGGTGAAGGGATAGAGCGAGGACTCAATTGCAGGAGGCAAAAGGGCTTTATTAATACAAAAAAAACCAACAAAAAGTACCCCGTAGGCAGCAAGACAAGACAAGGCAACAAACAGGGTAACATCGACGACGAACCGGCACAGGATTGCAAACACAAGGAGATTATAAAGGGAGCAAATGAGGAGGGTAACAGGTGGGGCAAATTAACCAATAATCAGGATACGAGGTGGGTGGGGTCAAGACAATTGACATGACACACAAAACAAAAACACAAGCACATGGCCAGCAACAAGAAAAAGCATGCGGCCGAAACTGAACCGCGTGCCGAACAAAACACACATACACAGAGGACAGAGGAGCGCACGGCCCGAGCGAACTCGAAATCGCACGCTCCCACAGCAAGAACAAACCTGGAGCATGAGTGTCCGAACCCCGACACGAAACCAGAACTGAGCCTGAACAAGACAGGAGTGCCGGGATCCGAACACCACGCCCCAACATGAAACAGAGCGAAGTGACAGAACCCTGACACCTTATGTTTGCGGCTGAATGCAAATGATCATAATTGATAGTCAACTATGTCCGTGAAAAGACATCAGCAATCCGGTGCCAAGAAAAGAAGAAGAAGAAGAAAAAAAAAAGATGAAAATGAAGCCCGTACATCATTTTCAGGTAGGCTACATTTATAATCCTGTGAAACTTTTTTGGGTGTTGAGGTTAATAACGTGTTTTAATGTCGTTATATTTCACCACCACCAATGCAGCTAATATTCTCTCCAAGTTTCCATGTTCCCATGCGAAAGTTAGCCATGGTTTTAACACGAATAAAACCCACAATTTCATGGTCCTTGTAGCCATGGTAAACGCAAATTAACCATGGTTTTGTTACTTCAAATAATAATATACAAAGTATGAAGATAATATTTTTTGTGGTTATAAAAACAAACCTAAGCCAACAACATTAAATGACTTAAAATGCATAATATAAAAATGAGGCAACCCTGCTGAAAAAACAATAGAATATCACAGAAAAATCTAATACCATCACAAATAAATCACAAATACCATTACAAACATTACAAACCATCAACTTTTACAAAAAATGGTTTTCTGTAGTGTGTTTTGGGACATATTCCATTAGGATTTATTGGTTTTAACAAGCCACCAATAGAAGGTGATCAATTACCAGTAGAGACCCACAGGGTCCATTACAGTTTCCATTAAAACCAATGCAAGTCCCGTTATAACCAATAAAACTATTACAAATTTTGTGATGGTGTCTATTGTTTTTTTAACATTACATGTTATTACAAAGGCCTGGTCATTGCTGCTGTTACACTTACAGGACGATCATATCCTTGTTTAATAGGCTATTGACCAAACATTTAATTCAAATATCCACTTAATCTTCCATTTTTGGCCACCTTTTTGCTATAGATGACACAACCTCTATAATTTCTTCAACAAAAAACATGTGGACATCACAACCCTTACAAAAATTAACCATGGTTTTCATAGTAAAACTGCTTAATTTTCTTTCAAATCAAATCAATCAGACAACTGTATTACTGCCATAGGTAACTGTCTAGAGCTACAATTGTAATTTATAAATAATACAATTTAATTACCATTTATTTATTTATTTACTTTTATATTTTATTAAAGTTCTATTTTGACTCCTATAGTAGTTTTTTATTTTTATTTCCATAATATTTGAGGGAGGGGGCTCAACAATACAATCCTGCTTAGGGCACCCATTTGGCCAATAGCGGCCCTGACTTTACAACAAGGCTGTATTAGTTATTGTACAACTGTCCATTAAATCCATTAGATCCATTAAATTATATTAACAGATAAATGTTCACAAATGGAATCTTATTGTAAAGTGTTATTATCTTGAAAATAAAAACTTTATACACCCATTAACAATCACCGTCAATTAAAGGTGTGAAATAAGTTTTCTAAAAGTGCATTTGTATTTTTTTGTTTTTTACTGAAATGAATGTGTTTGAACTTACTGCTACAACGCTGTCTGTAATCTTTGCAGCAGTTTAAAATGCAGTTAGTATTGCAGTTGCAGCGAAAGCGACTGTTGTACTTCTCATTGCATCTCCCCCTACAGGAGGTTGAGGCTGCACATACAAATCATTTTGCGTTAGTCAAACAAGTATGCTCTATTAAGTGGGTATAGACTGTGTTAGGTGTTTGAGAGAGATTTTTTACTTAAGCTTGCAGAAGAGCATGAGGTCGGGGGGTTGAAGGCAACAAATCCTGGCAGGTTCTGACCAATTCTGTTGGTGATCCAAATCTGATATCGAGACACCCGGGTGTAAACACCAGGAGAGTTGGGATCAGCACAGCCATAACCCCAGCTGGTGATACCAGACTGAACCCACACTGAACACTGCCTGTTCACCATTGGACCACCAGAATCCCCCTACAGAGAGGGACAAGAGGAAAGAGAAATGAGATTCTTCTTCTTCTTATCAAGACAGCTCTCTCTACTCCAGCCTTTGCCCCACAGAATCAATACAGCCCATGAGTTTCATGTACAGAAAAGGAGTGTAATTTTAACAGTAAAAGGCTTTTAAAAAATGCTACAGTAAAAACCTGTATACAGTAAAAATTAAAATTACAGTTTTGTAAGGAAAAAATAAGTGCTCCAGAAGTGATGTCCAGAATTCCCTGTGTGACACTTTCTCTGTTTTTTTCGTTGAAATAACTGTTTCGTCTTTGTTTTTGTTGTACATCAGGGTTTCATTTTACATCTTATGTTGTTAAATAAATATTTATTGCAGTATTTTCGAGTTACCTTAATGGTGTTTTGTATTTCACCTGTGGTGTTTTGGTGGTTGTCAGTGTGTTATAAAGGTACAAAACAAATTTTAGTTCTTTTTTGGTAACAGTGTGTATGTTTACACTACTGGAGCTACTTAATTTTAAGCATTTATCCTAAATAGACAATGTGAATGCAAAAAATTATAAAATATAATTGTTGTACCTGGCAGGTGTCTTTGCCTCCCTGTGTTAAACCAGCACACATCATGTTGCTGGTAACAGATCCAGAACCCAGCAAAACATTACATTGGACATTGTCCACCACTGGAACCATAGTTTCCTGCAGGATCCCAGGGGAAGGTAAACTCTCTGAACACCAAAGCACACACACAACCTTCTATTAGTGATGTTAGGAGTAGATATATACTTAAATGAATGGGTTGGGTTTGTATGTGTTTGCACCTCCAGCTTGAACGTCTCCCCAGCCTGTGATCCAGCTGCTGGTGCCAGAAATGAAGGCACTGTTCTGGGCCGCCAGACACACAGGTTTAATATAGTCATTAAAGGTGACTGTGGCAGACAGTCGGAGCAGAGCGATGTCATTGTTGTTTGTGTTGCTGTCATAAGAGGGGTGAACGATTATCGTTCTCACATTTCTACTGATTTCATGGGTATTGACTCCTTGCTGTGTCCTCCTTCCCAAATACACAAGCAGACTGGATGTGCTGACACTGAAAACAATCAGAGAATGTGAACATGAGAAAAGGAAGGAAATAGAAACAACAAAACACAACTAACAACAAAAGACAGCTAAGTACTTTGTTTTTTTAACAAATTGAAACCTAAATGTCTTTGAATGCCAAAGGTTTTCACATCGCATTCACATGTCAAACATAGCAAAATATCTTAAGACATCACGACAACCTTTCTTTCTTTCATTCTTTTTACCTTTCAAAACAAAATAGGTGCATATGTGTGTTTAGATGAATCTTACTCAGGTAAACAATGAGCTGCTGTCAGCACCCATTCATTGTTGATAAGGGAGCCTCCACAAAAATGACCTCCATAGAGACTGCTGTGCAGACTGACCTGCCACGGCCACGACCCATCGGGTGCATTCACGCCACCCACAATACGAGTGTTTAGAGGAGCCTGTCCACAAACTATGAGAAAGAGAGATTGTTCACAGAAGTATTTCTACATAAACTATTTGACTTGATGCTGATGTCTTTAGAATGAGAGGAGCTCTTACCATTCAACTGAGAAAGTGAACCTGCAAGGGCAGAAATAAAGTGCACATTAGAACAATTTCATCTTCGTGTTTGCCTTAATAATGACCCTGCCAGAGTTCACTACATTGATAATGGTAGATTTGTTGTACCATTAACTTGTGGGACTGAAAATGTGGAAAACATTTCTGGGCAAACCGGTTTAATTACGACGCACAATTTGCAAAACTAGCAGCTTTCTTTTCCCTAAACATTCAACTATGACATTGGCCCCATTTCCTGCAAGTACATTCCACATGACTAGCAGGTGTGACTCACAATGTAAAACATTTATAGGCTTCTGTAACAGTAAAAAGAATGTGATCTAGAAAGATTATTTACATAGATTATCTCACAGGATCATTACAATTCAGAAATCTGTGTGTTATGTAAGAATAGTTCTTGTGAACCTGGATGTATATGTAATTTAACTATTTATTTAAACAGTGGTTTCAATCTGTTAAATTCAGTTAACAAGTTTGTTGGTGGGTGTTTTTCATCAATGCAGCGTTGGTGAGCATTAGGCTTTTTTCAAAAGATTAAAAATCTTAATTGTTCCAAACTTTTGACCAGTAATGTATTTCAGACATCAGACAGGCTATCACAGCAATGTTTCTTCACATGCATCATGCAGATACAAGAACCGACTCAAAAGAGTAATTTATTTGTGAATCGGATTACACAGCAACCTGTTTAGTCTGATTGATAAACAAAGACTCACTAACCCAGGAGTTACCCGTCAACTTAATCATTCATATGAATCTACATATCAACTCCAAGTTTTATATCAATGCGTTATTATTTTAACAAAGCCCTTAGACTGCTCTTATGCGCTGTGCCACAAAAAAAAAAAAAAAAAATATATATATATATATATATATTCTCTCTTGTCTATATAATGTCTTTGTTCCTGGTTATCCACTCTTTAAAAGATGTACCATGAGAACTTACCTTTAGTACACATGAGCAGGGTCAAAGTGACACACGTTAATCTCCACATCTTCACACAGTCTAATGCTAGCAGAATGGATGCTGCTGGTAATCTGGTTCACTGTGCCTCTTAAAATCCCTTTTATATAGTTTAAAAGCTTCTCATGTTGCTCTTCTCGTCAGTCACTCACCTGCT
The DNA here is from genome assembly GCF_936440315.1 of Barbus barbus. Lineage (NCBI taxonomy): Eukaryota > Metazoa > Chordata > Actinopteri > Cypriniformes > Cyprinidae > Barbus > Barbus barbus. The sequence goes on along the minus strand of NC_136741.1, from coordinate 22,273,615 downwards.
AACCTCTTTTCTCTTTATGCTCCTCCTCCATTTTTTTGTTATCCATTTTCATTCTTCGCATATTCTTTAGTAAGCACAGCTGTCAAACACGTATCCACTACACTAAGAACATGTTTTCACAATTTGTGCTTCTTGTTATGGTTTGGTAATGAATCGCTGGAATATTTGTGCAGTCATGATAAATGCAAATATCTGAGGTCATTGTCAAAAAAGTCAGAGACATTTTTTTGTAATATATTAAACTGATAACTTTGTGCTTATTTGATATTATTTTGTATTTGGTCATTTTAATTTATTTATTTATTTTTAGAAGAATTTCAAACTGGCCCAACGAGTTAATTTTGAAGATTTTTTTTTTTTTTTTTTTGCGTTTAGCGTTTTGCCTTTATTTAGAAAGGACAGCGTAATGACAGGAAGTGAACTGGGGGGGTCGGGAATGGCAGATGAAATTTAAACTTAAATGATGTCTTTTCACAGTGCATTGGGATTCAAGCAAATATCTTAAGATATCATGACAACACTTTCTATTTTTCTTTTAGTTTGTCTGTCTTCTTTGCTTGATTTATTTCTTGTAATGAATAAAGGAAAAACATTACACATAAAAGGTATGACGATAATAATACCCTTTACACACAAAGACAGACAATGGACCGTGGAGATGATGATTAGGTATGACAACTTATTGTTGTCATATCAGCAACAACCACAGGGGGAGTCGTCATGTGACAGACAGCAGCCACAACAGCATATGTTTTATTTATTTTTCCTTTTAAATCGAAATGCATGAACTATATCATGAAATATCTTGATTCTCAGATTTATAGATTATATTAGTTGATCTAGTGGGCGATGGTCAAAGTAACCTAATAATGTAATCTATTAACTATGAATAAAAACCTGTTTACTTAATTAACAGATATGGGTATCATGCCATAACATATTTTAATACGACTGCCTTTATATTTAATGTGAATTTAACAATGAAAGTTAATGTGAATATAAACATTGTAAATTAAGCTACTAATCATAACACTTTCATTGCACAGAAAGAGAGCAAAGAACATTTTCACTGACGGTCTAGAGTTCAAGCACTCTCAAAAATTAAAATTACTGAAGCTGTTTACACTATGAAATTAATATCTTACATATTCGTACACACATTTGCACTTTGTTGTTTCTGATGAGAGAATTCGCCAGAAAGAGTTATTCAGTCAAGGAGCGAGTGAAGAAAACACCGGCATTTCAGCGATGACTCATCTGAGCGCCTCTGATTGGTCGTTGCATTCTTAAGCTCAACAGCATCGTGTGTCATACTGTCTGTGTATCTATCTGCGAAAGCAGATTTGAATTTAGCAGCTGATGATATGACATGCTGAATGATCTAATCACGCCGGTGTGATTGTATTAAATATAGAAAAAAATACTCGGCTATTTTTTTGTCTTTTGGAAGCTGCATTCAAAATCCACTTGGCTCAAAAATGACTTTGAATAGTCATGACGCCTCTGGCCACAATTATAAATTCCATACACAGGACAGGTGAGTCAGTGTGTGTGTGTTTTTCTTACTTGAACAAATAATAAAATATCAAGTTGGCTTCTATACTGCCAATCTCATTTATAATAATAATATAATTTAAGTCAGCCAAAGAAACTTAAGATGTAAATCTTGCAATGTTTCTTTAACACAGGGACATCAATTTTGTGCTTAAGAATATTTGACAGATTTATATTGTTCATATGTTTGACCTTTACAGTGTCTAGGATCTATTTGATGTGATTGTTTAGTGGCTGTGTAGGCGTGATGGCTCTTAGGCTTCGCTCCACTTCTCTCACCTCTAATGTCGCAACATCACAGATCTAAAGATCCGGCAAAATAAAGAATACAGAAACCTGAAAGTTGGCCTTAGAATACGCGTTTTGTCAGCCTAACATCTTTAAATTTGCTCATTAATCAGAGACCAGAAGGCGTCAAAGCCGACTAGAACACTAAATATAGGACACACCAAACAGAGAATTACTTGTTGTTTGTGAATCAGATCAACCTTTAAGTTCTTTAACTAGTTGCTTATTAGCATGGCTATTATTAACATATTGGCTGTTTATTAGTACTTATAAAGCACATATTCTGCATGAACATATTCTACATCCCTAATCCTACCCAATACCTAAACTATTAAACTATTAATAATTAATTTGAACTATTAATAAGCATCAAATTATGAGTTTATTGAGGCAAAAGTCATATTTAGTAGTTTGTTAATAGCAAGGATTGGGCCTTAAAGGGGACCTATTATGCAAAAATCACTTTTATAAGCTGTTTGAACACAGTCGTGTGGCCGCAGTGTGTGAAAACAACCAGACTATAATGTTAAAAATACACCAACTCATTTTTTTTAATAAAATCAATAAATCATGAACCATCTCTCCAAACGAGCTGTTTCAGATTCTCCCTCTGTTCACGTCACCGAGGGGAAAAAGTCCCGCCCATTTGTGACGCTCTCTGCCCTATTAGCATAAACACAGCCCTGAGTGAGGAGCTGCGGTCCGACATTACTGGAGATAAATACAATGTCAGTGCCAAAGAGGCTTTACAAGTGTTGTATTTTGGGATGCATTAACGAACATACGAGTCACCATAATCTTCCCCATCTGAGCTGAGAACACTGTGGTTAAATTTAATTTTCGAAGGAAATATATCGGACAAAATCAGTCACGCCCCCTAAATGTTTAGTAATCAATACCAACGCTTCGTGCGTGAACGTCAGCTCCAGACAAAGTAAGTATATGTTTTCCAAATTGCCTTTCTGAAAGAGCGTCTTGGCACTCTGTAAGGCTAATTGCTAAAGCTATCATCGTCTCTGCCTGTTTTCACTGATGCTGCCTTCAAGTGCTACCAGAATGATCTTAAATAGGAATGTGGTAACGTTAGTTAAAAGTTGCATATGAAAGCAATGTGAGTCTATCGCTTTAAGTTGTCAAGCTCATAATCAGAAGTGAGACTTATAAAGTTTGCGATAGCATGACGCCAGCACTGTTGTTATTTTTATCCCGCCATGCTGCTGTCTGTGTAATTCATAAACGCGAATTTATTATGCACAGTATAATCAGATGACTGACTTTGAAACCGAGTACATATACTGTAAAGATAACAGGCTTGTATTGATAGTGGAATGTTTATTTGCAAAGGCTAGCGCTGCTAATGCCGGAGCTTGAGCTCTTGAAGCTCCGCCCTCTTCTCCGAGAGCACCAGCTCATTCGCATTTAAAGCAACATACTCAAATTCAGCGCGTTTTGGCTCATACCCTAAAAGTGGCAATTTTAACAAGCTATAAAAATTTATCTGTGGGGTATTTTGAGCTAAAACTTCACATAAACGCTCTGGGGACATCAGAGACTTATTTTACATCTTGTAAAAAGGGGCATAATAGGTCCTTTTTAAAATAAAGTGAGACCACAGATAATAATTAATTATGAATTCCAATATATTCCTATATATTGTTTTTCTGATCATTATGCCACTATTGATTTTGACATGACCAGTTTTATCAGTTAACTGTTATTACCGTTACTGTTATAAAAATATAAAATTGTATGATGCCTGAATAAAATGGCCAGTTACATCAGACCATCATTGTTGCCACCGAAATATGTGGTTTGTGCTACATTATGCAGTATACTTCTGTTGGATAGATTTATTACAGGAAAAGCTATTAAAAGACAGACAATGCAATGAAGTATTGTGTGACAAAAAAATTTAAGAAGTGCCTTATTTGTCAGCAGAAATCACAAATGAGAAAATCAATTTTAATTATTAGATAATTATATGACATTTTTTATATAAGAAAAATGCAAATGTTAAATGAAGGGGGAAAAGTTGCCTGTGCCTGCAATTACATGCTAGAGCTAGAAAGAGAAAAACAAAAGAGACAAGGATTCTACTAATAGAGTGAGGTAAGTGCTGTTGTGAAACATACGTTGAACATGAAAAATATGCATTTACACCCCTGAGTATGAGTCTGTGCAGCAGCTCTTTGACTGTGTTCATTTCTGACTGTGCAACACATCCAAAGCGGCACTCAAGTCAAATCTCCTCTCCGAACAAGTAGATACAAATCATTCAATTTAGGTTCTAGTGATGTGATTATAAGCCTGTGATCATATGTAATCCATGGAAGTATGACATACCTCACTCTGCAAAGACACAAAAACAAAAATATAAGTCATCAACAACAGTTACTTTTGGTGTTTACTTTTTGGACATGCAATGTTTAATTTACTTAGTATAGCTATGAGTGCAGTACTTAAAAATTAGGTATTGGGTATGTAATATATATGCAGATCTGAATGTCTGCATCATTTATCAAAATATCAAAGCAAGTGGCATTTATTTTAAAGAAACACTTTTCAAGTAACACATTTCACAAAAAGAACTGGTAACACGTTAAAAACATTGACTTAATACATCCATTAACAATCACTTTTAGACAATTAAACAGAGAGAAATGACTAGCATCATTTGTTTGCAGATGCCAAATAATGTGATATTTGTTTCTAATGCAACAACATTTTTAAGTGTGAATTAAGTATTACTGAAATGAATGTGTTTGAACTTACTGGCACAAAGCGTTCTGTAATCTTTGCAGCAGTTTATACTGCAGTTAGTATTGCAGTTGCAGCTAAAGTGACTGTTGTACTTCTCATTGCATCTCCCCCTACAGGAAGTTGAGGCTGCACATACAAACAAGCATTAGTCAAACAAGTATGCTCTCTTAAGTGGGTATATATGGAGTGAATCTTGTGCCAATATTCATCAAACAAATTCAGCGTTTTGCAAATAAACACAATCTGCTTTGCAAAGAAAAACTCGACTTTCAAACAAACGCAGAGTTATTTGCAAATACAAAACTCTATTTGAGAGAAAATGCAGCGGTATGGACAAATATATGTATTGTGTGTTACAACTGTGAGAATCATTTGCCTTTTTATGAGGAAACTTGGCTTGATCTTCTCACAAATGCGTGCAGGCAGATTTTCTCTCAAATGCATGCAGGCTGATTTTCTCACAAATGCGTGCAGGCTGATTTTCTCACAAATGCAATTGAGCAACTTCCTTTTCCAAAAACAGCAGATGGCACTGTTGATCAATTTACACTAGTCTCCCGAGACCCGAAACACCTGTTTAACTTTTTAGGGAATACAGCAGACCAGCATGAGTGGGAAAATAGCGTAGTAGCGTTAGTTCTGGCAGGTCACGTTAGTCAAGCTTGCATCAGCTGACTCTCAGCTGATTCACGTCTACTTATAGGAATACGACACCGATCTCAGCTTTCCTATATAAGGTCCTTCAGTATTATCAGCAGCTTTTGCGTTGCTCAATAGCTAATGACCCTCCTCCATCCCCAACTCCTCCTCTCATCCAGTACAATTTGGCCTTCTGATTCTCTTTTGAATCAGGCTAATTTCTAAAATGTGTACATTAAGTTATTGAACATTAATGATATCTGCAATACATTTATGTTTGTTCTGTTCTGTTTCCCTTGGGGGGATTATGGCTGTTCTTGCCCAGAACAGAACCATACCGCCAATCCAAACTGTATGCTGATTGTCAATCATCTTTGACGATAGTGGTCCTGACAGAACAGGTGAGTTTCTGTCTTACTATATCTATAATTATACTTATTTTACTAAGCGACCCTACTACAATGTCAATGAAATTCACAAAAAGTGCTGTAAAGTTGTTAACATGATTGATTAGTTCAAAAATCAGTTGTGACATGGCTAAACATTTAACTAGGCAGTCTTTCCCTATAAAAACTGATCCATTCTCCGTGCCTCTTATCCACTATGTTGGATCGTGGGACATAGAACATATACATATGTTCATACAATTGTTCAACATTCAAAACAATGCAGGAGTATAACAATATATTGTGTCACAATATTTTGTAATACTAAAATGCAAATGTATTATGGATAGCGACAATACTGAGTACCAAAAATGAAAGATTAGACAATTTAATTTAGTATCAGATATAGTAATATCACCCAAGAGGTCATTAATTATTAATAAAAAATAATTGCGTTTGTTTGAAAGTCGAGTTTTTCTTTGCAAAGCAGATTGTGTTTATTTGCAAAACGCTGGATTTGTTTGATGAATATTGGCACAAGATTCGCTCCATAGTAGGTATACGTGGTGTAGGTGTTGGAGAGAGATTTTTTACTTAGGCTGGCAGAGGAGCATGAGGTCGGAGAGTTGAAGGCAACAAATCCTGGCAGGTTCTGACCAATTCTGTTGGTGATCCAACTCTGATATTGAGAAACCCGGGTGTAAACACCTGGAGAGTTGGGATCAGCACAGCCATAACCCCAGCTGGTGATACCAGACTGAACCCACACTGAACACTGCCTGCTCACCATTGGACCACCAGAATCCCCCTACAGAGAGGGACAAGAGGAAAGAGAAAGATGTTTTGTGTTACATCGTATGTTGTTAAATTAATGTTTATTGCATTATCTTAGTGTCATGTGTGTTACCGTGATAGTGTGCATAGTCACCTTCTAAATCACCGATTTGTTTTGTAGTGTACATTTACATTAGTAGAGCTACTTATATGGAGCTACATTTATCCTAAATAGACAATGTGAATGCAAAAAACTATACAGTAGATATTAAAGTGTATTATACAGTAGCTGTACATGTTCAGATTAAAAATGAGTTTGTTCGTTGTACCTGGCAGGTGTCTTTGCCTCCCTGTGTTAAACCAGCACACATCATGTTGGTGGTAACAGATCCGGAGCCCAAAAGAGTATTACACTGATCATTAGCCACCACTGGAACCATAGTCTCCTGCAGGATCCCAGGAGCAGGTAAACTCACTGAACACCAAAAACACACACAACCTTCTATTAGTGATGTTAGGAGTAAATGCATACGTGAATTAATGGGTTATCATGTGTTTGTACCTCCAGACTGAACGTCTCCCCAGCCTGTGATCCAGCTGCTGGTGCCAGAAGGGAAGACGCTGCTCTGGGCCGCCAGACACACAGGTTTAATATAGTCATTAAAGGTGACTGTGGCAGACAGTCGGAGCAGAGCGATGTCATTGTTGTTTGTGTTGCTGTCATAAGAGGGGTGAACGATTATCGTTCTCACATTTCTACTGATTTCATGGGTATTGACTCCTTGCTGTGTCCTCCTTCCCAAATACACACGCAGACTGGATGCACTGACACTGAAAACAATCAGAGAATGTAAACGTGAGAAAAGAGAGAGAGAAAAAAAAACATACACCAATAAAGTATTTTTTTATTTTGTAATATAGTAAAGTGATCAATTCTTCTTATTTGATATCACATGGTATTTTGGCATTTGGTAAAAAATTAATAAAAAATATGGAATTGAAACCTATACCTGTCTTTGCCACATGGCGTTTGGATGTCAATGACAAAATATCTTAAGACATGACAACATTTTATTCTTTCAGTCTTTTTACCAATTAAAAAAACCCAAGTGCATTCGTGTATTTAGGTGAATCTTACCCAGGTAAACAGTGAGCTGCTGTCAGCACCCATTCATTGTTGATGAGGGAGCCTCCGCAAAAATGACGTCCAGAAGTATGCAGACTGACCTGCCACGGCCACGACCCATCAGGTGCGTTCACACCACCCACAATACGGGTGTTTAGAGGAGCCTGTCCACAAACTATGAGAAAGAGAGATGGTTCACATAAGAATTTCGACATTTTTATTATTTGACTTGATTCTTATGTCTTTAGATGAAAGGAGCTCTTACCGTTCAACTGAGAAAGTGAACCTGCAAGGGCAGAAATAATGTGCACATTAGAACAATTTCATCTTAATTTTTCACTGAATAATGACCCTGTGATACATTATTGCATTAATAATGGTTAGTTAATAACTAACAGTTAACAAGTTAGTTGGTGGGCAACTTGGATTTTTTTTTCTTATGCCTCTGAAGGATCTTGTGAATACTGGAGTACTGGCTACTGAAGATTACACAGCAACCTATTTAGTCTGATTGATGAACAAATGATGCTTATCAGTCAGCTATTTGATAAAAGGTTTAAAATGACTCACCATCCCAGGAGTTACTGGTCAAGTGAATCATTCATATGAATCAACACATGATACTAAACTGCAAGTTTAATTTCAATGCATGATTATTTTAACAAAGCCCTTAGACTGTTCTTATGTACTGTGCCACATAGAAAGCAAAATATATTCTGTTTTTCTATATAATGTGTTTGTTTACAGTCATCCTCACTTTTATAGATGTACCATGAGACCTTACCTTTGGCGCACATGAGAAGGGTCAAAGTGACACACGTTAATCTCCACATCTTCACACAGTCCCTGTGTTCACGAGCAGATTGGATGCTGGTGTTTAATTTGGTCCTCTGAGACTTTTACAATCCCTTTTATATTGTTATATAAGCTTCTCAGGTTGCTATTCATGTCTGTCACTCACCTGCCCACCTCTTTTCTCTTAATTCTCCTCCTCCTTTTTTGCCAGCTTCTTTAAATTCTTTTTAGTATGCACAGCTGTCAAGCAAACGTACTTCACTGAGAACATTTTTCACAATTTGGCAAATAGTCATTGTTAATCAATTGCAGGTATGTTTGTAGGGTCATGATAAATGCAAACATTTGTGAGGTCATTGTTAGGAAAGTTGCATGTATTAAATTGTAGTAAATAGTAAATTGATAGCTTTTTTACTCATTTGATACTATGGTATTTGGATCTCTTTTTTTTCAGAATAAATGTGACCCTGGACCACAAAAAAAAGCAGTCTTAAATCGCTGGGGTATATTTGTAGCAATAGCCAAAAATACATTGTATGGTTCAAAATTATCAAAACATTTTTTTGCCAAAAATCATTAGGATATTAAGTAAAGATCATGTTCCATGAATATATTTTGTAAATTTCTAACCGAAAATATATCAAAACTAATAATATGCATTGCTAAGAACTTCATTTGGACAATTTTAAAGGTGATTTTCTCAATAGTTAGATTTTTTCAAATAGTTGTATCTCAGTCAAATATTGTCCTATCATAACAAACCATACATCAATGGAAAGTTTATTTATTCAGATGATGTATAAATCTCAGTTTTGAAAAATTTACACTTGAGACTGGTTTTGTGGCCACAAATTTAAACTGGACAAACAAGTTAATTTACAAGGAAAAAGAAAGAAAAAATGTGGAATGGCAAGTTCGAAACTTAAATGTTTTTAATGTCAAAAGTTTTCACATTGCATTTCATTGTCAAGCATGACAAATATCTTTGGCACCATGACAACTCTTTCCTTTTTTCAGTCCTTTTTTCTTTTAGTCTGACTGTCTTTCCTGCTTGCTTCATTTCTTGTAAAAAAAAAAAGAGAGCACATAATACATATATAGGGCATGATGAATATAATACCCTTTAGAAACCAAGACAGAGACAATGCGTTACGATAACTTACAGCCAAATTACTCATCATAAAAGCACAGGAGAGGCAAGTCAGTGTGTGAATTTATTTCTCATTTTATTAAAATTTTGGGAGTTTTACCTGAAGGCACAAAATTTTAATATTGAAAGACAATTGAAGTCAGCCAAAGATGAAACTCAAGCTGTAAAACTTGCAATGTATCTTTTGCATAGGGACGCCGCCAGTTAAGAATATTTGTGTTAGATTTACAGCATATTGTTCTTATGTTTGACCTTTACAATGTCTAGGATCTCTTTGAAGTTTTGAGTGATTATGATGATTGTTTAGTGGCTGTGTAGACGTGATCAGTCTGGCTCTCAGGCTCTCAAACAGAGAATTACTTATTGTTTGTGATCAACCTTTATTTAAGTTCTTTCTTCAAGGTCACAAGGACAAAACTGAATTTTAGCTTGATGACTTTACAGTCTTTTGGTCTCTTATGATAAGTTATTTTAAAATCTAGTTGTTCTGTCTTTTCAGTTCGCAAAGTTAGTGAAACATGGAAACAAATGCCTTTATGTTAACACACTGTGTGTGTGTACATTGTCCATATTTCAGAAGATCAAAGTGTCTGAGGTTCTTCTACACTAGTGCACTGTCATTTATCTGCATATAGCAGCACAAAGCAGTAATACAGTATTTATTCAAGCCACCAGGACTTTTAATTCTATTTCCAAAATGCATTGAAACTGCAAAAGATAAAAAATAAATAATAATAATAACATCTCAAAATCATCTTATATCACAGCAAACATCAAAAACACTTTGCCACTCATAAAACAGTGACTTTAATAACACCACTGTCCATAAAGTTATAATTGCAAGATGTATTTTTTTTTTTTACAAAATAGAGAAGGTGAGATCTAGTGGCTAAGGGCTGGTGATCAGAAGGCTGTTGGGTGAGCTCAGGTTGCTGCAGGGGGATTTTTCTAATGTCAAGAATACTGTAAATTGCTTTGCATAAAAGCATCTGCTAATTACTACTTGTTTAGAAACTATAGAGCATGAATGGCATCCATTTATTATGCAGGCTCCACTGCAGGAAGTCACACGAATAGTTCAGTTTAATGCAGAAGTAAATGCACACCAGATCCAGAGAATAATGTCTTGTGTCTCTATAAAGTACAGTATATAACAACACAACTCCAATTGGTAATCATTGTAATTACTAGCAGGTACCAACAAAATACTGGTAAATAAAATTCTCTGCATTCAGTTATTTGCAATTCTTACAAAAATAAATCAGAAATATTGTAATGTATACTAGTAAGTTTAAAATATTAAGGCTTAGAACCTATACAAAACTCCTAAATTCAGTTCAGAAGCACTTTTCTAAGCCATATGTACTGTACTCATGTCACTGTGGTACATTTTCAGTCACGCAAGTTGGAAGCAGTTACAATGACACAAAGGAATTTCACAAGAATTTCAAAATAGCAAGTCATCATGTGGAAAACAAATCCCTTACGCAAGTATCTCAGGAACATCAAGACAATGCAAGGACAAGGATATAAAAAGAAACACAATAAGACATTACAAACATATTAAGACTGTGCTTATGTAACATCACAGTGTAATCATGTACCATGTAAATATGCATAGTCAAGTGTACAACCGGTAACTATTTAAGGAAAGGTTAGAGTTTTGTTAAGCAATGTTTATAATAATGTTTGGTTGGGGTCATGAGATTGATTGATTAAAGAGTTTATTGTACCATGAAAATGTTGCTTTGTGATGTCAGATAAATGACACAAAAAATGAGCACTTCCTGACAAACAGGCCTTGAAGTATTTAGTCATGAATCATTTTCTCTGGCACTGACTGTCAAATATTACCCTTAAAGCCATTTCAGAACACACAGTGTTGGGAAGTTTACTCTGGAAATGTAATAGGTTACAGATTACAAATTGCCCTATTTAAAATGTAATAAGTAATGTAACTATTTCAATTACTTTATTAAAGTAACTAATTACATTTGATTAATTATTGATTACATTTCTAAATTTCTAAAAAATGTTTTCACCTGTTAATAATTTTGAAACATTTAAAGCACGCAGGGCTATTACTTGAATTAAGATTATAATTTAATTTTAAAGCAGAGCACCACAAAATCGGACTTTAGCACATCATCTTTGAGATTGTTCTGAAGTTAAATACAGATTTAAGATCATATAAGATATAGTTTAATTGTTATGATGTTGATTCTGCCACGACCTTCATGGAGCTCGTCATCTCTCCCTCCTCTCACTTCCCACCCAGTAGACACTCTGTATCGACTCTGTTGCACCTTTAAAAACAAAGACCGTCTCTGGGAAAACTAAAACCCCATGGAGAAATAGTACACCCATTGTAAAATTAAGAAGAGACTCCAGGAGAGCAGAAAGGCAATGGAAGCGCACAAAGCTTACAGTTTAATTGTTATGATACTGTTTTTGAAATTAAATCTTTGCATAGATGTGATAGGAAACACTGGCATCTAACAGTGCCTTGCAAAAAACAGTTAATATTTAAAAATAAAGCATATGCAGTACATAAACCCAAATAGGAAATAAAACACTTATCGAATAAGCATGTGTCCTAAACTCCTGAAATATTGACATATCATATTTTAGAGCAGTCAATTCAATTAATGCAATTAATATTTTCATATGTAACTCATTTAATTACACTTTTCCTTTTCTCAGTAACTGTAACTGATTACAGTTAAAACATTTTGGGTTACACTTTATTTAAAGGTGTCCTTATTACAGTGTAATTATACATTTAAGTGCTGAGGAATATTAATTAACTACACTTACTATATAGTTAGGGTTAGGAATAGGGTTTGGCTTAAGTTTACTTGCATGTAATTATGCATAATGTATTGTTATTATAATAGTAAGTACACGTAAGATGCATAACAAGGACACCTTAAAATAAACTGTAACCTTTTTTTGTAATTAAATTGTTATTCCGTTAAATGTAACTTACTGCTGAACACTGGGAACACATACATACATTCATATTAAGATATACTTTACATCACCAAAAGTTTCTGGTATGAAAAAAAAAGTTAGTTCCAATCAGCGTTGGGTAGATCACTTACAAATTGTAGACCCATGAGATGAACTAATTTTGGGTAATGTATTCTGACTACTTTTTAGATTTTTTTTTAGCTAACTTGCTGTAAACGTTTTCATTAAACATGCCATATTGTTATAAAAAGGCAAAGAGATAAATCAGTCCCTGTGCCCCCTCACCTTGCAAATTTATATCGAGGGGATCATGTTTCATACATGGTCTGATAACTTGAGAAGTACAGCAATTTTCTCCCCCAAATTCAGAAGTATGGTTTTCAAATTTATATGTGAATACAGGCAAGGATATATGCTATGACACACAGTAGGATTTTTAGAAAGGAAATCTTAAAAGAGAAAAAAATAATTAAGCAGAATCAATCAATTCTGAATAATTTACGGTCATTGTGTGAATAATGTTTAATCATAGTCTGTAGTAAAATGTAACTGTAATCTGATTATGAGCATTTCAAAATGTAATATACTCTAATTATAATTAATGGTACTTAATTTTTGGAATCCATTTACTTAATCCAGATTCCATGTAATCAGTTACTACCTAGCACTGATTACAATATGAAAACAATTGACCTAGCAACAAGACAAACACTGCAATATTGTTGTTATTGTCGTGGTTTTCTCAACCACCTTCGACAGCCTTAAACAACATCAGCTACAGGATGATTGGCACCACCAGCAGGCAGCTGACCCCACTGTCACAATCACCGCTCCGCCCAATTGTCACCACTCAAAGAAATCTGGCAGAAGAAATTAATGGTATGCATGGGCTTCTAACCAATCTCAGTAAGTACTGCACACCAGGATCTTCTCCCTCTCCCATATGGATGTAATTTCTGATCTATTGACTGTTAATTTCACAGTTACTAAACTCATTTGGCCTTATTTAGCATGGAACTGGCCCCACACACAAACATGGTCACACACTCGACCTGGTAATCTCATGTGGCCTAACTGTCAGCCACCCACAGATTGTTGATGTTGCCATATCTGACCATTATTGTGTCTTTTGTGAGATTTCAGTATGTACCAAAACTGTGAGTTATAAGAGAATTGTCAGTAAGCGTTATCTCTATGCTGATTCTGCCACGACCTTCATGGAGCTCGTCATCTCTCCCTCCTCTCACTTCCCACTCAGTAGACACTCTGTATCGACTCTGTTGCACCTTTAAAAACAAAGACTGTCTCTGGGAAAACTAAAACCCCATGGAGAAATAGTACACCCATTGTAAAATTAAGAAGAGACTCCAGGAGAGCAGAAAGAGAATGGAAGCGCACAAAGCTTACAGTTCACTATGACATCTATAAGACTCATCTGAAAATGTTAAATAATGCAATGAGGTCTGCAAGAAAAGCTTATTTTTCAAGTTGAATTAACTGCAACAAAGCCAACCCTAGATACTTATTCTTTACTATCGATAGGCTACTTAACCCCTAAATTGAATTATCATCAGAACTTCTTACAAGTGCAAAGTGCAATGAGTTTGCAGAATTTTTTAATGACAAAATTACTTCTATAAGACAAAACATTCCTAGCACTTGCCCCCCTTGTAAGGTCTCCAATCCCCCAGCTAGTCCGTCGCAATGTAATCTGTCCTGCTTCTCAGCTGTCAGCCCCAGTACACTTATACAGGTCATACCACATTTGAATTCCTCTACCTGCGCTTTAGACCCATTACCCACTAAATTTCTCAAAACTGTTGTGAACTGCTTATTACCCAATATCCTGAATATCATTAATCAGTCCCTACAGCAAGGAGTTTTTCCACAAATTTTTAAAACTGCAATTGTTAGGCCCCTGCTGAAGAAAAGTAATCTTGATTCTTCTGTGCTCAGTAACTACAGACCAATCTCAATGCCAATTCACTTAATGAGACTTTTCAGCCTGGCTTCCGGGCAAACCACAGCACAGATTAGGGTCTTAAACAATCTGCAAGTTATTCGGGATTTAGGAAACTTGGCAATCCTTGTTCTTTTAGATCTGAGTGCTGCTTTTGACACCGTTGACCATGAGATTCTTCACTTCAGACTTCAGTCAGTCTATCAGGTCCTGTCTTAGACTGGTTCAGATCCTATTTAAGCAACAGGGAGTACTGTGTTACCTACACCTCCAGGCGTTATGCCATTTCTTGTGGTGTTCCTCGAGGCTCGATTTTGGGTCCTCTATTATTTAACCTATACATGATTCCTTTAGCTGGTGTAATTAACCAGTACAATATTTCATTTCACCAGTATGCAGATGACACGCAACTTTACCTTTCACTTGCACCAGATGCCCATAATTCAATTTCCACACTACTTGACTGCATAGAGAGCATAAAATTTTGGATGTCCCAGAACTTTTTACAGCTAAACAAAGATAAGACAGAGATACTTGTTATCGGCAATGACGTGCGGAGAAGATCTATTGCTCTCTGTCACTAAAAACCAGTAATCAGGCTAAGAACTTAGGAATTATATTTGATAGCGACCTCATAAAAAAAACAACATATTCACATTGTTACTAAAACAGAATATTATCACCTCAGAAATATCTCCAAAGTACGTGACATTCTCTCTCCTTCTGACAGTGAGAAACTTGTTCATGCATTTGTTACATCTAGACTCGACTACTCCAACAGTGTTTTTGCTGGGTTACCAAAGAGCTCTATTAAACACTTACAAAGAGTTCAGAATGCAGCGGCACAAATGCTAACTCGCTCTAAAATTAGAAATCACATTACTCCAACACTCAGATCCCTTCACTGGCTGCGTGTATCCTTCAGAATTGAATTCAAGATCCTCTAATTAGTTTTTAAATGTCTTCATGGAACTGCCCCTATACCTTTCTAATTTGTTAAATAAATATACTCGAGTAAGATCACTCCGAACATCAAACAGAAATTTGTTGGTTGTGCCCAGGGGCGGACTGGCCATCTGGATGTTCTGGAGAAGTCCAGAACAGCAGACCATCATCCAGCCGACATCTGCCTGGCTGGTTCATCATCAAAGAAAAAGTGTCAGATTCAGTAACGAGGAGTGTCTATTTACACTAACTCCGCCCACCAACGTGTGATTGGGCTAGTCAGAATGATCAGTGTTTGACATAAAAGTACCGCGAGAGAGATTCGAAAGCACAAGGATCCATCTGCTTTCTTATCACTCTCGCGGTACTTTGATGTCATTCTGCTCAGCGCCGCTTCAGGTCAAACGCATCTAATATTACAAAGGACGACACACACACACACACACACACACACACACAAAAAGAAAGAGACATTACTCAACTTGAAGAATTCAGTTGATTCAGGTTTCTAGATTCTAGGTTTATGTTTATCATTGTCATATTATGCATTTTGCGTAATTTAGTATTTTAGTTCATACAATAATATATATTCATTTCAATCCCATGCTGAAAAAACAACAACAACAAAAACCCAGCACATAATTTGTAATGGTTTTTACTGATTTATAATGAGAATTGTATTGGTTTTAATGGAAACTGTAATAGCACATGTTGGTCTGGTGGTCGTTTAAAAAAGAAACACTAAATCCTAATGTAATATGTCCCAAAACACACATACAGGAAACCATTATTTAATTATTTTAATGGTTAAAATGTGATAGTTTGTATTGTTTGTAGTGGAAATCATTAGAATTTCTGTGATGGTTTCTATTGTTTTTGTCAGCAGGGTCACCATGGGTTTTGTGATGTTATTTGCCATAAATGCGACAGGATTGCTGCAATATTGTGAGATATAGAGACTGTTTGTACTGTAGTTGTGGTGGGCCTATTTGGGAGAAAATCCAGGGCCGTTTTTTACTCCCAGTCCGTCCCTGGTTGTGCCTAAGGCTCGCATAAAAATTGGGGAGTCAGCCTTTAGTTATTTCAGCCCCAAACTGGAACGCTCTTCCTGACAACCTATGAGCCATCGACTCACTGTGCACTTTTAAAAAGTATCTCAAAACACATTTGTTCACTATAGGGCTTTTCCTTGACTCACTTTTGTATTTTATTATTTTATTTCTATTATGTGATTTAATTGCTTATTATGTTTGATCTTGTGTATATTGTCTATCCTGAAAAGCACTTTGTAAACACTGTTTTAAAAGGTGCTATATAAATAAAGTTTTACTTACTATTGTAAGGAACAATATTTAGGCCTACTGTATTATTAATACAGAAGTCTTCTGAGGCTGTTGTTCCCCCTACATTTGATATCTGAGACCCAAGAGACCAAACAAATAGGTCCCCTTTTCTGTTTCTTTCTTTTGTTGAACACAAATGAGATATTATGAAGAATTTTGGTAACCAGTAACAGTTGACTTGGTGGGGGGGATTATGTAAGTTAATGGTTTGTTTACCAACGTTCTTCACAATGTCTTTTGTGTTCAGCAGAAGATAGAAAGTCGCGCAGGAACAACTTGAGGGAGTAAATGATGACAGAATTGTTATTTTTGAGTGAACTATCCCTTTAACTCTATGCAGCATCCAATCTTTTCTGTTGCAAGTGCTATGTATTGGTAGTTTTGGAAGTTAAAGTACTCACACAGTGGAAAAAAATAATGCTTTATGTTACATTGATTATATTCACCCTAAAAATTCTAAAAATACATTTTATCCCCATAGCTTGTGAAGCTTTAAATCCTGGTACTGAGTCAACAGTGTCACCTCTAATGAATGCCAGACTTAATTTTTCCATTGAGATGCTTGCTACTTCCTTATAGACCATGACCTTATCCTGAATCATGTAATGCCTTTCTAAAAAGTACCTCCCCTTCTAAGTAAGTCATTCACCCTTTTTCCCAAACTTGAACACCTATTGTAGTGAAAAATCCTTTGTGGCTTGTGGTTTGTGGATTTATTGTTAGTGAGATGTTAAGTGCATGAGCTGTAGTAGTGATGATTTATTATATCCTTGATCCTAGTTGCCTTGAAATTTAATACAGCAGCAATATTTACTGATGTATAGCCAATTGAAGTTAAACTGAAGTTAAGTTTTTGAATAAGCTCATGTTTTATGTCATTTTTATTATTTCCTAGACATTTTTATTATTTTAAATTGTGAATATTATTGTTGGAAGATGTTGAGTGTAAAAAATCAAGTAGTAATGTCACTTACACCTCTTCACAGATGTAAAATGTGTTTTTGGTTGTACTTTATTTGAAGGTGTTCTTGTTATACATTTTAGTGCTGAGTAGTATTAATTAACTACATGTCTTTACTATATGTTTAGGGTTAGGATGAGGGTTTGGTTTAGGGTTACTTGCATGTAATTATGCATAATTAATTGTTATTATAATAGTAAGTACATGGAACATGCGTAATAAGGACAACTTAAAATAAAGGGTTACCGTGTTCTTTTTTAAAGCCTTAAACAAAAAAGCTCACTCATTCCCCAGAAATTTTATTAAATTTTACATGTTTATTAATGTTCCACAATGACTTTAAGATGTATGTAGCATTGTAATACACCAGGATTTTACTAAACTAATACGATCTTTGAGTTTTTAGATATATACATTTAACATTGGTGTTCATTATAGGCTTGGCTGAATTTTTCATACTTTGAAAAGCAACCTTTTTTCACAAAACCTTGTGTGTGTGTGTGTGTGTGTGTGTGTGTGTTAGAGAGTCAGTGTTTCGTTAGAAAGACGATATGTGTGCTCTTGAGCATGGCAAATGTAAAAATGCCCCCTGTTGGTGTAGTTTATTATAGCAAGAGGCTACACAAGTCAGATGATGCAAAGTATTTATTTAATCATTTACACAGATCCATATTACAAACAAGACTCAAGTTATATTATCACTTAATGCTAGTAATGCTTAATATTATGTAATCCAAATATATCATTATTCTGTATACGTTCTATGTTAAATTAATTTAAATCTTTATTTTTTATTTGACATACAAATATGAATTTAAAGAAATCTTCAGTCTCAATAGGAAAATTAATTTAAATGTTGGTAATTTGGGGCTGATTTAAAGAAATATTTATACATTTGTTCTAATAGTTGTACTTGCACAGCTTATAGAATGTTTGAAGAAACTGAAACATATATATATGCCTATAAGAAGATGAGCCGTGTAGAAGCTTAGGCCAACCAAAAATTACCACCTGTGATTCCCTGCAAAAACACAAAAACAAACAGAGCTGAAGGACTTCTGGTCTTTTAAGATACTGCTGGAGTAATTTACTGTCTCAGTTATTTGAGTATTATTTCAAAACTATAAACATGAAAAACAGTTGCCAGTTAATTTGGACTTACTGCATTGCCTTTCATAATCCCTACAGCAGTTTTTGCTGCAGCGAGGATTGCAGTTGCAGCGGTTGCGGATGTCAAATCTCTCACCACATCTTCTACGACAAGAAATTGAGGCTGCAACAAAAAATATTTAAACAAGAAGCATTATACAGAGAAGTGAGTGGTAATAAGAAGACATTAATGTGTACATGTGTGTGAAAGAGAGTTACACTGATTGGGTGGAGGTCTAAAAGTAGCAGTTGTTCTAGAGGTAGCAGAAACTCGTGAGGTAGAAGAAGTTGTTGAGGTAGAAACAGGCAATGCAGTAGAAGCAGTTGTGGCAGCAGAAATAGGTGATGTAGTAGAAGCAGGTGTGGCCGTAGAAACAGACTGGCATGTGTTTGATGGGTTGAAAATTACGAATCCTGGCTGGTTCTGGCCAATGTTGTTTGTGATCCAGCTCTGATACTGTGACACACGGGTGTAAACACCAGGTGCGTTGGGTTCGGCACAGCCATAACCCCAGCTGGTGATACCAGACTGAACCCACACCAAACACTGCTTGCTCACCATTGGACCTCCAGAGTCTCCCTACACAAAGACAGAGAGGAGAAGTTTTAGATTTTTGGGACATCAAAAGTGGCCTGAATGTAAATAGAAAATCACGTACATATATACAAATGCAACATAGATAGATGTTTGTGTTAAGATATACAGTTAGAACAACCCACTGGACTTTCAGATATACTTCCAGAGTCTCCCTACAGAAAGACACAGTTTTTCTTTGAAAAATATATTAGAAGAACCCAGTGGAATTTCAGATATGCAGCATGTTTAATGTACACATGTAATAATCTGGTTGGTTGTTGTACCTGGCAGGTGTCTTTGCCTCCCTCTATTAAACCAGCACACATCATGTTGGTGGTAACAGATCCAGAACCCAAAAGAGTATTACATTGATCATTAGCCACCACTGGAACCATAGTCTCCTGCAGGATCCCAGGAGCAGGTAAACTCACTGAAAACCAAAAACACACACAACCTTCTATTAGTGATGTTAGGGGAGATGTACAGGTGAATGAATTAATTTATACACGTTTGTACCTCCAGACTGAATATTTCCCCAGCCTGTGATCCAGCTGCTGGTGCCAGAAGGAAAGACGCTACTCTGGGCCGCCAGACATACGGGTCTAATATAGTCATTAAAAGTGACTGTGGAGGAGAGACGGAGCAGAGCGATGTCATTGTCGCTGGTTTGACTGTTGTAGGAGGGGTGGACGATAATGGAGAGGACATTTCTACTGATTTCATAGGTATTGACTCCTTGCTGTGTCCTCTTTCCTAGGTATACAAGCAGATCAGATGTGCTGACACTGAAAACAGATGAAGGTGAAGAAAAGAAAATAATCTATCAATAGTGTAAAAACAGCCTCAGAGCCTGTGGTTTGGATGAATAGTTGAATACTGATGTGAATCTTACCCAGGTAAACAGTGAGCTGCCGTCAGCACCCATTCACTGTTGATGAGAGAGCCTCCGCAAAAATGACCTCCCAAGTTGGAGCCGTGCAGACTGACCTGCCACGGCCATGAACCCTCAAATGCATCCACACCGCCCAAAATACGGGTGTTTAGAGGAGCCTTTCCACAAACTGTGAGAAAGAAAGAGAGGGAGATTGTTCACATGCGCATTTCTGTTAATAAAATCGAACATCTTAAGAATGAGACAAGCTCTTACCATTCAATTGAGAAAGTGAACCTGTAGTGGAAGAGACACAGTAGCACACATTAAAGAGGAAAGATTTCATGGACATCCTCCAACTATCATTTGATTCAATTATCCCTAAGGACCATGGCAGAAATATGTAGAGCTGATGAGGTTACCTTAAGTGTCAAGTCTAAGACCTTACCTTGAACACATAAGAGCAGAGCCAAACTGACACACGGTAACCTCCACATCTTCACAAGCCGTCTCTTCTCTTGCAGAATGGATGGAGATGGTGAATTTGGTTCTCTTTGCTCACAAAACCTTTTTATATTCATTCTCCAGTCTCTGCTTGTCACTCGTCTAATCACTCTAATGTCACACTAATCCCTTTTTTTGCCCCACGCCCTCTTTTCATAATGGAAGCCTGTTAAACATGCTTTCTAGAACTAAATTCACTAAATATGCAAGTTTTGTTTTCAGAGATGATCAGTTTAGTTAATTGCAGTCTAATTCGAACAGGGTGTTCATGGTTTAGCCAAAAATGCATTATTTATTCACCCTCATGTTGTTAAAAACCTGTTTGACTTCAAACAGTGCAACAGAAAAGCAGATGTCAGGAATGACACAGCAGTCACCATTCACCGCATGGAAAAAAGGACAAAATATAATTTTCAATTTTTGGGTGAACTATTCCTTTAAGAACAGTGGAAACGTTTTATATAAAATATAAAGAATAAATGGCAAAAGATTATACTAGAAGTTGAAACAAATAGCCATGCTTTGTAACAAAAATAATTAAATTAAATTCCAGTGAAAGTGATAAAATATCAGTTTTTTTCCCCATTACATTAACTTTTTTTGTGTAATTCTTGAATGATCCAAAATATACATTTGATTTGACATCAGTTTGATTTCAGATATGAAAAAGCAGAGCAACATGAGAGAATGTGAGCTGGTTATTTAGAGTAGACATCCATCCCCACACAGCAATTAAGCTAAGCTAAGTTTATCTGGATTTGTGACAAACAGGTACAAAAAAAAGGTGTTGGCGAAACACACAAGTATAAAAATGACTTAGTTTGAGACACTAATGAGACACTAAACAAGTAATTGTGACTAATTATGACTTTAGGGCAACATGTGGCAATCAGAAATTTTACAGTGTCATTGTAAAAGTGTAACAGAGGGAAGGTGAATCCATGTTGCAACTTGTTCCAGCAATTTGGTTTTTCAAAATAAATCACGAAGTTCAAGCAGGTGTTTAATAATCTCAGAAAACAAGTAAGAAAAACAACACATATTAGCTGATCTACTTTTTTCAACACGACATTAATTTTAATTTCTAAATATTATTATCTTTCACTCTGTATCTATC
The DNA here is from genome assembly GCF_936440315.1 of Barbus barbus. Taxonomy (NCBI): domain Eukaryota; kingdom Metazoa; phylum Chordata; class Actinopteri; order Cypriniformes; family Cyprinidae; genus Barbus; species Barbus barbus. Next base: position 22,251,743 of record NC_136741.1, on the reverse strand, counting down.
TATCTATCTATCTATCTATCTATCTATCTATCTATCTATCTATCTATCTATCTATCTATCTATCTATCTATCTATCTATCTATCTATCTATCTATCTATATCTATCTATCTATCTATCTATCTATCTGTCTAGTAGATATTAGATATGTTTAAACAAGTGTTCTTTGAAAATATATTAATATAAGTGATGTGATTTATTATAACTATATAATCTTTAATGTTATTATAATTACCTGGATGTAGAGTACACATCCTCACTAGACTAACTATTCTCAACAAGATCAAACAGCAATAAATTATTATATAATGTGAAAATCCTGCCCGATTTATAGATTAATATGTTAAGAAGAAAATTTAGTTCTAAAATGCATGTTTCACAGATCTGCATTATGAAAACAGGGCAAGGAGCAGAAAATTATATTAGAAATGGATTAGTGCGGCATTAAAGTAATTAGACAAATGGCGAGCAGAGACTGGAGAAATGGATATATAAAAGGCTTGTAAGAGCAAAGAGAACCAAATTCTCCATCTCCATCCATTCTACAAGAGAAGAGACGGTTTGTGAAGATGTGGAGGCTAACTTGCATCGGTTTGGCCCTGCTCTTATGTGTTCAAGGTAAGAACTTTTACTTGCTTAAACTAGAAACTTCATCAGCACTACATGTTTCTGCCATGGTTCTGGTTCAAGTGGGATAATTTCATTAAATTAATTAGTTAGAGGATGTCACACACAGCTAGATGTCCATGAAATCTTTCCTATTTAATGTGTGCTGCTCTGTCTCTTCCGCTACAGGTTCATTTTCTCAGCTGAACGGTAAGAGTTTGTCTTGTTCTTCATATGTTCAATCATATACTGTAGTTTTACAGAATTGCACATCTGTCTATTTTTCTCATAGTTTGTGGACAAGCCCCTCTAAACACCCGTATTGTGGGTGGTGTGAACGCACCTGAAGGTTCATGGCCGTGGCAGGTCAGTCTGCATACTTCTGGACGTCATTTTTGCGGAGGCTCCCTCATCAACAATGAATGGGTGCTGACAGCAGCTCACTGTTTACCTGGGTAAGATATACTTGAATACACAAATCCACTTGTTTTGTTTTGATTATTAGATGTACGTTTTCTCACTTACCTCTGACTGTATTTAGTGTCAGTGCATCCAGTCTGCGTGTGTATTTGGGAAGGAGGACACAGCAAGGAGTCAATGCCAATGAAATCAGCAGAAACGTCACTACGATCATTGTTCACGCCTCCTACGACAGGACCACAAACAACAATGACATCGCTCTTCTCCGACTGTCTGCCACAGTCACCTTTAATGACTATATTAAACCTGTGTGTCTGGCGTCCCAGAGCAGCGTCTTCCCTTCTGGCACCAGCAGCTGGATCACAGGCTGGGGAGATGTTCAGTCTGGAGAGGTGTTCCTCCAGGGCCCCATTTATTACTCAAAGTATGTTTTCAGTTTTTGTTTGTACAAAAACTGTTGGATTTTTGTGTTACACAACATTTCTGACAACAGCATTTATCTTTTCTTTTAGTGAAGTTGAGGAATTTAACAGAAGAATTGCTTGAGAAATGAAAAATCTCCCCAACAAGAATGTAAAGCATTTATTTTATTTGATGTTGTTTATTTTTATTTGAACCTGTGCTGATCAGCTGGCCCCCCATCTTCACACAGATCTTCAACAGATCACTGGAGCTGTGTGAAGTCTCCTCCTGCTTCAAACGCTTCACCATCATCCCTGTCCCAAAGAAACCCAAAATTACTGGACTTAATGACTACAGACCTGTGGCTCTAACGTCTGTGGCCATGAAATCATTTGAAAGACTGGTTTTGGCTTATCTGAAGGACATCACTGGTCCCACTGCAGTTTGCCTACAGAGCAAACAGGTCTGTGGATGATGCTGTCAATATGGGACTGCACTTCATGGGGGGGAAGTCGTGGCCTAATGGTTAGAGAGTCGGACTCGTAATCCAAAGGTTGCAGGTTCGAGTCTCGGGCCGGCAGGGATTGTAGGTGGGGGGCGTGAATGTCCAGCGCTCTCTCCACCCTCAATACCACAACTGAGGTGCCCTTGAGCAAGGCACCGAACCCCCAACTGCTCCCCGGGCGCCGCAACATAAAATGGCTGCCCACTGCTCCGGGTGTATGTTCACGGTGTGTGTGTGTGTGTTCACTGCTGTGTGTGTGCACTTTGGATGGGTTAAATGCAGAGCACGAATTCCGAGTATGGGTCACCATACTTGGCCGTATGTCACTTCACTTTCACTTTTCACTTCACTTTCACTTTCATCCTGCAGCATCTGGACAGACCAGGGACTTATGTGAGGATCCTGTTTGTGGGCTTCAGCTCCGCTTTTAACACCATCATCACGGACACCCTTTAGAATAAACTATCTCAGCTCTCCATCCCCACCTCTGTCTGTCAGTGGATCACCAGCTTCCTGGCAGACAGGCAGCAGTTATTAAAAAGCTTGGTAAATCCACATCCAGCACTCGTACCATCAGTACTGGAGCTCCTCAGGGCTGCGTACTCTCCCCACTGCTCTTCTCCCTCTACATTAACGACTGCACCTCTAAAGACCCCTCTGTCAAGCTCCTGAAGTTTGCAGACGACACCACACTGATTGGCCTCATCCAGGATGGTGACAAGTCTGCTTACAGACAGGAGGACCCCTCTGTCTCTCTGTTTCACTGTGGAGCTTCTGTCACTAAAACAAATTCCACGTATGTGTAAACATACTTGGCCAATAAAGCTCATTCTGATTCTGATGTTATATAATATGTAATATATACATTTTTTTCACATTTTTTTCTGCATTGTTTACAGGTCGATGACTTGTAGGACCTTGTGAAAAAGAATACAAAAATAAAGTTTGGTGTGAGAAAATGACTCTGAGCACTATAATTTATTGTATGTAAATATAGAATTAATATTCACCCCATAATTCAATACTAAAGAATGTGATAAATCCTTAATTAGGAAAATAATAAATGACTGAAAATATTTAAGTAACTGAACAATTTCTATTTACAAATACAATTAATAAAAATAAACCAGACTTAATGCATTAAATCATAACCTAGTATGTGTAATATAGTGAAGTGACATTCAGCCAAGTATGGTGACCCATACTCGGAATTCGTGCTCTGCATTTAACCCATCACGCGTGCACACACACAGCAGTGAACACACACACACCGTGAACATACACCCGGAGCAGTGGGCAGCCATTTTATGCTGCAGCGCCCGGGGAGCAGTTGGGGGTTCGGTGCCTTGCTCAAGGGCACCTCAGTCGTGGTATTGAGGGTGGAGAGAGCGCTGGACATTCACTCCCCCACCTACAATTCCTGCCGGCCGGAGACTCGAACCCGCAACCTTTGGATCACGAGTCCAACTCTCTAACCATTAGGCCACGACTTCCCCTTATATTATATTTTATATAATAATGCATTCAGTCATAGTGTAATATTTTATAGTAGAAAAATAGTGTAAGTTGCAATCTATCAGCAATTGAATTCAGGTAATGTAATCTTCCAAACAGGAGGTGGCACTGTCTGAAAAAACCGATAGTGCAGTACCATCCGAGAGCCACACTGAGCGTCCACACAGAGAAAACCAACCCATATTTTCCCTCATCCTGGCCTCTCAAAGATGTATCCACTGTGTAAAAGAATGAATCTAGGGTATATATATAGATATGTGCAGAGAAAGATTTGCCTGTATAAAATATTTATGTCATTATCTTTAGGAGTTTTGTTTTTCAGTTTGGTTCTTGCCTTCTGATTTCTGTTTCCAAAAATGACTACTATTAGTTTTCACATCCTCACAAAGTGCAACTCCTAAAACATGCTCTCGTGCGTGTGAGTGAGGGTGTGATGTCTGCCTGCCCCCATGAACAAATCCCTGACGCCTTCATCCGGGACTCCTCCACCACACCACTCTCCAACATGGCGGCGTCAGGTGAGAATACTGCGCTCTCGCGGTCTGCCTTAATTTGTAGGCTTCTTTGCGGAACAGCTCTAAACAAGTTTGTAGAGCACTCTTGGGTTCAAGTTATGTCATTTTTCGAAAACCGCATTGCTAAATATACTCGAAAATACACTGAAACACGAAGGATTAGCTGTATTGGGGAAGCCTTATGCTCATATGCGCTAGCCTGTTTGCTAGCGGCCAAATCATGTGCCTCGTCTGTCTTGTTCTCATCTGGAATTTTAGGACGGGACAAAATTTCGCAAACGGATGTTCGGGTGTTTTAATGTACGTGGTAGTTTATAACGTTAATGCACGGAAAGTTTTGATATTATGGTAGTGCCTGAAGTTCCGTGCTAATAACCCGTGGTTGGCGCGCATGCGCAGTGCGATCCAGAGGAGGGACCGGAGAGGTCACCACGTGCTTGAGCCGTGGACATAGACCTAAAATAGACTTTCGCTCTTTTTTTTTTTTTTAAAGAACAGCGGTTGGATTGTTGATTTAGTTTAATTTCGGTTGCTTGTTTTTTACGAGCATATGTGTTCACCAAAACTATTTGTTTTCGGATTTATTCAGCACAGTTACGTCTGTAAGTGGCGAATGTGCAGTTTCCAATGCTTGTACAACCAGCTAGATGTATAGAATATATGAAAGTACAGCCAGTAGCCCCTCGCTGCAGAACAAATGGCGCTTTTCCACTGCGTAGCTCGGCTCGGTGTGCGTTTCTACTGCAGTTTAGTACCGCTTTAGAGTGGGCGGGGTTAATTCACGTGTCGTTATAGTTGCGCCGCCTCTACTGTCGTAACTCCTGAAGAATTTGTTAATTCCGCATCGCTCCATCAAGCTCTCACCGGATCCGCTCCTCGGCTATCACGAGAGGACAGTCTGTACTTCCTCAACCGACAACGAAACCATTTTTTGGTTGTTAAAAGAAAGGTGCGCTCATTCAAAACAGTTGCGTTCGAGCCTAGGCTGGCTGTGCTGATTTAAATCTAGAGGGTCTGTTGGGTCTCGTGCTGCAAGCTCAAATGACGCAAATAGTTCAAATGACGCAGTCAGTGACGATTTTCTCCGGCCAATCAGTGATCAGCAGGGTTTACACGTCATGCTTTAGTAACGGTACGCTTGGAACCTCGGCTGAGGTGGTACCAAAAAAAGTACCAGGTACTGTACCCAGTGGAAAACCCCCCAAGAGTGAGCTGTACTGAACCGTACCGTACCATGCAGTGGAAAAGCGCCAAAAGATCCAGGGGGCGGGGTTGGATCCACATCTAGGGGGTGGAGATTGGTAGGTTTCTGCAGTGAGGACCATCTCCAGTAACATTTGACTCCAGTTGTATCATAAATTGTGCTTCTAAGCTTTTCCAAGCTGGTCCAGCTAATGCATACAAGTTCTAGACTAAACAAACAATGTGAGTGTGACTTATGTCACTTTTTCCCCACATTGATTGCATAGTGTCTTCAATGCATCTTTTGCACATTGTGTGACATTGCTCACTGGTGTGAAAGCTGTTAGCGTCTGTTCTGGGTTTCGTGCAATTTAATGAAGGGTGTTGAGAGGTTTTACATGGAAATTATCTACAAGTGTAGGGACATTTCACTGCAAGCAGATATTAGTGAATAAACTAATAGTGAGATAATGTCTTTTGAATAAGCCTATCTGTTTTTTGCATAGTCATGCTATGTCTGTTATCTGTGTCACCATGTGGCCCATGTAGGGTGAGAAAGTTAAAACATTCTTCTTCTGAATATTAATGGTGGCATGAAATTAAAATTGACTCTAGCTGATTTCCAAATGCATCTTATTGTAAACATTTCATCCATGCATGTGCTTCTTTGTTTCGACTTTATAATACTTAATTAAAATGTCATAACTTCTCTCTGGTGAAGTATGCTGAACTTTTCCAATCATTTTGTCCATTCAAATTGTAGTTCAACCAAAAATGAATATTTTTTATCATTTACTCACCCTCAAGTTGTTCCAAACTACTTTCATCTGGTTGGTTCGACATATTTATCAAAAAATGAAAAACCTCAGTTTTGGCATTCTCATAGCATCTGTTTTTCTTTATTAGCTAAGAAGAATAAGAAGAAGGGGAAGACCCTGACCCTGAATGACTTCCTTGCGAATGATAGCAGTGGCAGTGCACCCCCCAGTTACCCCAGCGCAAAGACCACCAACTGGGCAGACGAGACCGATGACTTAGATGGAGATGGTGAGTAAAGTCGGGAATGCACTACATGACTTTTAAAATGTTTGTAGGGCGGCTGCACATTTTTGCCAGAATTTTGTGGTTCTGTCTCAATGTGATTATAAAGTAATAATACAATTAATATTATTATTTCAAAATGTAAATTATTGAACAAAATTAAAATTATACTTATATTTTACTCTAAAATAAAGTTTGTTAATTTGAGTATTTATCAATTAATATATTTTTTCGTTACAACTATAAAAAGTAAGATATTAATATAACAGTAATAATTTTATTATTAAAAATATTGGGTAACACTTTACAATAAGGTGTCATTTATTAACATTAGTTAATGTATTAACTAATACAGTATCTCACAGAAGTGAGTACACCCCTCACATTTTTGTAAATATTTAATTATATCTTTTCACGTGACAACACTGAAGAAATATCACTTTGCTACAATTTAAAGTAGTGTAACAGTTGTATAAAGGCCAATTCACACTGCACCAACAGACACCAACCAACTCTCACTGACTGGGGAGAAAATGGATGATCCTATATCTACAAGCATGTTCAGTCGGGTGAAAACAAACTCTAACCAACGCCAACAGGGGTAACACACTGATCCAACAAACTCCAACAGACTAGTTTGTTGGCATTTGTCTGTGCGGTGCTAATTGGCCTTAACAGTGTAAATTTGCTGTCCCCTCAAAATAACTCAACACACAGTCATTAATGTCTAAACCGCTGGCCACAAAAGTGAGTACACCCCTAAGTGAAAATGTCCAAATTGGGCCCAAAGTGTCAATATTTTGTGTGGCCACCATTATTTTCCAGCACTGCCTTAACCCTCTTGGGCATGGAGTTCACCAGAGCTTCACAAGTTGCCACTGGAGTCCTCTTCCACTCCTCCATGACGACATCACGGAGCTGGTGGATGTTAGAGACCTTGCGCTCCTCCACCTTCCGTTTGAGGATGCCCCACAGATGCTCAATAGGGTTTAGGTCTGGAGACATGCTTGGCCAGTCCATCACCTTTACCCTCAGCTTCTTTAGCAAGGCAGTGGTCGTCTTGGAGGTGTGTTTGGGGTTGTTATGTTGGAATACTGCCCTGCGGCCCAGTCTCTCTCTGCTTCAGTATGTTCCAGTACATGTTGGTATTCATGGTTTCCTCAATGAACTGTTGCTCCCCAGTGCCGGCAACACTCATGCAGCCCCAGACCATGACACTCCTATCACCATGCTTGACTGTAGGCAAGACACACTTGTCTCTGTACTCCTCACCTGGTTGCCGCCACACACGCTTGACACCATCTGAACCAAATAAGTTTATCTTGGTCTCATCAGACCACAGGACATGGTTCCAGTAATCCATGTCCTTAGTCTGCTTGTCTTCAGCAAACTGTTTGCGGGCTTTCTTGTGCATTATCTTTAGAAGAGGCTTCCTTCTGGGACGACAGCCATGCTGACCAATTTGATGCAGTGTGTGGTGTATGGTCTGAGCACTGACACGCTGACCCCTGCAGCAATGCTGGCAGCACTCATACGTGTATTTCCCAAACACAACCTCTGGATATGATGCTGAGCACGTGTACTCAACTTCTATGGATGAACATGGCGAGGCCTGTTCTGAGTGGAACCTGTCCTGTTAAGCCACTGTATGGTCTTGGCCACCGTGCTGCAGCTCAGTTACAGGGTCTTGGCAATCTTCTTATAGCCTACGCAATCTTTATGTAGGGCAACAATTCTTTTTTTCAGATCCTCAGAGTTCTTTGCCATGAGGTGCCATGTTGAACTTCCAGTGACCAGTATGAGAGAGTGAGAGCGATAACACCAAATTTAACACACCTGCTCCCCATTCACACCTGAAACCTTGTAACACTAGCGAGTCACATGACACCGGGGAGAGAAAATGGCTAATTGAGCCCAATTTGGACACTTTGGCTGTATCCGAAATCGCCCCCTATACCCTCAAATAGTGCACTATTTGAGGGGACGGACATTTAAAGTGGTGTTCGAAACCTTAGTGGATGTTCTCGAGTGCACTCATTCAATCCCACAATGCACCGCAAAAACGAGTGTACAACCGATGTACACTCAACGGCTAGAGAATCCCCAGAATGCACTGCGAGAGTCGCGCGCTGAGTCAATTCCCGCGTCTCACCAGAAGATGGCGCCCGCAGCTGAATCATCCATTCATTGATTTTAGAAGCGCTCGTCCACGGCGTAATACAGTGGAATACAACAAAGGTACAAAATTAATTGTAAATTGACTATTAGGGTTTATACATAATTTCCATGATAAATCCTTCAATCTTACTATTGGAGCTGCCCGTTTCAAATGATTATTTAACAGGAAGCAAACTATGCAAAAGCGGCAGTTCTTCCGGTGCATTCAGTGTCCGAATTCACTCACTCGTTTTCATTCACTCCTTCAAGTGAACTATATGAGTGGACTAATGTAGGGAATAGTGAATGAGGGTATAGGGGGCGATTTCGGATACAGCCTTTCACTTAGGGGTGTACTCACTTTTGTGGCCAGCGGTTTAAACATTAATGGCTGTGTGTTGAGTTATTTTGAGGGGACAGCAAATTTACACTGTTATGCAGCTGCACACTCACTACTTTACATTGTAGCAAAGTGTCATTTCTTCAGTGTTGTCACATGAAAAGTTAATCAAATATTTACAAAAATGTGAGGGGTGTACTCACTTATATGAGATACTGTATGAACAAACAATGAATAATGCATTTATTACACTACTTATTTATCTTAATTGATGTTAGTTAATACATAGTTGTTCATTGTTTATTCATGTTAGTTCACAGTGCATTAACTAATGATAACAAACACAACTTTTGATTTTAATAATGCATTAGTAAATGCTGAAATGAACATTAAAAGTGGTAAGTGATTTCTGGTATCCAATGTTGATAATTGAAATCACCAAAACAAACACACCCCTACCCCAAAAGGGTCTCGACTAGGGATGCACCGAAATGAAAATTCTTGGCCGAAGCTGAACTAAATGAAACTCTGGGCCGAACATGGAATACCGAACACAGTTTTTCGCATTTTTTCCAACATGTAGGCCTATTTTGCCAAAAAAAAAAAATATTATTGCATAAATTAAATAGCCAAAATGTACTTTTTACTGTTTTGTCCTGCTTTTCAAATAAAAAAATCAATTACAAAACAACAATGAAAAAATATTTACATAACACTGAACATTTTTTAACATTATATCAGACATTATACCAACAAAGCACAATTTAACTTAAAATTAAGTTACTAAAATAATATTTTTTGCCCATTTGTGAGACCCCCTTCTTGAATCTGGCATGTATTCTTTTTAACTGTATAAATAAATGCAGCCTTGCTGAGCAGAAGAGATGTCTTTTAAAACATTAATATATTACAGATCACAATTTCAACACTGAATGTTATAATAAATGTATAGAGCTGTTGTAGGGTAATTATTATTATCATTATTATTGTCTTTTTATTTTATTTTACAGAACAACAGTAAAATTACAATACTAGCATTTATGAATGTTGATGGAGTTGTTGCTTTTTGTTGATTTTATTTTGGTTGAAACCCGCAGGAAGATATTTGTGCTGCTTTTTGTTGACAACAGCATGCAGATATTTAAATGATTCTCATTACGAATTTAGGAAGATGTTTGTGGCACGTATCACTTTGTCACATGTCTTTAAAAAAATTTGAAAAATGTTACTGAGAAAATGACGAGTAACAGTGTTTCAGAGCAGATTTTTCTCGCACTTTGGTCCCTGGCGCCGCGAGCTCGTGCAGGGCTGTTTGAATGCATACAATTTGTGCGTGTTTTAGAAAACAACATTCTGCAGTTTAATTACAAATCGTTTGAGGCCATTGTGCGATTTCAATCATCATAGTAACCAACAACAACCACCCATTCCTCTTCTCATCAGAGACATGAGATGCAGTGCTGTCGGTGCTTTGTGCTCGTAATGATTTTTGTGTCTTTCTCTGATGGTTTTAAATAGGCCTACTTCCACACTGCAGACGTGTTTGCTGCATTAGTGCTCGCCTCTTTTTTACATTACAACTGTAAAATGTACGATGCTAATAGTTATGGATGTCTCAATTTTTGTATTTTCAAACATCAAATAATCAGACTTTTTTTTTTTTTTTTTTGACAAGTGCTTCTCATTGCAAAGTAGGGAAGATTGTTGGTGCATGTTGCGTTCCCAAATGCATATTAAAGCGCCTCAAATTCAGTGATGGAGTTTGTGTGGAGCAGCACTTACTGTGATGCTGCAAACACAAATTATTATATTTTTTTTTCAATTCCAGACTGTTAATCGTGTCAGAAATAAAGTGTATTCCAGCAAAAATTTAATTGGTACAATGTACAATCCAATGCACTTTCCAGGCAATGAAATCATATTCTGTGATGGTCAAGTTCCATTCTCCTTCTCTTTAGTCTCAACTTCCTGGCATAGTGTGGAGGATACGTATCGAGCTCCTCCTGTCGACCGCTCCATCCTGCCAACTGCGCCTCGTGCAGCACGGGAACCAAACATTGACCGCTCTCGTCTGCCACGCAGCCCACCCTACACTGCCTTCCTCGGTAATCTTCCCTATGACGTCAGCGAGGAATCCATCAAAGACTTCTTCAGGGGCCTTGCGGTCAGTGGGGATCTGCAAGTTTACATTTTGAGTCTTTCCTATCAGGATATATTACTCTTAGCTGCTTGTCAAATGCAGGTTGTGTGTAACAGGATGTGTTTTGTCTGTATTCTCAGATCAGTGCAGTACGTTTGCCACGGGAGCCTAATAACCCAGAGAGGCTTAAGGGTTTTGGTTATGCAGAATTTGATGATCTTGAATCCTTCTTCCGCGCTCTCACTCTAAATGAGGAGGTGGGTCATCAGTAAAATACTGACCTCAGTGCATTGCCTTTGTTTTCTATTTTGAGTTAACATTGCATTAAATTTGTGTAGAATCTTGGGAACAGACGGATCCGGGTGGATATCGCAGATCAATCCAATGACAAAGGTGAACTGATGATATACAAACTCCTTCATGTTGTCTTTGCCTCTATAGGGCCGTTCGCACCGCAGGAACCTTTTCGTAGTACCCAAACTAATTGTGGAACTACCCACTTTTTGGCGCGTTCGCACCGCGGGAACTAGGAACGGTTTTAGTTCCAGGAACTCCGTTTGGAGGAACTAAATTAGTTCCTACTTCAGAGTAGGGTCTAAAACAGTTCTAGGAACTATCCGTGACGTAAGAAGACCCTGATTGGATAAACGCGTACGAAAACGCCCTCACCCGGCATGATTTAAAACACTGTAAACATATACTGTGTAAACATTGTATCATACTGAGAGCATTTATAAACGGCATTTACCTGAAGACTGTCTACGGCGTTTTGTGCTTCTATCAGCCTCAATGAAATGTAACACTGCAAATTGTCGCTGGAGATTCTTAGTCCTCCTTTCCGTTCTTTCAATCGCTTGACGTATATGTCGAAATTCCATGTCAATTATTGTGAAACCCGTGAGACACAACAAAAACATAGCTCCGATCACAGCATCCTCCATACTCCTGTTGTTAACGTTGTTCTTATTTGAACAAATGACGCTGTCGTCCATCTTACCCACTGGCTTACCTACCGAATGCAACCCTTTAAATGGTACTGGAAAATAGTTTGCGCAAAATTGTCCCAGTACTTTAGTACTGTACTTTTAGTTCTGGAACTAAAGCAGTGCAAAAGGCCCTTATGAAAGCATATTTCAATTATTAAAATATATATTTTCTTATATTTCTTCCAGAGAGGGACAGTGGGTCAATGATGGGGCGAGACCGGGATAGAGGTCGTGGGATGGACAGTGGCCCTGATAAGACAGATACTGATTGGAGGGCACGGCCAACCGGGGACCAGGATGATGGACCACGCAGAGACGATGGATATGGTGACAGTACGTTAAACACATCCAAACTCTATATCATGCTTAAACCAGTGTTAAATTTGATTTAGCTTTAGTTATAGAATGTTATTTAGTTTTAGTCATATTTTAGTTATCTGAATTGTTTGTCTAGTTTAAGTTTGCTAAATATCATAAGATTATAATTTTTTTTCAAGGAAATACCAGTGGTTATAAAAACTCTTTAAAAACAACTTTCATAAAACATCCTTCTATCAAGCAGACATATTATTTGTATAAATGAAATATAAGTTAATCCATATTAAATTCTAATTGTTGTTAGACATAACGTTACAACCAAAGCATTTTGGCCAGATTGTGCAGCTCTACAAACAAGCATAGCAAACGAGCTCATTTTTGTTGTTGTTTTTAAATCGCAATGGCAATTTTAGTTTTTTAGTTTTTATTCCCACCAAATCATGCATCCATAATTATAAGAAACTTTATGCTGCTGTTTTTGGCAGTCAAGGTTAAATAGATTTCATCTTAAATTTAGTTTGACTGTTAACATACTGTTGTTTGTACTTTGTAAAACTCATTGTGGTATATTTTTGCAGGGTCACGTGACCGCTATGAGTCGGACCGATTCAGAGACGCTCCAAGACGTGATGATCGTTATGACAGCGGTCGAGATCGCTTCAGTGGTAGAGATCGCTATGATGACAGAGGTAGCAGAGACTATGATCGTGGAGGTTTGTAGTGTTTCGTCCATGGATTTCACACATAACATTGCTTAATTTCTCATATGATAGCAAAAATGAATGTAAATGCTAGTGCAAGTTAATTTCTCTAGTTTCTGTGTTTTTGGTGGGTTATTAATTGCAGTTTGCTTTGTAAGTAATGCTATGGTTGTGATTGTCTTAGGTTTTGATTCGCGTGGTGGTGGAGGACGACGAGGATTCAGCAGTGGCTTCAGGCGAGACTATGATGGAGATCGAGAAGAGCGTTTAGACAAAAGGGATGACGGACGAGATGAGAGGGGTATGTGAGATTGTTAATGCAGAAATTACACACTTAAGCTTTAAAGATACAAGTTTAATATCAGGAATGTTGTCTCTAATCAAATGAAATTTCATTCTAGGCCCTCTACAGAGGCCCAAGTTAAACCTGAAGCCACGGAGCATCCCAAAAGAGGAGGAACAGAGTGGAAGCTTGTCTCCGCAGAGTAACACTGCTAATTCCACCAGGACTTCCTCTATATTTGGGGCAGCCAAACCTGTGGACACAGCCGCCAAGGAGAGAGAGGTGGAGGAGAGGCTGAAGAAAGAACAAGAACGACTCCAGAAACAATTGGAAGAGGACAAGAATAGGGTCTTGGAGAGACGACCACGAGACCGGTGAGAATGGAAGAATAGATGGGTTGAGATAAAAGCTATTTTCTCTGAAAACGTAACTTTTAAATTGTGATGAAAGAGTTTTTATAAAATTTGGGGTTGAATTTGTCTCTCCATCCCCACCCCAGAGACTCGAGTTGGAGAAATGAGGAGCCATCTAAAGAGCATCGACGCATAGAAAGTGAATCCTCGCAACCTAAAGGTAATCCATTTATGCATGTTAACTCTTTACTTTTTGGTTGATTCCGATTTTTAATGAAATGAGGCCAGATTCGTTTTTTTGTTGTTGTTTTATCATTATTTATATAAAGTGTGTGCTGTTAATTTATAAACAGTTTTATTTACTGTGTTTCTTCCAATGATTATAGCTGTGGGTAGCTGGTATGGCGATAAATTATAAACAATTATCAAAGCATATATATTAGGTATGCACTAATATTACAATCCTGATTAATTATAACTTTCATATTATGGCTGATAAACAATAAATTAGGCATTTTATAACTGGTATTAAAAATCATAGTTGTAAAGAAACCTTGTAGAAGAGCTATATTAGCTTTTTTTAATTGCAGTGAATGAATGACCGATTGTGTTTGAAGCAGTATTAACTAAAACTAATAAAAATCTTATAGCAATATCTTTAGCAAAAATAAAATATGAATATTAGATGAGAAAACTAAAGTTAAATGAACAGTAGAAATGTTTCCTTGGAAACTGAAATGTTAGATTACTTTAATACTAAAATAAATGCTAAATAGAAATATTGAAAAGAAAAAAACTAATAAAAATGTTGAAAACGTGAAATTGCTGAACCTTAAAGGTGTCATAGAATGCATTGATACAATATTTTAAATTGTTCTCTGATATCTACATGGAAGTTATGTGGCTTAGGTAATGGCAAAAAATCTCCAGAAACGTTTTACATGTCCATTTACAACCCTAGGATTTGTCCCTAGAATGAAATGGTCTGTTATTACCTTATTTGGAAGGGTCATGAATAATAATGTTGAGCTCTGCTCTGATTGGCTATTTCATAGTGCGGCTCATTTCAGTAGCTCACACAGGAGGAAGGAAACACGGGGAGGATAATATATATATATATATTTCACGCGTAGTTATATCGTTGGGTAATTATACTGTATATAAAATGCAGCCATCAGGGAGCTGCTATTAATATGCGGGGCATTGAAGCTTTTCAATGCACGGTCACTTTTTACTTTCAATTTCGAGATTTGCTATTTGCACGTTCTCTGTGTAAACAACAGCGACAGTACTTGCCACACATTTTACAAGATCAGATGCTTGTCAGTGGTGCTCAGGATCTGTAAATCAATCGCCATCATCCTCAGCCATCTCTCCTTACTCTGTTTATGTGGTAAGTGAAATCTTACTATAATGTAACAGGCTACCGCTAGCAAGCAGCTAACCAGGTCCATTTAGTGGCTCGCGTTATTTTATTAGAACGCGTTATTTGCTTTCCGTGCTTTTCTGAATACAGACACCAACCCATCCCTACACTTCACATCCCCTGCACAGCCTGGAACATAACATTTATTTCCATGATCTGCCATTTTCACTGTTGTCCTCGCTTGTTTCTTCACAATACCTGCAGAACTTCTGATGATTTGGCTGGCGGCCGGCCTAGAACATGGGCGGGTATATGCAAATGTTGGGGGCATACATATTAGTGATCCCGACTGTAACGTCACAGTCGGTGTCATGTTCTGAATCGCCTATTTTTCAGTGGTCTTGTATATGCATGAGATTTACATGAGGAAACAATGGAGTTTGAGGCTCACGGTATGTCATTTCCATGTATAGAACAGTTATCAACTATGCCAAGGTAAATACAGTTTTCCATTCTATGGAACCTTTAAATCAAATTAAAATGTACAAATATAAGCTAATTCAAAATATTAATAAATACTATATTAGTATATAAATACTACTAAATGGTTTAAAGATGTCTACAATGATAGTAAGTATACATATCCCTTTAAACTTTTTTTTTTTTTTTTTTTTCAAGCAAATATGCCTAAAAAAGAAAAAGGTCCTGACAGTAGTTACAAAGTGTTTAATGAATACTTCTGTATCTGTGATGTTCAGGATCTAGGAGTCAAGATGGTGAACATTCAGAGAATGAAGTCTTCAGTGGACAAGAGGATGAGCCGATCTCTCCTGCATGTCTATCACCCTCTTCCAACCAGGGAGGGCTTCCACTGAAAGTAATGCCAGCTCCTCCACCTAAAGAGAATGCCTGGGCCAAACGCAGCACCGGGGGTGGTGCTAATGAGAAGGAAGGACCACCCTCAGCTGCCCCCAGCAACAAAAGTGCTCTTAAACCCAACAGGTGCGGTTTCTCAGTCACAAGTTATGGAAATACAAATATAAATCTTGCAATGATGAAGCACAAATAAGTCATGTTTTTTTGTCTTTCTAGGTCACCTGAAGAGAGCGTATTGGGTAAAGATAAAAGTCTCCACAATAGCACTTCAAAAGACTGGAAATGTTTTTTATAAATATACAGTTTCACTTGTCTGTTGTACTATTTGCTAGATGAAAACCGGGTTGATGGCGTTCAAAGGGATAAAGTTGTGCCTCAGGGAAGAGGAGGAGGAGGAGGAGGAGGAGGAGTTGGGAGAGGAGGGGGTCCGGGAAGAGCAATTGACTGCCCAAACAAAGACCAACGGAGGGAACCTGCAGACAGGTGAGGAACTATATGAATAGTACTTTTTTGTACTATATGAATTTGTACAACTGCATAGTCATGGCATTGACTAAAAGTATCTGAATCTAAATGACTTTTCTATATATTTGAAGTGAATGGGAACTGCCAAGCTCTAAAACTGACTTTAAAAATAGTCCTTACAACTAGCATTTTATTACAAGTGAAGCTGTAATAAAAAATGCTGTCAGAAAAATATTTAACACTAGGGCTGGGCTATATGACAAAAATATTAACACTATTTTTTTTTTCTTCATATTGTACAATATCAATATTCATGTGCCATTCCTGGGGAAGGAAATGCTTTCCACAAGTTTAAGACCTTAAAAATAAATGTTAACTCTTAACTTGTTTCTTCACAACTAAACTGCACAAAGTAATTATCTTTTTATTTAGGGCCCCTTGGAATTCATTTAACTTTCCCTAAATTGTTTTTTTTTTTTTTATAATGAAGTGAATTTATATAACTTTGGGTGCTTTCACATCTGTAGTTCGGTTCATTTGGTCCGGACCAAAGGCAAAAAAGTGCGGGAAAATTCCAATGGTGCTCCTGCAAGTAAACAAAGACAGGAGTAAAATGCAGCAGACAGCATACTGCTATTACATTACTCGGACTCGTAATCCAAAGGTTGCGGGTTCGAGTCTCGGGCCGGCAGGGATTGTAGGTGGGGGGAGTGAATGTCCAGCGCTCTCTCCACCCTCAATACCACGACTGAGGTGCCCTTGAGCAAGGCACCGAACTCCCAACTGCTCCCCGGGCGCCACAGCATAAATGGCTGCCCACTGCTCCGGGTGTGTGTTCACGGTGTGTGTGTGTTCACTGCTGTGTGTGTGTGTGCACGTTGGATGGGTTAAATGCAGAGCACGAATTCCGAGTATCAACTAAAAAGTGACTCAGAGCAGCTCTGGAGATGAAGTTAATGCATTCATGTCCTCATATATTGAGACGTAGATGCTGAAAACACTGTGAGCGTCAAAAGCATCATGTTTGAGTTTTTGTAGTTGATGAAACGGCACCATTCATTCACAGAAAGATACGTAGAACAGGCAAACTTATTTGCAGCATGAACTGACTGGCTGTTGTCATGTTTTTTCTGCTGTGTGATAGGCTGTTAGATTAATCCATAATAAGTAAGAATGTCCAGAGCTTATCGCTATCGAGACAAATTTTATTGTGATCTGAATATAATGTTTATCTATTCTTAAATCCGTTCATGGATTTTAATTGACAGGAAAGAGGTCAGACAGGAACAAGATCCCAGAATAGCCTCAGAACCAAAGAAATATGAAGAGAGCGCTCCTCCTGTGAGTACTTCATCTGGACCTGACACCGCAATGATCAGATGTAGTCAACATTACAAGAAAAATTATACCCTGAAAATGATGGATTGTAGAAACTTCCATATTAGTGTAGTTGTTCAGCCCACTGTTGTGTAGAACTTCTTGCTCAAAGAAATATCAGTAAATTATTTTGTTCCTACCACTCTTACTTGGTCATCACAATCATTGAAGTAATAAACTTTCTTTTTGTCCCTACAGCAATTCAGCTCTGCAAGTAAGTATGCTGCCCTACTAATGGATGGAAACCAGGGAGAAGAAGATGGAGAGGAATGAATTAGAAAGGATTAACTAACTACAGAAACGCAGAACAGAAGAAAAAGAGCAACTGAATGATCATATTAGAGTTTCCTCAAGCTGAGGGAGTGGCGTAGCTTAAGGGATGATGGCCAAGGTACCCACAATACTGTTCTGTCATGTTTATGGAAATTTATACTTGTATTCCTAAAACTGGCCCATTTTAATTAAAAATAAAACACATCAGTGCAGTACGTAGACAAATGCATTTATACATGTAGACGTGAAAATCATTGTTAATTTGAAAGTCATTGTTAAAATAAAAAAATGTAAGATACTGTAACTTGTCTCTGAATTCCTTTTTTGGTTAATTCAGTCAGAAATTGCAATATGATGCATAGTAGCTTTTTAATGGATTTTGTGTAATTGTTCACTCATAATGCTCAGTATTGTGTCTTAATGCCATAAACCATGTTGCATTTTTGTTGAAATCTCCCACTGAAGAGTTTGTGGTTAGCAGAAACACCCTCAGAACTGAGACGTATGCCAAAGGATAGGCTTTCCTCTCAAATCCTTTAAAAGCTTTAGACTGAAACTCGAGGTTTCTGCTATCTTATTTTGTTCATCCGTTCATTTCAAACCTGTGTAGCATTATGTTCTCAGAACAGGATAGTGAACTCCCTCAAAGTGCTCTCAAACCAATGTAATGGTCCAACACTGAGTCTGTGCCGATCCTCCCAGTCCCTTGGTGATTGAGTATTGAAAAGCTGTCCCTAATACTTTTCCCTCCCAAGGACTATATTATTAAACTAATCAGAAAAATCTGACTGCATGAAAATCCACAGTTGGACTGCAGTGGCTGTATGTGTGCCACAAGAAAATTGGGTTTGTTACATTTTTGAACAGTTTTCTCTTAAGTTTTGAGTTTTGTGTGTTTCTCAAGATGTTTTTCCAATGACTGCTTTATTGGGTGGATTTTACGGCCCATTCTAGGGTGGGAGTTTGTTGCATTCTTTGTGTGGTCATATTGTGCTGTTCATCCATGTTTTCCCAGCTGCCCTAACTGAACCCCTTTTGCATGTAGCCTGATTTGAATGCAGTTCTATCCTTACAGAGCTACTACAGTGCATAAATATTATCCAAATGTTTTAGTGAAAGAGAAAAGTTGTCTGATCTGGCATTTTCTCTTATACCGATAATCCTTCAAATTTGTAAGGACTCAGTATCTGCATTCACTATTACTGAGTGCATTGCCAATGACTACATAGAAATACTGCAGCTCAGTGGCAAATTAAAAACACACTCTGATTTTGTTATGAATCCGATTTGATGAGCTTAATGTTTTTATGTTATCCCTGATGGCTTTTATTAACAAGCTATGGCTCTGGTCTGCAATATGGTTTCTTTTAGGGCAGAAAATAATGTTTGCGTGGCTTCTAGTTAATGGGTATCTATTGATAAACAAAAAATAACTGATAAAAGTTCACTCGTTCACCAAGAACAAAACCGCTTTTACACCAACACAACCAGCTCCACTTTAAATGCGATGGATTCTGATTGGCTGTCAAATATCGTTCTGAAAGTGATTCCAACAATATCAGTGTGTTGTTATCATTAGCTGTTATTCCCTATCCTCATGCAATTGCTAAATATTAAGTTCCAATTGTCCTCCTTGGTGTGAACGGGTCTTAAGTTACAGATTTTCGGAATGAAAATAGTTTATAATAGAATGAATAATAGAAATTATTCAGATATTTTATTTCGACATTCACATCAAAAACGATAATTATGATTATTACTATTTCAGCGTTTACTATAAAGTTCTTTTTATTATAAACGCGCTTTGCCATTTTAAATGCTCAAACTTTTTAGTGTCGGGTGTATTATGATAGGCTGTCAGAATGTTATGATTAAGCTGTAATAAAAAAAAAATCTTTATGAACATTGTCCTACTATTAAAACTTTATAGTTACCATAGTTCTCATCCTTGGTGTGAACGGGATTTTAGACAAACCATGGTACAAGAATGATATCAGATGATAACACCAGCCATGATACGATGGAATTCTAGAATGAATGAATGAATTCTAATTATTTAACTTTTAGAACTTTTAAATCTATTGGTAATTGATATTTTAGCATGTTTTACCAACCTATAGCAGTGAGACATCTTGGGTGTAAGAAACAAAAAGCAGAATCAAGGTATGTGCAGTCCTGTGTGTTTTTAGCCTATAGTGACAGATGCAGTTTTTTTGTGTTTAGTGTTGTTTTCTGCTGTCAGGTGCATGTATGTGTTGATTCTGTTGTCTGTAGAATGACAGTTGGTGCTAGCTGGTGGTCTCTGGAAACAGAACCTAATAGAGCGACCTTAAAAGTAACCAAAAAACATTTATTGGTAGCTTTTGGTAACAATTTTGTTTGTTTTTTGAGTCTCTTAGCTAGTTTACTTAATAGTTTTGTGTGTGCAAATGTTTAAAAGTGAAAACAGTCCTTGTAGTAATTAAATGAGGTCATAAAATTCTTATAACCTCATCTTATGACTACATGGATTGTTTTTAAAAATCTGCATTATATGTATATGATAATTATGCAATAATCAGAAACATTTGAATTCATTTAAATGCAGTAGCCTATCACACTGCAGAATACTCATATCTAGCCACACATGCTATACAGTAATGCCATTATGCATAATCGACATATAAACACGGTTTGCAATGCGATTTACTTTAAATTGTAATGAATTGTAGTTTGTTTTTGACACGAACAGTTTTGTGTAGATATTTTGAGAAACGTAGCTACGTAATGGATAGGAAAGTGGGGAGTGTTAAAAAAGTGTTTATTTTATAGAATACTTTTTATATATATCTATTATAAATTAAAGTTGTGTGTTTTTGTCCAGTAGAAGTATATTTATTTGTTGTTGTTTTTTTAATAAAAGTTGATTGAGAAGATGCCAGAGGTGTCATGTAACCTTCATTAACATCATTGTAAATCAAATTATAACTCAGAAGTGAAATGTGCTTATTTTCTACCTCAAAATGTTGTTGTCCTACAAATCTTTTATATTTTTTACACACGTCTTACAGCTTTTACTGTTGCCTTAGGAAGATGGTGGTCCTTCGCCCCTGTAGCCCATTTTTAATTCACTGAATTGATGTTACAACTCACCCTGTTTTACAGAAACTTTATTATGAATGGAATTTTTTTCATGGAAGAGTTTTTGTGGTTTCATGTGCTTCACAGTAACTTATTCATTATTGCACCCACACATGCAGATGCGAGGCGAGTGCTGCTTAGACGGAGCGGATGTGAAGGAACGAGAACAGATGCTTTGTTGTCTCATTCTGCCAATGAAAGATGGAGATGAGGAGGAACAGAAGACTTAATGCTCTCTGTGTGCGGACTTAGGGACTGGGTGGTGGAGAGATGTTGGAATACAAGCCTTAGGGGTTGTGTGTGTGTGATGGCTCCCAGTGGGTGAGCAGAGCTCGAGTGCCAAAGAAGAAGGGTCTGACGTAAGCCTGCCAAAAACAGCTGTGAGAGAGACGGAGGAGGGTGTTACATAGTGTGCATGTGAGGGGTCAAGAGACAGTCAGAGGGAGGACACCGCAAGAGACACGGAGAAGGGAGACTTTGGAAGTGGGAGAGAATGTGTGCAAAAGGAGGTGTGAGAGACATGATTCTGTGTTGGCACTGGATGCTAAGGCATTGAGGAACAAGGAGACGTCCTTGAGGACAAGGGAAACGTAAAACAAGGAGCAACCTGGACTGAAGACTAAGGAAAAGAAAGTGTAAGAGGAGAAGGAAAGGATTTCCGAGGAAGAATAAAGCAAGTAGAATGGGTTGTGTCTTCAGCAAGCAGTGTTGGGTTAAAGAGAGGAATCCCCAGCCCTCGGACCCCCCGAAAACACGAGACCTCACAGAGGATGCAGAGATTCTCAGCTTAACAGAGGTATGTGTGTGTGTGTGAGTGCATGGGGTCATTTATAGGTAAGATCATCTCTTGAGTGCAGTGGGTCTGCCTCAATGGTTGTCTTCTGTAAATCATTGCATACTTGCAGTCATATTTATAGTCAAGGTTTTCAAATAGGGATCTGTTGAATTGAGGGCAATATAGAACACATGTAAAACATATCACTTTTTATTTTTAATTGGTAACTTTTTAAATAATGATCTGTTTTGCATCATATAATGTAGTATGTTAATGTAGTAATGTTAATGTACTATATAAAAGTTATCTTAATAACACTAATCAATAAGGTTACATTCATTAACATTGGATAATGCATTAGGTAACTAAAAAACTTTTTAAAAAATTATAGCATTTGTTATTCTAGTTTAGTGTTAGGTATACTGTTGTTCATTGATAATTTGTGTTCATTCATAATTCATATGATGTTCATTTTCCACAGCCTGAAATGTTAAAATGTATGGTGCACAAATGAACATTAATCTAGATTAATAAATTGTATAAATAATTTAGTTTTTAGTTCATGACACCAAATGCATTATCTATAGCTATGTTATATGTTACTGCAACATGTTAGCATATATTATATTATATAGTATGTGACTGGCTACTGGATGATACAGTTATATTGACTATAATTATTGTTATATAGTTATATTAACTTCTTAACAACATCAATATTTCTGAATAAAGTTTATATTTTATGTGCTGTCAGCAATCAATACTTGCATTAAGTGGTTCTGTTATGAATGTTTATACTGCAGTCACTGCTCAAAATGCAGCTTAATAGACACTGCAAGTGTAAAGCTATATTTTGCTGTAAAGATGAATATTTTTCCGAAAGGATATACCTGTGAATGAACCCCCCCCCCCCCCCCCCGCCCCCCTAACACACACAAACACTCACTCACAGTAACACTTCCATGTCCATCATTTGGCAGCAGGTTGACTCTTTGGGGTCAGACAGCTTTAGTATGTTATGTGCCCTTAGAAAACTTGCCTATAGGATGGAAAATGTACGTAAATAGAACATTTCCACTTCACATAACACATTTTAAGCAATGACAAACACTAACATGTCATGTGTGCTGTGCTCTTGAGAGGGAAAAAAAAGAAAATATAATCCATAACCACAGACAAATAGCCAGATTAACACACCCATGCTAGCATACACACAAACACATGCGTTTCCTAGGGATCCTGTGGACAGAAAGACTGGTTAAAAATAGACAGTGGAATTCTGGGACGGTGGAAGCATACCTCGGCCTTCCCACCTGCTCCCGTCTACTCCTGCCCGGAATGTGAGTCTGTATGAGTGTAAGAGAATGACTATTAGCAGGGCCAAAACTCTTATTTCAAAATGTCAGCAGCAACAGTAGCAGAGAGAGAACTCTTTTTGTCTCTCTCACTCTGTCATATAGCATGTTCCTCTAACATTGGGAGAATTCTAGTAACCTAAACAGTTCTGCACTTTTCAGAGGGGAAGGAGAAGTGAGAAGGCATGAGGAGAAGGCTGTGTCTCTGTGTGTGTTGGATACGTGGAGGGAAATGCTTTATCCATGAGCCAAACTTTGGCTGGAGACAGCGAGAGAGAAAGAGAAGGGAGGAAAGCTGAAAAGTCCTTTATCTAAAACCATGCTTGAAAAAAACATGAAACCAAAGTTTTGTTATATCTGTGTTTTATATCTGGTTATCACATGCTCGCAATGTTAACAAACTCTATGAAAGGAACTTTTGAACTAGTTGATGAATGAACTGCTGTATATGTGTTTTATTTTTAAAACGTCCTCCATGATTGTAGAAGAGAGATATATTCCGTAAAATCTTTGTGACATTGTGGTATTATACAATTTAAAGGAGTTACGCACCAGTCTGCTTATAGCATAGCCATTGTTTACTTCCCATTTACAGCCTGTAGATGGCAGCATTGTCAAATGATAAAACTAGCAATGTGCTATGAAGGTCTACATTACGGTTCACAGATTTATTTTTTAAGAAATTAATACTTTTATTCGGCAAGGACGCATTAAAATGTATCAAGAATGACAGTAAAACGTTTTAGATTGCTACAGATGATTTGTTACAAATAAATGCTGTTCTTTTGAACTCTCTATTCATCAAAGAATCCTGAAAATTTTTTTTATCATGGTATTAAGCAGCACAACTATTTTCAAACAATTGATAGTAATAAGAAATGTTACTTGAACACCTAATCAGTATATTACAAGGATTTCTGAAATCATGTGACTGGAGACTGCAGTAATGACTGCTAAAATAGAGTTTTGCCATCACAAAATAATTACATTTTAAAATATGCTCAAATTATTTTAAATTCTAATAATTTACTATTTCTAATGTGTTTTCTAATTAATTAAATGCAGCCCTGGTGAACATAAAAGACTCTTATTTTCAACATTAAAAATCTAATACAAATGTCTTACCAAATATGTTTTTATAATCATTGCTGAAATTTTATGAACAAAATGCTATAAATATTCACAGAGTTAAAGTTGTTTTATATGTATCTATGATTGTATGTGTGTGTGTGTGATGTGATATATGTGATGTATAGATAGAGATATATACACTGTGTTTATAGATAGATAGATAGAACTTAGCATCACTTTGTTCATGTCATTCATAAAAATTAATTGATGATAGTATACCATGGACATTGTTGAATTTGTAGAGGAACACCTGGAATAGAATAGAAATATGATCATGAATATAGTATGATCATTAAATGATTGTCAGTTCATCCAGCTATTTTATGCAATATCTGGGCACTGTGCCAAAACAGTTCTATCATCACAGCACTATTACCAAACATGATTTTCATTCATCTCAGTATGAGTGATTGATTTATTCTCTTCATATCACCACAACTGGGGGCGTGTGGACATGTGTGCTCAGTGCTCTTTAATATCATGTTTGTGGTTGGCAGATGTGTTTGGGTTTAAATGTACATACATACAGATCCCACATCTGCTGCTGTATAATTTTGAGGTCTTTGTGTGTGTGCTTATATATGTAGTTGGGGAAAATGGGTTCACACTCCTTTAAAGAGAGGAACTTCAAGAAGAAACACCACTGTGTTGTCTGCAGACAAGCCCTCGACAGCCATGGCATGTACTGCAGAGGTAAAACAAACATTTGTTTGTACTATAATGACTTTATAATGACTTCTGTTGTTTTTATACATGTCTAATATTAGCTGATATTTTATCTTCTATTATTCTATTTATTAAGCCTTTTCCTCATGGGTACTATTAACTGCTCCACAAAATGTAGGTGATTTCAGGTTTTACTATCCTTGTGGGACTTTTGGTCCCCACAGGTAAAACCTGACCCCACATGCACTTAATGTACATCAATATTTATTAATGTAATAAACATCTTTTCCTTGCAGAGTGTAAAACTGCAGTTCATAAGAAATGCGAGGAAAAGGTACGATTCTTTCTCACACAGCTTAAATGCTGTTACAACTTTATGCCTCTTATGAAGTACAGTGGATATGGCTAAACTTTGGCTGATTGTTTGATTTGGCTTTAACCAATAAAGAAGTGGCAGAAAAATATGCATTCTCGTTGTCAGTGACTGTATGGGTCCTTGTAGCGACGTGTTTATCTTAGTGGCTTTTGGTCTTGTGATGTGTGTCACTCTCAAATATAGTACAAATAGGTCTAATTCAGATGAGTTATGAACTCTGGTTATCTTTGGTATTAATAGAAATTGCAATCAGTCACTGAATGCCAACAGTGCATCATACAGATATACACCAGTGTATCTGCACGCTACACACCACAGCTGTTCCTCTCTTTCTCTCCTGCTATTTCTTATTTCTCCTGCTCATTTTCTTTCTCTTTTACTTTTTCTCATCACAGTAAAAATAAATATTATTATTAAAAAATAAATAAAACTAAGGTAACAGTTACATCTTATGTTTTTAGTTTAGTTCATTTACTCCTTATTTTAAGTAAAAGCCTTGCCTGAACCTAAAATGTCAAGTATCAAATCAATACAACCATAATTATTCATACCCCAGTGCATGCTGGAAGAAAGATGAATGATATTAGAGTACAAGAATTGTAATTGAAATTCTAGTTGATTTGGCTTAAAACATAGAATATGATACAAGTAACACTTTACAAAAAGGTTCCAGTTGTTAACATGTTAACATGAATGATGAAAATGACTTCATAGAATATGATACAAGTAACACTTTACAAAAAGGTTCCAGTTGTTAACATGTTAACATGAATGATGAAAATGACTTCTAAAGCATATATTAATCTTAGTTAGTATTAGACTAATTTCAACATTTAGTAATATATTATTAAAATTGATTGTTGCATCTGTTAATACTCAGTAATCTTGAGCCAGCATGCACTATGATAATGATAACAAAATTATTTAATACAGTAACAAATTATAATTGGAAATGCATTAACTGTGGGACCTTTATCCAGTTCAAGTAATTAATGCATGTATTATGAACTATGAAAAAGTACAAGAATTAAGTAAATATTTGAACACTTTTAAGCATCATTTACTTGAATACTTTTTACAGTCCATGCCCTGGTTTTAGAGCGAGAGAGAAAGAGGAAGAGTTGGGTGGGAGCAAGAGAGTGAGAGGTTTAGAAAGAGAGAGAGAAAGAGAGGAGAGCACTTGTGTGTATGCTATAGGAACTATAGAAAACTGGACTCATCTGAGAAAGGTACAGACACTTTTCCTTTTTTAATAGGGCATCAAAGAGAGAATTCATTTTGCTTTTGGGAAATGTAAGGTATACTTTGTGTACTTTTCAGATAGTAGAATCAATTTGTGTTTGTAGTGAGATAATCTGTTTGACACAAAGAAAAATACAGTAGAAAAGAGAGAATCCGCAATATATGGAATGAAAATAAAGACGAGTGTAAGACACACTTGACACATGACAAAGATGCAATCAGATGGTAGTTAAGATTTACATGAACATTTATCTTTGTTTGTTTAGTGATTGTGTGCAAGCGTTTGATTGTGTCTGCGTCACTTGCAATTAATTGTTACCTGCTAAAACAGGATGTAGTTAATGAACCCCAGTGTGTTTCCTCATCCCTCAAAAGGGATTTGTTTTGTCTGCACTGTAATATGATTTTATCATTATGTTATAGCAACCTGTTAGTTTCAACTTCCAACAGTTGGATTTTCCAGCAGGGCAATCCAAAATCAGAGCTCAAATAATGGACAAAATTGCTGCTTCTTAAATTTAAGGCAGCAATGCAGTGAACATTCGTGACTTACATTGTGAAAAATACTCCTACAAACAGACTCATGATCAGAGGCACAGGCCAGCTGATCATCTGAAATAGAGTAGTGGAAATAGTTCATAAAGCCAGCAGGCATTTCATCCGTCCTGGACGGAGAGATCAGCTGCTTTTGTTTCTCTTTATACACGTGTCTCCACCCTCTGTCCACATCAGACTCCCTGTCAGTCTATCAGAATATCCCCCATCGCACTTATTCCCACCAGAATGATGGTATGTTTAGGTTTTCCATTGACAGATTCTCAAACGCCTCGATTTGATTTACACCTTTTGAATATACGGTTGCATCCGCAACTGTACATTTAATTGCACATACTAATAAAATGGTATTGCAGCCATATACAAAGTCATTTGTGTTAGGGTCTGTAAGTTAAAATGTTGTCTAAACTAATTACTGAGAAGGAAGCAAAGTGAATGTGTGCAAATATGTGCGCACACACACATACACACTCAGATGGTGTTAAACAGTACCAGATGTCCCCTGGTGTGATAATAACCTAATGAGGACAGAGAGGATGTCTTAAAATGGAGAGTCACCCAGTGGCCCCAAAGTATGCTAGCTGCGTGTGTGTATATGCTTAAGAGGCTGGTATGTGTCTCTTATATGCTCTCTGATGTCTAAACCTTCCAAATGATGCATCAAAGACTTGGTTACCCTGTGTCTAATACACACCTTTCTCTGTCTGTCTTTCGTCCAGGTCTCTGTCCCTTGTGAAGTTATCTCAGATCCAGTGAGTATTACCCCAAGTTGCTTATTAACATATCTTAAAGGTCGTACTTAACACTGCATCTGTATTACATTTACATGAATGAATTTAGCTGAGACTTTATGAATCTTATGAGAACTGATTATGCACAAAATCCCCTGAACTGTAAAATTCAGAAGCAACTAGATTTAGGACATTTTTGAGTTTATTCAACTTATGGATAATTGAATTAAATTTATGTAATGTCAACTTTTTCTACATTTAGTAGTTCCACCTTTAAAATGCAACATTACTTATATTTGGGGTCTCAGAGACCCCAGGTATAAAACATAAATAAATGCAGTGCATATTCGCATGATTTTCTGATTAATATATACACTCACTTGCCACTTTATTAGGTACACCTTGCTAGTACCGGGTTGGACCCCATTTTGCCTTCAGAACTGCCTTAATTCTTCGTGGCATTGATTCAACAAGGTGTTGGAAACATTCCTCAGAGATTTTGGTCCATATTGACATGATAGCTTCACGCAGTTGCTGCAGATTTGTCGGCTGCACAGCCATGATGCAAATCTTCCATTCCACCACATCCCAAAGGTGCTCTATTGGATTGAGATCTGGTGACTGTGGAGGCCATTTGAGTAAAGTGAACTCATTATCATGTTCAAGAAACCAGTCTGAGATGATTTGAGCTTTGTGACATGGTGCATTATCCTGCTGAAAGTAGCCATCAGAAGATGAGTACACTGTAGTCATAAAGGGATGGACATGGTCAGCAACAATACTCAGGTAGGCTGTGATGTTTAAACGATGCTCAATTGGTACTAAGAGGCCCAATGTGTGCCAAGAATATATCCCCCACACCATTACACCACCACCACCAGCCTGAACCTTTGAGACAAGGCAGGATGGATCCATGTTTTCATGTTCTTTACGCCAAATTCTGACCCTACTATCTGAATGTTGCAGCAGAAATCGAGACTCATCAGACCAGGCAACATTTTTTCCAATCTTCTATTGTCCAATTCTGGTGAGCCTGTGCGAATTGTAGCCTCCGTTTCCTGTTCTTAGCTGACAGGATCGGCACCCGGTGTGGTCTTCTGCTGCTGTAGCCCATCTGCTTCAGGGTTTGACGTGTTGTGCATTCAGAGATGGTATTCTGCATACCTTGGTTGTAACAAGTGGTTATTTGAGTTAATGTTGCCTTTCTATCATCTATAACCAGTCTGCCCATTCTACTCTGACCTCTGACATCAACAAGGAATTGTCATCCACACAACTGCCGCTCACTGGATATTTTCTCTTTTTCTGACCATTCTCTGTAAACCCTAGAGATCGTTGTGCATGAAAATCCCAGTAGATCGGCAGTTTTTGAAATACTCAGACCAGCCTGTCTGGCACCAACAACCGTTCCACATTCAAAGTCACTTAAATCCCCTTTCTTCCCCATTCTGATGCTCAGTTTGAACTTCAGCAATTCGTCTTCACCACATCTAGATGCCTAAATGCATCTAGTTGCTGCCATGTGATTGGCTGATTAGCAATTTGTGTTACCAAGCAACTGAACTGGTGTACCTAATAAAGTGGCCGGTGAGTGTAGACATCCATTACTGTTGGTTGTTTCCTTTCAGTTTCTTATACAGTATATATTTTTTTTACCATGTATTTTCACATGGTAAAATGGACATAAAGCAAAAACTATGTAATTATATTAGATAATAGTAATATTTTTGAAAAGTGCATGCCTGCTTCAGTAAGCTTCTGTCATTTCTTTCTGCTGGGATATCAGAGGAACATATTAAATACGATTTGAATACATTAATTTTCAAATGACCATTATTTTTACAAAGGCATACTTCGAGTCAACTATAAAAAGAGCCATTATTATCAGAATAGGAAGGTTATTAAGTGTGTTTAATGTATCACAATTTAAAAGAAATGTCTGTACCATGTCTGCCTGCTTTTTATTCACATTCCTTTAACTCTGATCATTCCTAGCCTCCATTTCAAAACCAAATGACCATTCCTCCCAGGTAAGAGAAAATTTCATGAAGCTAACAGCAACTTTTATGAATTCAAGAAAAAGCTCACTCAAAAAGTAACAATCTGTCAACACTCACATTCATGTTGTATGAAAATCATCATTATTTTTAGGGTGCCCTGCTTCTTTTGTTTGTATTTGAGTGTGACTTTCTTGTGTTTGTTCTGTGTTTCACAGTAGAGACAAAATGGAAAGTGTTATGGAGACGTTGATGGGTAGTCATTATGACTTCGACCTGACCTACATAACTGAGCGTATCATTTCTGTCCTCTACCTGTCTGACCTGGAAGAACAGCGTTACAGCGCTAACCTTAAGGAAGTGGCGGCCATGTTGAAATCTAAACATCAAGACAAGTATTTGGTCAGTTGTATTTCTGTTTCATCACTGTTGAGTTTTAAAGCCACGTGAATTATAACTCTTATGTCTCTTTTACTTCTCAGCTTATAAATCTGTCAGAGAAACGCCATGACATCTGTAGACTAAATCCAAAGGTATCTTCTTGCTGTTTTTTTAAAAGCGGCTTTGTATGTATTATTCCATTAACTAGATTTGCATAAATCTTCATTTAAAAGTCAGTCTATGGCTGGCTTGTTTTGATGTATTCTTTTGTTTCTGTATTTCTGGGATGACCCCTTCCCCTGCCTCAGGTGGAGGAGTTTGGATGGCCTGATCTACATGCCCCGTCCCTTGATAAAATATGCACTGTGTGCAAAACCATGGAGAACTGGCTTAACTCTGACCCCCAGAACGTGGTTGTACTGCACTGCAAGGTTGAGATCAGAAGTTATTTGATATTTAATATTTAATATATAAGACCTAAA
The DNA here is from genome assembly GCF_936440315.1 of Barbus barbus. NCBI lineage: Eukaryota > Metazoa > Chordata > Actinopteri > Cypriniformes > Cyprinidae > Barbus > Barbus barbus. The sequence goes on along the minus strand of NC_136741.1, from coordinate 22,221,113 downwards.
AGTGACTAAATGTCATCAGTCTTATTAAAGGAATAGCTCATCCAAAAATTAGATTCTGTCACCATTTACTTAGTCTCTAGTCACTCCAAACTCAAATGACTGCCTTTCTAATGGAAAAGTTTAGACTAATGTACTCTCTTATCCATGCCGTTACAATGAATTGGTACTGAAACTACAGAAAGCACTATAAAAGTATCATAAAAGAAGTCCATACAACTCTCAATCCTTCCCTCTAGTGGGCTGTTAAACTCTGTGACCAGATTACAGTCAGCGAGTTGAATTTAACCAAGTCAGTCTGGTCCAATATTGATTTGTAAATGATGACAGAATTAAAATTTTATTTAAAAAAAATTCATAGTCATAGAAAGCATGACCCAATATTAGTATTAGTTGTAGTAGTTGTATATATTTTTTCTTCTCTGTCTGTTTTCCTTTTAATCTACCTGTCACTTTCTCAGGGCAACAAAGGAAAAACAGGGGTGATTGTGGCAGCTTACATGCATTATAGCAAGATATCAGCTGGGTATTTACACACACACACACACACACACTCAAACATATTAACCAGTTATTCAATGGGTACACCATAACTTTTTAGTTTTTGAAAGAAATTAAGTTTTATTCAGCAAGGACAAGAATTTTTGTTTCGAATAAGTGCTGTTCTTTTGAGCTTTTCTATCACAGAAATAAATGACATTTTAAAAATATTAATTAGAAAGATGTTATTTTAATTTGTAATATTATTCCATAATATTACTGTATTTTTTATTTAAAAAATGCAGCCTTGGTGAACATAGGAGACTTCTTTCAAAATCATTAAAAATCTTATGCAGTGCCTTCGGGAGCATTTTATTGTAATTACACTTGACTTTTTCTGTATGTATGTGTGCAGGGCAGATCAGGCTCTCTCGACAGTTGCAATGAGGAAATTTTGTGGGGATAAAATCTCTTCCTCTCTCCAGCCATCTCAGAACAGGTATGACTAACCTTTATTTCTTTTTGTTCCAGAATAACTTGTTCTAGTTTGGTCATGATGTTCTCTTTGTCATTGCAGGTATATTTATTATTTTGCCGGCCTCCTCTCAGGTGCAATAAAGATGAACAGCTCCCCTCTGTTCCTACATCAAATTCATATTCCAGCTTTGCTCAACTACCAGTTAAGAGGAGGTACACAACCTGTTCAATCATAATCAGGCCTTATTTTGTATTTTCTGAACTGGTTTTGAGGAAAACACAACAGAAATATGCATTAATATTTAAATTAAAATGTGTTCAAGTGATAGTTGAAGCAAAAATTAAATAATTTATTCACCTGTATGACTTTCTTCAGTCATACAGGTTTGGAACGACATGAGAGTGAGTGAATGATGACAGAATTAAAATTTTGGGGTAAACTATCCCTTTCATTTTGTTTCCCCATATTATCCATTGCATTTTGCAGGTTACTCTCCCTTTCTGAAGATATATCAGTCATTGCAGCTGGTCTACTCTTCAGGCAAATAGTAAGTGGGTCTATTTTGTCAGTCTCAATAAGTTTGATGATAATGTTTTTCAGTGCTGTGGCATGGTGGTCACTGCTTGCAGTCTGATATATTGACCTCTGGCGCTCAACCCTGCAAAAATAAACATCTTGTTGGTTTAAGCTGCTCAAAGCTGGCTTAAGATGATCTTAAGTTCTGGCTAAGATTGTGTAGTTAGTCTCTGAGCTATGCCATGCTGGTTTAACTGGTCAACAAGCTGGTCTCCCAGACTATCCAACTGAAAAGTGTCCAAAGCCCCTCTAAATCCAGCCAAAAGTTCTGCTTAGCCAGCTTTGGCTCGCAGTGTGTCCAAATCACACTTCTCCTCTCTTCTTTTCATCATGTCATGTCCTCTCTTGACTGTTCTATCAACAAAAAAAAAAAATGAATTTCATATTTTTTTTGTTTGTGTTACAGTGATATTCAGAGCCCTAACAGTAAGACGCTGTGTGTGAATATTGAACCAGCTCTACTGCTGAAGGGAGACATCCTGGTAAGAACATTGAAACATTCTTGTTAAATAAGATTTTCCTATAACCTACTCGCTAGCCACTGATTTAAAGGGAGAAATATTTTGAAATATATATTCAAAAACATCACCACATTATTAAATGACCATATTTAAAGTGATCGTTCACCCAAAAATGAAAATTCCATCATAATTCCCTCACCCTCATGTCATTCCAAACCCATAAGACTTTGGTTTGGTTAATCTGTGAAAGAAGACATTTTTAATGAGGCATGTTTATGTCCCTCCATTAGAAGTCCAGGTAAGGTGAAGATCTAAAAAGGTCATAAAAGTGTCAAAGAAATGAATCCATATGAACTGAGAGGTTTATTTCAAGTCTTGTGAAAAGATATGCTCACTTTATATGATGAACAGATTTAATTTAGGCTTTAGTTCCCATATAAATAAACATACATAGAGCAAATTATATATGGTAAACATAGAATCTCAAATGTGCTCATGTGTTCATCACACGCAAGAACTAACCTCATTGGTTCTCTTGCATGACACACACACGTTTCAGCTTCGAGTTTACCACATGTGATGTGCTCTATGTATATGTGTTAGTCAGAACAACACCCTCTCATTCATTTAATTTCATTTCATCACATTTTACACTCAGAACACCTTAGAAACCACATTTCAGTGTCCTAACAACTACCTTCAACACCCACGCAAGCTATGTGTAGGTGAGTTGAGAGAAGCACCACATTTAGACTACAAAGCACCATGTTTTCCTTCTTATTGTCTGTCCTTAGGTGAAGTGTTATCACCATCTCTCAGATGTGTGTAAGAGAGAGTGTGTGTTCAGAATCCAGTTTCACACCTGTAGTGTTCATGGGTCTCAGCTTGCTTTTGGCAAAGGAGAACTAGACCATGCTTGGACAGGTAAACACATACCGGCACTGTTTGTTTGACTGCCCCTTCCATTGCGTGTGTTTTCTGTGTGTTATGATTCTGATTTATGTTTGTGTGTAGATGACCGTTTCCCTGCAGATGCCACAGTGGAGTTGCTGTTTTCTTCTGTCCCGCAAAGAAGAGGTACACATCTATCAACTGCACTATTTATCCATCCCTGCCTCCATTAATTCTATCTTAATGCTATATGTGTGTTTTATGTATTTTAGGTGGAGAGGTACAGAGAAATGACCCGGGAGTATCTGTGGATTACGACACTGCAGATCCTATTGTGCGCTGGGACTCATATGAACACTTTAACCTTCACCATGAGGATAGTGATGAGGGTATGTGCACTCAGTCTAGCCCAAAACCTATATCATGACAAGCTACAGGAAACTGAATTACAATCAATCTAACCTAAATTGTTGGCTACAGTATAAGTTGCAGATAAAACCACTAACCACACTACTATTCAAAAGTTTGGGGTTGGTAAGATTTTTTTAGTGTTTTTTTAATGTTCTTTTATGCACACTTGCACACAAAATACTTTAAAAACATTAATATTGTGGAATGTTCTTCAAATTGTAACATATCTTTGAGTTTTTACAAAGTTTTTCAAAAAACACATCATTCCCCCAAATTTACCCCAGACAGATTAAAAAAAATAATAATTACTTCTTACATTCCATAACTAATCTAAAGCTTCTTCAATATCTCTATTTTTAACAAAGTTCAAAAACACCTCCCAGATAAGAAAGAAACCCTCTGAACTTTCTGATATCTATTTTCAAGAGCCAAACATGCCATAAGTCCAAAGGAAGGGCAAATGGTATTTTCCAGCACAGGGCAATAGAACGTCTTGCTTGTAATAGACACAAATCCACCAACTTTCTTTCTTTAGTGGACAAAGTGCAATTGTCTTCATACATACTCAATACACATAATACAAAACATAGAGGAATTGGAGAGGAAGTAAATTGAGAAGCATACCGAGTCACCCCAACCCAAAACTTCTGCAACTCCTCGCATTCCCACACACAATGGAAAAATGTACCTTGAAGCTTATTGCATTTAAAACACAGATCAGGGATATTAGGGTTAAATTTATTTAATCTTACAGGGGTTATATAAGTTCTCATTACCAAATTATATTGTAAGATTCTCAACCGAGAGTTCAAACTTTGTGTTTGTGCATTTAAACAAATTGTATTCCAGTCATCTGAAATATCCATATTTATATCTTGGATCCATGCTTGTCTTTTATTCTCAGAGCTTTCAAAATGTTCTCTATTTTAATATATTTTAAAATGTAATTTATTCATGTGATGTAAATATAATCATTCAGTTAAAAAAAAAAAATAATCTTACTGACCCCAAACTTATGTTTAAGATGTTTTAAGAGGAAAATGTCCATATAATGCAACACTACCAGATGATCTGCAATTGCAGCATTTATCTGGCTCAAAAACATCTTAATTTAATTTTATATCTTTATATTAGTTGTATTCTTTCTATATTTGTTTTCAGAGAATCATTTATTTGGTTGAAATTGCATTCTGAGACCAAAAAACAGACATTTTTCATACACTCCATATTCATGTGACTGTAAATAATATGTTTTTTGTCTGTGTATTCCCTGTGATCTGTAGATATCAGTCACACACGTGGGCCTTTGGATGGTAGTCTGTATGCTCAAGTGAAGAAGCGTCAAGCACCAGGGTCCAGTCCCAGCGGATGCCTGACTTCCATCAAAACCTCCACACATTCACCCAGTCATTCCTCCTCTACTCCTCCAATTCATCTCTCCATTCAGCCTCTCTCGCTCAGCAAAGATGCAAGTTGCTCCTCAGCACCACCAGAATCCCTTTCTCCACCTCTAAGAGAAAAAAGAGAGAAGGACGAAGAGAGGGAAAAACACAGAGAAACCGCAATACTTGATGATGGCGACTGCTCTCCCGTGAGACCGGAAAGACCCATTCAGTCTTGTTATGGTCGCCCGTATTCCCATACTCATTCATTCTGTGATCCAGACCTGACCAGCCCGCATGCACTTGCACAAACTCTCCATCCCAAACACCACACACTTCCCTGCAGCCGCACCGCCCCACTGCCAGTCCGAGACTTGTGTGTATCCCAGGCTGATATTTTATGGGAGAGAGGGCGATGTCTGCACCATCCCTGCCCAGAAACCGTCAGGCACATGTACTCATATCCCACTCAAGAAACCCACCTTCATTCGCCACTTTTCCACTCACAGTCCTCCCGTTCCCACACACTTCCTGTACAGACACATGCATTCTACTCTGGGGAGGCATGTCCTGTGTTTCATTGCCCCGCCCTCCCCCAGGGCCACACCCACATCTCTCCTTCCCTAGCCCCTAATCAGTCACTGGTCTCCAGTCCATACCGAGAATTACGTTACAGCACGACTCCACCAACATCATGCTCCTGCAGGGACTGTTCTCGCTTACGAGAGGACGTTGCCCTCCATTCTTTACGAGGCAGAGAATTAGAAGCTCTTCCTTGGTCTAGAGAGGCAGAGTTTGGGATTAGGAGGGAGGGTCCTATGCACTGGAGGGATGGAAGGGTGGAGTCTCATTGGGAGGGAGATCAAGAGGCGGAATACTGGAGGCGCAAATTAGCAATGTCACCAGTAACGTTATCATACGGACATTGCCACTCTGTCCCAAAACAAGACCAACCCGTATATGTTTCAGACACCCAACCTGAACATATTAACCCACTCAGTCCATATCCCAGCCCCCAAAGCAGTGGCTACCACAGCCCTCATCCACCCTGTCCTTGCTCTCCACAACCGTTCAGAGAGAGTCCTGGATATGCCTCCATCAGTCATTCCCCAAACTGCTCCCCCATTGCTATCACTCCATCTCCAAAACGAGCCAATCCCAACAATGCTATACCTGAAGAGAGTCAGCATGGCATTAACGGTAATCACATTGACACAGTTTGTAGCCAAATTATAATAACCAACGCATTCTTAAAACAATTTTTTTATTTTTTATTAAATGTATATAATATAAATATTTGTGCTATAATGTCAGAACCCAAAAACCCCAAAAAAAGAAACTTCTGTTCATAATCCTTACGTTATTTAAATTTTTATTATTATTATTATTTTGTGGAACACAAAAAAGGTACTTTGTAGAATGTACATGCTGCTCTTTAGGGGCAGCTCTGAAAGGGGCAGAAATGTACCATAAATCTAACACAAATAGTCCATATGACTAAATGATGTATTTTTATTTTTGGGGTGAACTGTCCCTTTAACTTTCAGTTTCTTCTGCTTCCCTAACCTAATCTGTTGTTCATTCCATTTTGTGTGTTATGTAGATGGTCGTTTTAAGGTTTTAGATGCTGATAAAAGTCACATTAAAGCCCTTTCTCCTCATAGGTAATTGTTTCTTCATGTACATTAATCTCTTATTAATCTTGTAGCCAGAGTTAATTTTGTACATCCAATTTAATGTACTATCAACCTAAATTTCACTGTGTATTCTAACAGGAGATCAATGGAGGTGGGAGAACCAATGAAGAGCAAAGCTCCAGATGGTGAGACTTTCCCTGGGTCTCTGATCACTGTGGTCTCGGCTGTTCGTGGAACAGAGGAAAATATAAAGAAAACACCCATCACAGATTCTACATCTAACACCACTCTCATTATTAACCCACCGCCATCCAAGGTTGTGGAGTCAGTGCAGGTACAAACACACAACCCCAGACCTCTCAACAACTGCATCCCAGAATCAGAAAAGGATAAAGCAGAACGCCCCGGCTCATGCTACACCTCTATTTCAACCTCAACAAGTCCTCAACCTCCTCTTTGTTCTTCAGAGAGAAGCTCTGCCTCTGAATTCCCTTCATTTAGCATAAATGCTGAAAGGCAAAGCATGACTACCTTAACCGACGGCAATGAGGAAAGCAGCAACAGTGACCTGACAGCATCGCTCCCTGACCCAGACGGCTACGTCACACCCTCATTTCCTATAGCATCATACAGCTACCCTCTTCTGACGGTGCCTCATGTACCATATACAGGCTACACTGAGATCACCATCCCAGCTTCCTTACCCCAACCTTCTCTCCCTGAAAAACAACACTCATCCCCCCTTCACAATGTGTCTGATTGCACTGGCACTTCCTCAATAAAATCAGCTGGAAAACCTTCTACTTCCTCTGCCCAGTTCCATGTGTCCTTCTCCACTACTGCCAATGAATTGCCTCCCACATCTAAATGCAAAGTAACTCCCTCTAGTGGCATGGAGGAGGCAGAGAACCGCCTCAGCTCTAAGTTTGTCCAAGATAGCTCCAAGTACTGGTACAAACCTGGCATCTCCAGAGACCAGGGTGAGAACATCTGCATTTTTAGTGGTGCTTACTTCAGTGTTATTTCCATTTATGCATTTTGTTGTGGGCCTATATGTATTCTCTGCCCTTCGGACCCATGACATTAACTTTGTTCAATATAGCATTGTAGCCTTCTGTGCTACAATTTTTCTATAGCATATTATTAGTAGTGCACAATATGTCGGTACCATTAGAAATGTCTTTGATTTATTGGTATAGGTTGATATTAGATATAAATTAGCATATGCTTATTTTCCCTGTTTTGACATTTAGATGTTTGCTATTATCTAATGCTCACCTAAAGTTAATCTTTAAGAACACTAATAATTTAGTAACACTGTTAAAACTTTAAGTCAATTTTATTTGTTTAGCAATACAATAAGTATTGTTAGTTTTAGAGTTACAGTATTAGTTCTTTATGTGATAAATTTTAAATTTGAGCAAATCTCAAAATGGATATCCATTTTTCATACTGTACTTTATAACATTGTGATGACAAATTCACTTGTAATATTTAAAACAATTGATTTTAGTTTTTAGTATTTAGTAACAACTACCTTACTAACTAGTAAGCAGAAAATTAGGAGCTTATAATAGTTAGTTAATACTGAGAGTTGGTCCTCAAACTAAAGTGTGACCGAAGTTTAATATCAGCTTTTTATTGGGTATTGAATAATTATCGATTTATTGTATTGGTCAAAATTTAAACCAATATGATTAATAAATCCTAATAATTTTAATGAATAAATATCTAAATATACATAATAAATTGAAATATAAATAAAATATATAATAAGTACATTAATACTAAAATTAAAAATAATACTGTTTTGTTAATTTTTTAAGCAATCAACAGACTAATGATTTTCATCTGGTGGATGACTTATGAGCAACCTTATAAGAACACCCTGGCAACTTCATAGCAACACAATTAAAAAAAATCTCAACACCTTACAATCATCATATCATCACATCTCTTAAATCTAGTTGTAGTAAATAATTTTTTAGGATGTAATGTACATTACATAAATATTCCTGCCACTCTATTAACAGAAGTATCTCTTTCCCCATTTAGCCATCGCAGTATTAAAAGATAAGGAGCCTGGCCGGTTCCTCATTAGGGATAGTAATTCATTCCAAGGCGCATATGGGTTGGCCCTGAAAGTCAGCACACCTCCAGCCCACGCTAGTAACCATGGAGAGACGGGCAACCCACAGGAGCAGCTAGTTAGGCACTTCCTGATTGAGAGCGGTCCTAAAGGAGTGAAGATCAAAGGCTGTCAAAATGAAACACATTTTGGTGAGACAAAAAAAAAAGAAAAAAAGATTGTGCCCTCTTTATGAATGATTTTCTAATGCTCTGTGTTGAAAATAGCACCCCCTATTGATTTAATTCTGATGATTCTTTTCATCCAGGCTCCCTCTCTGCTCTGGTGTATCAACACTCCATTACTCCTGTGTCTCTTCCTTGTGTTCTACGAATCCCAGATAGAGGTTGTGCAAACAAGTTAAAATACAACAATGAATATTTTTTCATACCCAGTGTGTAATAACTGCCTGATTTGTGTGTGTTTGTGTTTCAGATCTTGTAGGAGAATTGCAAGAGTTGCAAAGTGGAACTAATACCAGCACAGCTGCAGACCTATTAAAACAGGGGGCAGGTGAGTTTGATTTATTTGATTTATTTATTTTACGGATGGATGGTGGGGAAAAACAATAAGTATTATTAAATGTGTTAAGATTACAGTTATATAGTCTCTTGCTCACCAATGCTGTATTTATTTGATCAAAATACAGTACAAAAGAAGTACTGCTGTCAAATATTGTTACAATTTAAAATCACTGTTTTCTATTTATATATATATATATATATATATATATATATTTATATATATTATTATTTTTTTTTATTTTTTTTAATTTTTTTTTTTATCTGTGCTGACAAAGCTACATTTCAGCAGCAATATTTCCAGTCTTAACTGTCACATGATCATCAGAAATCATAATATACTGATTTAATGCACAATAAATATTTATTATTATTACAGTTGAAAACAGTTGTGCTGCTTAATATTTTTGTGGAAACTGTAATACATTTTTTTCGGGATTCTTTGATGAATAGAAGGTTCAGAAGACATTAATTTGAAATGTTGTAAAAATGTCAACATATTTACTGTCACTTTTGATCATTCTTGCTAAATAAAAAAAAGTTTGATGATAAATCTCTTAGTGTATTATATTCAATATTCCCCGTTAAAAGTAACAAATGTCCTCTTTCTCTCTCTAATATTCTTTGTTATTCTCTCTCTCATTGTCAGCTTGTAATGTTCTCTACCTAAACTCAGTGGAAACGGAATCTTTGACTGGCCCTCAAGCCGTCTCCAAAGCAACCAAGTGCACTTTGACCCAGGACCCTCGTCCTTCACCAACAGTCGTCCACTTCAAAGTGTCCACACAGGGCATCACCCTCACTGATAACCAGCGCAGGTACAAACACACATATCCAACAATACTTCTGTTTTGCTTGCCAAGCAAAACAGTTTACATTGTAACACAGCTTTATTAATATCACTCCCCAAGCATATTTTTAGCACAATCCTTCAAATATGAGATTAAAGTTACTTATTTTAGCCATTCAAGTAAACTACAGGCCCGTATGGCTCATATCCAAAACATTAATCAGAGACACTGAAAAGTAAAACAGACGCACTCAGACCTCACTCTTTATCTCTTTCTTTTTTTCTTTATATAGACTGTTTTTCAGGCGACATTACCCTATTCATAGTGTGACTTTCAGCAGTGTGGATCCACAGGATCAAAGGTAAAATTAAAGATGGAATCATTAGGAAATACAACTCCAATCTACAACATACTGCATCTCTAATGTATGGCCAAGACAACATGTATTGCTTTGAACGTAGTCTAGAGGTGGTTTGCCTCTTATGCTGAACTAAGGCTGTCAACGTACTATTTTTTGCACAAGGGCTCTCCTACCCTCTTTTATGCTTCTCTCTTACTTGCTCTGCTTGTACATGTTGCTTAGCCTCTGTGTATGTGTGTGTGTGTGTGTGTGCCAGGTGGATTGATACTGATAACACTTCCTGCAAGTAAGTGCTTCTACTTATACAGCTCTATATTCTTTTTCAGTGTAGCTTTTCTTGTGCTTTCAGGAGGTTTATTCCCAAATGTGTAAATTTAGGAGTGATACAAGTGTATATCTTTTTTATGCCACTCAGAATAAGCCAGTGATATGAAACAAATGAAGACAGGGGTTTTAAAGTGAACAATCTGCTGTGGTCTCTGATATCTAGCTGTTTTCTATAGGATGTTTGGATTTGTTGCACGGCGCAGCGGTGGTTTGGGAAACGTGTGTCACCTGTTTGCAGAGCTGGACCCAGAGCAGCCAGCCACGGCCATTGTGAACTTCATCAATAAAGTCATGCTGGGACCTCAACAGCTGCGAAAATGAACACAGTATACCAGAGATGGAGAAAAACAAAACAGAGTGCACGAGATGGTATTGCTGTGGATATTGTCAGTGTTACGTTTATGTATACAAAATGAGAGAAGTGTTCCACGTTAGGATACACAAAACTGACTTTTACGACAACTCATTATGCAAGCTTCCTCTTTTTTCTGTCATGTTCACATTTAGTGTAAATCAGTGAGATTTGGTCATGTTGAAACAGAGTGCATTATGAAGTGATTTCAAATGAAATGCCTTTTATTAAATAAAAATAAAATATACGAGAAAAACAACTGGATTTTCCTGGTAAAGTATATCTAATGGATAAATAAATGAGAAAGTAAGTTTTCGACGCTCAGACCTATTTTTGGCTGAGAAAATGGGCCTTTTAATCCTACCACTCAGGATGCCAAAGCTGTATGACTGCTATTGTGTTGTTCTCTTTTTTTATTTTCATCGATTTTGTGTGTTTGTGTTTTTTAGTTAAATGGTCAGAATCTTTTGTTTGTTCGTTTTCTATTTGAAATGCCCTTTACAAGACACAAAGTCATATTTTTAGCAACTGATGCATTTTTAAATTCATACTTTTTTGGTATTTAAATAAAATATTAATAAAAATGACAAACAGAAATGCCTAGAGACTCATTTATATATATATATATATATATATATATATAAAAAATCCAGTTATTTAATAAAGGTTTTCAGTTATACTGTGCTCAGTTTTGTTTCTCTTGAGGTTATTGTAAACTCTTATTGAAATACACTGATCACGCACCAAAACACTGTGATTACTTGAATTAAACTGAAAAAAACTTAAGTCTATTTAGGTTCTAAATGTGTTAATCATGTCATGCTTCACTCTCTGAAGAAAAGCACTGCTAGTCTTTGCTTGTTGCCAGTTAAGCATAGTTTGCTTAGGTGTGGCCTACAATCCTAAACTTGATCTTTTAAGTTAAGCCATTTAATTATGCTTAATACTATTTATCACCTAGTTACCAGCCGATTGCAATCAAAATGTACCTTTCATGTGCTCTGCACAATGTAGATTTTATAATATTTATATCGTATTGTGCAATTATTGTGATCTATGCGTGCAAGATATTAGCAGATGAACAAAGTCACAAAAGTTTGGCAATTCGCCTACATCCACAATCTAGTATTAGAGTTAAAAAACAACTACTACTATTTGTTTTTACAATTAATCACTGTAAAATAGATGGACTAAAATTAGTTCATCACATTTATATTGGGATTTCCATGTTTACAAACAAAATCTGGCCATTACAACAAGGTATCAACTACTGTATTGTGGAGGGGTTATTTTCATTGTGCTGACATGTGTATGACTTTACCAGCCATCAAATATCAAAATCAGCCCACCCTTTCCCATCAATAAATGAAATATGAGCACACTTGCATCCTGAAGACATTGTTTGTTTTGTAAACATACACAAGCTGAATTAACAGCATTTCACGGAGGTGCATCGTTGATGCTTTATCCTAATTCAACACGACATTCCAATAGTATTTATTCTTCGTCAACGTTAGCCATTTTTACATCTTCAAAAGGACGAGGTCCCACCGAGATTTGAACTCGGATCGCTGGATTCAAAGTCCAGAGTGCTAACCATTACACCATGGGACCGCGCAGCCAGGTCCGTGTTGTTATTTAATACTGTTTATAGTTATATTGGACGTTAACTGTTCTTTCCATTAAACTGCGCGTGTATATGCATCTTTAGCGTGGATTTGCGATGCCTCTCGGTATTTAAGGTTATAATGCTAGTCTAGCTTAGTTAGCTTATAGGCAGGTTCTAGCAAACCAACAGTGAGTTATTTTTAGTAACTTTTGTATAAATTATAAACTACTTATTTTAATAATTGTCGAAATGTATTAACTTTTCCATTGTATTTATTTACACTATCGCTATAATTTGTCTTTTCATATCATATTGTGTTATGTTTAGCCGGGACCTGTTTAACTTCAGCTCGTCTTGTGCTGTCTGTTCCTCGGACTGAAGGCAAATCTTGCACGCACTCACAGCTGAAAAGGGTTTTAATCGTATTATTTACTTATTTATACCTTTCTACCGAGAAACAGACGCATCCGATTGTGTCGAGACGGCATGCTTCTTTAATTAGCCTCAAATCCTTACAAAAGATGACTTCCGAGCACAAACAATCAAGGGTGTTTACTGATTAAATGTATTAATTTAATCGTGACTAAAACATCTACAACAAATATAGCAGATTCTTTAAGAATTTACACGAGTCATAAGGAATGGTCGGTCTGTAAAACGTCTTTATTTTGGTCGTTTTTTTCCACTGTTAATCATATTTTTTCGTTGTGACATTTTCGTTTCGAGGAAAGAGAGGTAGCACAAAAGATGATTTTCTCCTATTTCCCTTTTTGGATAATCTTAAAAAATCTTTTTCATTACTAAATAAGGGTCAACAGACAAAAAAATCTTGCCAATTTAATCTGATTTTCGTTTACACAGTATCTGTCTAAAAGCTTTTATCCCCCAAACAGCCTTATATTACACAACAGCAAAGAGTACTGTATTAACACTGTAGTAATGCTATTGCTGTTTACAAAATGTACTGCTGATAATGTTTTATTGTGTATAGCTTTAAAAAAGCAAATTTATTTTAAGCTATGTTTTTATCTGATTTCCAAACAGAAACCTATTGGCCTTCTGCCCTTGACCTTTGACCTACAATGAAGTAACATTCTATGTTCCATACACATTCCACAGTGATGTTTGTAGTCTCTGAGAGGTTATGACCTGTTATATCAATGTAACCGTCAGGACATTTTGTACGTGGGAAATGGAAAGAGGAGAACAAAGGTATGATCTTAGTCTTTAGCAAATGCAGACGACTATCTTGAGAGGGATCTTTATAGGTGAAGGTCACAGGACCAGATTAAACATAGATTCACGTGCAGTATTATTATTGTGTTAATAGTACAATGGTACTGTATCAATTCCATATCTCTTCTATTTTCTCTTTGCGGTGCTGTTTTAAATGGACATACAAAGCATGCTTAGTACCCTAAACGTGCCCCTTTATATTTCCAGACAATAGCCCATATGTTCCCATGAGAGGATGACGGAAACAGCCAATGGGTAACCATGAGGCCCCTGCATCTTTTACTTCCGTTCATGCCTCTACGATCTTCCTTTCACTACGTCACTCTATCACATTTCTCTTCCTTTATCTCAACATTATAGCCATCAATCATTACATCTCACATGCCTGCTCACAAACACGACACAGAACCTTTCCTCTCCCACTGCATGCCACAGGGCTGAATTCCCCGTGTGATCATACTAACACAATCAAACTTGTGTTATTTTTCTCTTATGCATACACACACGCACACAGCTAGCCTTCAAGGCCTGAAACAGAAGCCTCTGCTATACTACTCAGGCAGACACACCCAAGTAAAACATGAACTCATCTCCTTACAAACCCAAATATTATATTTAAAAAAAAGACTGGCCGTCATAGACGGCTGAACATTTCCATGACTTACTGCGGTAACTGTAGAGACCAGAAATCGCCTACTGCTATTAGGTTAAGTAGGTTATTGGCTGGGCCATAAATTGTTTTGTGTTGCATTTATATTTTTCTTAAAGGAACCGCAAAATGCAAAAGTAAAATTTCATTAATTTCATCTCTCATCATTTATGCACCCTTTCCGACCCTCTGTGCGCCTTGCCTCTTTCTTTTTTTTTTTTTTTACATACAATGAAAATGAATGGTGCACAGGCTCATTCTTTTGTGTTCAAGAGAAGAAAGAAAGGGCATCAACAGGATGAGTAAACGAAGCGTTCCTTCAATGCAGAATGAAGAGCCTGACACACATTTCTCCACATTTATACACGATAATGCTCGACCTCATGCGGACAAACTGTTTACCTCGTTGGTGCCTCTGACGTCACGACACACCCCTCACGCGCGTGAGAGTGTGTGTGTGTGTGTGTGTGTGTGTGCGCGCGCAGCAGCTCGCCTGTGAATGCAGTGGGGGTTCGTGTGAGTGAGTGAGTGAGTGAGTGTGTTTTGCTTGTGGAATGTGGGAGTTGTCCCCACGCGCTTTACGAACAACCGACCTGTCCAAACAGTGCGCGCGTGGCAGAGGATGTCACACCAACCAAAACAGCGGACGCACGCTCACAGCACAGTCTTTGATCCGTTATTGGAGGAAAATCCGCCGTACAGGGTAGAGTCGGGGCGGGGCGTAATTTCACGGAGTCCCATCTATTTAGGGTCAAGTACAACATTTTTACAGTCCTAACCAGCGTGGGTTCAAAGTTTGTTTTGTGCCCGGAAACTGCGAATCACCTACAGGGCGCGGAGGAAGCGCTTTCAGAATCGACCGATATTTGTGGTCGTATTATTTTGTCTTTCGTTAATCCACAGACTCGCGATTAAATCTGCACGGAACGGATTACAAAAATGCAATAGCCAGCGTGATTCGTTAGCACCTCGTCGACTAGCTCCTCCAGAGGCTCGACCGCGAGTACGGGGCTGCGGCTGGACGCGGAGCGAGGCGACCCTCTGCGGGCTGCGCTGCCGAGGCGGTGGGCGTGTTTTCTCGGAGTGCTAGCATGTGAGCTGGCGCCAAGTTCTCGGCGTGAAGAAAACAAAGATTTACAAGTTGCGGGCTGGAGCGAAGCAGCAAAAGTCACATCTCTCTTGATCGGAAAAGTTGCACGCAGGTACGAAGCGAGCAGTTTACTCTAAACGCACACTATTATCAAAGTGAACCTTGTGCGCACACGAATGCAATTCAAAACAAAAGCTGCTAGTCTGCTAATGTTAGGTAACCTACTCAAGTGACTGTTTTTTTTTAACCTGGCACATGAGATCCAGAGAGAGAGCTAGTGTGGTAGTTGCTGAGCCAAAACACGCTTGTCGCTTTAATACCTGTTTATTTATTCGTTGTGTGTCTTTGATGCATCTGTCTCGTTGCACTGATTGAATGCAATTTAAACACCGACCTTGGCAAGTTACACAACGTGGAAAACTTTGCACGCCTCCGAGTACAGCTAACGTTAGTTCTGAAGGATGACATAAAGCGGCAAATTCGTGCTAATGAAGCATTAATTGTATTCAAAGCGATGTAAAAGCGTGGAATGGTAATGAGTTTGATAGTATAGCTGCGTATCGGTTCATCTGTTGCGGTAATTTCCAACTGCGACATCATCCAGCCACAGCGACAATATCGCTGCTAACAGTTATAGTTTTACCAGCACTTTTAAAGTTACTGCTTTAGAGATTGAGCTGGCTTCTCTAACCAAATATTGTAATGTCAGAGATGTACTCAACTATTTCATAATAAAACGTACAGTACGAGTGATTCAGATAGGATACGTGTTTTTTATGTGTGTGTTTGTGGTATTACTTTATAACAGGTTTCTTTGATAATATGACCAAACGTTGTGGAATTATATAATGTTTAATAGACCGTTAGTTTATATACATTACAATAGTTACAATGTAATTAAACGTTCGTTCATATATTATCACATATGTGCATTATCTATTGTGCATTTGCTTATTTGTCTGTGATGTTTAATTGTAAGTGAAAGTTATTTCATTTAAACAATTTTTCTTTTTCTTATAGGCTTCTTGTTAATCTTCTGCTTTCCTGATAATAAACGTTATCCTACTTTTTACATTATAGTCGGAACAAAATGTGCATATTAACTTTTACCTGATGGAGGCCTTTGTTTTCTAAAACCTGATGATGAAAGTAAAACTTTTTAAATGCTTTATTAAAAACCTAATAAACTGTAATAACCCTGCTATATCAGGTAAATTGAACCTTATTAGTATTGTACCTTATTAGTAACACAATGCCCTTGTGGGTCATATAGGAGAGAGAGCGTGTGACTCTGACATGAAAGCACATTGTGCTGTTGGTATGTTGAGAATCTGTTGTAGTTTGCATAGATTGTTTAACATGTCGGTTGAACTGGGCTAGGACTTTTTCCACCGTTCCTTATGGACAACTAGTTACGGCATGTCAGGCAAAGCATGGTCAAAAATGAATGGCTGGTCATATTAATTCTCTTATTTTCTAGTTGTTTAGGTTGATGTTAGGCGGTAGACCTATGTAATGTAATGGTTACCCTTGTCCCACATTGGAATGGCTAATAGGTTTGCAATGGCTTGGACTAGCTGCAATTGGTAGAAGTGGTTGTTTTGGGAACGATGCTCTATTGTGTAAATTCAGGGTTGTGATTTTCTAATTTGAGTGGAAATAGTATGAGATAACCAACTATGTAACAAGATTAGACGTGATACCCTGGAAAGATTTCAGAACCCACTGTTTTTTTTTGTATGTTCACAACTGTTCAAAAGTTTGGGGTCAGTCCTTTTTTTATTTTTAAAGAAACAAATACTTTATTAAGCAAGAACGCATTAAATTCACCAAAAGAGACCGTAAAGACATTTTCTAATTTTACAAAAGATGTTTATTTTAAATAAATACTGTTCTTTTCAACCTTATTTATCAAGTAATCCTGAAAAAAAAAATTAGTTTCCACAAAAAGATTAAGCTGCATGACTGTTTTAAACATTGACGATGTGATTCTTGATCTCCAATCATGTGACACCGAAGACAGGTGTAATGGCAGCTGAAAATTCAGCTTTGCCACCACTATAACCTATTTTTTATAACTTTTGTTATAAAATATATAAAAAAGGAAAACAGTTCTTTTAAATTATAATATTTCACATTATTACTGTTTTTCCTGTTTTTTTGCTCAAATAAATGCAGCCTTGATGAGAATAAGAGACTTCTTTCAAAAACATTAATACATCTTACAAACTTTTGAACTAATGTATACATACACACAACATATATTCACACATTTCTATTTTTCCCCCTATTTCTCTTCATTTTTGTTGTTTGTTTGTCTTATCAGTGCAGGATAAATGACTGAAAATACGTGGATTTTTTTTCTGCTGAGCTCCAGTATGGACGGCATAGCAAAATCTATATCGTCCTATAATGGATGTTTACATGTTCAGTATAGTCCAGAATACCCATGCACCTGTATAATACGTTCTTAAACGTGATCGATTCTGAGTCTGTGTCAATGCTGGACTTCCTTTGTGCACGTCTGCCTTTATGTAGGTTGTACTGATGATGTTTTGTTTAAAGGAACTGGATTGTGATGTTTAGGTTGTTATTGTGGCGGTGCTCATTTCAGAGGCTGGAATGTGTGTGCCTGTGTGTAGTTTCTGTAACTCTAGGCAGAAGCTGTGAGGCCTTGACTGTAGCCCTGTAGAGAGGCCCATTGAAGGGGAAGTTGGCTCTGTATGTGTGTGTATGCGTGTGTGTGCATGCAGACCACTGGGATTGGACACAGGGTAGAAAGACCCCCTGTACGGAAGGAGGGAAAAGGGAGGAAAGAGGAAGGAGGAGTCAATTACACTTTTCTGGTCATGTGTGTGTTCTTTGCCCTTGTTTTGCATGGACAGAGTGAGTGGTCGCATTACGGCAAGGGTAACCAAAGACGAATACGTAAAAATGGCTATTCATAGCTGAGAAAGATTTCTCATTAGTCAACAGCCTAAATTTGACTTCAGGCCATTTTGTAATGTAACTTGTACAGTGTTGGCCTGATGTTTGTTTATTTACTGTGGCTAATGTTTTACAGTGCTATCTTTGTCTTTGCATATTATTTAAATAATATTTGTTTTGAATTTAACAGTTCAGAAATGATTGATGTTAAGTGTGAGGAGGTTTTTCAGCATGATGGAATGATAAATGATTAATGTATGTCTCTGCGCAGCGTATCTTCGGCTACTGTGGATTGGTACTATTTGCTCAGTGCTTGATATTGCTATATATGGCTTCACTAAACCTACACAGACTGAGAGTCAAATAGACTGAAATAACACAGAAAATGCATGATTGTTTTTTTTTTTTTTTTTTTTTTTTTTTTTTTTTTTCTCTATAGCATTGATTTCTATAAGATCCTATACTTTGCGTAGTACCGCAGTATATAAGGGATAATATACTGTCAGCCTGGGTGATCAGGAAGTGGGATCTTGTGTCACCCTAATTACATACTAAGTAAATACATAAATTATACTTAAAGTTTAGTGGTCATTGCACAAAAATAACTGACAGCAGAGTGCAATGATTGGCCAATCAGAAGTAGATGTTGCTGAGGCTCAATTTAGGTTCTTCGTCACAATGTTTTTTTTTATACATCTGTCTCGTCAAGATTTCGAGATGCATGTTTATCACTTATTTTACAAGTTTACTAATATACACTGTTAGAAAAAAAATTATCACTCTACTCTAAAAGCTAAAAGCTACATCTTTGTACCTTGTTTACCCCAAAATGCTACATATTAAGACCATAAAGGTACATATTAGTACCTAAAGTGTACATATGAAGAACTTTTTAGCTTTTTTACCTCAGGGTACCATTCCAGTGACAGCTTTATACTTTTTTTCTGAAACTGTATAAGTAATGCACAATAAATATAATTTCTGAGATTACAGTAAAATAAAAGTAGAGATGTTGCTACATTCTCCACTGTAATAAAAGGATGGTTCGCCCAAAAATGAAAATGATGTGATCATTTACTCATCTTGTGTTGTTCCAATCTTGTGTGACTTTCTTTTCTTCAGTGGAACATAAAAGAAGATATTCTGAAGAATGTTGGTAACCAAACAGTTTTGTTTACTGTTGATTTCCATGGTATGGACAAAAATATACACAGATTTCTCAAAATATTATCTTGTGTGTTCCACAGAAGTAAGTCATACAGGTGAGTAAATGATGACTGAATTTTCATTTTTGTTTTAACTGTCTCTTTAAGTTGTGTTTGTTGAAGTGATTTTTGTCCTTTGAGAATGTGATGTTGGCCTACATGGATTGAATTTGTGTTTCTCCTCAAGATTACCACATTTCATAGGGTTAAATCTAAACCAGCTTGATTTCAACGCGTATATAGACTGTTCCGGCTCCTGAGGGGTATGCTAATGTAAATGCTGCCTGTGGTTAAACATCTAGCATAAACAATTACTTATACATTCACGTAGCGTGTGTATGTTTTTACCCTGTTCAAATGGAAATCTCTGAAAGAATCCAACAGAAAAATGACTTTACCATGTCCTCATAGAGTGTTGCTTGGCATGAGTTTTAGTTTGTATTTGTGTGGTGTACTTGTGGAATTTTGTGTGTTGTGTGTGTGAGAGAGAGACTTTGTGTGTGTGAGTGTGTGGCAGTGTTATAATCTGGCACCGTGTTTCCAGTAGGGTTCGTGTGAGGACAACAGCAGTTTCTGTGTGTTCTGGACCCAAACTGACCCAACTGGCTCTGCGCATTACACATACACACATATTTCCTTGGCGTGTGTGTGTGGAGGAAATGTGTAGGACAGTTTGTCTCGAAGTCTCTGTCTGTTTTTATGGGCCTGCTGATCGTTCTGCCATTATAGCCATCAAAGCCAGTTTGCCGGGTCGCTCCAAGCTTTTGTATGTGATGTTACATGTGTTCCTGTGTTTTCCACATGGTCTCCATGCCAGACCTGGCATTCCTGCTGTGTGAGTCTGTCTCTGTCTGTTGTCATAGCTAATGAAACTCTGACAGCATCTCTGTCCTGTCCTGCACACAGGCGCCCCTCAGCCTCTGCTTTTCTCTGTGTTTACTTACATTTATGACCTAACTATGCCTAAATGTCACACTAGTTACAAAGTGGATCCGCATTATGCAGTTTCTAGAAGTATTTATTGCAAAGGAACCATAGCTACGTACGTCGATTGAAGTATCACCATAGCTACATGTTATAGAGTTACTATAGCATGAGCACTGTATGTTACACAATAACCACTGGCAATATGTTATGGAATATGCTAATCTGTGCTTATCAGCAATGACTTTGCTCTCTGAATTTGTTTTCGAAAATGAGGTCGAAGTCAATTCTCACCATATTTTCAAACCGTTTTCAATTTTGATTAAAAGATAACGATCATGCATGTTTTTTCGAAGGCGATCTTCTCCGCTTTAGTCATATACGGTACCGTATGCTCTTTTATATGATAAACATGCCATTGCACTCACATCCAGGTCATTCTGCTGAAGAGGGACAGTCTTTCTCGTACACCCTGTCCTACATACTTGTTAATGCTATGTGATGCTTCAGTCAGTTCAATCATTAACTCTGAACTACCTTAAAGGGCATCACGATCGTACATATAGTGAGGTGTCAGTCATGCCGTCTTCACATGTCCGGATTTAAAATATCCCAAGTGTTCTCAGATTTCCCAGATGCTATGTGGCATCAGATGAAACATTAACCTGACCGGCAAATTAAGACACATTTAGCATTTTTTAAAAGTCTCTTATCTCCTTCTTGCTACGTGTGCGTTGATAACAAGAGCCATATACTGAAACAAGTGTGAATAGCGAAGATGTTATTGTGCACAGTCCAAAATCTTAATGTGCACACACAGTTAATGATTTTGGACACTTGTGAAAGCAAGTTTACCTAAATTTGCCTAACAATTGCTTTTAGAATGACTGGTTTTAGTCGTTAAACTTTTAGTTTCAACATTATATTATTAGCAGGAAAATAGTAAAATTAAATCGATCTGTTCTTCTAACCTTAATGTTAAATCAATGTTTTGGACTTTAAATGTTAAGTTCATTTTAGATTACTGAGTGTAATACAGAGCATTGCTCATAATATTAGTTTATGAGGACTATATTGCATAGCAAGGCTAATCACTCATAGCTACAGCTCACTCCACTAAATCTACTTTATTATTTAAAAGATTTTTTTTTTTTTTTTCACAGGCTGTTGAGAAATTAGGTACAATCCAGAATAATGAAACTCAATGACTTTTTTCCTGCACTTGAGTGCACCAAGATGTGAATGCTTATGTAAGCATATATGAAATTAAAATGACCTAAAAGTATATGAATTGCATTGCATTCTTTGAAATAAGTACCAGTCTGTTTTATATTTTCTTATGTAATGACAGATACATTTAAACATGTCTGTTTGCGCCTATACTTCAAAGTTCACGTTCATTTTATTAAAACCTGTCTTTTTGTAATTGTTTATTCATTTTAAGTTGATTTATTATTATATGACTTGCGTCTGTCCTCCTTTTTGAATCTGTCTGGTTATTGACAACCAAAAACAATCATTATCATTACTGGATAAGCCAAGAAAAATAACAACGTCCATCTGCAGGTTACCTTCAAAAATATGCACATAAGTAGTGCCATGTTTGTGGCTGACTGCCAACTAAATCTTCACAAACGGGGATTGCAAATGTTTCACACATTTTGAATAGATGAATAAATGAACAGCCCAATTTAGATAAATGCATCATTATGTGCTGAAGTGTTTTGAAATGCTTTTATTAGGGTGAGTTTTCTGTGTGCATTAGAGTAATTTGAGAACTTTCTCTCGATGAGGTCACGTTGTGTGTGTGTGTGTGTATACTAGAACTGAACCAGTATTTAAGTAGATAAACTCGCCATATATGCATATTTTTGCATATTTTTCAGCCGAAAGATTCTGTTTATAGCGAAGAGCTCACAAAAGGCTTTTTTTTTTTTTACCTCAAAGTAGGAATTTCCTCATAACTCCCTGAGTGAAAACAGGAATACTGTGACATCATCCTCTATGCTGAGGTATGTTTATTTGGTTTGTGCTGTTCCTGTTTGTATACTCAGAGTTGTGATGTCCCTGCGACCTTTCACATAGATCTCCACTTTATTGCTAATCCCATGTATTACGACAGTGATAAGTTTGAAGACTTAATCATGTGCTGTTATCATATATCACCTGATGCTTTTTAGCTGTTTTGAGTTTGAGTGCGTCACTTTGACCTCTGACTCATTTCAGAATGGCTGCTGTTCCTCATGGGGTGTTCAGTGGGTCTGTAATGATTTTATGTTTATATGCTTGCTGACCTTGTTCTTTTTATTTTATATTTGTTTCAAAAAAGGCTTCTGATGGAGATATTGAAGCTGACATCTGTTTGTTTTCATTTGCACGGTCTCCTACAACCACTCCAATCCTCCTGCCCTTCCTCAATGGTGTAGCACTGATAGCTAATTAATATTCCCCTCTATCTCGTACGCTCTTTATCAATGCGCATACATTAGTGATGCTTATATAAAGAACTCTGTTTTTCCCCATTCAGTTTGTGATACTGGCCTCATGGCTTTAATCAGAATGATTTATTGTTCTATTAAAGGATTGTTAATTATTCAACACTTGCTAAAGAATGTCAGTTATGATTTGTGGTTTTGTTATGCTGTCAGTCTGTGCTGAAGAAAGAGGACATTTTCTTTTCTTTTGTTTCTGTTTCTGTTTTTTTTTGCCTTACATAAACCAATGGTCAAATGTTTGGCATAATCAAAATCTTGTAATGTTTATGAAAGAAGTCTCTTATGCTCACCAAGGCTGCATGTATTTGATCAAAATGTTAATATTCTAAAATATTACAATTTAAAATGTTTTCTATTTTAATGTGTTTAAAATGTAATTTATTCCTTTGAATATTAATTTTTTTTTTTTTTAGCAGCCATTACCACAGTGTCACATGACCCTTCAGAAATCATTCTGATATTCTGATTTGGATGCTCAGTTATTTTAATAATGGTTATTATTATTATCAAGGTTGAAAACTTTTTTTGCTGGCCAAAATTTATGTGGAAAAAGTGATACTTGATATTTTTCAAGATTCTTTGATGAATAAAAACCTTGAAAGAACAGCATTTATTTGAATAGAAATCGTTTGTGACTTTTTAAAAAATATTATTAAAAGATTATTATTATTATTATTTTTTTAAATCTTCCTCAGCCCAAACTTTTGAATGATAGTGTATCACGGGTTCCATAGAATAATAAAAAGCAAGTTATGATATTTATCATTATCAGTTCTTGTTTTGAGCACCAAATCAGCATATTAGAATGATTTCTGAAGGATCATGTGACACTGAAGACTAGAATAGCTTCAGTTTTGTCATCTCAGCAATAAATTACATTTTCAAATATATTCAATTAGAAGACAGTTCTTTTAAATTGTAATACTGCAATCTGTGTTCTTCTTCCCATCATCCTCGTAAATACACAACTCTGTATGTTTGACTCTGTTTCTCCTCCTCCTCCTTCGTCTCTTATAGTGATGGAGTCAGCTGTTAGTACATCCACTCAAGTGCCAGATGAGTTTGACCGTAATGTTCCACGGATCTGTGGTGTGTGTGGAGACAAAGCCACTGGTTTTCACTTTAATGCGATGACTTGCGAGGGCTGCAAAGGCTTCTTCAGGTACACACACACACACACTTTCTCTCATCCAATTTGGTATTCATACAGTTGCACCGATGTTCATTAAGAAACACATTAACACATATTATCTGTAACCAATGTGATACTGCCAGACTATTTTTAGCGTTTTTTGCGTGTGTGTTCATTAGGCGCAGTATGAAGCGGAAGGCCAGTTTTACCTGTCCTTTTAATGGAAGCTGCACCATCACTAAAGATAACCGTCGCCACTGCCAAGCCTGCAGACTCAAGCGTTGCCTGGATATTGGCATGATGAAAGAGTGTGAGTTACTAGCCAACATGCACATCTTGGAACACTGATTACTGGGAGCCAAGATATACTTTGTTACATCATGTTTTAATTATAGTTTAGATTTTATTTACCCTGCAGTTTCAAAAGCTTCCAAATGTCAGTTTTGCGGTCTTGAAGGGCTTTGCAGGAATGGTATGCTGTTTGTAAGGTTGTCCCAAACAAGCGCAAATAAGATGATCCTGTCACAAAAGGTCCCAAAAGGCTATCAGAAAAGTGATACTTAGTATAAGGAAGTAGTTTCGCCATTTGT
The DNA here is from genome assembly GCF_936440315.1 of Barbus barbus. Taxonomy (NCBI): domain Eukaryota; kingdom Metazoa; phylum Chordata; class Actinopteri; order Cypriniformes; family Cyprinidae; genus Barbus; species Barbus barbus. The sequence goes on along the minus strand of NC_136741.1, from coordinate 22,196,462 downwards.
GAGCACATGATCCTGAGTGGCAGCTCTTTGCGAATCATTTTGAAAGTGAAAGGTACTTCAGATTATGGATTTCACAATGTTTGATTGCTCTCGTGTTTTGAAGAATCATCAGCGGAAAATATAGCTTGGATGTTATCACGTTGTTGTTTTTTAAACATGCATCGCATGCAGAGTCATAAAATGACAATATTTGATGCAAATGTTTTACTGACCCCAATTATCATGATGGGTATAAACCTGAATATTGCTTTAACCCTAAAAATAAATAGTTTAATCATTTTAATGATTAAAATGATGCTGAAAATTAATAATAAAAATGCTTAGGTTATTGGGGGAAAGGAAAAGAAATATCCAGTAGATTTAGCTGCGATAATGTGGTTAAATTTTTTCAGGTATTTCTGATGGAATTGTTCTGTCTCTTGTCAGTGTCTATGAAACTAAACGAAATTAAAGCTATGGATTAAACTCTATTAAACTATACTAAAGAAAATTATAATGAATTATGGTCATAATATAACGCTGGAGAAGAACACACGATATTAGTTTCTCATAATTTTTTTATCTGTATTTTGACTGTAATAAAATTATATTACATGGGCACAGTAATGATACTCATCTGTCTTTTTCCTTAAGTTATACTGACGGATGAGGAAGTTCAGAGGAAAAAGGAGCTGATCCAGAGGAGAAAGGATGAGGAGGCACAGAGGGAGGCGCAGAAGCCCCGGCTTTCAGAGGAGCAGCGCAGCATCATTGATACGCTGGTGGATGCACATCACAAAACCTATGACGATTCCTACTCTGACTTCTCACGCTTCAGAGTAAAATATTCATCTGATTTCTCTCTATTCTCTTCCTCTCTTCTGTATGCCATTCTCTTAGTTTCAGCCAGTTTTAAGATGTTCTTGTACACTGAGCCTAATGAGGTTTTGGGCACTTCAGTGACGTAATGTTGCCTGCATTCAGTTTTAAACCAAGAGGCATCTGTAAACAAATGATTCTAGAGCTTTTCTCAGAACTAACAGTTCTCAACCAACTTGTGTGAAAATGATTTAAAGTGATCACACACTACCATTCAAAGGATTGGGTTTGGATTTTTGTCTTTTAAGAAATGATTTGTAAGAAGTCTCAAAAGCTTACCAGGGCTGTGTTTATTTGATTAGAAATACAGTAAGAACAGTAATATTGTGACAATATTATTACAATTTAAAATTACTGTTTTATATTTTAAATGTAATTTGATGTCTATGAATATGATGTCTAAGCTTCATTTTCAGCCGCCATCACTTCAGTCTTCAGTGTCACATAATCCTTCAGAAATCATTATATAATGCTGATTTAGTGATCATGAAACATTTCTTATTATTATCAATATTGAAAACAGTTTTGTGGAAACCTTGATACAGTTTTTCAAGAATTCTTTGATGAATAGGAAATTCAAAAGAACAGCATTTTCCACCTTTGAATCACAGTATTGATTTCCTTCAAAATAAAAAAACATCTTACTAATCCCAAACTTTTGAACGGAGGTGTATATATGATATCCCAAATGTTTCTATATGTCAAGTAAATCCTGTTGTTTTCATATTTTGTTGTATAATGCAGATGCATTCCTACATGTTTAATTGTTCAAAAACTTTTTGGGTCCACTTTTTCTGTCTGTCTTAGGCATACTTTGCTAATTTATTCAGTGTGTTCATATGTTTGTGTGTTTTGTGTTGCAGCCTCCAGTTAGAGAGGGTCCAGTTACACGCAGTGCCAGCCGAGCTGCGTCTCTTCATTCAGATGCCTCCTCAGACTCCTTCAGCCATTCTCCAGGTGACACACACACATGCGTATACATGCTGAACTAATGCACACACACACTCGTTTGTACATAAATCATCTGTAAGGTCTCTTCTGAGAAATGTTTTTCAGCCCAGTGTGAGGCGCGGACAGGCGTGTGTGTTTGTGTGTCAGGGGTTTGTGTGTCTTATATGCACAGCAGGCTCCGTCCATCTCACCATGCCTGATGTCACAGGAGAGCCTCTCTAATGACAAACAGACTATTCACACACACACACACACACACACACACACACATGCACACACATGCACATATGGCTCATCCTGGAAGCAGCAAGTTGTTTTTGTAACTTTAAATATGACGTGTTATAAAATCTGTACTAGGGGTGGGTGGTATGACCATAATCTTACAGCGCACAGTATGAGTATGATTTAGTTTTCTGGATTTTTAAAATAAATTTAATTCCCAATTGGACATTTTATGACTGCTGCTTATCTAATTAATCTTGAAAAGTGTTGATTACAGAGTTAAATTAATATCTACTCGCTTTGTATGGAAACGTGGTGTTTTGCAGTTGTTCTAATATCTTGACATTGTTTGCCTTTTAGGCAAAGTGTAAATAAGAGATTTATTCTGTTATGTTGACAGCTTTGTTTATTGTTATGAAGGTGTTTGCAGAGTGAAGAACACAGTACGCTGACAGTCAGTGAGGTTGTGTTGAGCTGCGGGCTCAACCAGTCATGTGTACCTGTGTAAACATGCACAGTGATTCTAGTGCATTTACTTAAAATTTGAAATGAAGAAAAATCCAAATTAATTAATGCAGTTACAATATCAAGAAAAATAATCAACAAAATTCATTTTCCCCGTAATTGCGCAGTCGTAATACATGACAGCAAATTTAATGTACACAAAATTTCTTAAATTATCCCCCCACCCCACACACACACACAATATTTCCTTACAATTCACTAAAATATTAAAAACAAGTTATTTGTTGTCTGGCTGTGTTATATAAGGCTGTTGGCAGATTTTGAAACAGACACAACGGGGAGATAAAGCTTCTGTTAAAGTGGACACGGTTATGGACCAGTGTCTCAAAAATGGTGTCTATTTTTTTTTTTTCTTTCTGAGCAATTGATTCAGATTTTTACTTGCCTTACCAGCATTTTCACTGGCCCACCACAAAAATAATAATTAATTTCATTCAATGCAAAGAACAACAGTAAAGTTAAAGAATTATCACTTTTGTTTGGAGTTCGAAGACATTAATCTGTTTTGTTCTTACTTTCTCTCGCTCTCTCTCAATTCAATTCAAATAGCTTTATTGGCATGACAAATACATTTTGTATTCAAACCATTGAGACAACAAAGAAAATGGTTTAGAACATCTGAACATTTACACTATAACATCTTAACATTTATTTAAATATTATAACTAATGTTATATATAACTAATATGGAAATGTCATATACAGGTGCATCTCCAAAAATGTGAATATCGTGAAAAAGTTATTTATTTATTATTTTTTGTAACAGTTCAAAATGTGAAACTTTCATATATTCTAGATTCATTACATGTAAAGTAAAACATTTAAAAAAAATTAGTTTTAATTTTGATGATTAGACCTTACAGCTCATGAAAGTCAAAAATCCAGTATCTCAAAATATTAGAATATTTCTTAAGATCAATCAAAAAAAGGATTTTGCAAAACAGAAAAGTTCAAGTTCTTAATTTAATTTATGCACTCAATAGTTGGCCGGGGCTCCTTTTGCACAAACTCCAGCATCAGTGAGGAATGGCATGGAAGCGATGAGCCTGTGGCACTGCTGAGGCACCATTGAACCTTCAGCTCGTCTGTATTGTTGGATCCACTGTTTCTCATCTTTCTCTTGAAAATATCCCATAGATTCCATATGGGGTTCAGGTCAGGCATGTTGGCTGGCCAATCAAGCACAGTAATATCATGGTCAGCATTAGGGGTGTGCTCAAAATATCGATTCTTAGATACATACCGATATAATAAAAAAAGATACAGTATCGATATTCTAGCCCTTAGTATCGATACTCCGCCCGGCCATTAGGGGGCGCAGCGGCGCCTGCGAGTTTCAAAAAAACTCATGGAAAATGTTAAAGCAAGATGTAGCATTTAAGTGATTTCATAGTGAAATATGTTATGGCAGTACATGGTGTCACAAAAAAGAATTATAAGAAGATTTAATAAGAAGTTAAGAATAATAAGAAGAAGATTTTGTGCTTGTGTGAGCTCAGACTGTACCCTTGGAAAGTTAAATGTTGACTTGTGGTAATTTCCAGATTAATACAATTTGTGTACAATTAATCAGAGCACTTAAAGTTGCAAATATTTAAGCAAAATGCACTTTGTTATAATGCACTTTTGTTTTCAATAAATTGAAGAAAAATGCAGAGTTCTGTTTGTTGAGTAAATGTGTTCAGCATTAACTAATTGGCTCTGGCCCATGTATTTTTATTGAATCGTATCGAATCGTGTCACATCGTATCAAATCGTATCGAGACAGCTCTGTATCGAGGTACGTATCGAATCGTGACCTGTGTATCGAGGTATGTATCGTATCGCCAGGTTCTCCAAGGTATACAGCCCTAGTCAGCATAGCACTTGGAAGTGGTTTTGGCAGTGTGGACAGGTGCTAAAGTCCTGCTGGAAAAGGAAATCAGCATCTCCATAAAGCTTGTCAGCAGATGGAAGCATAAAGTGCTCCAAAATCTCCTGGTAGACGGCTGCATTGACTTTGGACTTGATAAAACACAATGGACCAACACCAGCAGACGTCACGGCACCCCAAATCATCACCGACTGTGGAAACTTCACACTGGACTTCAAGCAGCATGGATTCTGTGCCTCTCCACTCTTCATCCAGACTCCAGACCTTGATTTCCAAATGAAATGCAAAATTCACTTTTATCTGAAAAGAGGACTTTGGACCACTGAGCAACAGTCCAGTTCTTTTTCTCCACAGCCCAGGAAAGATGTTTCTGTTTCAGAAGTGGTAGCCCTTTTCCTGAAGATGTCTGAGCGTGGTGACTCTTGATGCACTGACTCCAGCTTCAGTCCACTCCTTGTGAAGCTCTCCCAAGTGTTTGAATCAGCTTTGCTTGACAGTATTCTCAAGCTTGCAGTCATCCCTGTTGCTTGTGCACCTTTTCCTACCCAAATTCTTCCTTCCAGTCAAATTTTTGCATTTAATATGCTTTGATACAGCACTCTGTAAACAGACACCCCTTTCAGTAATGAACTTCTGTGACTTACCCTCTTTGTGGAAGGTGTCATTGATTGTCTTCTGAACCATTGCCAAGTCAGCAGTCTTCTCCATTATTGTGGTTTCACAGGACAAGAGATACCCGGAATTTATACTGTAGGGATGGTCATTTAATGAAACTCAAATGTAAATATTCTAATATTTTGAGATACTGGGTTTTTGACTTTCATGAGCTGTAAGGTCTAATCATCCAAATGAAAACAAAAAATTTTTTGAAATGTTTTACTTTACATGTAATGAATCTAGAAAATATGAAAGATTCACTTTTTGAAATAAGAAACAAAAAATAATTTTACTTTTCCAAAATAAACTGATATTCAAATTTTTTGAGATGCACCTGTATATACACACAGATAGGTATAGGGAATTTTGTTTGAATAAAAAAACATAATATAGAAGTAATGTAGCAACTACTGGACTTTTAACGATGTACCAATGTAACAGTATCTTAGTTGTGTGAGAGTGTCTATTGGATGTTTGTTTCTTGGTTCTATCTCTCTCCCTCTCTTTTCACATCTGCAGAGTCCGGAGATCGTAAGATGAATCTGAGCAGTCTGTTGATGATGTATCAGGAGCAGGGTTTGAGCTCCAGTCCAGACTCAAAGGAGGATGAGGGCACAGGTCTTTCCATGCTTCCTCACCTGGCTGACCTGGTTTCCTACAGCATTCAGAAGGTCATCGGCTTTGCCAAGATGATTCCTGGATTCAGGTCAAATTTTGTTTGTTTGTTTGTTTGTGTGTGTATGTGTCAGGCAAAATTTAAGAACAGTCTTTTTTTAAATTCATAAATAAATTTTATTTAGAATGTCTAGTGAATGGAATTTACTCAATTACAATTTATAGAAATTCAACAGTCACCATAAGGAATTTGGTTTTGCAACAAAACTGAAGAACATCACAAAAACAGCAGCAGAATTGTACAATTTTTTACAGCAGTAATTTTGATTAATACGTTTATATATCTGAGAACAGTAGTGTTTTGAATTTTACTGTAAATCACCAGAAAATGGTTTTCAAAAACTCTATAAAAACAATATTTTATACAGTTAATAACTTGAGTAAATTAGAGCATTCCAGGAAATTATATACATTTGCTTCATTCAGCTGAATGGAGCACAACCACAATATCAGTGTATGCATTAGGGACGAGTTCTTAAAAGTAATAATTCACCCAAAAATTTAAATTTGCTGTTAATTTACTTACCCTCAGGCCATCCAAGATGTAGGTGACCTTTTTTCTCCAGTAGAACAGTAAAGATCTTTCTAGCTGAAACCGTGGTCCTTTGTGATTCATAATCAGCGGTAGCAAGTCAGTGGCTGATTAAGACTAGTTGTTTTTTTTTTCACTTTATATGCTTTAGACAAATAAAATATCTGTTGCACTTCATTATTGGGTGCTTTAATAATATAAAACAGTATACTTTATGTCAATACCTAATTACAGACAAATAGTCACCTACATCCTAAATGGACTGAGGGTGAGTAAAGCAGATTTAAATTTTTGCATAAATTATGCCTTTAATTTCACAGGGCCTCAAATTAAAATTTTTGTGGGTCCTGAGCAAGGATGTTCTCTACATTCCTTTCATCCATTTTAGTGGCTTGTTTGTGGAAATTTCCATCTTCTTCCCAACAGGCTAATGTTGACATGACTATCATCTATTTAATTTCCTCAGGAACATAAAAATAAGTTTGACCTTACAGACTGTCACTCTCAGTACATGTTTCTTGCCTGCCTCTGTGTACTTCCATGCGTTTCCCAGCTTCCTCAGAAAGTGCGTACGCACATACATATGCATTACGGACGCATGTTGCTGTGGTAACCATAGGAGTGTTATGTTATCCTCGCTGAATGCACCCACTCCCTCTACATCTGCCATTCACAGAATCCAGCATGAGCCAACATTTGATGTGAGTGCGTTTGTTTGTTTGTGTGTCTCAGAGAGCTGACAGCTGAAGATCAGATTGCTTTGCTCAAGTCCAGTGCTATAGAAGTGATCATGCTCCGGTCCAACCAGTCTTTCAGTCTGGAGGACATGAGCTGGAGCTGTGGAGGCCCAGAGTTTAAATACTGCGTCAATGATGTCACGAAAGGTACACGCAAACAGACATGCATTGTGTCATGCGTTGACATCCAGTGGTTGCACTTTTGGTATTGTTTACTAGAACTAAATAAAGCGGAAATAAAAAATACAAACTTAAATGAAAATCATAAATGTTTCAGATGAAACTAAAAATATAAAAATAGAAGCTAATTCAAAATATTGATAACTAATATAATAGCACATAAACATACAAAAATAACACGGAATAGTTACATATTTTGTGAAGGTTTGCTTAGTATATCTAAATAAAAAGGTTTCATTTGCATTTTATTTCATGTCAGCAGAGGGTCTGATGATTTTGTTGAAGTTGTGAATTTTTTTTTTTTTTTCTCAAAATAATTTTACTCTCTTTCCCAGTCTTATGCATGGAGACCATATAGTGGCTCCAAAAAATATGGACCCTAAACCAAAATTAAAAATGTATTCACATCTTTGTTTTGGATAACAAAATATAAAACTAAAAAACTAGCATTTTGTTTCAAAACAACATACTACTTCACATGCATGAGGTATGATTAACTAATAATTAATCATATTTTTTCAGCATTTATATAAGTTAATGTTGTACATTGTTAATTCATACTAGTTAATTTAATTATTTTTAAATGTTTAAACTGTATATGTATAAATTAACATAAATCTAGATCAATACATGAAAGTATTGATTATTATTGTTTCATGAAATAGTTTAAATTAATGATGAATTAAGTATAATTAATTATAATAATCAATATTAATACATAATTACAAAACAGTAGATATATTTTTCAAAAATAAATAAAAAATCACTTTCTGGTTATCGGACATTGTGAAAAGGGTCCATAGTCTATGTGATAAACAACACCTTTAGTTAGTCTCTGTTAATAATGAGCTTAATGAAATCCTCCTGATTTTGTGTGTGTGTTTGTGGGCACAGCTGGACACACTCTGGAGTTGTTGGAGCCTCTGGTGAAGTTTCAGGTGGGCTTGAAAAAGCTCAACCTACATGAGGAGGAACATGTGCTTCTGATGGCCATTTGCCTGCTGTCTCCAGGTCAGCTTTTATATATCATATTCATCAAGCATTAGACAGATTGAGACTTCATACATGCAAACAGGAATCTCACTTGTCTGTGTTTGTGTGCTCATAGACCGGCCCGGGGTGCAGGACCATGAGCGAGTGGAAGCGTTGCAGGACAGAATATCTGAGGTTCTGCAGGCGTACATTCGTGCGCATCACCCAGGGGGGCGTCTGCTCTATGCTAAGATGATCCAGAAGCTGGCGGACCTCCGCAGCCTGAACGAAGAGCACTCCAAACAGTACCACTCCCTCTCTTTCCAGCCCGAACACAGCTTGCAGCTGACCCCTCTGGTGCTGGAGGTGTTCGGCGGACAGGTCACTTAGCAACTTCACCCGAATCGGAACAAGACGTGCGGGTCAAACGGCGTGACCCAGAGGGTTGTGGAGTGAATGTACGAACAATCACCTTAAAACGCATACAGAGTTTCCAGGATGAAGTTAGTGAGTGGTGTGTGTGTGTGTGTGTGTGTGTGTGTGTGTGTGTGTATCCCTCATCATTTACAGATCGGCTAGGGAGTGCCATAGATGTTTCCGTTTGTTTCTTGTATGTAAGGAGGACATTCTCATGAGAATGTAATATGGTCATGGTGTTTTTCACTGTGGCAACTCGATACAGTATATTTTACTGTATTGTCAATAGCCAACAGTATGCATGTGTAGGATGAGAGTGTGGTCCTGTTCTAAACCTCTGCATGGTCCCCAAAGCGCTGTCCACTACTGCTGATGTCCTGTCTTTTCACCTCCTGCCTTTAAATGCACAGGGTTAAAAGTACTAATGCAAGCACACAGCTCTAGCTCACCCCCTCGCCTAGCCACTTAACCAATAAAACGGCAGCTCCGCCCCACCTTTCCTCTGCTTCCAGAGCTCTGATTGGTCGCTGAACAATGGCTGTCTTCTCTACTGTTATTTGCCTGTGCTGTGATTGGCCAATAACCTGACGCCTCTGCAAAGTGGTCAGTGCAGTATTAGCGCTTGCCACTCAGCTAACCTGTAAATAAGACTCAGTATCTATATTCGTACCTTTTCAAATCAGTGTAAATAGAGTTTGATGTAAGCGCTTCTTGTGGCTAATGGTAGAATCTAGCAGAGGGAGACCCTGCAGCCCTGGCTGGTTATGATAAATATGTAAACGAAGACTGTGGTCTTACTGTGCGTTTATGCAGGAATTATGGATCATGTTTTAAAGAACTGAGAGCATTACCTCCCTTCTTTACAATGTTGCGAAGTCCTATAGGTTACATATTTCTCAACATGCATTCCATCATGCATTTTTTTCTTGGAACCACTTTTCTTTTTTAGATTACTTCAACTAATTACATTTTTCCCTAACAAAGTTTTACGCTTCGTTAGCTATCATGAAAAAAAAAACCCTGAATGCTTTTATTCATGAATTTTATTTTCTGTTTTTTTATAGCACATTTCACACAAGAGTTACACTGCTAAAATTAAAATGCCTGGGTCATATTTCAACCCCAAAGAAAAACAAACTCCCTGGATGTCATTTTAATTACTCTAATATGATAAAGAATATCATCCATATTACAATTATGTATTCTTTACATTTTAAAGTATACATCTTTTTCTTTTCATATTACGTTAATTAGTATTAATTTCACATTGTGGTATTCATAAATTTATTCTGAATAAATGCAAATAATTGGAATACTTGAAAATGTCACTTTTCAAAAAAATCATAATTTTGGAGTGAACTATGACCCAAGTATCTTCCAGACAGGTTTTGGGAGACTCTGTTTGTATTGCTTTGATTGGGAAATAAGACTAATTTGGTTCTCACATTTTTTAAATAACACTAAAAGCAGCATGCTGGGTAATTTATCATTTTAATTTTTATCATCAGTAACTGCGGTGTTACATGCTACCTGGGAATATTTGATATTTTGTTCTTCAAAGCATATTCTACTTACAGCATAACACAATTTTTGTCTTACGCTGGTTGTTATTATCTAAATGGTAATTACAGATACATAACACCATGTCAGCCATGGTATAGACTTTTTTTTTTTTCTTTTGTATGGACACCATGTTAATATCACACTAGTCACTGCCTGCATTGTGTCCTCTAAACCAAACACAATTGCCTTACCTTGGCCTCAGCTGTTCAAAGTTCTCATTGTAATTGACCTTTTTATGCTTTTTAAGTATGTAAGAGTCCTTTTCTCCACTGTGGATAATATCTGTAAGTGATATTTGCGAGACTGTCGTCAAGAGGGCTGATGCTTACAGAGCGCGATCTCTGTTGTTTTATATATCTCGTTCTCTCCGGGTTTTTTTTTTTTTTAATCACTTCTGATTTGTATGAATTTTCTTCTCAGTCAGGGCTCAGGGTGATTAGGAAAAACTTTTCTGTGGTATGAGAGTTAATCATAGTTAATGAAGATTGTCTGTAGGTGTGAGTTTGGTGTCGGAACTGGGTCGATGATTTAATGATCATGTAAGCTGAATTGAACTACCTGGAAACTGCGGTCGCTCGGAAGGGCGAGCGCAGTGCGCGTGCGTGTGTGTGTGTGTGTCTGTGTAAGCGTGCGTTTATGAAGTGAGGGCGATGTATAGCATTTACACCAAGTATATTCATTTATGATTGGGTGTCGCATATTCGGCCCAGCCTTGATGGGGAATGTGTGTTTGTGTGGGAAGGAGAAAGAGTGAGAAGGTTATCGTTTCCTCAGTATATTACTATTAAATAACTTAGTCATGGCACTTAAGATTTAATGATATGGAAGGTTTGCTATAAATATCTATGAGTATTACTTTGCAAATGTAAAAGATTAAAATATTTTCTTGTAGACTAGTTTTGATATTCTGGTAACAGTGTACAGGTGGCGGCACAGGGCAGAGGGTTGTGTGTGTATGTGTGGGTAGATATTCAAATATAGGAAAGTACGACTGAATGCTAACCTCTTGCCCAGTGCGGGCATATATATATATATATATATATATATATATATATATATATATATATATATATATATATATATAATTTTATTTTTATTTTTTTTCTTTCATGATCTTATTGCTCTCTTTCGACGGTCTATTTTATTGTCTTCATGCCTTCTCTCTATACTAAGCTGCTCAGTACTTTGTGGGATGAGGGTGTACACTCAATTTTAAACTGGAAAGCTATTAAATCTTCCAGTCTTGAGCATTTTTGTAATCATTCACTTTCTTGTTTCGTTCTGATTTCATGATGAACGAGTGAGAATATCCCTGCAGCACTTACCATAAATGTAGATCAGACAAACCAGGACAACATGTCATGTCTAAACAATTGCAAAATATACAATATGCATGGTGGTGATGATGATGATGGCGAGACATGAGAAAGACGAAGATGAAATTGATGTTGGTCTCTTTTCTGAGTCCAAAATGTAACCATAACAAACTACCTCGCTGGGGAACAGACTCATTTGATTTGTATTTTTTTATGATTCGTGTTTGTATTTATTGCTGTGCAGTGGCTCACATGGACAACCCAGTACCTCATGTATGAATATCACTTAACAACAAAGACGCCTTAACAGCTGTTTTATCAGATTTTTTTTAACTATTATTATCCGTGTGTACAGTATTTGTATCTTTAGCTTTCTTCGACACGTTGAAACATTCACATACACGGACAGACAGACAGACACCTCCACACGAGAGCTGAGAGCTGTTAAGGCGTGGTCCCTTCCATGATTGACAGTGTTCAGTTGCTGCTGGGATTGGTTGGCCATCCTCAGGCCCCTCCCCTTCTTTATTCTGACTGCTCAGTTGGATTTTGCTGCTCCGCAAAAATAATTACACAAAACCTGTTAGAGCATGGGCTTCTCTCTTTTTCTCTTTTTGAATGGTGACGTGTCAAGCGGACATCATCTACTCTGCAAATCACACTTGCTCAAACTTTACCTCGTACAAAAACACACATACGCTCTACAGTCAATACCTCATGCCAGGTCAATCCTAAAATGGAGTAGATGATGGTTTGCAATTGTTGACAGAGTCGTCCGTGACAAAGAGAAAATGAAGAGAGATGTGCTCTTTACCTCTCCTCTTCTGTCTGGGCACCATTGGACAGGAGATCAATAGAAAGTTTGTGGCACTAAATGGCTCATAAGTGCAGAAGCACTTCTGTCTCTGAGTGAATGGGTACCATAAGGAAAACTGTAATACAAATGCTAGCTGTTTACAGGCTAACAGTAGTATGCCTGCTCACCAGGACAAAACCAGTTGAATATGACCATTCATGAAACGGTTAAAAATGGCCTGTTTTGTTTTCTTTCTTCTTTCTTTTCCATCATAAAGTATTGTAAATTCATGTTCCTGATTTCATGTAATATTGGTCAAATGTTTTACAAATCAATAAAAGAATATAATAAACACTGGTTAGTTTGATTTTCTGTCATACGGGGGAGGGTGGGTTTGGCTGTGTCATCCTATTAATCTAGAAAAATGAAATAATTTTGTTAATAAAGGGCCTATCAAATATACCTGCATATGACTGATAAAAAATAAACATCTATTATGTTCAAACCACGTTTCTTATTAAAAATACATTTCTACATGGCAGATATAATAAACTTTGTTTAGGTATTGTATCATATATATATATTTCTGTGATATGGTTTTCTGTAAAAATGTAAACAGTATTATAATTTTCTCCAAGTGTATTATATCTGTATATATTTATGATAACCTTATTGATAATTACAGGACATGTAAAAAACTGACCGCTTACCCCACTCTACCCTTACTCTATTTTGTTGTTAGAAAGGGAACTTATACCAAACCATGCATTAATGAATATAAATTATAACATTGTATGCTTGCTCTTATAGTAAAATATGGATGCCTGAGATTCACAATAGGTTAGATTAATTTTAGTTGTAAAACGTGTATAGAACACAAATTTCACAAATATGCACCATAGTCTATAAACTTTTTTATGTGCATTAATTTGCATAGATATGTGGGAAAGATCATGGAGTTCAAGTTCATACTGAGAAAAAAATTAAGCTCACTTTTTATTTATCACATTTTATTTGTATGGTCACTAGATGGAGGTGTGGTACACACACTGAGGCTATCGGCCTGTGGGACAGATGCTGGTACGTCTCGCAGAGCCTCTGCTGTTTCCTTAGGTGTTACTTTTTAACTTCTCAACTGGAACTCCAAAGTAAACAGAGCTGCCATCTTGAAACAGTTAGGAGATCTTTTTAAATGGCAATCAACAGAGATGATGCTTCAGTATGCTGTGTAGACAGTACCCTATTGATATTAAAAACCCAATAATAGATTGATTGGCAGTGTGATAACTTTTTTTTTTTTGTGGGGAACTCTTTTGAAACTTACTACAGATTTTTATTTTTTTTTCATAAAGGAAGCCATGGGAATTTTTCGACATGTAGAAGATTAGATTATGAGTTTTGATATATTGAAAATATTAGAATGCAAATGATGTTCTCTAATTTAGTAGCAAATATATGATTTAAATAATTATTTAGTTCTTTGGACCTTTTAATCTGTTTTATGAACACTAGGCCTACATTTAATTAGTATTAGTCACTAGTTTAAGTTTTAATTTGGAGCTGTATGTTATCTGGAATATACAGAATTTATGGCAAACTAAATCTTATGAAACTCCTTTGGAAGAGATTGTTATAGAGTGAAAATTCAGTAAATTATGGCTGACACTCAGATGTATCAACGTAATCAGCAACATTTGACTTGTTTGTTCATTTTGGCTGCATCCAAATATGCATAGATTACTTGATACTTCCCTGTTATATAGTAGACACAAAGTATTTTAGAAAATCGCATAGCCTACTGTCTAGTACTACACTTGGTTTGAACAATATGTTCTATGTAGTGTGAATATGGGTGGTATAAATGAAATTCGGATGTCTCTTCAATGCTGTTACAGCTCCTCCACGTGGCTTTATGGGATAGTAGGTACGGAAGTAGTAGGCCACCTGGATACTTTCACTACTGTTTTTCGCATACTAAACAATATGGGAGTAGACGTTTAAATACAGCGATTGTCTTCAAGTTGCTGTAATACTGAGGAAAAGAGATCTATGAGAGCAGCTACTGAATCAGTATTGGCTGGGTGGAATGGAAGTGGGATTGCTTGGATTGAAATTTGAGTGTTTGTTTTTGGCTAACAGTGGTAGATCTCATCTTCTGAGCACCTCTCAGATATCTAATACAGAGCAGATGTTTTTTCCAGAGGTGCCTTGTGCCACAGAGTAGATGGTCGGACGTTACTCCGAACCCAGAAAGAGAAGGGAGGGGAGACAGAGCCGAGGTCAGTGAAGCTATGTGATGAGTGATAGTTTTCACCTCCGGAAACTGTCATCAAACAGTCTCCAAAATCATATTATATCTCTCCAGGTCTTCCTTGAGTTTTCGCACAGGAGTCCTTGTATCATCAGCGCTAAATAAGACCTTTCATGCTTTCATAAACCCAGTGTAAGGCATTAGATATAGTTGTGTAAAAGCTGAAATATGAATGGTTGTCTTATCAGCTCCTGTCCCCTCTCTATTTCTGTCTGGGTATTAATACTGTGGGTGTTGTCTTGAAAGCGTGCCCTAGCTAATATGAGTTTCCTGGTGAACATCAACGTACTGTCTACTGAGAATTTTGTTAGCTTTACTGTAAGCACTACAAACAGGTGTTCGCCTAAAAACAAAGTCTACATTATGTATTCTTTTTAAATACAATTTGGAATATACGTTGACAGTGTTTCTTGATACAACTGAAAAGGTGCTGCTGAAATATAGGCCTCAACTATTTAAAGGAATAGTTAAACAAAAAATAAGAATTTGCTGAAAATGTACTTACTCCTCATGCCATCCAAGATTGCAAGAATTTGTTTCTTCGTCGTAAGAGATTTTGAAAAAAAATGTGTATTACATTGCTTGCTCACCAAAGGCAGTGAATGGGTGCCGTCAGAATGAAACTCTTTTTATTCAGATGTTTCAACTTTTATTCCATAATAAATCAAAAATAATATGAACCTCTCATATCAAAATCCTCAACGTATTTGTTTAGAACGGCTTTGGACTGTGTACACTTGTAAACGGTGTTTGATCTGTGCGTATCTCTCTCCTGATTCAGACTACATGATTTTTTGACAGGAGAAAGCAATATTATGGATGGAGGACTGAGTTTAAAGTTAAAAGACTTAACATATTAATATCTAAACTGTCCCTAGTCAAGATAAAAATAAAACAAACTCCTAAAAATGGTCCTATGCACATTTTGTTAAAATATTAATGATTTGTTAATAAATAGATACATGTAATAATGATTTATTTTGAAATATGTTCATGACAGGCTTTGTGAGATTCACCTGCAGACATTAGTATGGCATTTAAAACCGCTGCGGGGCTGTTACCAACCACCTTACCTCACGCCTACTTTACAAAACAATTCAGATCAACATAGTTCCCCCCTTTTTTACAGAATATCCAACCAGGTTAACCAAGGGTAACCGAGTTCCACCAAGGCTCAAACGTTAGTATGCACTTAAAGCATAGGCTAAACATTTATAGATATATCATGAATAATAATACTTTTACATGCTGTCTTTGAACAGGTGTTTTAATGCTATAAGCAATGAGAAGGCCAATTTAAAAATGGGTAATAATAAAGATTTAAAAATAGTAAATACAGGATGTTAGAAATCAGTTTAGAGCTATTAAACTCAATCTTCCCACACAAGTGGAAAACCCCCGCTGCATCATGTCTCCTCAGTTTGGCTCATGCTCAGAATGTCAATGTGTCAGTGAAAAGTCATTTACACACAAACACAGATACACAGACTTGGGCAAATAGAGAGGAATGCGGTGAGGTCAGCACGGGTATTTACTGGAACGGCGTACAAAATAGTTTTCTTAGATTGAGAACCTGAAGGACACCCATGAGCTCAGCTTATTTTGTAAGCGAGTTTGGGGATGCATTTGCAGGTGGTTGTGCAACTGGCCTGGGGTGGTTCTTATTTGGGGCAGCCTGCTCATGTGTTTTTCTGAGTAAAACCACATTGTCCTTGCTGCTGTCTCAGCAAAGAGCCCAGGTATCTGCAGGGGGGTGGGTGGGGGGTGGGGGCCAAAGTTTCCTGTAAAGCGGTAAAGCAAGTGCAAAACCAAACACAGACACATCATTTCACACAGGAACACTATATGCATGTTGAGCTCCAGCACACAAATACGGGCTAATAAAATCATCATAAATAAATAAACGATTTTATCATTAAGTTAATGCTAATGCAAGTGCAGCGGTGACATCTGATCATGGACTGGTCAAAAAGCCACAGAACCACCAACTTTATCACAGAATCACCAACCAAATTTACTTCGAGAATTGCTGATAGAGAGAGGGAGGGAGAGAAAAAAAGAATCAGTGATTTGTAAAAAGGTTGCAATAAAGTAATACAATGCTAGAATATTTAATGCATACACACAACCAAACTAGACTGAAATGTAAACCATGGAGAAAAAGACAAGCAGGCAAACAGATTTTGAAATATTCCCTAATTTGTAGTTTCTCTAGGTCCCACCTCTGTTAGTATATAACCTACTTATCTCAGTATCTCCATTAAACACTAACATCATTGTTTTTTTTTTTTTTTGGTGTGTTTGATTGTAGGAAAGGCTAGCATGGTTATACTGCTTTTTGTTTACTAATATAGTGGATTTTAAGAATGGACGTTGAATACAAGGACTTCCACAGAGTGCATTTGTGAGTCAGAATGTCTTCATAAATAAAATCAGACGAAAACGGACTTTTAGGACATCGGAAGTGGTCCTCACAATATGAGAAGTTCATGAATTAGTCAAATCAGGTTTTGCATGAAATCTTTTAATATCAACTGGCTTGTATGGGTTAGAGGTGAGGTTGAGGTTTGAGCTTAGCAAGTGCCATCACTGCTATATATAAACCACTGTGTCTATGAGATGTAGTTATTAATAGAGCAAAACTAACATGATTGTGTTGATGCTTGATCATGTATACTATCCACCGGAAATGTTACAACTGTCACTCATCTTATAGCTCTTATATATTTAGAGATGTGGTAAAGTTTTTACTCACTTTTGTTTCTCACTTGTATGTCTTTTGACTTTCCACTTCATCCCAGAATAACCTTTTACTGTGCATTAACTGGTAAGGGTGGTAGCAGATAATAATGTGTGCCCTGCCTTCCTTATCTTTCAAATACACACTTCTTTTACGTGACTCTGGTAGCAAACCATTATACAAGCCTGCTACATTAAGACATTAAGATATCCATCATTTGCATGCACAACTTCCAAATGAAATCATAAATGAATATATTAGTAAAGAGAAGCAAACAACAGTTGATGTAGAGAGAGGAGAGGAAGCTCAGCAGGAGGGGCTTCATGGAGGGCAGCATGAGCCTAAATGTAGCTAGATGTCACTCAACATAATCACACCTTTGGAGTTCGCTGTAGTGCATGGCCGGTGTTATCTGCAGGTGCTTCAGATTTGTTCTGCTGTTCATTTTGTGATGTAGACAGCCCAATTGCAAATGCATGTTGTTTGTCTTTCTCAGATGAACGTTTGATGCCTGGAAACCTTTTAGAGGTGGACAAGCTATGCAGACGTGACAGGTAAGACACCCTTGTGTGTTTTAGACTTTGTTTGCTTTGTTCAGTTACCATATAGAGTTTTAAAATTTTGCATGAACTGCCACATCACGTTTACTCGAATATTCTAGTAGTTTTGGAGATCAAATGCCATTACATATATACATAAAACTAATGATAGAAGTGTAATGTAGCATTCCTTACTGGATTTAATTATCAGTCGGTTTAAAAACAGAGACTTTTTGTGTAGCCTACTTTTTTTTTTGGTTTGTAAGTTGACAAAAAAATCATGACAAGCAAAAATACACTACAATAATAGCACATCATTCGTCTAGCCTGCTGTTTGAGTATATAGTGTATCTTCACAAATGCTTGAAAGACTAGAAGTGTGAGTTTTGCACTTTTTAGTCATTCAACTGGTTTTATTCATTACATTTTAAAGGATGGATAAATAACAGTTTGTAAGCCCCAGAACTTTTGAAAGTTAGATCTTTCTGTCCTTTGATGCTTTTCTGCTTTGGGTAAATTAGTTTGTTGTGCTTTGCCTGAAATGTTTTCCATGAACCATTTAAACCAAATATAGGTCCGGCAAATTGTAGGATGAGAATAGCATACCATACTTACATAAATCACCCCTAAATTAGACAAACAAATTCTAATTTTAGCTTCAGGAAGTGGATGGGTTTCACTCTATTCGTTTTAATAGAGCACTTCCTCATCAGCTGGAGGGTTACCATAGTGATCCAGCCAGATTGAGTGCAGCATGGTTTCTGTGGTAGCATAAAACGAAACGGTGATGATGTTTCAGTATGTGTTGAGTTCATAAAAACTTTTTTTTTACAGAGGATGCCACTACAGAAACTGAAATGCAATTTAACGTCTTCTCACTTTAGGGGAAATTTGGTGAACTATTTTTAACTATATTGTTTTTTCTTGGAATGTAAATATATAAAATAATAAGCCCTGTATTGTTAAACTCACTAAAGGGACGAATCCCATATTGTCCAAAAAAAAAAAAAAAAAACAGTGAAGCTCAATGAAATATACTTTGGAATAAAAAATATACTGACTTTCAAACTTCATATACCAAAATATATCATGGGCAAGAACATACATGTACAATCTTTTAGGTTTTATTCAGTACATATGTGCAATATGTTCACACGTTTTACATAACAAAAAAGTTTTTTTTTTTATTTTTTCTTCAAATGTGAATATATTATACTTTATATGGAGGGCAACATTTACTTTCACCGATATACAGTCAAACCAAAAACTAGTGGGTGCAGGACATTATAGTTCATTTATGTAAGTGAGGATAGTAAATAAAGGAAACCGTGACATATTATACCCAAAAATTCTTTATATAGTGGGCTACCAGTAAAATTGATAAAAAAAAAATTTGGGAACAAAAATTTGATTTGACACTTTGACCTGACCATGTTTTGTTACATACCTTTCTATCAAAGTTATCTGACATGATCAAGATGAAGTTCTTCTGACACAGTTTAACTCTGAGTTCCTGTCATATTTTATTACCATTTTCTAAACTATAGCGAATAGCTATAGCTGTGATAATGTGAGAAATGTTGAAAGTATCTGAATAATTTTTGGTTTGATTTTATTTATATAATACACACACACACACACACACACACATATATATATATATATATATATAAATATATATACAGTTGTGTTCAAAATAATAGTAGTGTGTTTATAAAAGCGAGTAAAGCTCAAAATCCTTATAATAACTTTTAATTCAATACACACAAATGCACTGGGAACATTGCACATTCTATTCTAAATCAAAACATGATGAAAAATTTAGAAAATTTGTTATTACTTTACAGAAAGTGAAAAAAGAGGAATATTAGGCTGTTCTAAAAAATAGCAGTGTCTGCATTTTTCTTTACAAAGTCAAACATTTACTGGATAAACTGAAAAATGCTTGAAGATTTAGCTTTCTTGTGAATGACGGCGCTAACATTTAGCCACGGTTTCCAACCCAGGACGATTGCACTACATACCACAATTCCTCTGCATTTCTTTGTTTTGCCTCAGGAACAGCATTTTTGATGCTACCCCACAAGTTTTCTATTGGATTAAGGTCTGGAGATTGGGCTGGCCACTCCATAATGTTAATCTTGTTGGTCTGGAACCAAGATGTTGCTTGCTTACTGGTGTGTTTGGGGTTGTTGTCTTGTTGAAACACCCATTTCAAGGGCATTTCCTCTTCGGTATAAGGCAACATAACCTCTTTAAGTATTTTAATGTACTCAAACTGATCCATGATCCCTGGAATGCGATAAATAGGCCCAACACGTAGTATGAGAAACATCCCCATATCATGATGCTTGTGCCAGTATGTCTTCCACTGTCTTCACAGTATACTGTGGCTTGAATTCAGTGTTTGAGGGTCATCTGACAAACTTTCTGCAGCCCCTAGACCCAAAAAGAACAATCTTGTTTCATCAGTTCACAAATTATTGCGCCATTTCTCTTTAAGCCAGTCAATGTGTTCTTTGCGGGGGCTTCTTGCTGATAGCTTGGCTTCAAATAGGCGTCTTCTAATTGTTACAGTACTCACAGGTAACTTTGGACTTTCTTTGATCACCCTGGAGCTGATCATTGGGCGAGTCTTTGCCATTTTGGCTATTCTTTGATCCATTTGAATGGTAGTTTTCCGTTTCCTTCCACATCTTTCTGGTGTTGGTTGCTATTTTAAAGCTTTTGATATTATTTTAGCTAAGCAGCCTATCATTTTCTGCACTTTTTTCTATGTTTCCCCCTCTCTAATCAACTTTTTATTCAAAGTACGCTATTCTTTTGAACAATGTCTGGAACGACCCATTTTACTCAGATTTTCAGAGAGAAATACACAGTAAAACAGTTGCTGCCTTCGTCCTTATATAAGGGCCACTTGTTTGACAACAGATTTTTCACAGAATGATTTATCTCTATAATTAAACTCCACACTGCTATTATTTTGAACATGCCCTTTTCAATTAATGATTCAATTACACAGAATCAACAACATGCATGTCATGACTCTTGGGTCTGTTGGTTTTCTATTACTCTACCACACCTACTAGTAAAATATTTGCCATGTAGAAATATAATTTTTACCAAAAACAGTGATTGATCTGGTTAGTGATGTTGAACTGCTATTATTTTGAACACAAATATATATATATATATATATATATATATATATATATATATATATATATATATATATATATATATATAACGGCTAAAAACTCATCTCTTCCATCTTTATTTGACCCTCTAACTCTTGCACTCTCTATTCTAATTTTATTTTATCTATCTATCTGTCTTCTTTTTATTTAAAAAACAAAACAAAAAAAACACATTTGACCTTCTATCAATTGCATATTTATTCTCTAACTGCTAGCTTTTCTTGTAAAACTAACATTAGCTTTATTTTTTCTATTCCGTCTACTTGTTTCTTATAAAAAACAACAAAAAACACGGTTTCTTTTTTCTATATTCTATCTACTCGTTTTCTTAAAAAAAAAAAACTTTTCATGTGTACTGCGTTAGGCTAACCAAGACTTGTAACAGCACTTGCATGTTGTTGTTCTTTTGTTGGTTTTGATTGCTTCTTTTGTCCTCATTTGTAAGTCGCTTTGGATAAAAGTGTCTGCTAAATGACTAAATAATAAAAATAATAGTAATAATAATGATAATAGTATATATATATATATACATATATAATTAATTAATTTATTTATTTATTTTTGTGCACTGTTGTCTGCTTGAAATTAAAGTTGGATGGAAATCTTAATCTATGAAAAATATAGCATTTTATTTTAAAACAGCAAACAAGTTATAAAAATATTGAATACATAAAAGGTAGTATACTCATTGAACAAACAGACAGTGTGTGTGTTACTTTCAAGAAGTGCACTCCTTTTTTCTTTTTCTTTTTGACATTCAGTTGAAAGTAAATGTTCTGCATCTGCTGATCCAGACACCAGTTCTGTCATTTAACATTAATGCAATTTAAAGAATTAAAGGTGCCACCAATCAATAACAATAATATCAATCATCATATTATAATTAGTGGCATTTAGTAAGAAATAGCTTTGTTTATTTTTGACTTGAGTAAAATGCATTTGGCATTCTGGTCATCCAGACAGTGGCATTGAAACATCTTATAATAATCCACTTACAACATCTGAATCTCATATTCAGCATACTTTAAAATTACAATTATGATATGGGTATCAATACAGACACACACTGGTGTTAGCTCGCACACAGCAGAGTAATTTTGGAACACTCTACTAGCCTGTTCTGGAACCATTGATATACAATATTCTAGTTTCAGAACTGCCATTCTGTCTCATCCTCATTATGCAGATGTCTGAACATCAGCACGGAGAGCTGGCGAGAGGGAGGGAGAGCGAACAAAAGCCATTTAATCAGCCTATGAATAAAGAGAAGAGTAAACAGAGTACTCATGTTTTTTTGTTTTGTTTTTTTAACAAATATTATTTTTTCTATACCAGTGTCAGAAATCAACTTTATTTATATTTATTTATATATATATATATATATATATATATATATATATATATATATATAAACAGAGTGTGTTGTCCATTTATCTCAAAAACCTATTAAATTGTAACTGAAATTCTATAGTGTCTGAACCCATACATGCCTAGAACAGAATATTATGAATTCAAATATCAGATAAAAAAGTTTTTTTGCCTCTGACATCTGTGCATTTTTCCACCAAGCCTTGGTTAATTTCTGACCCTGTTGTATTCTGTCATATGTCATATAAAAACTCCATCTGCACTGGTTTGATTTGATGATTGTTGTGATTGGCAGGTGCCGGTGCCAGTGACTGGGTGAAACGAAAGCTAAATCAGCATATTCGCAATAAACATAGGTTAGAAACAATAAAAACCTGGATCTAAGGTTGCATTTTAATTGTGGAATTGGAGTCATTTCTATTTTCTATTGTTTAGGAAACTGGAAAGTCAGGATCCAAAACAGCTCTGTGCATCAAACATACCTGAATCTAATTATTTGAAGGAGGACAATCCATTAAGAAGAGCAGGTGACACACATGTACACATTCACACAAACATGTGAGCTTGTACACATACACCTGTCCTTGAAATGCGTAGAAATCTGATTTATCTGAATTGTTTAATGATTAATAGTCTTCACATGTTTATTCTGGAAGCACATTTATGTTTGTGCATGTTTGTGAGAAGCCTCAGAGCCAATTCTGAAGGTGCGACCAAAGAGAAAGACAGAACCCACTGCAGATAAAACCAGTGCGCCCCCTGCTGTATGGGCGCATAATAACTGCTAAAATCAACTAAAGCGAAAATATAATAAAAATGGTTTGCTGTGAATTCGGTTGTAATTTTGTTCCATGATCCTTAGACCAGGTTTGTGTGTGTTGTAGGGGGATCCTCCAGTTCTACTCCAGTATCCATAAGAAGTTCATCAGCAGATAAAAAAATGAACCGTCAAGAGCCACAGACTTATAGCACATTATCACCACACCAGGTCTGTTACTGGTCTCTCTTTATATATATTATCTCTTATATTTATTTTATTTTATTTATTTAGTCATTTAGCAGACGCTTTTATCCAAAGCGACTTACAAATGAGGACATAAGAAGCAATCAAAACCAACAAAATAACAACAACATGCAAGTGCTGTTACAAGTCTTGGTTAGCCTAACGCAGTACAGATTATTATAATTATTTATTGATTTATTTATTTAATTTTTTATGTTTTTATTTTTTTAATAAAAAGACATATAGATCAAATAAAATTAGAATAGAGAGTGCTAGAGTTAGAGGGTAAAGTAACGATTTTTATAAAGGTCTTATATGAGTACATAGGCGTAATTTACGGGTGGGACGGGTGGGACATGTCCCCACCACTTTTTACCAGGCTCGATATTGTCCCCACCACTTTTAAAAAGTAACTGAAAAATAGATTGCGTAAGGTATGTATTAAAGGAAAAGCACCATCTACAAATCGGCACTCTTCATAATCTAATTCATTCATTTAACAAATTTTTCCGCCGGTCAGAAGTTTTTCAACATCCTCAAAGATGAATATTAAGTCTCGTTGTGAAACTATCGCGAGATACGCGATATGCGTCATGGGATATGTAGTTTCCTTTCCCTATAATTAATTAGTCTACAGATCCTGTACCTCTTTTAAAATTTATTTGTAGTCTACAATGTTAATACTGTATTTTAGTCTTAAGGTCTCTGCACACTGAGTCCGAAATTTTCGCATGCGTTTTTTCGCATTCGCAATCTTAAAAATTCGTCACGCACAGAGACCTTGCACACTGTAAGTAAATCGTGACGTATTGTCAAGTACGTCAAGTATTGTCACTGAGTCCAATGCGTTTTAATTAATCCGTTGCGAAAGAATTCGCAAAACTATACAAAATGTCTTCAAGCAGTGAGGATGATTTTGTTGGCCTCTCTCTTTTTAAAAAAAGAAAAAGAAAAAGGAAATATTGGGTCCATCCAATCCTTAGATTGCGCAGAGAGGAAGGAGAGTTCCACCTCCTTATCAAAGAGCTGCGGGATTATCCCGAGAGATTCAAAGTTTATTTCAGGATGTCAGTGCCTCAGTTTGATACTTTGCTAGCGATACTGAATCCACATATTAAAAAGAAGACCACCAATTTCCGTGAACCAATTTATCCTGAACAGAGACTGTCTGAGGTATGGATACACACACAGACACAGACACACACACACCCCGAACTGCGGCATCGGAAAGGTGCGCGCCAGGCATAAAAAAATAGGCAACAGCAGTTCTTTATATTCTGTATCTTTGTATTCCGCAATTTGTTTGTCATAAAGTGCTCTGTGCTGCAAGACGAAGTGTATTAATTTGTCTGACACCATTTTGGATTTTGGCTTTCGCTTGTACGGTGGCTCTGAGTGGTCAAAACACCTTCTCAAAGCATCTCAAAATGCTTTATTCACCTTATTTTGCAACGCGGAAGTAAATACGATGACGTACTTCCTTATAATGTGTTAGACTTCCGTTTCGCTACCTTGTAGGTAAGGAGCGATGTGGGGAGAACACACAGAGAACACTGTTAAACGCCGTGATGGTAAATATTTACCACACCCGCGGTGTATAACACAGTGGGAGGATGAAATGAAAAAGTGGCTTGCCATAACTTATGAGGACATTTTAAATTTTTTTGTGTTGTCGCTCGGAGTAGACGGGTCTTCGATGCGGAATTATAAAAGCACGGAGGCATATCAGTAGCTACGTTACCTGCACAGCGGAAAAGTCGGTCGAGTGCTGGTACATGAAATAGACAGCGATTTCGTGTTTTTAAAAGCAGACGTGAATGCAAGTCAAAGTGGCGCAAATGTGCATTCAGAATGTTAGCTTCATTCACCATTCATTTCATGGACAAAATATGCAGTGAAATATATGCAATGAAAGTGAATGGTGACTGTGGCTAACATTCTGAATAATGTCTCCTTTTTTGTTCCACTGAGGAAAGTATTCAAAGTATTGGAATGATGTGAGTAAATATCAGTAAATGATGAGTAAATGATGACATGTTTTATCTCTTTCATCTGTGAAAGCACTTGTTGATTGTTGTAAATTAGTAATGAAATTGTTTGGTCCTTATCCGTAAACTGATTACTGTGCTGTGCAGCATTAGGTCGGATTAATAGCATCCAAAATAAGTTATAAAATAACTTAAATATGTGTTTCCTTTTGTTCCATGAGTTTTGAAAAAGTGACGAATTGGTGTTTATTTACCTAGCACTGCTAAACTGTATCATTTTCAGTGTATGTTGGGGGGGAATCAAAATAAATTGCATCTTGACATTATGATTTGTGTTTGTGTGTGTGCATATACAGGGAGAAAAAAGTAATATAAGGTCTTGAAATTAGCTTCTTCACCCTTCGGAGGTGCGTGCAAATCATAGGGTGCCCCACATCCACATTCAGCTCTTGTGCGTGGATTATGATCAAAACAAATGTCTTGCAGGTATTTTTTACCTTTGAACCAGCTATTATGACACCCCCTAACTGCGCAAAGTACGCCAGTCTTTCTGTAGTCCATATTAAAAGTTAACTAGCCTGTAAAATCTACACAGTCGACGCAAAACTACGTAATCACAATACAACTAATATTAGCGGAAGTGCTTTACCGGAAGTCTGACACATTATAGTTCGAAAATGGCGGCGTCCGCGTTTACATGAAAAATAAGGTGAATAGGTAGCAACATTTACCGTTAACTAGCCTTTACATGTGGGGTGGGGGAGGAAAAAATAGAGCTTTTATAAAAACGTCATAAAAAAAAGATTCGTCAAAACAATTTCATTTATTTAATTATTTAATTAATAAAGGTAGTTTAACTATTTCAAACACAAATGAACTCTCATTCATGTTTTACACAAGGTTTTGCGTAGTTCAGGATTGGTTAAATTATTTGATTGGATGAGGAAACATTTTGTGGGCTTGTCTTGACTCTTGACGTAATGTTGATTCTTCGTTCAGCGCGTGCATTGATCACACCTACTTTTAGCAAGTTGTCCTTTTAGCAAGTTGTTCCACATTGTGAATGTTACGTTTTGCTTATTTGGATGTTTATAGACATATTTGTGAATGTGATGCATGTGTGGAAATTAAGTGCATTTCCAACTCTGAACTCAGTCCCCAAGTAAATTCGGTTATTAAATAAACAAATAGCAAAACGTTTTGTGCGGTGTCCCCACCACTTTTCAAAGCAAAGTTACGCCACTGTATGAGTAAAAGATGTATTAGGAGTCAGGCAGCATTTTTCATCCTTTTTTTTTCCTGTTCATTTTACAAAGCTGATTTAGTGATGGTGTAGTTAATGTAACCAAAGTTTATTTATGTATTGTTTTATGTTAATTATGGGATGGATTGGATGGAATGTTTTGATTGCCTATTAACTAAAATGTTTGTTTTTTTAAATCGATACTTTGTTCATCAGTGGTTTCGACTTGAAGGCCCCTATTGTCCAACACAATATTTTAAGGCCCCCCCATACCAGCTAAGATGTCGTCTGTAATTATGAAAACATGCTATTTTTTTAATATATTTGGGATTTGGGAAATTATAAGATTTTGTGTCCATAAGATTCAAGATTCTGTATGTTTTTCCGTTTAAAACAAAACAACAAAAACTAATTGCTGGGAAAAGGAAATAAGGTGTTTTTTCAGCATTTTAATTCAGTTTTAATTGATTTTTTTTAATATATAATTAAATATTTTGAATTATAAAATGGTTAAAAACCATTGATATAGTAAATCTAGCAAACATAATCTTTCAGATTATTCTATGTATATTTATAGCACTTTATTTATGTTTGTTTTTGTTGTATTATTACCCAGTCATTAATTTATAATGCTAATGGCGTTGCTAATTTTTATTTTTATTTTTATTTTTTTTACGTTTTGGAAATACAGCATTTTTTTGCGGAATAGCATATTTATTTTCTGTTTAAATAAATGGGAATGCAAACCAAATATTTGCCCTGGTCTCCCATGTACCTCTACAATTTTCTGTACTATAGTTGTGAAAAGGGTCCATTGTAATTGTTTAGTGATTGTTTTAATGTTATGTTAAGCCTAAACTTGCTCATTCCTGATTGCTTTTCTTCAGGATGAATCTCCTGTACACATTGGTGTTCAGAACACCATGCTCTGGACTAGATATGAACAGCCGGTCTTTGCCTTGCATCTTCCAGGTAACACACAAAACATTCACTAATCTTGAGACTAAAAAGTCAGTGTCAATGATAAAACAAATAGCGTAATTTGCTCTTTCTCTCTCACAGTTCCTGAGCAGTGGGCGGTGATGTCTCATAAGCCTTTGAGAAAATCCCATTCGGCACCTTCTTTCTTCCAGCACATCCACACTCAGACTTTTATGATTACAAACCCCATGTACCAACAGCAATGGCCACAGGAGATGTTCCAGCAGCACACTGAGACAAATATACATTTGCACTCAAACACACAGAGCTCTTTTTCACACGCTCATTGTAAGGTACCTCTTCACACGGTGCGGCCTGTGTCCTCTGGATCACTGAGAAATGACAGAGAGAGAACAAGAGAGGACCTACACATACCGTCTCAATCGCCGCATGATGACCGCTGCAGTAATCGACTGGGAGTACTGCAACACGGTGAATGCTGTAATGAACGAAAAAATATATATCACCGGAACCTTACGCGTGTGCATTCCTCTCCAGGCACCTTTGACAGAAGTCTGCCTTTACATTTATCCTCACCTCTAGCCCGGGATGTCAGGAGCAAATCAAACTATACCACAGGTAGAAAATTTTGAGTGTTTAAAAAAAAAAAAGTCACTAATCAAATACGTCAATTTGTGTCAATGAACTTTTGGATCGAATGTTCTATAGCTTCCACTGAAGCATGAGATTTGTATCCTTCTCAAATCATTCTGGATATCATGATCATTGGGATTTATTCACACAAACTTCATGCAGCTCAAGTACTGCTGTCATTAAAGAAAAAGGGTGACATGCCAAATGCAGAACAGTACATTCTAAGACATTAATTTTATTCTTTCAATGCAAAATTTTCAGTTAATATGTTTCAGAAGCATTTTCACTAGTGGTCTTGATTTTTGGGCTCAATTGTTCTTATTTATATTTAAAGAATATATATATATAGATATATATATATATATAAAAGTGCAGTTTTTCAGACCAGCTGCATATTGCATATTATCACAGCAGTTATATATAATACTTAAAACTTAAATATAAACTTAAAATTTAGATACAGTTTTAGCATTTGGGGTGTCCACTACAATTTAATTAATTGCAGTCAAATAGTTGTGTATGTGTGTGTGTGTGTGTGTGTTGTGGCGGGAGGAGCCAACGCCAGACACAGTGGGCGTGGCGTCAAGCCTCGGAGAGGTTTTTATTAAACAATATTTAAAATAAAGTGTCCAAAGGGGGAAAAGTGTCCAAAATAAACAGGGATCTGGTGTCCTCGTTGTGCTGCGGGGCTCGTGAAGGAGGGCAGTGTTCAGGAGGGAAGGGTCCAGGTAAGGGGCGGAGTCCGGCGGCCGCACGCGCTCCCGTCTGGAGGTCCCGGGGCGCGGGTGACGGCGGCTTCTGTGGCGGCTTCGTCCAACTCCTTCATCCCCGGGTGCTCGACGGGATTCCACGGCCCGGCGTCCTTGCCCGACGGCCGTATCGCGGCGCTCGCGTCTCTGGCGGCGGCAGGTAGTTCCCTCTACGCTCCCTTTCCTGGACCCACGAGGACACCAGCGTGCATGCACGGGGAAGAGACCGGTCTCCCGAGGAGAGGCGCGCTCGGCGTTTAAACGGCGGCGGTGATGAGGCTCCATTCACGTCAGGTGCGCCTCATCACACGCCGCCAGCCCTGCGTGTTCAGCGCCCCTCCTCTCACACACCCACTCCCGTCGGGAGCCTGGTGAAGGGCGGCGAATACGGGACGGGGTGGTGATGATGGACAGGGGGGAGGCAGCCGACTCGTCACAGTGTATATATAAATTATTCGGATTTATCGCAAGTTAAGTGCACATTAAATTCAGCTGGGAAATTACGCCCCAAAAGATTATTTAAAGTCATTATTGTGTTAAATGAGAAAAGCTTTCAATAGCATCAAAAAGTAGTTTTAGAAAAATTTATTTTGTTCTGCTGTGGCTTTATACATAATATTTTCCAAAAACACTACTAAGCACCATATTGAGAACAATTGAGCAAAGACAGAAAAAATATTCTGTCTAAAATATGACAACATTTGCTCTTATATTAACATGTTAACTCGGTAGCCCTAATATATATTTATTTTCATTTTAAAAGTATATTTGTGTGTGTAGGTTTGGTTTTTGACTATCAGATGCTGAAACATGAGTGTGACTGTAAAGATACCAGCTTTGATCCTGGGTATGCGGGCAGAATTATGAGTATCTGGTCAAGACTGCAGAAGTGTGGCTTCAGGGATCAGTGTAAGGTAAACAATGCTGAACAGCTCATGAAGCTCTAACTATTATTGCAGTGGTGAGAATTTAACATCTCTCTCTCTTTGTGTGTGTGTGTGTGTGTGCTGGTGTCTCAGTTGGTTGAAGGCAGGTCAGCCACGTTTGAGGAACTACTGTCGGTCCATTCAGAACAGCTTATTCGTTTGTATGCTGGGTTCTCAGAAAGAACATCTTCTATGCCATATCAAAGTCAAACAGACCATGATACAGTATTGAAAAATTCCTGCAGTGCCGCAATACTGATTATGTCAGTGGGCAGTGTGATTGAGCTGGCTTTCCGAGTAGCTGGAGGAGAGCTAAGGGTGAGGTTCCCATAGTCCATAATTCCTTCTCCTATAACCAGAACTTTCAGACTGATGATACACGGGGCAATTTTTTGAGCAATTTTGCTTAGGCAATTTCCCATCGAGAATGGGTAACAAATTTCTATCTGGATAATTTAGATTGGTCATGGGCCCTGTGTCTCACCTGGTTGCCCACTGAAGGCAACATTGCTCAAAAAGTTGCCCCGTGTATCATCAGCCTTACTCCATCTTTTTCTGACTTATCCTCAGAATGGGTTTGCTGTGGTCACACCACCAGGACACCATGCATCACATTCTCAAACATAGTGAGTTGCACTTTATACAGCTACAAGTTTTTCAAAACCAACATGAAATGACGTTCAAAAGGATGTTTAGCAAGCAAGCATATAGACTAATCACAATTTCATCATTCCTTTTTTGTGATGTCACATTAATACTGAGAAACTGAAAAACACTACCGTTCAAAAGTTTGAAACTATTCGAAATATATTTGATTATATATTAAGCAGGACAACTGTTTTCAAATTGATAAAAAAGGAAATGAAAGCTTCAAATTAGCATAACATGATTTCTGAAGGATCATGTGACATTAAAGACTAATGGCTGCTGAAATAGTCTTTACTTTTTTACTTTTCTCTCTCTTACAGTGGTTCCAGTATCTTTAATTCTGTGGCCATTGCTGCTAAACAGCTTCAGGAGCGATTGAAGGTTAAAAAGATCCTTATAGTAGATTGGGTAAGACACACAAACACACACACATTGTTTTATGGGGACCTTCCATATAATGGTTTTTATACTGTACAAACTGTAACACCAACCCTACACCTAAACCTTCCCCTCACAGGAAACTTTCTACATTTTTAGATTTTCAAAAAACTTCATTCTGTATGATTAATAAGCTTGTTTCCTCATGGGGACCTAAAAAATGTCCCCACAAGGTCAACATTTACTGGTATTACTATCCTTGTGTGGGGATATTTGGTCCCCATAATGTAATAATACCAGGTACACAAACACACACACACACACACACACACACACACAGTATTTGCCTTAGATATTTTTCCACACTTGCAGTATTTGCAATTACTGATAAAGGGTATTTGACCATAATATGCCCATTAGCTTTTTTCAAAGTTAAAAATTATATGATTGTACAATAGAAATTGCAAGTGGTCAGGATTTCAAGTTTTACTCCTTACAATCTCTTTTCCTTCAACAGTCATCATTTTTTCTATTTCATTTGGCAATGCTAGAGGCAGAAAAATTAAACACTTCACCTTCAACCTTTGAATTTTTTTTATTATTTTTTTAATGAAAAGTTTCCAAAAGATTTGTTTGGTTTTTTTCATCATTAATCATTGTGTTCCTCTGGAATTTTGTCAGGATGTTCATCATGGTAATGGAACTGAGGAGATATTCTACACAGATCCTAGTGTCCTATATATATCCCTGCATCGCTATGACAATGGATCTTTCTTCCTTGGAAATGGACAACCCACCAGGGTTAGTTTTGTGTACATCCCTTTATGAAACTAGTGAGTGTGTTTGAGATTTGAGCATGACTGTGTGCATTCTGTTCAGATTACTCTGTCTGAATGTAAATTTAAGCTGCATGTATGTGTTACAGGTAGGATCAGATAGAGGGAGAGGCTATAATGTAAACGTGGCATGGTCAGGAGGCCTGAATCCTCCAATGGGAGATGCAGAATACCTAGCTGCATTCAGGTACTCTTTTGATGTCATTTTAGTGTGTCTAGTATCATTCGCACAAATTAAAAATTCATCATTTGTCATTTACAAACCTGTATGACTTTTTTTTTCCTTCAGGGAACCTGTTTGCAATTCTGTCTGGTGCCACTGTTAAGTCTACATGAACTAAATAGCTATTTATTCTGTCTCTCTTTATAGAACGGTAGTGATGCCAATTGCTCATGAGTTTTCCCCAAATGTGGTCCTGGTTTCAGCTGGTTTTGATGCTGCTGAGGGTCACCCAGAGGATCTGGGTGGATACAGAGTCTCAGCAAACTGTATGTATTAGAAATACAAACTGTGACAGTAGAGTGTCTACAATTTACAAGTTGTCTACGACAGGGGTTCTCAAAGTAGGGTCCACGACCCATAGACAGGGGGTCCGCAAAATAGGGCGATATGATTTCTGCGATGTGCAAAATGTTTCAAAATGCAATTTAATGTATAAATTGGAATGTCGCAGTAGTTTTGGATAAATAAATCAAAAGTAGGTCAGTAATTGCAAAAAACCAATCAAATTGCGACATGGACTTGTGTCTGTGAATATTAAACCGCAAAAAGACTGCTATTGAAATATGAATCCTGCATTTTGTGCGTGACTCTGTGTGAAAGAATGGCGCAGACACAAGGTTTCACAAACTCAAGCGCGCATGAGGCTTGCAGTGTGTTCAGTGTATTGAGTGAATTGAGAAAAACTACAGTCATTTACACACACAGAAACGTGACAGAAATATATTACTATTGTACAGTAGAATGCACTTCTCAAAATAGTAGTAGTAGTAATAATACTTATTATAATAATGCAATTATTAAAATGTATTTTTAAGGGAATAATCACAGTATTTTAATCCATGTTTAAATTTTTACAGCAAACCTCTGCTGCTAAGGTTTTATGCCTTCATTTGATTACCACCATTTTTGATAAGAAGTATTAAATTATAAATTCAGAAATCCAAAATTAAAACAACACAGAATTTCTGATAGAAAATAAAACATTTAATATCGCCATATTATTGTACAAAATATTAAGCTACATTCATCGGACATGCTTTTAGATTATTAAGATTGAATTAAACCATTTAAATCCAGAAATCCAGAAAATTTCTAATGAAAAAACACTGAATTTGAGAACAATAAAACAAACTTTGAGAAAAAAACAAACAGATTTCATATAAAAAAAAACATTTTTGTTAAATGTTTAATAAGTTTTTATTAAACTGTATAAGTTGTATAGTTGATTTCCAATAATTAGACATAATCTTTGATTACAATTTAATTTAGCATTAAAAAAAAAAACAGTCCACAAAATGATAAACAAAAAAAGTTTCAGTGGCATCTAAGAGTACAAATTGTTGTAAAATTTTGCTTAATTGCTGTTATAATTATGAGGGGTCCTTGAAAAATTTTCCCTGGCCCCAAAAATTTGACTATATTTTTTAAATATTGTTCATATTTAATAAGCACGAAGATAGACAGAACATACAAATAAATACTTGGTAAAAATGCATTTTTAAATTTCCTTAAATTTGGCAAGAGCATTTAATTCTATTATGTGAGAGTGTTTGTGTTGGTTCTGCATTTTTCTTGCTCTGTAGGGTTTCCCCTTAGGAAAGTTCTTCAAATACTTCAGATGGAAAGCAGAAGAGCTTATAATGACTTGGCATGTTGATGGGACTCAAAAGTTATGGCCATATATTATAGTCATGATTTGGCCAATGTCAGCTCTCATGAACTGTTAAATCAAGAGCCACTATAATGCCTCCAGGATGATTCTGTGATTGAATGCCATTAGTGTCAGTAAGATGTGTGCCACTTACCGAATATGCAAATGATGATTTGAAGGTTTTGATTTTATGTGATATGTCTCAGGTTTCGGATTCTTGACGCGGAAGTTAATGGAGTTGGCTGAAGGGCGAGTGGTGCTGGTGTTAGAGGGAGGTTATAACCTCACATCCTTCTGTGATGCGTTGCAGGCCTGTGTCAGCACTCTCATGGGAAATGAGGTGTGTGTGTTTACAGATGCCCACATGCACACATCAGCACCTTGAGTATTGTGTGAATGTTTGCATGTTTTTACAGCCTGAGCCTTTAAATGAGGAGGAATTAGTGAGGAAACCCTGTATCAACGCAGTCGAGTCTCTGAAGACAGTTCTACATGTTCAGAGTGAGAATCGTTCCGTTAGCGTTGTTCATGTCTGTTTTCTGTGGTCTTTTTGATCTTTTATTTTCATACTACTCTCTCAGGCAAGTACTGGCGTTCAGTGAGGTCTATGGCAAACACTGTGTCTCTGTCCTACGTGAATGCGGAGAGGAGATATTCGGCAGGCAGTGAAGCTGCTTTAGTCCTGGATGGCCTTCATATGACTGTTCCAAGCAGCAGCCGGTAAGACAGCAGGATAGAAAGAAAATACATGAAAGAAATGAATGAAAAAAAAAACATCTTCCAGATCCAACATGGCATAAAAAGTGGGCTAGCACTATTGCACTGTAAAAGCTTTCAGTATTAGCATATTGATGCACTAACATGGCTAGATATGGACTGACATGACTATTGAATCTTTTGATGTTCTCTGCTCTATAGTTTCCTAAATGAGCCTATGGAGCATGATGAAGCTGATTCGTTGTAGAAGCCAGTCTGTCTTATTTCTGGAAGGCTTTATTCCTCTCCAAGCAGAAGTTATGTCCAGCTGTAACAGACTGTGATATTACTATGGTGACTGCAGTGTTGAGACAGGAGACAATCCTCAGGGACTTGGCTGAACAAGATCACATCTCGTCACATCTCGTGAGTAATTTATTGAAATGCTGAGTCATTTTTTTGATGACAAAGGTTTTACTCATGAAGCTGCTGGGCAATGTCAAATAAGGTTATCATACAGACAGGAAGTGAAAATTTATGAGAAACATCCTTTCCCAGGATTTTTTTAAGGGACAAAACATTTGGTTAATACCAGTGCTTGAAGTGGGCCGGTACGCAGTACTTCTATATTTTAGCCTTTAGAGTACCTGCACTGTTTTGTGCGTACTGGCACAGGCTATATGATCCCATATATGATTAGAAATTATATAGAAACTATGTAAATCACCCTACCCAGGCGGGATCACCTCTCATCTCGTCCAATCAAGTGAATGAATGCAAGCCGAGCCGGTCTACTTCATTGTGTGGTGCGCGAGTAGTAGAATAATAATTAATTATTGATTACTAATTTGAATCAGTACTTTATAACGAAAATCATATCTTAAAATTAAAAGAAGCAGGCTTTAGCAATCACATCATTTTAAACCATAAATTCAGTTATCAGGCACGACTGGAACTTCAAATGGGACTGGCTTCTATGGTCAGATGAAACTAAAAATGAGCTTTTTAGCAGGAAACACTCAACATGGGTTTGGTGAACACAGGGATAATAAGTACTCCATGTGTACAATGAAATATACTGCTGTATTTTTGATGCTGTGGGCCTATGTTTCTGCTGGAGGTCCTGGACATCTTGTTTAGACGCATGGCATCACTGATTCTATCAAATACCAACAGATAAAAAATCAAAAAGTGACTGACTCTGTTAGAAATCTTATAATGGGCCATGTTTGGATCTTCCAACCGGACAATAATCCAAACACAAACCTCAAAAACAACACAAAATGGGTCACTGAGCACAAACCAAGCTTCTGCTATGGCCTCAGTCCTCTGACCTGAACCCTGTAGAAAATGAGTGAGGTGAACTGAAGAGAAGAAGCACCGTCATGGAGCTGTGAATCTGAAGGGTCTGGAGTGATTCTGGATGAAGGAATGGTCTCTGATCTCTTGTCAGGTGTTCTCTAACCTCATCAGGCATTATAGGAGAAAATTTAGAGCTGTTAAACTGGCAAATGGAGGTTTCAAAAAGTATTGATTTAAATGGTGCTGTTAATTGTGGCCAATGTGTATTTGAGAAAAATCCTGAGACATTTTGCATTGTGTTCAAGTAAAATTTTTGACATTATTAATAGAGACAGATTTCCCTAAATTAATATGTATCCTTGTATGTCAAGTATTTATACAGCAAGCATAAAGAAAAGGGTACAAAGCACTTTGTGCTTTGCTGTGTCAGTTAGGATGAAATTAATTTCTGAGAATATTTAATTTTTATTACCAAGATAGTCTACAGTTACATTTGAAAGTTTTGTGAAATATGACAGCACTTGCATAGTTTTCAGTTGTCTGTTGTTGTTTATATTCATGTTTTTATAGTCTTTTCATTTCACTTAATTGTCTTCCAAATATTTTGCTGTTCTAAAATTAAATAAACCTGTATGCATGTGTCAGGTTATTTTATTAATGGGTCACTGACAAATACATAAAGTTATTGATTTCATAATACAATATAATGGATATGTTCACAAAAGTGCCTGATATGTCAGGCTAAAGCAAAAATCACATTCTAACAGTATAATGTTTTGTGTAAATATAAAAAGCTCAACTTAATATAACAAGATAAATGCATGCAGTATTATAAGAGTGAAATTATGCTAACCAGCCATATAACAGGTGACAGACATAAAAACCTCTAACCCTGTTTGTCTTGTGAAAAATAAATGCTGCAAAAATCATTCATTTCATTCAAATGTGTGCTGGATGCTGCTCTCAAATGCTTTGGGGTCATAAAAGTACAAACAAGTACCAGTAAAGCCAAGAACAAGGTTTGTGATTGGTTATACCACATTTTATAGACAATAAAGTGCTTATTTTAAAAACCAATAGATAGTTACCTAAATGCTATGCAATAGCAGGAGAAAACACACCAGCTTAACAAAAACCTGTCACTTATCCTTATCCCATAGTGAGACATTCAAGAGAACAGCAGCAAGGAGAAAGACAAAAGACTCCTCTTAATTCCTCATTCAGAAATGCAACGTATAAACCATACATACTGAAAAGTGAAAAGGCTCAGAAATGTAGATTTTGATCATAGATATTAAAAAGTCCAAAAGACTGATGACATCCTTCATCCTGGACAGACAATAGCATAAAGAGAGAGAAATGGTACTCTAATGTCTTGATATAATGAATGTTCCTGGTCCATTTTAAATGGTAACAGCCAAGCATGTTGTACACTTATTTACTTGTTTGTCTGTGGGCACGAGTGTGTTATTGTGTGTATATTTAAAAGTCACTGAGGATGGAGATGTCTGCAAATTCTTTGCGATATCGATGAGAATAGAGGGCCAGCAGGAACGCCCACTTTAAACTCATGAAGCTCCACACACATGACAGGTACAGACTGGTGGGATCTTTG
The DNA here is from genome assembly GCF_936440315.1 of Barbus barbus. Taxonomy (NCBI): domain Eukaryota; kingdom Metazoa; phylum Chordata; class Actinopteri; order Cypriniformes; family Cyprinidae; genus Barbus; species Barbus barbus. The sequence goes on along the minus strand of NC_136741.1, from coordinate 22,159,200 downwards.
AGAGCTGTAGACACACACACACACACACACAAGGAGAGAGCAAAACTGTTTTTAAAGTTCAAAAAACTGGGAGTTTAATGTCCTGACATCCACATCATACGAGACTGATATGATAAACACTTTCCTTCACCTAAATGCTACTAATACAATTTAAAGTCAAGCATTCATGAGTTTCATGAGCTTCAGAACAGATCTCTACTCACATTGTTTGCGGGAGACGGCGACACAGAGGAAAGAGATGAACGCCACGATGGACAACACAGAGAAAATGACGCCTATGACCAGGAAGAACTTCAGTCCCTTTAACCATGTTCTCCAGTAGTCCTGAAGGTACATTATGTGTGTGACCAGAGCCCATAGTGCCAAAACACCTGGAGAAATACATAAACACAATGAGCAAGAGAAAATTCAAAACACATAAACTGACAATTTTCAATCAGAAATGACCAGTAAATATTAAACAACTACAAAGAAACGACAAGTAACATTGAATTAAAAGTGACATTTTGAATTAGAAAAACTGAAATTGTATTTTCTGGTAAAACTTGTTTTACTTACAACTTTGGAAAATTGATTATTATTATAGTGTACTGGTTTCGCATGTGTGACTGAATCCATGACACTGCATTTATTATTGTTTTGTCATCCTCACATGCATGTAAACTGCTGTGTTCCTGTTTGATTCTTTTGACAGTGCTATTTTCTCTCAATTCTGCACGTGCTGTTAGATTTGCAGAAGAGCGTTTTGTGATATTACACAACAAAGTAGACTCTCCCTGACCAACACCACCATATTTCCATTTTAAACACAGCGGTGTATGTGGGTAGGGTGTCTACTATAGTCACACTTTTCACTTGCTCTCATACATCAACAGCACTGTATAAATAATAGGCTAGTTCATGTGACATTTCAAGCAGTGTCCTGCAGTCTGACATGCTTTATGATTGTTGTATAATTATTATAAATGCTGTTTTTGTGCCCTCACGCAGAGAGAAATATTACACATTGCAGGACTACAAAAATGGTGATTTATAGCAGTGACCAGTTCTGAAATATACTTTGCTTTATAATTTTTAACCAAAAATGTGTTGAAATAGTTATAATGGACATGTGATTGGTCAACCATCTAATAATAACTGAACAGACCAAAAATGAGCAAAATCATGCCATTCATTTGCAGCAGAAACTAGACTGACCAAAGTGTACTTCTCAAAGTACAGCACAGACTGTGAGAAACTATAATATGACTCTCTTGCACAACACAAACTCAAAGAGCACAGCAACGGATCAAAGTGCATTGAAGAACGGACATTTAGTGAGGCCAAAATCTCATTTTTTGCTTGTATTTGTTAAGTTAAAGGTGTCATACCCTTCTCATACCAAACACCAATATTATATCGGACAAATATCATTTAGATTTGGAAACAATTAAGTTGTCAGGCCAGCTTCTGGGTGTTTCTACAAAACTCAATGAACATGTTGAATGTGCATCTGTGGAAGGATTTGTGTGAAATACCAGTAGTCAGTAGGTTTTTTAATGTTTTGACAGTTGTGCAGTCTTTTGTTAACAATGTAAAAGTATTTACTATCACTTTTGACCAATGCATCCGTTCTGAGTAAAAGTACAAATCTTACTGGCTCCAAACTTTTTGTGTATGTCATGTATTTAAGTATTTTGTGATCCCACCTTTTTTTACCTACAAATTGTGGGTACATTTTTCACTATAATGTGTTACTGTTATTAAAAAATGGAAAAGGTTTGGTGTAGCATTTTATGCTACATTGTCCATATTACACACAAAGTTTGATAACTACTTCTGTACTAATAACAATGTGTAAGCTACTCCAAGAAAATTAAACTCATTTGTTCACTACTCACTAAAGGGTTAGATATTTAGTGTATTAAACCTGCAATTATTAATAGTTTATCCAACAAATATGTTCATAATTTACACAGTGGACTAAAAATAGCAGCAGAACTTTATAGATCAAAATATAACATTTCTTGTACAGCTTGACAATTAAATAAAAATATAAGAAATAGTTGATCCCTTACAGATAAAAACAGAATGATATTATTTATCCATGCATTATGCAGCAATAAACATTTGAACTGAGTTGCTTGTAAACAGAGCTGGGTAGATTACTTACTAATTGTAATCCGTTACTGATTCCAGATTACATGACAAAAATTGTAGTCAGTAACGTAATCCGTTACATTACACATTTTAGGTAATATAATCAGATTACTTTTAGATTACTTTTGATTTAACTCATTAATCACATTGATTTAAATAGCATTATCTTGTACCATAATGATGTAAAAAATGCAATGAGTAAGAAAACGTGTTCCATTCATTGTAATTTACAATATAAAGTGCATGAAACATTATATGACATCAAGGTTTCCCAAACTAGGGTTCGTAAAGGAACTGCAGGGGGGTTGTGTGTTTAATGAAAAGCTGACAATTAATTAAATCATAAAAAAAATAATAATAATTTTAAAACAAACTCCCTTTTGAGGAAAGTCCCTTCACTCGGCGGCCATATTTGCAACGCCTTCTTAATCTTAATGAATGGGGGAATCCTGAAATCTCAAAAACTGCTTGCTGAACTCACTATTAAATTACATGTCAAATCAGCAACACAAATCTGAAATTAATGGCCCAATGAATGTTGTTTCTTATGCTAAAATAGCATTTAAAAAGCTTATTTTTCAGGCTAGATCAGCCAATGCGCATGCGGAATCATAACCTGCTTATACTGTGCATGTGCATTAGCTGGTCTAGGCAGGTTTCTATGGGAAATTTGGCCCTTTCATTTAGAAGGTGGGACTATTCCTACATATTGCGTATTGCAGTTTCTTCCATTCATAAGTAGGCCTATAGGAGTGAACCGTCTTTGTATTTCTATAGTCTTTGTTTTAAATAAAACAATTACTAAAAAAGATAAAATATTTGTATTTACCTGCATGCCATGTAATCATTAATCAACATCAAAGAGACCGTGAAGATGCAAATGTGATACTTAATTATTGAAATATTTATTTTAAAACCTTAAAGCAAATATATTCGGTGAATAAGGTATAGATGACAAAAAGTTTTGGAATGTAACTAAGAAATAATGTGAATATGTGCATTTTAATTAATTAATAACACATGGTTAAAAAAACCTACAGAGTAATAATTCAAATACAAATGAATGTGTTCATCAGTAGTTGATGCAATGTTGAAACCCTTCTTAAACCTGAAATTATTTTTATCCAGTGGTCAAATGCTTTCTCTGTGTGAATGTCCACAAAACTGGACTATATATACATATATAATATGTATATAATCGCTAGGCTATTTTAGAAAGGAACAAAATATGAAAAAGAGAAATTAGGGAGAATTAATAATTTATGAATAATTTATTGCAATTGTGTGAATAATATGTAATCATGTAATCCATAAAAATGTAACTGTAGTCTGATTACGAGTACTTTAAAATGTAATTTACTCTAATTACAAGTACTTCATTTTTGGAATCTGATTACGTAATCCAGATTATATGTAATCAGTTACTACCCAGCTCTGCTTGTAAAGTACTAGAAACTAGAAAGGATACGGAAATTTTAAGTGTCCCAATTTACTCCCCGATTATTGGCTCAAAAAAAAAAAAATTTGCAGCAGTATTTACTTTAAATACATTTCTCCGTGTCCTAAAACTAGAGATTTGCCAACCTAGATAATATTTAGGCATCATGGGCGCGTTCCAAGTCACCCTATGATGTCCAAAAATGCTGTCTAGGTAGGCAGCTCACCTGCATTTGAAACACAGCCAAAAAATGTACCTGATAATCCACCCATCGCGGCTGTCCACGGCTGTTTGTAAGCGATGTTCCACACTAGAAACACCGAAAATCCCACAAACACCCCGACACACGAGTAGCCCACGCTTATATAGATCTTTTTGATCGCCATTCTTGCCGTCAATTCCACACCTGAATGAATCAAGGGAAATATTACTTAGAAATCCCCTAAACAACAAAGAACTATCCAGTTACTAAAAATAGTTGTTATGTAGTTGACCTGGAGACAGCGCTGACAGCTGCAGCAACAGCAACTAGTGATGAAATGTCATTCACCGAGGTTTTATGAAGGACAGTAAGACCGCCTCAAACGATGAATACACATTTACTGCTCCATAATCCGCCGTGCGTGTGTTATTGTTGCTCTTCGCCGAGGTACAGCACAAGAGCAAAAGTGAAATTATGCGCCCGTTTAACAGAGAACAGCGACCTCTACGGGCTTGGATGAAAACGGCACGTCTCTTAAAGACACTTGATGAACTATATAATGTTCCAAAAAATTATATCAACATCAAGCGAATCTATGATTGTTTATTTTCGTATTTTTTAATAGAAACTTCAGGTTTATGTAAGCTTATATTTATTGTATTCAATGATATTACACTTTTTTCATAGACTCCATGAAATGTTAAAGCAAAAATTAGTGTACAAAACTGTATGCAAATTATATTAGTGTCCACTAGATATCAGTAAAACGATCAAAATAGTTTTAGTTCCTACAAAACGGCTGACAGATGTGTTCAGCGTGAGGTTTACACCTGTTCACTTCTTCTAGTCCCAGCCTTAACAAAAAAGGAAAATACCATAGTTTCTTAAGCTATTGCTACTATGATACAACTATGGAAATTTGGTACGGTCATACACGGTTTCTCATTCAAATGTATTTTAGTGGTTCAGTAGTATCAGAATAATAAAACAGTCAATAAATTTGAGTTTAACTGCTATTTGTGTAATAGTAACACTGCCTATTGTATTTTATTTGTAATAAAGAAAATCAAGTTCATGAAAAAAAAAAAAACTGAGCATTGGACATACAATATAGTACTTTTTTTTTTTTAGCTGTCAACTTTATTGTAGAAAAAACAATAATATATGTTCTCTGTACATTTAAGAAAGCAGTTTCACAGTAATACACTTTTTTGGGTCCTGTAAACATTGTGAAAATTTTGGTAGTTAATCTTAACACTGAGATATGTGAGAAACAACAGACATCAGCATTACATGGTTAACAAACAAAGAGAGAAGAGACCATCGGAACAGCCACATAAAAAGTGTTTTAATACTCATTGCTTAGAATTTTTTTTAAAAATATATTTTTGCATAATAAACACTATTTTTACTGACACACAATATGTGGGTACATTCATGCAAATGAACAGTGAAGATACAACTGCAAAACTATGAATGATATGTAAATCGAGTGATCAGTATTAAGATCTATAAAAGACATGTAGAAAATGTGAAAACAGAACAAAGACTGCGCAGCTGTCTGCAGTCTTACGGCTGCATCAGGAAGTTGTAAAGACACAGCATACTGAAAAAGTCAGAGTGTCTTTCATGTCTAGAGAAAAGGGCAGACAGAGTTCATGTTACAATATCCAGTCATGAGGACCTCAAATAGGCACTTAAGGCAACTCTGGTTCACATGCCATTCTGCGTCCCCCACTTCATGACATGTCTTAATCAGAGGTGATGCACTGGATCATGGCCTCCTCGACAATACCAGAGAGAAGTGTTAGATCCTTGTACTGGATCCAGTCCTGCTCTCTCACACCCCATACAGTGCCCTCCGGCTGCAATATAATATTTACACAACATTATAAAAATGTTAATGAGCAACAGAATACAAAATTATATCCTAGAATGAACAATGAATTGTTCATAAAAGCTAATAATAATAAGATAATAAATAATATTAAGAAATTTACAAAAAAGGACAAAGAAAACACAAATGTAGTCCATATGAGTTCTTGGTTGATGAACTTCCCCACAGCCACAGCTCTAAAATCCTATTTCAGCATGGCACGGCACACTAGGTTTGAAGTCGAAGCCAAACACGACTAGTTTTTGGGAGTGAACATGACTTGGCAAGTGTGAATATATGAATGCATGAATGAGCCATAATGGAAAGCAATTATTTTGAATGAATTGTTTTATGTTTCAATATATTTGAATTTATTCCTGTGATGGTAAAGCTGAATTTTCAGCAGCTATTACTCCAGTCTTCAGTGTCACATGATCCTTCAGAAATCATTCTAACATGCTTATTTGGTGCTCAAGAAACATTTCTTATTATCAATGTTAAAAAAAGCTGTGCTGCTTAATATTTTTGTGAAAACTGTGATACATTTTTTCAGGATTCTTTGATAAATAAATGGTCCAAAAGAACAGTATTTATTTATTTTTTTAAATAGAAGTATCTGAAACATTATAAAATTACTTTACTATGACTATTAATCAATCCATCCTTGCTGAATAAATGTATTAATTTCTTTAAAACAAAAAATCTTACACAAGAGTTTATTTAATGGTGACTGAACCACCAACTTTTCAATTTCAAGCCTTGTTCCTAGCTGCAAGAAACTCGTTAGGAAAACCCTTAAACTGCTGTGCCATACAGCATTATGCCTACTCTATACATAACTCACCTTTTCTTCTTCTTCATCGACATATGTAAGGATCACATCTCCCTTTTCAAACAGTAGAAGCACACCTTCATCTGAGTCTTGATTCTGCAGGGCAACAGCCTAAAAAAAAAATCAAAACAAATACAAATGATTACCTACTACACAAATACAAATCAATGACTGTCTCAACACTTCCAAAGACACTGTACCTTATAGAGGAAGCCAGGAGGATTTTCATACTCTGTCTTTTGGACTCTTACATCTTCGCTGCATCCCAATGTATTTTGATCAGTCTCTTCTTCATCTTTCTTGGAGGTGCTAGATCTTCGAGGAGTTGGGACTGGTGCTGTTTGGTCTTGGGAATCTGATGAGGGCTTATCCTCATTGTCTCCATCTGCAGATGCATGATGGGTTTCTTCTGACGCTGTTGCTGATTTAGTTTCCTCCTCTTCTCTATGCTCAGCAGCAGACACTGAATCTTGATGCTCCTGGCCGTTCGCTTGCACAGACTCATCATTGGTAGTCTCTGAGGAGTTTTCAGTGGCTCCCTCAGACCGAACCCCTTCACCCTCAGAACACAAAGACTGCCGCTTGGGTGTGTTAGGTTCACTGTCAAAAGAGTTCGACTCAGAGTCTGATATTTCAGATGCTGTGCTTCCTGTGCTCTTTGAGGGAGTGTCTGAGCGCGTGTCCGTGTGCGTGAGGGTGTTGGGCATGCTGAGCTTGCTCATGGCCGGATGATCAGAAGGGAAGGCGGTGTTACAGGGGATGGGGGCAGAGATTGTAACAGACTTTCTCTTTTTTGACTTTGAACTAGTCCCAATAGGAAGAAAAACAAGGTACAAAAAAAGACAATAAAGAGCAAGATTCACCGAGGCAATGACATGAGATAATTCTTAGATTTGCCTTTAATTGGTATAATGTCTTCCTGCTCACATGTAATATACAATGGTCACAAAATGTATTTGAGCACTTAATCTACACTTACAACCAAGTGGTATCTCTAAACAAAGAAAATTCAATACACATTATTTCCCAAAGGAATCATTTGCCACTTTTGCAATTTGATATAACCAACTTGTGCCAGTGTTATTTTAAAGGATGTATAAAGTACACTACCATTCAAAAGTTTGGGGTCAGTAAGAGTTTTAGGTTTTAAAGAAATCTCTTACAAAGGCTGTATTTATTTGATCAAAAACAGTAATACTGTGAAATATTATTACAATTTAAAATAACTGTTTTACTATTAACTATTTTAATGCTTTCAAATATAATTTATTCCTGTGATGGCAAAGCTAATATGCGGATTTGAGAAACATTCAAGAAACATTTATTATTATTATTATCATCATCATCATGTTGAAAACCGTTTTTTTCAGGATTCTTTCAAAGTTCAAAAAACAGCATTTATTTGAAACACAAATGTTTTATTAGAATATAAACATCTTCACTTTTGATTAATTTAGCTTCTACATTTTCGTTTACTTTCGAATGGTAGTGCAACTTCCTCTTAAATTCACACCTCATTTATCAGGCGAGTAATCATTTTGTGAAATGTTTTTCTGTAAAAGTGCTTTTGCTCTCCTTTTTAAACATTTTCTTATTTTATGTAATGCCATTTATACATTGTAAGTATGGCTCAACAGTTTAAACTTCTAGGCCACTGTAGATCTTTTGAATTATGAATTGAATTACTGAAATGAATTATTTGCAAATACAGACATTACCTGTTAAGGCCTTTGACGATGAAGGGTTTGGTGGAGTGCTGATCTTCAAGCTTCTTCATCATATTATAAATGTTATGATTCAACTGAAACATGATATTAAATTGTCAATCAGCAACAATGAACTCATTAAACAATGTCACTTGAAAATAAATCTTGTTTTTAAAGGGATAGTTCACCCAAAAATGAAAATTCTGTCATTACTCACTCACCGTCATGTTGTTCCAAACCCGTAAAACCTTAATTCATCTACGGAACACAAATTAGGATTTTTTTTGATGAAATCTGCATAGACAGCAACACAACTAACATGTTCAAGGCCCAGAAAGGTAGTAAGGATATAGATAAAATAGACCATGCAGCTCCTGTGTCAGCAGCACCACACGCATGCATTGTGGTACTCTCGTGAACACGAGGCGAAGACTGACACGGAAGAGAAGAAATTGTTGAATAAAGTTGTTATTTCTATTTTCTTTGCACACAAAAAGTATTCTCGTAGATTCATATAATTAAGGTTGAACCACTGATGTCACATGGACCATTTTATCGATGTCCTTACTACCTTTCTGGGTCTTGAACGGGTCATTTGCGTTGCGGTCTATGCAGGGTCAGAAAGCTCTCAGATTTCATCAAAAATATCTTAATTTGTGTTCTCAAGATGAACAAAGGTCTTACAGGTTTGAAATGACATGAGGATGAGTAATTAATGACAATTTTTATTTTTAGGTGAACTATCCCTTTAAATTTAATGAGTTAATGTAATTTCTAAAACCGTGCTAGTTAAAGGAAGGCACAAGGAAGACGAGCACACCATGCATGTGAATGTCCATCCTAGAAGTACATAGTAAAACAACTCACAAATACAAATGTTACATTCTTACCATACTCATTTCCTTGTAGAAGACATCACGTAGGTTTGAGATGTTCTGGAACATGGTGACGTAGCAGCTTATACGGCTGAAAGCAGGAAGAGAGTGCAGCCAAAAGAAGTTACATTATTATTTGTACCACCACAGTACCTCAGTGGCAGGAAGGTATGGTCTGTCTGCATTTAAGTTTCATTTTTGTTAATAAAACTGTGCTAACCTTTGATGAAGAACAGGCAGCTCCTCTCTCAACTCCGTGTTAATGTCTTCAAATACCTCCTGTGCTTTATTGAACTCCTCCTCAGCCTGAAAAGAAACATCACCAGCTGTCATACAATTTAGTTGAATTATAACCATAAACAACTATAAAATGGGATATTTAAATGATAAAATGTGAGCTGACCTTTGATATTTTGGCCTCATCTCTCTTCTTGGAGTTCTGCAGTGCCTCCAGATGATGTCGAGCTGAGTCGTAGTCAACCAGCTTCCTTCCTCGTTTAGCCACTCTTTCCTGCAAGGTCACAATATTAGAAAAATATTAGAGCTACAGTAACTGTTTAAGAATTGATTTTCAAGTAGCATGAAAATACCACATGCTATTAATTCAGCACCATGATATACATCAAAGTACCAAGGTGTTACAGGGCCTGAGTTTCGGTTTTTAAACTGGGGGGGAACTCCCCCCTTACATGGGTCACATGGGGGGGGATTTAAAGATTATTGGGGGGGGGGGGGAGATAAATTGACACATCGGGCTAAATTAATCATCTTCATTTATTTATGTCTACAGTTTTTAATGTATCTTGGTTTTCAAAGAATTATAACAAAATTTGTCATGCTCTCTTTCAAATTGAAATTAAGAACTGTATTAAAACTATATATTAAGAATCACTGTATTTGTATATTCCAGTTTCAGTTCAATTTCTTTGTTTTTAAAAAAAAAACTTTATACAAAATACACCATGCTCTCCTTCAAACTGACATTAAGAACTATATATTAAGGTCTCTCAATTTCAGTGTATTTCATGGGTTTCAGATCAGTTCAGTTCTTTGCTTTTTCAAAACTTCATACAAAATACGTCATACTCTCCTTCAAATTAACGTTAAGAACTGTTTAAACTATATATTAATGTATCTCAGTTTCAGTGTCTTTCATGTTTCAGTTTTTAAATTTTAGTCACTTTTTTTCCATTGCTTGTGACTTTGTGACTTCTTTCCTCTGTCGTCTCCTTTTCATCTCTTTCCATTTGATGATGGCTTTAATTTTTGTGCCTTCTGAATAAAAAAAGAAATGTCTCCTCTTTCTATAGCCAAATATTTTTTTTTCCCCCTAACGTTTAAGCGTTGTGAAATAATCTAATCAGAGTATTATGTTTGTTTTTATTTAAGAACAAAAGCTCTACAAAGATTAAAAACCATTTCAGTGAATGATCTTTATTCCGACATAAATTAAATAACACAAGGACAAATATCATGCATACCAAGCTGTTGGCGTCTTCTCGCCGTTGAAACATGGGTCGTTACGTGAGAGATGATGACGATCAGTGAACAGGAGTCTATTTTCTTATGTTCATTCATGTTAACTTTCGATAAAATGCGCATTTTAAGATAAGGAGATGATGATTTACTCGCGCTTCGCTGCTGCGTTGAGTCGGCGGGCGCGCTCTATCCACTCACACACTATAAAGAGCAAAACAGCATTTGATGTTTGAATTTCGGGATTAAAATAATATAATTTGGAAGCCGATAACATCTTCACAAGCAACTCATTATGACTCAGAATATTAGAGCGCGTTACACAGCCTTGTGTGAATCAGTGCGATGCGGGCCGCGGAGAACACGCCGATGCTCTGCTACAGGACTCAACGACAGAGAAGGCCGGTGCAACGCTGTTTAAAAAAAAAGACAGGCTGTTTGAACCAGTGATTTATTTTTTTTCGCGTCTGTAGATGTATTTAATCTGAGATGAAGCAAATATATTTGTGCGGGAATTTCTCGCATTATAAAAGTTAAACTTGCGGGAATGGTTTAAAGTATGCGCGATCCCCGCAATCCCGCGCCGAAATTCAAGCCTTGTGTTATCATAATATTTTATATGTGTTACATAATTTATATGTGAATAAAAGCTGTAACTAATGAATATTTAATATAAATATTATTAAATATTTTCAGTATTAAAAGGCGTGAGAAAACTTTAGCTAACACCTATTTGACAATGTTAAAAATAGTCCTTACACACTAACTCTGACAACCTTGCAAAAACACACTGAACAGGCCTAGACTATAGATAGTGAATAAATAACTGCAGTCGTTTTAGCCTATTCAGGTCCATTATGAAGCAATTTGACAAACTTTGACATCTTGGAACTGTCCGGTATAATTCTCCATTGTTCGAACAACTTGATCGCTCAGCTTTTCCTCATAGTCATTCCACAAGAGATCCTCACTCTGTAATATAAAGCCAGAGCGATGATTAAGGCAAGGAGAGTGGAGAATTTTTTTACTATTAAATAATCACAAAAAAGGCCTGGTTTACCTCCATTATAACAGTCAGGTCTTCTACACCATGCCAGTCTGGTTCATAGATATCTTTAAGAGTCTGGGACAGGCGTTTGGATGATTCATGCATCACTGAGAAACAAGGAGTGTACAAAACATCATGTGACAAATAGTTTTTTTTTTAACTGTTACACAATTTGGCAGTAGTCCTAAAACACTGTAACTCTGTATAAGCCATTACAAGTTACAGAGATAAGACTGTATTAGCAAGAAATGATGAAATTGACCCATGAGTATCTGAAGTATTTTACATTATTCATCAAGCACTGAGAAACACACATCACTTGATGGAAATTTATTAGATTAATAATTGTATTCAATGTACAGTCCAGATTTTTTTAAAAAAGGACCTTCATACACATTTTCTGAGAATTAAACCTATGACTTTTATATGGTTTAGTATAAGGAAAAATACTAAACATTTCTAGTAGTTACTTTTTAACTTTTTAGATAGCAAAATTCAGAGATTTATCAATGATTTTAGATACCGACAACTACTTCATACTTTTAGAACACCTGGGGGCTAAAAATACAAGCAGTGGCTTGATGGTTTCCATCAAAACTATGCGTATGGTTTGAGCAACAAGACCACAAACATCTTGAGTCTTCCTCAATCTCAGTCTCTCTTTCATATTGTCATAAGCCTCTGCAAACTGACATCTGGGCAATTCTAGTGGGAGAATCAACTATTTTTGTAGACATTTACACAATAAGCATTTTCACTTCCATTAATAAGAGACATTCACTTCCCCAAATGCTGAATCAGGGAAACACAACCAAGACTATCTTTGTCAACTCGTCTTCTAATGCTCAGAACGAGACACCCTCTCACTTTCATTCTCACCCAGCAGCCTACAGGCCAACCACATTGACATCTAAGCACAATTAGCAAGCAATTATAAACGGTGCTATTCTCTGAATCCTTTTTGAGACAAATATCAAGATTCAAAACAAGATGAAATCAGTAATTGTCAATTTAAAAAATTCATTATTAAAATAAATGGCTGTACTTGATCAACTGAGTGTGACAATACCTTTAACAGCATTGTAGTAAGATTTAACATCCTTATAGAGTCTGATGCCATCTGCCTGGAAAGAGAAAATAATTATATTATTTAAAGGCAAAAGGTTTAAGTATCATTTTAAATATTTGATACCTATATTGGCAAGTGCATTTTTAAATGTGCATTAGACATCTTTTGGGAAATGGAAATTCAGAATCAAAATAGAAAATGTGTAGGTGGTAAGGAAAGTACTTCCTTCACATTTTTTATGTACTTTCAAATGCCATGGCGATTACTATTGAAAGTAATTAAAGCTATTGTAGGTTGTTCTTTAATATATATTTATATATTATATATTTAATGTTTTTTATATATATATATATATATATATATATATATATATATATATGTAAAAACATTCCATATTTTTCAAGAAGTTTTTTTATTTATGGTTAAAAGAAGAAAGCTCTTAAATCATTAGGTTGATGTGATTGCATCTATAGAGTGTAAAACTATCTACCATCATTTAACAAATACAATATATTCTCAGTGGTACGATGCATCCAGGACATGGAATAGGATGTAAAGTTGATAAGTGAGAAACTAGGTCAACACTAGTCGAATATGATAAAGTTTGTTAGTGTTAATAATGAAATATGGTACTAGTCAAAAATAGCATTTTAAAAGGGCTTCCTGGGTTGGCTGACAGTATAAACAGTACAGAAAAGAGGCAGAAAAGGTCAGCCTCTGCTACCGTACAGCAAGTCACATATCGACATTTTCTAAAGTTGGAGTTTCCTGTGCTGCTTTCAATGAGGATTCTGTCCATGTTCATACAACACAACTCATCCAATGCAGTCCCTTTAAAAAACAGCAGTGTCCAATATTGAGTGCCCTCATTTAATACAGTCTGTGACTTGCTTGAGGTAACAAAATCTACTGTGACCTACAGCCCATGTGTGGGTGCATGCTTGTTGTTCTCTCAGACATATACTGTCAAAGTACCTGCTGTTTGTTTAAGTTGGCAGAGTACTCCTCAAACTGCTCATCTTTTGTCTCCATGGTTTTCCCCAACTTCTGCAGGACCTACAAACAACCCACAACTGGTCAATCATTTCAGACAAGAACTGTCAGACACGATATTAGGCAGAGGAACAAGAGTTGTCACTGTATGGCCACTGAAATACGACTCGACAAATGGTTCCACATTTATTCTTGAAATATCAGTTGCAGCGATTGTTCCTTGTGAGGATGAGGAAAGAGCTCTACAAGTAATAACCAAAATTTTAAAATGCACTAAAATCAATAGGAAGCCAATGAAGGGCCTTAAGCATGGGAGTAATGTGGGACATCCTGCTGGTCCTAGTCAAAAGCCTTGCAGCCACATTCTGCACAACTTGTAAGAACAAGAGTTGTCACTGTATGACCACTGAAATACGACTCGCCAAGCGGTTCCACCTTTATTCTTGAAATATCACTCGCAGCGATTGCTCCTTGTGATGAGGAAAGATCAGAAATGCTCAAAGGAAGTATAGCAAGCATAAAAGTTCCAAAATGTAAGAAAATTGGTGTTTTATCTTAAGAAACACTATTAAAGTGTGCAGTCTACTACAGAGCAAACTAGAAGAGGAGGTGAGCCTAGGGAGGAAGTGATTGAGGGCAGGAAGTGGTAGTCTTTGTGTTCACACAATTTCATTTGAAACAGCTTTAATAACTGACACTTTATTTACATATCCTGTGAACATTTGTACCAGTTTTCCTTAGGCCTCTAAACATTTTGGAGCAGATATGTTGGATACCCACACACCCAGAGCAGCATGACATGAGAGCCAAGGTCCTGAACTCAAAAAACCCCACCTACCTTCTCTTGCGCTCGGTTCATTGATTTCTGAAAGCGTTTGGCCAGGATGCCAGCTCCCGCGCCAATGTTGCCCCCAATGTTGGCACCTAGTTTTCCCTCAGCCATCTTCACTTCTGATCAGCTGGCACTCAAGCGATCCTTCTCTGATATCAGCGCTTCTTCTATAAACTGTCGGTTCCTGGGCGGAGTGAGCAGAGCGAGTGGGTGTGAAAGCACAGCGTGGTACAGTCAGTTTGCTGCGTATTAGTTTTAAAGACTGAAACTCAGGGGACCTTGCGTTTGCTGCGTATTAGTTTTAAAGACTGAAACTCAGGGGACCTTGCGTCACGGCGGTACACTAACCGATTTTGCAACATTCCGCCGTCTTGTCCCAACGTGTTTGGTATGTTGTCATCGACGTGAGACGGCATCATTTAGAAGTCAACTAGTCATCAGTGTTTCCTAATAAACGTGACGGCTACATATGGATAAATTGATGTTGAACTACAACTCTCTGCAGAGTGGTTCTATGTGTGCTGGACACTTTTAATGGGTTTTTATCACAAATAAATATAAACAATATAAAACTCTGTATTAATTGACTACCGCTGATATAAACTATAGACGCTATGATAAGAGCCAGTTTGGAGCGGCTCTCTGCCAATGGTTTATTTATTTATTTAGTGAGTGAGTGAAAAATAGAGTAATGCTATTACTTTTTCTACCATATAAATATGCAGTTAAGTAAGTACAATTTATATAGCAACTTTCACAGACAAGGAGGAGTCACAAAGTGCTTTACAGTAAAAAATAAAATCAAAACAAATCAAATAGCAGCTGTACAAATGCCACAAAATTCAATAACAGCCAAACCATATTGTTAATTAAAAGATGTGTCTTTTTAAAAAAAAAGATTCTACAGAACCCATTCTCAATATTAAAGGAAGCGAGTTCCAGAGCCTTGGAGCCACAACACAAAAAGCACAGTCCCCTCTTGTCTTAAGACGTGCATGAATAGTTAAATGGTCTAGGCCAGAAGACCTCAAAGACCGGCTAGGGGAGTGTGCATGTTCCTGGTCTGGATATAAACGGGTGTCTGACCATGCTGAGCTCTATAAGTAATAACCAAAATTTAAAAATTCACTCTAAAATCATTAGGAAGGCAACGAAGGGCCTTAAGCTTGGGAGTAATGTGGTACCTCCTGCTGGTCCTAGTCAAAAGCCTTACAGCTGCATTCTGTACAACTTGTAATTGATCCATGGTAGATTTGTACAGAACATTGCAATAGTCCAATAGTGAAGAGATAAAGGCATGAACGGGCATCTCTATCTTTTTTTTTTTTAAACTATAGATCTAATCTTAGCAATTTTCCTGAGATGGAAAAAACATGAGCGAACTACACTTTTCATGACTGTTAAACATAAAGATCTGTCAAAAATGACACACATCTCTTACGTCACAGCAGTCAGAGGATGATAGACCCCCACTAACCTGCCTAATCTCAGGGGTAATGTTGTCAGGGGCAATAATCATCACCTCAGTTTTATCAGTATTGAGTTGCAAAAATTTGTCTGCCATCCATTTGTTAGTGGAGACTAAACAATTTTGCAAAAGAGACAGTTTTATCGGGACTAAAGGAAATATACAATTGGATGTCATCTGCATAACACTGATAATATATTATTTTAACATTTAAAATTTGTGTAGTATTTTAAAAATATATATGATCTATATTTAAATGGTATCGGATTTAAAACATTTAAATCATTAAATATGTAAAAACAAAATGTTTGTTTTAATTGTGGAGTTTTTTTTAAAGACCCACACAGTGTTTTATTAATATACTTTCTTTCAAGTTCTCCTGTTTTGTTGTACGAGATACAAACACTACGCTGTTGTATTAAATCATTACAAATCCCATTTTACTACTCCATATGCAAATAACATGCCAAATCTGAGATGAGATCCACATTAAACTATTAGTTGTAATCTATAGGAAGCAGATAGAATAAGTCATTTGCAGGCCAACTGTCTTGTTCTCGGTTTCACTCAGCTGATACTGTTTACACTATCCCCATACAACAATATTTGTTCTGTTATGCCAAAGGTGTGGGAACAAACAATGTATTTGCATTGTAAATCATTTGGTGTCACATTGAATTAGATTCCACTTCACTGCATCACAATGTTTTAAATTTAATTATTAATATATTACATTAGTCATTGTGTTCAAATATAACAGCCAGATAAAAACAAACTCCATCAACACAATATTAAATACAGACTCGTATTGTACCATATCAGTACAAATAAATACGTATTTGTTTGAGAGTGGCTATTAATAGTGGCAGGCGAGTTCTGCTTGGGTCTCACAATTACATAAGCAGCATTATATAAGCTTTAGTCAGCTCCCCAGCCATTGTTTAAACTGCTCAGGGCTTATATCTTAAATTCAATATGACACAGCACAGCAGATCTGTAAGTTTTACATTAACTGTCACTGGGACTCAAACAAATACTGAAGTGACCACAAGGTGGCAGTGATGGTCATCATTACTTGAATTATATTTACAGTAAAAGCAATGTGCATTTTTGAATTTACACAATCTACAAATCACACTTTTTTTTTTGCTCTTTTGTGCTCTTTCTTTAATTATTCACAGTCTGCATGTTTAACTGTATTTAACATTTGATTTAACAGTACAGTACAGTTTTCAGTTGCTAATTAGATGATCTGTTCCCTTTAAGTAGAAGACTTCCAGATCTGAGACAGAGAGTTGATGAGTGAGGGCGGTGTATCAGGGATTTCACTGGGCACAGCTGGTTTCACCACTCCTTTATGTTTCCTTGAGGCTTAAAGCGCTCTTAGCAGACATAAATCATTCCCTGCCTGAAGCCTAAATCAGAGTTTGTGTTTATTTGTATCCCAGAAAATATTTAATGTTGCTATTTAGACAACTTAAGTTAGTAAGTAGGCCCGCCTTAAGTCAATTTTTTATTGAAATGCGTGTGTTGCATAGACAGACATTCAAAAGTTATAACAAAAACAACTTTCGATCACATCTTTAGGTGCAGAGTCTACTTCAACTAGAAACAACATAAACTAGAATCTTGTATGCAGACAGTTAAAACTCACAAGTATATAATTCAGATTATTGTAAAAATACTCATCTCTGAAACAAGTATCCATCCCATTGTTAATGACCAGTCTTTTTGACTGACTCTGACGCACTTATGCTCCATTTAGAGTGACCTAAATCCAGTGATGCATCACTCATGATTCTACTGCAAGCTTCCAGAAATGCTCATACTCGTGTGACCACTAAACTATGCAGATCAATAGTATCAAAGAAAATGCTATTCCACAATCCCCAAAAGGTATGAATGATGCCTAAAAACCTGGAAAAGTACTGTAAAAAAATTCTGTGATTGCCAGAATAATTTTGTAAAAGATACAGAAAAATTGTAAACACATTTGCAGAACAAACTGTAATTTGCAAATGAGGAAATTTGAATGTAAACCAGTAAATTCAACAACACACACTACTATTAAAATCTGTTTTGTACCTTTAATTAACATACTGACAACCACTATAATAATGCAGTCATTCATGCAAACACAAAACACCATCGTGGGAACACACATAATGCAATAAACTTTCATTAAACAACAGATGATGCCTGTTGCCCAAATGTACATAACTGATAACAAAAACTATTAAAAAACATGATTATTTAAACAAAATGCTTTCAAATGTGGAGTGTCATGCAGGGAATTCTAGGAATATCAGTTTACAGTTTTTGACAAAATGATACATTGATTTGTTAGTTTTTTACTTCTAAAAAACTGTACAATTAAAAGCATTTTACTGTAAAATTACATGAAATGTCTGGTTAGATCTTTTACAGTTTTTCCCTGTATATAGTATGGGAATTTACTGTTAACCTATTAAAAGTAATTTTTTTTCCGTTGCGTTTTTACTAAATTTTACAGTTAATATTACACTTATTTTTTTACAGTGTACATTGTCACTCTAAGACGCACATATTGTGTTATGTAATGACCTGAATACAAAGCTGTTTTCCCTCCATCCTCAGGGTAGGTATGTACAAAGACTACCCCGTCATACAATTTTATCCAACAGAAGAACCTCCCCCAGTACACAGCATCGCCATAGACTGCACTTTCCCATCCCCCATGTCTCCTCACACTCTTAAAGACTCTTTCTGTCTGTCACCTTATTCCCAGCTTAAATTTGTAGCAATTAGACATCATTCTGGTGAATGGTGCAGATGATATATTCAACATTATTCATGACCATGGCAATGGCTTTAATTGTGAGTTCTGACACGAGGTTAGGCCCAAAATAGGCAGAACTGATACTGTCAGGTTATAAACCCAGGCAGGTGTATGAGAACAAAATGTCCTCTCCCGCATGACTGCCTAATACAATGGATAACACCAGCCTATGGAGGGTGATAGCCTTGTTTTAAAAGGGGATTTATCTTGTCTGAACTGATTAGTGTAGTGTGGCTGTTTGGGGTATCAGACAACAAAAATCAAAAAAGTATTAGTAGTCAGACTGTGGTAATCAAACTAAAGTCTGGTCACAGTAACATGACTTTCTACTTCAAAATTTCACATTTAATTCAATGTGTTACTTAAATGGTTTCTATAACAAAATTTTCAGTGTAAAAAAACATGAAGAACACACACAGGTTATGGTTTTACATGGTTTATTGAAAAAAACAAAACAAAAAAAAAAAAACAATGAGGGATGACACCCGAGCGAGTGAAGCTTCCAACAGCTCTAGTGTGCTGTACACAAAGGAAAGTGAAATTCCAACATTTGCACACAAAAAGCAGAAAGTGCTCCTTTAAAAAAAAAAAAAAAAAAAAAAAAAACATAAAATGAGCACAACAAAGCAACAAATTGCCACGGTCTGAGCAGAGAAGCATCATACAGTGTCAGAAAAGGAGAGGTGCATAGAGCACGCTGTACAGTCAAAGCTGGAGCACAAGGAATACAAAGAAAAACACAATTAGAGTAAAAGAGATTACAGAACAGGAAGTGAGCTTCTATTAAACTCGGTTCACTCCTCAGTGCAAGTGCAGTCTAATACTGTGGTTCGTATGACTGCTATGACAAATTTCTGTGTTTATGCTTTATGAAACATTCAAACTGAAAAGAGTCATAATTAACAGGACAAAAAAGCAAATGCAAAAACATTTACCAACTCTCTCCAGGATTAACTGACCCTCGTAAAAGATACAATCATTTAAATTGCCATTCGGGAAAACAAAAGTGGATTTAAAAGAATGTTCCCAATGAAACCAAATAGCCTTAGCTGAAAAAATGAAAACATAACTGAACACATAAAAAGTAACAGAACACTTTTTGTTCCCACGTGAAGAACTACACGGTCCAGAATATATCAAAATACCTTAAACCTGAGGCCGATTTAATCTTAAAAAAGATCTTGATCTCGCAAGCCCCAAGTTTCTTCCACAGCAGACAGCAATAAGCAGTCACAAACAAAGGGAATAAAAAGTTAAAAGTACTAAAACACATTGACACTATAGATTATATATATAAAAAAAAACAATAAATAATTTCATCTGAAAAATATTAATTACTAGCCTCACCAAAAAACAGAAAGCACTGCTAGTTAAATTAGTGAATTAGTTACTAAAACAAGAGTGCTGAGGTAGGACTATAGCACACACAACTACACCTGGAAGTCAAACACACACCAATTTCTTCTCTATGAAGCATTCAGGACACAGATGAAAAAGAGCATGGTACACTATTGAGCTCCCATCCTGTTTCTGAGAACATCAAGCAGTTGGTTAACTTAAAAAAAACAATTGGATTTTGACAAATTAACCAAAAAACAAAACAAATACATGTTCTATATTGGAAATGCATAAGTAGTATTTCTTATGTAAAACACACATAACACTCACACAGTCTTTAACTGCTCCCTTTAAATCATAATCAAATCCATATTTTAATCAACCAGATTCCAAAACAAACTAAACCGTGAAACTGTATAAGTGTGCGTGTCCGTGCAGAAGGGTTGTTCACACTGTTTTTTCATAAGTGACAGCAGCATTGTAAATGGGGCACCAGAATTAATCTTTTTTTGGCCAAAAAATAAATCTCACACAATGTAAAAACAAGCACCTAAATGGCTAAACTACACATGCCTAATATGTAAAGTGTTTAAATATTAAAAGCTTGCAAAACATACTGGATGTTTAAAAGATAAAGCTGTAAAACAAAACAAAAACCTACAAGAAATCTGACTTATATCACTAGACTTCAAGGCACCAGGATAAATCTGCATTCAAGGAGACAAAATATGTCAGTATAAGGTTTAGGCTTAAGATCATGAGCATTTTAATGGCAAATGAAAACCAAGTTCTAAAAGTTGGTCTTTGTATTCTCGTGATTTCAGCTATTTTGTTGTGACAGATGAAAGATAAATATGATCAAGAGTTGAATGTTTAACTCGTAAAGTTAAGACCCAAGTGTAAGACTATGAGACTATGACAATGACATGGTTTGTGACATGAGAATATATGTAAATGCTTGAGCTCAAAATGTAATCAAGTATCTTGTGTGTTTGTATTTGGATTTCCTAAAACTAAACAACACTGTTGTGAACTGCTTGCTTACTAAAACTGAAAGCTTCACTGCTCAAAAAACTGGATACAATAACTGAAATACTTTCACTTTGTCTGTTTTTTATGACAAATGATTGTTTTGAGAAGATGAGCAAGCTCTGACAACAGAATTTTAAAGTCCCTGTCCCTCAGTAAGACTAATAAAGCTTGATTGTACTCACTGCATCATAACATTGTTTCAGCTTTACTTCACTCTTAGTGACATAACTGATGATCGATTTAGGCTGAACACGTCTGGGCTTAGTGAATGATGCGTTTAAATTACTACTGTAAACAAAAATAAAAGTGAACGATCAGTTGAAAATCTATTTGTGGCAAACTTTGTATTGGTGTTCAAGTTGAGTACTCTTCACATTAAACCAGTAATGGAAGATTCACAGTTTTCCAAGCACCGCGGTCCCTTCTGGTCTGTTATGGAAAGGGAAAACCTAAAACAGAAAAAAATGCAAGTCATTAGGATTAGTACCTGAAAGTGTCACACATTTGACTATAAAGACATTTACAATATGCAACTAAAAATGTAATTACTAGCTAATAATGTATTTTCCATTGACCATGGGAATCCAGAAGACAGAAAACAACACTAGACATACAAATTGAAAAGAAAAGGTTGGTTGACAGGCTAAAATGATGTCATGATGGCTGGTGCGGTTGCATAATGCTTGACTTAAATGGGTCCAAATCTCAGATTGCTTGATAAGTAATCAGATTTACAAGCATTCAAACATGTCAAATAGAAAAATCTTTACAGGCTATCTGTCATTAGTCAACACGACTTGATCTCAGCTGCATACAGTATAAAGAGCTCACCCCTCCTCATATCCTGCAGCTCAAACTATGTGCTGAGTCAGGAAGTGCTACTAAACGCCCCGCTGCAGTCACTCAAACTACACAACACAACACACACTGTTTCGGGTGCAAACCCACCCTCTCTCACGTCCCACACATACAGACCAGAGAGAGAGAGAGAGAGAGAGAGAGCAAATTAACCAAGAGCCTCCAAGCAGTTCTTTTCCTGTCTGAACGTAGCAACAGAAGGGGAAGGAGAGGGGGATGGTGAACAAAAGACTGGAGTGGCAGACAGCTGTAATGTCCTCATAATGGATGGGAACTCAAGAGCCCTCTGCCTTTCACATGCATTCATACTCTCTTCGAGCACACACATCATATTTTTGTGATTGACGTTCAACCCTACAATACATCACTTTAAATGCTCTGTCGAACTAATCCAACTGTAATTTTCGAAAAGAAAACATTAGATTTTTACAAGAATATTTTTTCTAAATGAATGAAAAGTAAAACGCTAAAAACTAAAATCAATTATCTTTAATTGCTACAGGGTGAGTAGTCATCACAACATCAATTTCACTGTTAGAAAACTATTCATTTTGAAATTTGCTAAAGATTATGGTGTAGAGTGTTATTAAATTGTTAATGTTTTAAAACATTAATATTAACATTATTTAAAATTTAAATTAAGTAAGCGCTAGGATGATCAAACAGGTCATTTACTTATGATAATTCACCCAAAAATCTAAATTCTCATCACCGACTCACCCTTGTGTTGTTTTAAACCCATAAAACCCATTTATCTTCGAAACAAGATATTTTTTATGAAACCTGAGAAGTTTCTGCATCTCCATTGAAAGTCCAGGTAACAAAAACTTAGAAGATCCAAAAAGGCCATAAAAACATCAATCATATATGGAAGTTCATGCATGCATCATGGGCTAGAATGAACCTCCTTGGTTTTCATAGTTTTCTCTCTCTCACACACACACACACACACACACACACACACACACACACACACACACACACACACACACACACACATGAGGTTTGTTCTAGCATGGGACGCACACACGAGTTTCCATGTGTGATTCGCTCTGTGTATCTATGTTTATGTGAATAAAATCCTAAATTAGATCTGTTCATCATATAAAGCAACTGTATCTCTTCACGAGACTTGGATTAAATCAATTCATATAGATTCGTTTTACGAATAAATATACGTTCTGGTCACCTGAACTTTCAATAGAGTAACATAAATCTCTCAGGTTTCATTAAAAATTTCCTAATTTGTTATTTAAAGTCAAATGGATTTGGAACCACACGAGTTTGAGTAATTCATGACAATTTTCATTTTTGGGTAAATGTTCAATATCAATAACTATATTAAATATCAATATTTAAAAAAAAAACGGTAACACTTTATAATAACGTCCAGTTATAATTAATTTATAAGTGATTAGTTAATGATTAACTAATCGTTTACAAAACATTCATAAGCAATTAATAAGTGATATGCTAACAATTTGTGTATGTTTTGTTTATTCATTTAAAAGTAATTTACAAGTAATTAGCTAATGATGAACTAATCATTTACAAAAAATTACTATGCATTCATAGATGATTAATAATTGATATGTTAATATTTTTATCTATGTTTTGTAGAATAAGTTTTGAATCATTTACAAGTGATTAGATGATGATGAACTAATCATTTACAAAACATAACTATACATTCACAAATGATTAAGTATATGCTAACAATTTATAAATCTGTCATAAGTTATCTTTAAATATAGCATCATGAAATAATCAAACAGATCCTTAATGGTTAATAGTTACTAGTTAATATATTATTAATCACGTATAGATCATTGAAATGTCAACATTGTACTATTATCTCAATAAACATTATAAATCATTTACAAAGCTTTCTGCATCCCCTAATCTAAAGTGTAAACTACTCATTAGTTGTAAATGTTTTACAAACTTTATGGTTTCCAGTCGTGTGTGCGTAAATATATATATACAATGTTGACATTTCAATGATCTATACGTGATTAATAATATATTAACTAGTAACTATTAACCATTAAGGATCTGTTTGATTATTTCATGATGCTATATTTAAAGATAACTTATGACAGATTTATAAATTGTTAGCATATTACTTAATCATTTGTGAATGTATAGTTATGTTTTGTAAATGATTAGTTCATCATTAGCTAATTACTTGTAAATGACTTTTAAATTAATTAACAAAACATGCACAAATTGTTAGCATATCACTTATTAATCGCTTATGAATGTTTTGTAAATGATTAGTTAATCATTAACTAATCACTTATAAATTACTTATAACTGGACGTTATTATAAAGTGTTACCAAAAAAACATCTAATTTTGGTTGATATCTGAAACTGTGACAGTACGTTATGCACCCTATTGCTGTAATACTTTTAAACTAAACGGGTCCTTGCAAGGAACTGTCAGTTATGTGTGGCATGTCAAAACTAAAAAATTCTTTCCATTTCAGGACTAGGAAGAACTTCCATTCACCTGGTCTGCTTGATGAGCATTGTCCCCCAGGGCAAAGTGTATGGAAAATAGAGAGAGAAGAAGGGATGGGGAGTGTTAGAGGAGGGGTGAATAGGTGAGGTTGTATAACAGCTATCCCAGCATGCACTTTTAAAAACAAAAGAGGCTGTTATAGCATGCAAACAGAAGCTCTCTGAAAGTCATGTCATTAAACAAATCACATCATGATAGAGTCTTAGCAGAGCTGTCAAAACCACTGTTTGAAACTTATGTGGTCAAATAAGACACTAGCAATAACGTGATAAATGTCAATTTGTCCTTCACTGTTGTGGGAAAGGTAGTGAAGCTGTTATCCAATACTGATAAGACAATGAACTTATACTAATTATTGTATGTACATGATTTCATTTGGGTTTAAAGCCTCATGTCGTATTGTTTTCCACTTGCCATGCATGAGCTTCATCAAAATAATCAACACCCCTGGGATGGCTGTGTGGAAATACACATGACGATAACTATTTTAAGGATGCATCAAAACTGAAATTCTGGTTGATATGTAGCTGGTAATAACTTTTAATATGATTGGGTGTTATAAATCTACACTTTGCTAAAAAAAACTAATTTAAAACACTAAAAACTAACATACCTACTTTAAAGATAAGGTGCTCTTGAAGATGTGTTTTTAAAGGATTAAACATTTTCCATAATCTATCGTCATGCCTTTAAGGAAAAAATTACAAACATAGGGGTGGGTGATATGACCAAAATCTTACATCATGAGTATTTTACTTCACAATAACAATCTATCACTATATAGTTATTTTATAGTTATTTATTTAGAAAATTATGTATAATGTCAAAATTTTAGATGCCATTGAAATTCTTAATACAAAATTTTCATATCACAGCAAAAACTAATACTAGACAAAATAAGTAAAAACAAGTAATGGTAATAAGAACAAAGAAATTAACTGCAAGCAGTAGGACAAACAAATACAAATTTTCTGCTGGCTGTCAAATTTATACTGCGAATGGGTTTGTCTTTAGAAGACAACATAAGAACACACAGCATTTCTGCCACTCTACCATTATCTGTTACCGGTTGCATTTACGGTCACTGCACACACGAGCCTTCACACAAAACCAAAGCCAAAAACATTTATGGAAACTGCACTGGCAAAGGCTTACCTGTGTGTGCATTCAGGTCAAAGTTCAAGCTGCGCAAGTGACCTGTCCCATCCTGCTGTGCAGCTCTAGTGCATCTGGTCGGTCCTGAGGATTGACGGCCAGCATGTCCTGCAAAAGTTTCCGGAGTGCCTCGGGCATGTGCGAGCGCCTGCGCTGGGGAATACTCAACACCATCTTTGGGTTCTCCAAAAGTGCCTCTCCAACCGGGACGATGTCAGAACCTTGCCGCACATACGTCCCAAGAAGCTCCCGTTTCGACTCTGCATCAATGAATGTTATTCTCTCTATCATGGCCCAGATGATAATGCCTAGAGCAAAAATGTCTGCTTTGGCTGTGTAATGTCCTTCCCAAACCTCCGGTGCCATGTAAAAGTCCGAGCCACATGCCGATGAGAGCCAGAACTTGTTGATGTTAACACTGTTCTTGTTTTTGTCCCGTCCCTCCTCCGAGTCTCGTACTCCGGCACTCAGACCGGCACACACTTTGCTCAGTCCGAAATCTGCCACTTTCAACACAGGTGCGCCGGAACGCTCTGAGATGAGGATATTATCTGGTTTAAGGTCTCTGTGAACAATGTTGTTTTCATGCAGGAATACTACAACGCTACTCAGCTGCATCATGAAGCTGGCATTGGTTTGGGGATCGGGCCGTCGCGACAAGATGAACTGATTCAGATCCCCTCCCTCGCAAAACTCCATAACAAACCACAGGTAGCAGGGCTCATCCGGACACGACAATACACGCTCACCTAAAAGAACACACAGAAAAAAAACAGATGCAGAGATGAATATACTTAAATTTGAATGCTTTGTTAACATTAATAAACGACAACCATGATTTCAAAAGTAAGGATTATAATGCAACTTTCACAGAACCTACTAAACACTGTTGTTGTCTAATAAAAATCTTAAATGACTTCAACAGAAATGCTATGGTTTAAACCACTAGTTGTTGCTTATTGACATTAACTGACCCTAGTTAGATTATGATGTTTAAAGAAGGTATGAAATCAAAATTGGAGATTTGTGGCTTTTAGTGCATGATTTTTGGCTTTGATTTTATTGATATGCTAGTGCACTCCTACAAGTCAGTCTATTTGGAAAAACAGACCAAAAATACTAATGAAATAAAATGCTTAATAAAATAAGAATGTCCTCTGACTAATAGCAAGTATAAAATCATGGCTATAATGTAAACCAGAGACTGTATAAGGCAGAGAAGGTCTATTTGTAGATAAATTGTACCACACAATATGGCAGCTGTAGTTTTGCCTTACAGTTAAAAGCACCAATCGTAATTTGCAGGAATGGAAATCCTGATTTGAAGTTTAAATTAATTTGTTAACCATAGAACGCATGCACATTAGCACAATTTATGAAACCACTGTTGTCAAATGTCATTGCTTATTTGAAATATGCAACTGTTACATTTTTCGTATTTTGGTATTTTCCCATTCAAGTAGACATGAGCTGTATGCGTGCCTGGAAATAGCTTACAAATATGGCCGTCAAGTGTACAAACTTGCCTTAAAGGGACTGTGAGGTAAACTAGTCTTTTTTTTTTTTTTAAAGGGTTTGGCCCTTCAATGTCACAACCCAACCTTCTGTTTAGAAAAAGACAACAACATGGGAGCAAAAACTGTAGGAAAACCTTCCACATAACATATATTTGTGTGCCATAGCAAGTAAACATGTTTTAAAAGGTGAGAGAATGAAAGCACCAGATAAAACGAGGAGTTAATGCAATGAAAATAGTTAAAAGAAGAATTGATTTGTCATCAGTTTCAGAGGCTGGATTGCTGTGGAACCAGTTTGAAGCTGTTGAGGTTTCTTCTCACAGGACTGGACTAGCTCCCATAAGAACAACGAACACTGGCTTGTATCCCCTGATAGTCTGATTAATGAGCATGGTCCTGTGCTTTCATGGGCGTTATTTTTATAACTTTCCCTGGTTTTATTGAGCAAGCACTACGTGAATCTGCACATCTGCTGTAAATATAACATACACTGTGAATGTCACAGGTTATCATCATAACACCACAAAACAGTATAAAGGTATTATCAAGTTGATATTTTTAGTCACACTATAAAAACAATTTTAACATCAAGGAAATTGCTTGAAAATCATTTAAATCTACGATAAAGCAGTTTCCTTTTTATATACCTAGAATTGCACTAAAACTCCTGTTTAGGTTTTAGCTGGCTTTAATTCCAGTGATTTTAAACTTTATGCTAACATCTATCTACTACTGTGTTCCCACCAGAGATTAGGCGTTTGAAACAGTTAAAAACATTTATTCATAACATATCTCCCAAATAAAAAGTTAAACATCTCTTCCTACTTCCACTTCCTTTTACACTAAATATAGACCAGACCAACAGCTTTCAAGCAAATGCCTCTAGCAACACTTTGCATATCATACAGTATAAAAACCTACATGATGATTCAGAAGCTCTACAAATGAAAGCAGTCACACATAAGACACATTAAAGAGATCAAATTGGCCTCGATTATCTGTACTAAATCACCATTGTCTCTTTTTCATCTGTAAGATAATTTACACAGTTGTCATGCAAGGAATCACACTTCTTTCATTGTTATAACTTGGCGAAGGTTTGACCCCAACACAGCACCTCCCCCACCTCCAACCTCAGAGTTTCATAACCGAGAGGAGGGGGGGGGGGGGTCAAATCTGCCCGACATTTGCCACATTCTTACATAAAACGTAAACAAATTTTAATGTAGAGCAGACATGCGCAATATCAACGTCCGGTGTCATCGATGAAACGCCACATGACTCACTGCCAAACAATGGAGTCTCACCGTTTTGTTTCAGATTACAATTGAAAAGCTAAGAAAAACTGACATTGCTTAGATTTTAAATGGCTAATATGACATTGCTACCAAATGAGTGAACTGTCACAAACAAAAGCCACTATTTGAGCTCGTGACAAAGCATTCTCACACTGCTGACCTTCCAGAAAAATACCAGCTTGAATAAAAACATCTCACCTTTCAACGAGGTCTCGACCAACCCCAAATACTGCTTTGAACGCTTATTGCCATGGCTCATTTTCTGGGCCATCCCGTTCCTTTGGAGCACACACTCCTCCAGCTGCACCACGTTCTCATGGCGTTTCTCCAGACTGGTCAAAGCCCAAAACTCCGCCAGCGCCAGCTCCACGTTCTCAGGCGCGTCGCAGCGCAGCTTCTTCACCGCCACTCTCGCACCTGATTTACGGGCAACGGCTTCGTACACAACGCCATAACTGCCCCTGCCAACTTCACGGAGCAAGCTGTACCTCGGTGCGGCGTGTCGCTGTTCAAGACTGCCTTGTTTAACCAGACCCGACTCGCCTGCCATTGTCTCATTATCGCCTATGTTGTCGACGCTGAGCGAGCGCAGGACACTGGCGCTTTCGGTTCTTTTGCAAGCGCTCCGTGTCCGCTGCTGCTCTCTGTCGTTTGCATCCATCGCGCCTCCTCAGGTTTTGTGCGTGCGCTTGGAAACACCTTCCGCGTTCATATTTGTAGAGCTTGAGGAAGTTTAGCAGCTCTTAAATATTCGTTGACATCTGCATTTGTTTTCATTCAGTAGAGTAGCGGGATTCGATCAACCACGAGCTTCTAGTCTGAACTGAACGAACCTTGAATGAAGTGAGAGCTTGACTGGATCGTCCCACTTTCGTTGTACGGGGGGGATTCCTGACCTATGAGGACACACGTACTCGGTACGCCTCTTGTGGCTTTAAGTTACGTTAAATCAGTATGTGGTAAGGTGAACCGAATATGAGACATGCTGTGATCATTTGTTTTTAAATAAAAATAAATGTGTGTTCTTTCTTTTTATTGATGTTAGTTTCATGCATGCGAAAATGTATATATAATATAGGCTACATCAAATCATTATTTTCAAAAAAATAATTCACTTTTTTTTTTCAAAGTATTTATTTCAAATATCGTGATTTTTTGAGTCATGAGTATCAAGATATTGTCCTAACAGACAATTTTGACTATAAATATATAATTTCAATTTAGAAATTAAAACACTTTAATCATTTAATGTGTATTTAACACAACTTGTAGAAGAACTGCACCTGATACATATTAACATATAAGAGTAAATAATTTTCCAATCACAACTTGTTCATGTAATATCAACAAGGATCAGCTATGTCACTGTGGAAAACCACGTGGGGAACCTAAAGACATGTACATACGTAGACACCCATGTTATGGACTAGAATGGTTTAGTCCCTCCAGCATGAGCGTGCACGTGCTCCATAAAGCTCAGCGCACACACGTGGTCTGACACGATGGAGAGCATCTGGGGTTTCTGAGGTCACCCATCAGTAGAGCATAAATAAGACATTTTGTCTGTTTAATGTTGTTATTATTTATTTATTTCACCGTTCTATCCGTTTGATTCATGATATACACATTAAAATAATTTTTTAAATTTTATTTTCATAATCATAAATTAAAACCGTTCATTAAAAATGCGTGAACAGTGAAGGAGAATCAGTACATGTATTTGTTTATTTATAATTTGCTGATTATTACAAGAGGGTAAGCTTCGGAGAGGACATCAACATTCAGATATTAATGGATTAGATATACAACGGATTACATAAAATGACAGCATTATGAGGTGGCAGCTGTTGCTTGCTTTCTTGCTGATCTTCCTTTTAGAATAAGTTGTTTGTTTTCATTTAGAATAAACAAACAACACTGTCAAAAAACAAACAAACAGTCTTTTTTCAGTAATAAATTCTGCAAATATTTGTATAGTTAGACATTTATATTGACCAGTGCATAACAGCGATTTGGTAAAAAAAAAAACACCCTGAAACAAACCTCAAAAATGACCTCAATTGTCATCATTCATCCACATACAGGCATGAGGGCATGTCTGAAAATGCAGCCAACATCAATGGCTCACTGCCTACATGGGTCAATGTTTTGTTTGTCTCCATACAGTGAGGAAAGTCTGAAACGGCACTTTATATGGGCTAGCTAGCTAAACAAAGCTGTTTCTTTCATTTGGCAGTTCTTCTTGAAACTTGCACATAAGGAGAATGCATGTTTTTTCATTAAATGTTTTCATTTAAATGTTGTGTGTTCTTCTCTCTCTCTCTCTCTCTCTCTCTCTCTCACACACACACACACACACACACACACACACACACACACACACACACACACACACACACACTCTTACAGCAGTTATACAGATGTAATATAACTTATATTCCTGGGCAGCTGGCAGTCCTTATTGTTGATCCCTGATGGAGGTCTGACCACACCAAACCTTTTCTGAATAACAGGCGGAGAGAAATGTACTGAGAATCTGAAATGATCTAAAGTCAACATGGCCATTTTTTAAAAGGGAAGGAAGGAATTAATTTTATCCATTGGCAATTGAATTGACTATAAAAGTCAAAGTTAATAAATGGAGTGGTGAAAGAAAACAAAATTAAAGAAAAGAACGAATGCACTGTGGTTTTAAGCAAGTCAGTGGGAACAAGGGATAATGAGTAAAAGAGTGACAAGAGACTAACTTATACTACTTAGTCTTTTGCACCACCTACTGTAGTTTTAAATTACTCTGTTAAAACTTTAGTAGCATATTTATCATAATGCATAAATTAGTTTAAATGTATACGGCTAATATAGATAGTCTGAATTAAATTTAATTACAATTACAAAAATAATTCTCCACTTTCAGGAATAAGGGTACAAACTGTCACTATAGTGAGGTAGCCTTTACTAATGTGCTTTTAAAGCAATACTATTCACATTTCAGGCACTAATATGTATTTAGGGATAAATAAGGTACAAAGTTATGCAAATAAGGTACCTCTTAGCTTTCTAAGAGTGTAGCAGTTTGTGACCAAATTTTGTAAAACAAATAAATAAATATTTACTATAAATAACTCACTTTTAATGAAAAAGATATGTCAAATATGACGTTGGATGATCTTTATAGTCAAGTTTTAAATGAAATATCTTAATAAAAAATTATAAAGAGTGGTAACGTGGAACGGCTTCAATAATATATAAAAAAATACACTGTATATCGCATTATCATAAATTGTAGATTTCTTCCATGCCCTTTTATTATTTTGCAGAGAATCCTGTAGATGGCAGTGAAGTTATTTTTGTAAAACTGGTTCTTCTGAAGTGATACAATAATTGAATGGTGAGTAAACATTCAATAAGCCTTGGACCTTTATATATGAATAATGCATATTTGTAAGATTAAACATGTACACTTAAACATAGACTTAGACATAGACATAGACTTAAAAGGCCAGAACAGACTTAACAGATATAGTTAAAAGTATAAAGCGTGACTCTCCTGTTTAGTGAACCTTGTGTGTTTGAGCATCATGTCCTTCAGCAGTAACAAAAGGATCCAAGGTTGTAGGTTGTTTTTTTGTTTGTTTGTTTATTAACACAGATACAGTTAAAATCTAATGTGTAATTATGCAAAGGATGCATAGGAAAAAATAGCTCTAAATTGTTGCAACCTTTTTGCTTTGCATCTCTATAAGAACATACTGCATTACATTATATGTGACTAATAATTAAAATGCAGAGACATTGGAAACATTTGGCTGTTGTGTGTGTGGTGCGGCCTTGAAGACCACTGAGAACAAGTGGCGTAGAAAATGAGTGTGTGGTACAATAGGATGGTGTATGCTGCTCTGAAGTGGGCAATAGGGTGCAGCGCTCCATGCCTTTGTGTGGCTGCCATAGCAACTTAACAATTATAAAGGCCAGCTACATTTCTGCATGTTTTTGTGAATACTAACCTCTTGAGTAATATAAAATAAAATAGTAGGCCGCCAGTGTATTCTAATGACATAATAATGCCAATGTTCTGTTTTTATTATTCCCTCATGAATAATTAATTTGAATGAATTTGAATTATTTTTAAACCAATAGGGCTTACCGCTGTCTTTTGGATTTTTAAGATCACCCTTGGGCCATCCAAGATGTACATGATATTTGGATTAATTTAGCATTACATCATATGGACCGGTCACCAACGGATCCTCTGCAGTGAATGGGTGCCATCAGAATTGGAGTCCAAAGAGCTGATATAAACATCACAGTAATCGACAAGTAATCCCCATGACTTCAGTGACTGCAACATGAATTGAAAGCTGTGTGCTCGCAAGAAACATAATATGATTTTAGTTTCAATCTGTTGCTTCTGGGCTGGCTAAAATACAAGTCCTCTATCCGTATTGCTTTCTCCAGAATAAAGTTGTCTCATCTGAATCAGGAGAGAAGTGTTTACAATTGAAAACAGTTTAAAACAGTTCTTAATAATTTTGATGTGAGAGGACAACAGGGGATGGCTTTTCACTTTCACTTTTTACAAAATGTAATTTTTTTTTATCAGCTGTTTGAACTCTCATTTTGATGGTACCCTTTCATTTAAGAGGATCCGTTGTTGAGCAAGTGATGTAATGCTAAATTTCTCCAAATCTGATCTGATGAAGAAACAAACTCATCTACATCTTGGACTCCCTGAGAAAATATTCGTTTTTGGGTGAACAATTCCTGTAACATATATTGAGCTGTGAAGTCAAGAAAAGAGTCACCTTTATCCCTGAAGTGCCTAATTTCCCCATTTTGTGCTGTAAATAAGGGTTATTATTTTAAAGATTGCTGTGACAATGGAAAGACGTGGTGCCGTGCGGATGTTAAGGGATCTGACATTGCTCTTGCCTCTGTCCACCACTTCAGCGCTCTTCTGAGAGATTGTTCAAAACACAATCACTGCAGGAGTAATCAGGACATAAGAAGAAGAGAGAGGCTAGGATTAGGGTTACACACACACCCACCCACCTCCACACACACAACACTTCACTGCAATTACTGTCCACTTGAATTTGAAATGCATAGTGATTGGCATGATTAATTCCTTCACCATTTCACCTATATCGGGGTCGGGGGTTCTTGTTGGCCTCAAGAAGAGTCAAAAACCTCTGATTTATACAGACATCTGTTATGGGTCATTTTTGAACGACCCAACTCCTTTGGCATATGAAGAAACAATTACATTGTGTAGTTTGAGTGTAGAATCTGAAACAGAGCCCCTCTTTTTTTCACTTGACATGATGTTAGTATAATATTATGTTTTAATACAAGCACACACAGCATAGGATTTATTTCATTTTAGAAATTACAATCAATTCACGTTAAGGTCTCCTAAATGTCATTATAATCTAGATACAACAACTGATAAATATGTTGCAATATTTCACAAGTACTCAACACATGTCCAGATGATCAATTAATGTCTTGTGAAGTGAAAAGCCAGGTGTTTGTAATAAAAAAAATCCTTCAAGACATTTTATATCTGGCAACCACAATACAGAGGGGGAAAAATTATTTGATCCCCTGCTGATTTTGTAAGTTTGCCCACTGACAAAGAAATGATCAGTCTATAATTTTAATGGTAGGTTTATTTTAACAGTGAGAGACAGAATAACAACAAAAAAATCCAGAAAAATGCATTTCAAAAAAGTTATTAATTGATTTGCATTTTAATGTGTGAAATAAGTATTTGATCCCCTATCAATCAGCAAGATTTCTGGCTCCCAGGTGTGTTTTATACAGGCAACGAGCTGAGATTGCTCCTAATAGGCTCCATACAAGATCTCACCTCGTGGAGTTTCAATGATCATGAGAACGGTGAGGAATCAGCCCAGAACTACACGGGAGGATCTTGTCAATAAGCTCAAGGCAGCTGGGACCATAGGCACCAAGAAACAATTGGTAACACACTACGCCATGAAGGACTGAAGTGCCCGCAAGGTCCCCCTGCTCAAGAGATCACATGTACAGGCCCGTCTAAAGTTTGGATGGTTATTCCAGCATGACAATGACCCAAAACACACGGCCAAGGAGTGGCTCCAGACCTTAATCCCATAGAAAATCTGTGGAGGGAGCTGAAGGTTCAAATTGCCAAACGTCAGCCTCGAACCTTAATGACTTGGAGAGGATCTGCAAAGAGGAGAGGGACAAAATCCCTCCTGAGATGTGTGCAAACCTGGTGGCCAACTACAAGAAACGTCTGACCTCTGTGATCGCCAACAAGGGTTTTGCCACCAAGTACTAATTCATGTTTTGTGAAGGGGTCAAATACTTACTTCAATCATTAAAATGCAAATCAATGTATAACTTTTTTTGAAATGCATTTTTCTGGATTTTTTTTTTGTTATTCCGTCTCTCACTGTTCAAATAAACCTACCATTAAAATTATAGACCGATCATATCTTTGTCAGTGGGCAAGCGTACAAAATCAGCAGGGGATCAAATATTTTTTTCCCCACTGTATTGCTTTCTCCAGTGAAAAAGTTGTCTCGTCAGATCAATATGCTCAGATAAATTACCGCTTATAACAGTCCAAAACAATTCTAAACAAATATGTTGTTGGATTTTGAGTTGAAGGGACAACAGGGGATGGAGCTTTTCAATGGAGGAAGCATTATTATGGATTATGGACTTGTATCTTGTCCAATTTGTTTCTTACAAACATGCAGTTTTCACTTCACAAAATGTTAATTGAGAGACTGAAGTCATACTTTTGTATTATTGTGAATTTTCTTATAATTATCAGTAATATATTGACTGTACTTCATGTCTGGTATGGCTATGGATTTTATAGTTAACAGCTGCTTAACATTTTGTGCACATGGAACTGATGCTAGAAATGTTTCATATTCCAGTGATGTATGAATAATGTAAACAAAATTTAGCCAATATTCTATTTTTGATAAATTTGAAGTAAAATATCCACTTTAATAGAAAAGTTTGAATCTTTGTATGTCCACATGAATCAATTATCTAAAAGAAAATTTGAAATAAATGAAGAACAATAAGCAATTCCAGCATTTCCACATGGGGACAACAGCAAAAAACTGTTGTCCCCATTTCGTTCGAAAAAACGAAAACGAAAATTTGCTGCTTAACATGTAGGAATATTGTAATCACGATTTTAGAATAAATGTTTAACAGGGTACACAGACGTGAACTATAAAATGATGTGCAGGTAAAAGTTGTGAGCTGTGTATTCAGAGAAGAATCACTTGAAAAGAACAGGCTGATGGACGATCTGATTCTGTAGGAGATGTAGAGCAGAACAGGATAACAGTGTTTAATGCTCCGGGTAAAAGCTGTTCTCTTCAAAGACTAGCAACACTGAGTCATTAACAGAGACAATCAGAGCAGGTGATCAGGATATAGCAAAGATGTGCATTTGAAAGGCAGATGCTAACATTAAATATTGCTTGTATTAAACTTACAACTCCAACAATGCTTCATGTCATGCTCCTGTCCCTCGTGTTCCCTGTGTTTGTGTTAGTTGTTTTGTTTCATTCTTTTAGATCCACATCTCTGCCAGCCATATTACAGTATCTGATTACTAAAGACTCTAATTAACTGTGTTTACAGCACACTCTTTCTAATTTATGCTGTGTTTGTGCCACACTGTGTTTCTAATTAATGCAGTGTTTTGCAGTATACCGAAATGTACAATGGCATTGTAAACAGCTTCACTGTGCAGCTGTTTAATGGATCTATATTTTAATCAGCTATTCTTCCTGAGAGAAATCAGGAAACAAAAGAGCACAAATCAAATAAATATATCGGGTCGGTGACCTCCTGCTGACCTCGTGAGTGACAGCTGCAGTGATTATAAATTAAGTGGTTTTCTCTTCATGTGAAGTATAGGCTTTTTAAAAAACCTTTTGCAATCCAATCACAAAGATGATTCCAGCAACAGGAAATGTTCTCAGAGTATTACGGGGTTTTTTAAACTTTTTTTTGCACAGGTTCAGTTCACATGGAGTTTTAAATCTGTTGATTGCAGCAGGTATGTCATTTGTAATGATACTAAATGAAGCTGGTTACACAACACTGTCTGATTCTGTTTTCTGGTTGGCAAAAAAGTTACAGCAGCGCATGGGTGAAAGCCAGCGTGCAACTATTATGAGTGAGTGGGCCAGAAAGAGAGAGAGAAAGGCTGAGGAGGAAGCTGTGTTTAGAGACAGTGATTACCTTTACCTTCTGGCTGTGTGAGCTAAGAGGCTTTTAATTGAGCCGAACGTTTCTGTACATGATTCCAAACAAACACTGTGAGACTCCGTGTTAGTTTTATATCATGATTAAATTAATTCACAATTATTACCTTAAAGGGATAGTCTGCCCAAAACTAAAGATTCTGTCATTTAGTTACCCTCATGTAGTTTCAAACCTGTATGCATTTCTTTCTTGTGCTGAACACATTTGAAGAATGTTCAGTTTCGAATATTTTTTGGTTCCCATTGTGTTCCATTTGAATATTTTCCACACAATAGAAGTCGATGAAAACCAAAACTGTTAAGTTACCAACATTCCTCAAAATATCAGAGGAAATAAATGCATTCAGGTTTGGAAAGACACGAGGGTGAGTAAATGATGACAGAATTTTCTTGTTTTTTTTGGGTGAACTATCCCTTTCATTTTCAATTATATATTGAGTATATGTTTATTGAGTCCACAGTTCAACAGTTGTCTGGAATACAAAAGACAAAAAGTGCATTTTAGATCAGTTACACATTACCCAATAGTTAACAAATAAAACAGTCCCAACACTGGTTGGAATAGGTGTTGCAGTAACATAACATTTGTGCCCAACCAGTACTCTATGAGGCTGCATTAAGCAGCAAATTACTCCAGTAGAGTCTATTTAAGGGTATTATGCAAACCTAGACAATTAGTCAGGAAATTATGGAACCTGTGCGAAAAAGCAAATAGGCATTAGCCCATAATCTATAAGGACATCATCAAAGTTGTGTGACTATAGAGAGATTGCATTAATATATTTTTTTTATTTTTGTAGGGTATTACAGAGTGTTACATCATGGCATTTCCCTGAAGGCTGCAGCAGCGACGTTTTGCCTCTGCCACTCAGTGTTCCGATGACATGAAGAGCTTTAAAGCAGCTGAACCGAAGACACTTACTGCACTGAGGAAACAGATTGGAGGAATGTCAGAAAAACATTTAGCTGAAGAATGATTGGTTTCTGACTGAAGGGCAGATATAATACTATATTCTGTATACCGTATAATGCATGCTATATTCTTTGCCTTAAAAGAAGTGTGAAAAATAAAGTGTACTGTTTGTATAAAGAAAGAATAAATGATTAAATAAGTAAAAACGGGAAAAATAATAACACAATCACTCAGGGCTCAAAAGTGTGTCTTCCTAGATTTCCATGAGGGAAAGACAAAAGTTTACAAAGCATGATGTTCATGACTATATCTTTTCAAAGTAATGAATCAAGTTATTAATTAAGGATCTACAGTGCTGCTTCTGATACCAAATATATGAAATTCATATCTGAATCCCACATACAAATATATAAACATATTCAGTGTTGTCTTTAAGTAAGTTAGTACAAATGGGGCAAAAGCAAACCTATAATAATAATAGGATATTAATGTGGGACAATTACAGTTTATTAGCTATTGAAACTAACTACAACAGGTTATTTTTCATAAAAAATTGCATGATGAACCTTTTCAGATTTTGTATTCACTTAAGTACAAATCTTTTGGAGATCTGTGACTGTGACAGATGGCAGATGTTAAAGGGCAGCTTAGTCCTTATTAGGGGAACTTAATAATATGCTTTTGGCAGGAGACATGAGAGTTATGTTTGCAAATGCTTCTATATCTTATATTACTTGTTTGTATTTTTTGATATATCGGTTTCCCTTTTACACTTCCTGTCTCGTCTCACACCCACTCAAAACACAGAGCTCCCTTGAGACCATGTCTGAGTTTTCATTCTGCCTTTAGCTACTGTACTCTTTGGTCCCAGTCCAGTAAAAAAGAAAAAAAAGAAAAGCAAAACCATGTACTAAACATGTGCTACGTGAGGTCAGCCCAGTTTAACTGATGCACACATAGTATTTCAAGGGCTGAGGCCAAGAAAGAGTATTAGGTGGCTCAGGTAGGTGCTCAGGCCTAATCTGGGATTAACGATGCAGCTCCGCAGATTGCTTTAAGGATTTCTCAGGTCTCATTAGCACGGCTGGGACGACCATGTTGATGCCAGAGTTGGTGATATCGGTATAGTGCCACCAACACTTGCCACTTTTTTCAGTGGATCACTAATCTCTGAAAGTGCTGGTTCATCAGGACAAAAATACTGCCTGGCCAGGTGTTCTCACAATGCAGTTATACCAATATAAATAAAGATAATAAATAACACATTTAAAATTATTTTCAGAAAAAGGTCTAATAATGAATGTAATTGTATCAATTAGCCTACAATAAATAATTTTAAAAGAACTAAATACGTCCTCATTTCTATAAATTTTGCCCTAAAATTAAATATATAAATAACAGAGGAATTACAAACATTAACATTATGTTTCAGTCGGTTGTAAAACATGGCAGATCCATTAGCCATTTATCATTGCTAATGAATATTAATGAGAAGAGGAGCACTAGGCTCCGCCCACGTCCACATCGATAGCTCGGAGCTGTCAGTCATCTGAGGAGCTGAGGACTTCTGAACGCATCATTTAGCAGTCTATTAAAAATTTGGACATCTAAGAATCACACATCATCTCAGTCTGAAGAAGACAGGTGATGGCAGCAAAAGTGGATGAAAACTGAAAATGCAAACTCAAATTAGTTCTTTAAAGATGGGATTTTACATAACATTGAGCAGGATCACCAATTGCTTCAACCAAAGAACAACTTGAACAGGAATTCTCTTTGAATCTGCTGCCCTAAATCTGTCGGACTACTAAATATTATTGCTTCGCAGGTAAATTTAATAGATTACATGGTTACTATAGTGTAGCTAAATGATATAAATATAAAAATGCTATGAAAGTGCTGGTAATTTCCCATACGAATACTTATTTGTTGTCCGTTGGTGTTTGCGAAAGAATTTGTCGATGAGACGATAAATAAGCCAAGACACTGAAATATTGGATAACGTATTATTAATAAAAACTAAGGTTCGTAACAAATGTAAATGAGTTAACAGGATTCCCTCTAGTCAGAGCGTTTCTGGCGCACGTGTTCAGTGCTCAGATTTCCAACTAAACCGTTTAGTGAAAATAAACCAGTCCTGATTTTCACTTGTCGATGCAATAGAGACACTTTACATTTCAGTGCCAATGTACATAATACATATACTGTAAAAACTAGCCACCTTTATGAATTTGAATCTTAAATGAAAGAAATGCACAGTTAATTTACTCTTAATTTATATGATTTAGCATAAACACTAAGCATTTTAAAAATAATAATAACAGAGATTGTTTGTCTCTGTTAATTTTGTGATTATGACAGTACAAATTATTGAAAGAAAGACTACATTGCATTTATTATTTAGGGTGGGCATTGGGGTCTTCAGATCCTCAGATGACAGAACCCTGTGGGTGGAAATCAGGACTGCAGAGCTGCTGTGTCCTCAGCATTAGCATCATTCTGGATTTGGAATAGATTACACTAATACGATAAAACTAAACTTCATTAGGTAGAGAAAGCACAGCATTGCCCTTTTGGTCAAACTCCATTAAACATGTGGTGTATAACTGGGTTAGGAAATTTGTTGTAATTTTTGTTCAATTTCTTGCCATATGAACAAATAAACATTTTTTAAATGTTTCAGTTTAACCAAAAGTCAATCGAAGTAAATTCTTGCTATATGCAGTCACGCTTTCTAAGAGTTCTGTTTACATGGTGGCTCGAGTTACCTTTAAAGTACATCTGGGTCAAGATCTGCCACCGAGATCTGCCACTGATCTTGTTTAGTGTTTACGCAGCAAGTATTTTTAGGCGATGTGTTCAGATGGAAGTGCTGTCGGTGTGAAAACGGTTTGCAGAGATCAAGTCAATAACAGGTTCTTGTAATCTCTTCAGATTTGAATTCCACCTAACCTTGGGTTCAGTTGATACGGCCCATTGAAAGCCTCCTTGCATTATGCTTTTGAGCATAATTTCTAGGATCAAATACATGCTTTAAATGTTTAATAATTCATGGCCTTTTGTTATGGTGTTGTCCTTTGTTTGACATGTTTTATCAAGTACTGGATGCCTAGAATAGGCAAAGAGAAGAAAGAGAATGGCGAAGATTTGTACAGGGCAATCCTACCCATCCAGACACAGGCCCACGGTCCGAGCCTCTAAAGATGAACTGGACCAGACTGAAAACAGTGCAAGCAGGTTAGAATAATAAGCAGATCTTAAGGGGGTCATATTGTAGATTTTTTATCTTTTTTCCTTTTTGAGCATCACTTATTGTTTTCATGATTTTTGCACCTCAAAAGTAATGGAAAATAGATTTCCAGACTTAAATTTTTCCAAACTGTAATTTTTCTGAAACAACGACCTCTTCGCAAATGAAATAGGAAGCTGTCAAGCACAGGATGCGGGTTTGTTGTCAGGTCACATATTTTTGACTCCCCCATTCTTTAATAACTTAGCTTTTTTGTGTGTGCAAATCTGCATTACATAGTGTCAAGTTCACAAAACAATAAATGCTGAAAATTTCAGCTAAAACAGTTAAGTTTAGATTGAAATGGTCTGGTATTTTGTGAAATATAAACTTTGCTAAAAATCTGAATGTTTGGATTCTTCAGGAAAATATATGGAGCTGCAATTCCTACACTTTGTAGAACGTACACTTTGTAATTTGGAGAACATTCTTGCATTTTTTTTTAGTTCTGGTGTTTTGCAATTTCTGCAGCTTAGTTTCAATAGATGGTCTTTTTGAAACATGATTAAAACCTAACTTTTCTTAGGGCACATTCTCTTTGTGAGGACAACTCCTCTGAAATGCAGGGGATCATTTCTTCTGCAACCAGCCAGTTTCAGGAATCCAGAAGTTCTTTCACAGGTGCTGGGGCTATGGCAAGGTAACAGCAAGACCATCCAAACCAAAGCTTTAATGTAGTTTACCATGTGAACCGTGATTACCACTTAAGCCAAGTCAAATGCACACTCAGCACCAGTCATTAACACATCTG
Source organism: Barbus barbus (assembly GCF_936440315.1). Classification (NCBI taxonomy): domain Eukaryota; kingdom Metazoa; phylum Chordata; class Actinopteri; order Cypriniformes; family Cyprinidae; genus Barbus; species Barbus barbus. The sequence continues at coordinate 22,117,464 of NC_136741.1, read as the reverse complement.
ATTTTACCATACAGAGAAGTATAATCCACACTCATCAACAAAACAAAAGTGTGCATTTGACATGGCTTGAACAGAAAGCTACATACTGTATAAAGAGCTTGGAAGTGTTTCTGTTTGACATCTTTCGGTCTCCCAGGCTCACCCAGTTTCTAGTAATGCTGAGGAACTGGGCATCACACAGGCTTCGCAGAGAGGTTGAGAGTCCCGACTCCTTTTTAGAGCGATTCCGTGGACCTGACCTCAAAGACTTATCTAGCCGAGGAAGTAATGCCCGATCCTCTATAGGCCTTCCTGACAGGCCTCATAAGAGGAAGTAAGTTAAGAAAAAGATTTTCTGTACAGTTTCTTTGTACAGACAGAGATTCTTTTGGTATAACGTAGAGGCCTTGAAAATGAAATCTGTGCAAAAATACAGTATATCTGTATTGTGTGCAGATGATCACAGAGCTGAGGATTCATTCAGTTAAATCAAAATCCAATAACAGTATGTAGAGTTCCACGTAGAACTCCTCCTATAGGTAAAACAGTATCACAATACTTTGTAGAATAGAAACTAATGGAAACAGTTGTTCACTATAGATACAGATAATAAATCAGCAGTAGTGATGATCTATAGTTGTTGTCCTAGAATCAGATCCCTCAAAATGTACTCCACAATAATAACAAAAATGAATGCCTTTTGCTCATTAAGAAAAGCCAATCACTGGCCTCTGGCAGCTTACAATATAAACAACTGCAACAACACAGATGAGTAAGTACCATGTAGAAACGGCTCCTCCCGATATAAACCCCAGTTATAGTGCATTATAAATGACAGAAAATTAATACGTGGATGTGATAGATACTAGATTTTAGAATCCTAAATAATAAATGAATACTAAAAATAATTTTTCTCACATAAGAAATTAATAATAATAGATGACATGCTTAGAACATTGCCTTAATAGTGTTCAGTGAATATTGGTAGTGTTAATGCTGCCCTCTGCAGGTTAACATGAGTTTACTAGTTTTAGCTCACAATAGTGACCCTTAGATACCACACTAGTTCACGAGCTAATTCAAATAAAAACAACCCAAAATGTTACCTTCAGCAAAAAGGAGGACAAAAAGGAAGAAATAAAAAAAGATGAGAAAACAAATGAGGACAAGAAGGAGGAGAAAAAAGATGAGAAGGAAGAGAAAAAGGATAAGAAAGATGATAAAAAGAAAGATGCTCCTCCTCCGCCGTGAGTACACCACAAATTAAATTTTAATGATAGCAGTTTTAGTACTAATAATCGGATAATGATATTGGTTATTCACAGATGAATGCTTCGATTTAGTAGGTGTTCATATTAGAAAGTGGCCAGACTGTAATCTCTTATGTGTTTTAGGAAAGAAGTGTGGATCATGGACCCAGCCTCAGACAAGTATTACAGATGGCTTTCAGTTATAGCAGCCCCAGTGTTTTACAACCTGATGATGCTGGTGACAAGGTCTGTTCATGCAGAATCTCTCATGAAATCAATAACTTCAGATGTGGAGTGAGATGTGACATGTGCTTCATTGTATATATTTCTTTAGGGCCTGTTTCAATGAGCTTCAGAACTCTTACACAATGCTTTGGATCATCATGGACTATACATCAGATGTAATCTATTATCTAGACACGTTTGTCAGATCAAGAACAGGTATGGTGATTTATCAGGAAGAATTAAAATATTTTATTTTTAACATTATATTTAATAATTACTATTAATGTTGAACATATTAATGTAATATATCCATTATATATTTTAATATGAAATATTTACCATTCAAATTTTATTTTTTTTAAATAAATGCTGTTCTTGAAATTTCTATTCATCAAAGAATCCTGAAAAAAAATGTATCACGGTTTCCACAAACTCTGGAAGCACAACTGTTTTCAAAGCTGATAATCAACATATTAGAATTATTTTTTTGAAGGATTATATGACACTGAATACTACAGTAATGGCTCCTGAAAATGTAGGAATATATTATCATAGGAATATATTACATTTATTTATAAAATATATTATTATAGAAATATTCATTTTAAATGGTAATATTTCACAATAATTACTGCTCTACAGTATTTGTTATTAAATAAATGCAGCCTTGGTGAGCATTAGAAACTTCTTTCAAAATCTTAAAACATTAATCTAATCTACTAGATATTATAAGCTTGTTGAATCTTTATTTGATTTTTTCAGGCTTCTTGGAGCAGGGTCTCCTCGTCAAAGACTCTAAGAAGTTGATGGATCATTACAGGAAAATCCCACAGTTTAAATACGACATGATTTCAATGATCCCGACGGATTTAATAATGCTAAAAGTGGGCCTCAACAATCCTGAACTTCGCTTCAACCGCCTTTTCAAAATGGCACGTCTCTTCGAGTTCTTCGACCGCACAGAAACCCGAACAAACTACCCAAACATTTTTCGCATAAGCAACCTCGTACTTTACATCCTGATTATCATTCACTGGAACGCTTGTATTTTCTTTGCTATTTCCAAAACGATTGGTTTTGGGACCGACACGTGGGTATATCCAAACATCAGCCATCCAGAATATGGCCGCTTGGCCAGAAAATACATCTACTGTCTGTACTGGTCCACTCTTACTCTCACCACCATCGGAGAAACGCCACCTCCTGTTAGAGACATCGAATACTTGTTTGTTGTTATGGACTTCCTCATCGGAGTGTTGATTTTCGCTACCATCGTCGGTAATGTTGGCGCCATGATCTCCAACATGAACGCTTCTCGTGCTGATTTTCAGGCCAAGATCGACTCCATCAAGCAGTACATGCAGTTCCGTAAGGTCAGCAAAGACCTGGAGGCCAGGGTCATCAAATGGTTTGACTACCTTTGGACGGAGAAGAAAACTTGCGATGAGAAGGAAGTCCTGAAGAATCTTCCAGACAAGCTCAAAGCTGAAATAGCCATCAATGTGCATTTAGATACACTGAAGAAGGTGCGAATCTTCCAGGATTGTGAAGCTGGACTTCTTATTGAGTTGGTGTTGAAGCTGCAGCCTCAGGTGTTCAGTCCTGGAGATTACATATGTAAAAAGGGTGACATTGGTCGAGAAATGTACATCATCAAAGAAGGAAAGCTTGCCGTGGTGGCTGATGATGGCGTCACGCAGTTTGTGGTGCTCAGTGACGGCGCTTACTTCGGAGAGATCAGTATCCTTGGAATCAAAGGCAGTAAAGCCGGAAACAGAAGAACGGCGAACATTCGTAGCGTTGGCTATTCGGACCTCTTTGCGCTGTCTAAAGATGACCTCGTGGAAGCACTTACTGAATACCCAGATGCCAAAAAAGCCCTGGAGGAGAAAGGAAAGGCCATCTTAAGGAAGGACAACCTTCTTGACGAGGCAGTTGCAAGCGCTGGTGCTGATCCCAAAGATCTGGAAGAGAAGATTCACCGCCTAGAGAACAACCTTGAAGTCATGACTGGCAAGTTTGCCAAGCTTATGGGAGAATACACATCCTGTCAGAGCAAGATGAAACAGAGGATCACCAACATGGAGAAGAAAGTGAAAACACTTCGGGTGGAAGATCTGTCTGAGGTTGTTGAGGACAAAAAAGACGAAGAAAAGAAGACAAAATAGTCAACAGGTAGACATTGGGGTGAATGGGGTTTCCTATCCATGTACATATTTCTTATAGTACATTACTTTTAAACCGTTTAAACGCTACCATTCAGACGTTTGGGGCCTTTAAAATATTTTAGTATTTTTTAAAAGATGTTTCTTATGCTCACCCAGGATGCATTTATATTTACAGTAAAAACAGTAATATCCTGAAATATTCTTACAATTAAAAAAACCCATTTTTTAATCGGAATTTACTTTAAAATGTAATTTATTCCAGTGTTGCAGCGCTGAATTTTCAGCATCATTACCACAGTCTTCAGTGTCACATGATCCTTTAGAAATCATTCTAATATGCTGATTTGATGTGCAAGAAACATTTCATATTGTGATCAATGCTGATTCATAAAAAATATAAATGTCTTTACATTTACTGATAAATTGATTTCATCATTGCTGAATAAATGTACTTGGTATTATACCTATGGCTACTTTTGAGCAGTAGTGTATCTTTGTGGTGTATGTCAAAAACGTGGCCAAAAAGGCACTTTGTACTGGATGAGGTCTACATTTGTAGGTCAGACTCATAAGAGAAATAATAATAATACTCTAATTGTTGATTTGGCATACGTATGATAGCATATATTCTAAATTAATATTTAGTTACTTTGACAATGTTCTGATTCTGCTCTTTAAACAATTACATTATTTCAATAATGTGGCTAATAGCATTGTTCGAAAATCATCCCAAACACAAGCCAAAGCATTTTAGTATCCAAGAGGACCCAAATGTGTTCTTTAATAAACGTTCTTACAGGGTTTCATTTAAAAGTCATATTATTTAGTTGGACTATGTAAACAAAAGCTGGACTCAAAATTCTCAATATACTAGGCATGTATTGTACGTGTATGTCATGTTAGGGACCACAAACTACTCGTAGGGAAAATCTGATATAGAAAAGGTGAAACAGTGTATGCCTAATTGTATAAAAAATAAATCTAACCTATTATTTTGTATAAACTAAGTACCAGTTCGATGCTAAACACCAGGCGACTGAATCTAAAGTGACTAAAATCTTAGTTTATTAAAAGCTAAACTAAGTTTATGAAAGAGCTAAAGTATTTTGGCTTCAATGTGGTATTGCATGTTAAAATTGTGTGTATTTTACATTATAAATGTGTAAAATATTTTGTGTAAACTCCTGAATTGTGTGACACCACATAAGACTCAAAAGTTGAAATCACAATCTCGTCATCACATTTCCACACTTGGTTTGTTTTTCAGTTTTGAATTTATTTTAAGAATAACTTGAAACAATCAAATGTTGTCATTCTCAATATCAAGTTCTGTTTCCCCCTTTTATGTTAGCGCCATCAGCAGTTGAAAAACCACAGTCACATTTAATATGCAAGAGGGAAAAAGGAAAAACAAAAAGTGTACAGGGCATCGCTAAAGTGGGTTTCCACCTATGCCTGGACTAACCGGAGCGGCGATTCTCAGCATAAATGTTTGGCACGACAAGATAGTGGTACAATTTGTGCCAATTTCCCCTCATTTTCATCCAACAGTATAGGGCCAGACACTGTGCAGAGCAAAAAAGCAACTAAAACAGAAACAGTTTCTTCATGGGGCACTGTCAATTAGCATTCACCGACTAAAAGTCTGCCATCTTGAATTAAAACAAGACAGATAACAAAACAAAACACTTGTAGGAAGCCTTTGAGAGAGGTTTGTGGGAAGGTTAGATCTCTCTTTTGTAACACTATTCATTTTTGTCAGGAGTGCACCATGAGCGTGGATTGATTTTAGCAAACAGATCAATTCTGTGCGAGAGAGAAAGAGCCGGCTCTGAAGCGAAATGCAGAACACTGGCCATAAAAGAGTAGCACAACTCGCCAAGCGGCATTACAAACAATGCAGTTCCTCAATAAATACAGATTCCCGGACACGAAATTGAGACTGGAGCTGCTCTGTACCTTTGAAAGCACTGCTGCAAATGCAAATGGACTAGGGAAGACCTATGAAACACAAGCCAAGAAATGTCAAAGGGCAGACTCAAAACTGAAAAAACAACAACTACAACCCTAAGAGACATTCTGAATAGAGTTAAGTGCACTTTCACAGTTCAACCATAATACATCAATAAAGTTCCACTTCCTCCCTTTGATCTTGTTAAGTTTAGATGGTGATCAGTCCTGCAGGTGTTGAAAACTTCTAACCGTCTCTCCTTTTCATCACTACTAAAGCAAAAAGTGAGTGGATTTCCTGGCAGACATGACAAGAGATTTCATCCCTTAAAATAAATAACGCTATTTCTCAGTGCATACGAAAAGGGAACCTTAACACTTACATAAGAGGGAGAGAGAGAGCCAAGAGTCCAGTGTGGTTTTATCTACTATTCAGGCACAGGCACACGGTCACCAGAACTTTCCCATTTTACCCCATTTCACGTTGCCTTACATTTAAACTTGATATTTACTTTTATTTGTCGATGTAGCTAAATGCTCCTTTGACGCACAAATGAGAGCTCTGAGGGCGAGTGAGTTCTTTTGCGGATCCTGGTGCCTCAGAGCATGCCGAAGCCTTTGGCGTAAGTGATGGCTTTAAGGAGTCTCTCTCTAAGTTTCTCCTTGGTGGAGTATTCAGGGAGGAGCAGCACGTTGAAGCAAGTATGAGAGGTGGGTAACCTGACCATAGGAAGAGAGGAAGAGCGTATTACTTTGAGAAGACTTGGCATATATATTGCTGTAGAGATGCATATAGATATTCAGTGACATTTGCATGTGGTAAAAGTGTAGTTACACATGTATGCTTGAATGCTGGTTAATAAAGAGAGTGTAATATATCATTGCAACTTACGAATATGCATAACTATGCTAGTTGATGCTTTTTCAAAAACACTAAGAAACAGGTTTACTTGATTTGATCCCATGAATTATTTTTTTAAACCAAAAAGCATTTGAGAACCATTAAGATTATTGCATTGTGACATTATTTTCAGGAAAAGTGTCTCAAGACCTTGCATTTTTTTTTCTTCATTCCACTGCCTACATCTCATATTTTTTTTTAAGTAAAAAATGTACTCTGATTTAAAATTGAATCGATCGGATACATGATCTATTTAAAACCTGAACTCATTACAGAGCAACAGTGTATCAACAGTGTATTTGAGTTTACCTGTCTGAGTCAGGGCCATTTTTGGCAATAATCATCTTGAGTTTGCCTAAACCTCCAACTGGAGCTCTATCTGTGCCTGTAGTGAACTGAAGAAACAGCCTCTTCTGCTCCTGCCCAAACGAGTGCACAGTCTCCCAGAAATCCCTGATGAGTGTCAAAAATATACACTTTTAATCTCACATAGGAAGTAGAATTTAAAACCTGTGGTCGACTGATATTGTGCTTGTAAATAGTGATGTGACTATCCGGAGATCTTGACGGCTGATGTGTAATGCAACACCCATATTTAAATGACAACAAGACAAATTAAATTAATTATTTCATCACAAATTAATTGTTCACATAAAAATGAATCATTAACTTGATGCTCATCTTGCACAACATTTAGTCCTGAAACACCTGAAATACAATTACTACCGGAAAACAGAACATTTATTATCCATTGACATGGTTGTCAGTAGGTTTTGTGACTGGAGAAACATACTGCAAAAAACCTCAAATGGTCAAATATCAGCCGATCACTACTAGTAACTATTACGTCATAAAGAAAATAATAACCCACACAACATAATTTATATAATGTAATTATTAGGGATGCACCGATAGTGAGCTCATGTACTCGAACTCGTTAAAATGCCCCGATTCCAAACGCCGATACCACACAGCATGTGATAAGTGCCATATTCAGACAAAGAAACACTGACAGAACAACAGACAGCAGAATGGAGTTATTCGAGATTAAGGATGTCTACGAAGTATATGCATGCAATGAATATAATGTTAAACATCCAGTAAGTAAAGTTTTTAAACAAGTAAAACAATGCATGAGTTACTTAACGGTAGGAGGGAGGGAGAGAGAGAGGAGAGAGGAGAGAAGAGAGAGAGCACTTCTGTTGTGATCTTTATTGATGTTCGCTCACAGCACGCATAATTTGAATTAAAACTAAATCGTAAATATAAGAAAACTTATAGGGGAATTCAATATAAACAATTTATTTTCACCCTTAAGCATACAAGACTTTCTGGCGAAAGAGAAACAAGCAGCCTGTGTGAAACGCACTAGGCTGTAGTGTACTTTTCCCTCTCATTCTGCACCGGTACAAATACGTGCGTGCGTTTTGCTTGCTTCATGACTGTTTCTGCATTATATGAGTGGCTTTTAAATACAAAATCACAGCACGTTTCAGATGAAACACGACTTCTATTTCTGAAAATATCACAGTTAGGAGATTTATAACGAGTGGCTCCCTGCATTATTACAGCAAAACGCATGATTACAGTACTAAACCGCTGCAATGGAGCTATTAAAGATGCTATTAAATTAAAGATGATGTACCACATAGAGCAAAAAAAAAAAAAAAGAACTGAGCGTAACAGAAACTTGTAAAATACATTTTAATGAGCATAATTAAGTGTAAATAACCAAAGAATATACAGTCAAACCAAAAATTATTCAGAGAACAGATATAATTGTGTAAATATTGTCATACTAACAGCTGTCTGAACAATTTTTGGTTGATTGTAATCCATTAGATACTTTTCTATCAAAGTTATCTGACATTATCAAGCTGAATTTGTTCTGACAGAGTTTAACTGAGTTCTTGTCATATTTTATAACTTTTTTTTATTTCATTTATAAATTGTGATAATGTGAGAAATGTTGAAGGTGGCTGAATAAATTTTGGTTTGACTGTATCTATTTGATAAATGATACTCTTTTGGTTTCTGTACCCAATAGTTTAAAAATGTACAAATACAATGAAAATATATGTATTAGTACTCTGTATCGGCAAGTCCCAAAAATTAAAGTATCGTATCGGGCGAGTACTGGATAAAGTGGTATCGGTGCATCCCTAGTAATTATTTTAATAAGCATCCACATACTTAATAATGAGACAGTCTTTGTTGTATCCACCATCATATTCTGAACTCTCTTCAAGTGCCTGGAAGTCAAGATTCTGCATGAGAAAAACACAAAGTTATGGGTTTATATCTATGGTTGTGCCACATGTGTAAGAACAGCCTGGAAGAAGGTAATAATCTATAGCCAACTCACCCTGCTACCACATATAAGCAGCTCAATTTCCCCCGGTCGAAACAGATACTTCAGCGGAGATTCATTAGTGACCATGTGGAATCCTCTTCTGAAGGCCTTGAACTGTTTCTCCACACTTTTGTTCAGCATGTACTCTGCATAGAGTGCCACAAAATCCTGCAGAGACCCACTTTGTGTTATGTGTTTACTGGCAGATACAAACATGTTTGTGTTTTCAAATGTTGAATGAATGAATTTAATGCCGGACATTTATTCTTAAGGTGGACTAACCTTTCTGTTCTCATTGGTAACTGGGATTTTATCTCCTCCTTCCTTTAAATCATACATTAGTGGGTTTCCAAACAGGTCTGTTTGTGAGATCTGGAAGGTAATCATCATGTCTTCTTCCACATTACCTTCATACTCCAGCAGATCCTTGAGACTCTGATAAAGAACCTGAAGAAACAGATTATCAGAACCATTATAGAGACATATATAAACGTTTTCTGTAGAGATGCACTGATACTAGGTTTTCTGCTAATCCTGCATAATTGCTATGTGACAGAGCATGAATCAACTCGCCCCAAATATTTTGATGAGCAGACACCATGTGCTAAAGTCATAATGACAGGGTCTGCCACTGCATTTCATTAGCTCTACTGCATTTCATTAGCTCTGTACTTGTACTCTGCATAAATGACAATAAAGTTGAATCTAATCTAATCTAATCTAATCTAAAGTGCCTCAATCTCCTCCTAGACACAATCTCTGCCCTAAATCCGCCTGTATCCTGTACAAGTACAAACAGACAGCTGCTGCGCAGCATGCCTCCAATATGAGAACAGGACATGCACTCCTATTTGCTATAAAGCTGAAATATTGCTCTTTGTAAATTCATAATTTCATTGTCAATGTACAACATGATGTTGAAATGCTGTGGAAAACAATGACCTTATGTTTCAAGCAAGCCAAAAATCCTTTATCATTAATATAAGGCCATGTTAACACAAGATGTGCTCTTGAAAAAGCTCTTGTTTGGAAAGGCATTACATACCATCTTGTTCGATTCAGCAGGATTTGAATCTACAATTAAGTTTATCTGCATGTGAAAAATGTACATGCCACTATTTCTAAAGTGTAGTTTAATTGTTTACACAAGTGGAAACGTCAAAACATGTACACTACTGTTCAAAAGTTTGTTAGTCTGTAAGACTTTTAACATTGTACCAAAAAAATGATCAAAGAATCCTCAAAGAAAGTATCATGGTTTCCATAAAAATATTAAGCAGCACAGCTGATCTCAACATTGATAACAATAAGAAATGTTTCTTGAGCACCAAATCAGCATATTAGAATGATGTAGCACTGAAGACTGAAATAATGTCTGCTGAAAATCACAGCAATAAATTACATTTAAAAATATATTAAAAACAAAATACTATTTTAAATTGCAATTTCACTTTCATTTTTGATCAAATAAATGAAGACGTGGTGAGCATAAGAGACTTATTTAAAACAAACTAAAAATCTTACCTACCCCAAACTTTTGAATGATAAAGCAATCTTTGTGATTTATTTGTATTTCATTTCTAAAACAAAATGGTAGATTAGGAATGCTGAATAACAAATAAATGTAACCAGGCAGGTATTACCGGACGAGAGTCTGCAAGGTCTCTAAACGTTCCTTTCTTTCCCATTAGTTTTCTGTAAACCACCATAGGGAAGTGCACATCGAGAATGCAATTATTGTAGATAGCTAAGCCCAGGACGATGCCTATCAAGGTGAACTGGCCTTCATTTTCATACGATGAAGGGTTGAACCAGAAAAGTTTTGTGCTTTCATCATAGGTAAACATGCCTGAGGGGGTGAAAGAGAAAGTGTAAAACAACAGAACCTCATCCCACACTCACTGAATCAATAAGATCATCAATATCAATAAAACAAGTTCTGAGAGGAACATTAAACCTACTAGCGCATACAAATAGTGTATTATCCATTCCAGTATCAATAAATATAAATCAAACTGATTAAGCTTCACATTAGAATGAGTAAAAAAGTCAAAGAGTATATTAAATAAGTCAAGTAGGAATAATTGATAATAATTACCTATATCGGGGTTAAAAATCTCCTCTACGACCAGTTGAAAGAACTCTTTGGATACTCCTCCTTCATCTACTCCCTGCTCACCCTCAAACTCCACATACAGCTGTTTCTTCAGGTCTGCTGGGTTTTCCATGGCAATCATCTCCAACTAAAACCAATCACATATTCATCACGAATGACCTTCACAAATGATAAATACTACACAAGAAATCACTATGAAACAACATTCATCTTTGCAAGCTCTTCGGGACCTACCCTGACAAGAGCATCATCTATGACGTGGTCTCTGCGCACTTTGAGTCGCAGGTAAGGGTTCAGCTGTTGTCCCTGCACTAAACTGTAGAGGGCCGTAATCCTGCGCTCGCTGTACATCCGGATCCGGTTGTCGTAGTACAGGCCTAGATTCTTAGTCACAGCGTTAAGAATGAACGGGCAAGTCATGAAGGAGAACTTGCTTTCTGTCTCCACCTTGAAGAAGGTGTAGTCTTTGTCCATTTCCAGCACCTCATTGAGCGGTTCGTTGACGAATTCCTCAAAGGGGATGAGGGGTTTTCGACAGTCCGAGGAACGAATGCCCAGTTCCGTCTCCAGCGGATCCACCCGAGGGCCTTTCTTATTGCGTCGTTCCTCGCCAAGCAGCTCCTGCAGGGTCAGCTCGCTGGACTCCGGGATCGGTTCGTCGTCCTCCTCCTCGTTGTGATCCATGTCTAGGTCGCCACCCAGCACATTTGCATAGTAGACGATTTTCAAGCACTTGGTGGCTGCCACCACACCATCATCCTCGTTGACCAGGTTGTCGCTGCTGAACTCGTTGCTGATGACCGTGTAGGTAATAAGCTGCTGGAACGTCTCGACCAGACGTCGGATCTGGTCTGCGCCGTACTGCGACCACAACCGCGCAAGCTTGGCCAGAGCCAGAAGAGGTAGCTTGCTCATTGCCTTGCAGAATTGCGGCAGGGCGATTTCTAAGTATTCTGGACTGTGGAGGTTACTGTTCTCCATGATGATGATGAAGACGTTCAGGTAATTAGGGTCAGCGGCGTACACGTTGTGATAGGTGAGGTCACACTCTACGTTGGGCGACAGGTAGACTAACGCGTTGAGGAATGCTGCTTCGATCTTCTCATTCGATAATAGTCTGTCGTACACTCTTCTTACTGCATCAATATCTACAGAAACTTCAACGGGACCAAACTTTTGGACGTTATTCTCTCCGTGAGATGGCCCGTCTCCACTTGACGCCGAGGCTTCGGGTTCCACCTCCATGGCTGTGGATGAACCAGAGGCCGTTTCTTTCTCATCTTCATCTTTGTCCTCATCCTTGGCCTGAAGGGACTTGAGCTCTTCCTTGGTGTGTTGTTTCGCCTTGCGGAAACTCTGGACCAGACTCTCCGCGCTAGAGAAAACCCTACCGATGACACGGATTAAAGGAGAATAGTCCTCGGTCTCACTGCAGAGGCTCAGGATTTCATACACCTTCTCCTCTGTCAAGTAATTCAGATCTGCCAAAGAATATGGTAAAGAATATGTAAACATTTGCGTGTGAAGTCAAAGGTATGATTCAGAAAGTAGTTCGAAACTGGATTCGAGAAGATCATGTTGTGACAGAAACATTAAAATTTTCAAAGTTTAAAAGTGTATTCAGTAGCACATTTTGGTATCAAATTATAGTGTCACGGGTTTTAATATTTTTTTTTCCATTTTTTATTTTCTCTATTTTACTGGGGGGGTTTTCTCATTACAAGGCATTTTTGACCCTGGACCACAAAACCAGTCATAGCACGGGTATATTTGTAGCAATAGCCAACAATACATTGTATGGATCAAAATGATAAATTTTTCTTTTATGCCAAAAATCATTAGGATATTAAGTAAAGATCATGTTCTATGAAGATATTTTGTACATATCCTACCGAAAATATAATGGGCATTGCTAAGAACTTAATTTGGTCAACTTTAAAGGCGATTTTCTCAATATTATAACAATTGTTGTTTGTTCTTTTCCTGATTATTTAAAAAAAAAAAAAAAAAATCATGAAATAATACTAATTCTGCAATTGTGACAATGCTGTTCACCTCTAAAGTCCTCCCTTGTGGACGGTAGGTCCTTATGGTTCATCTTCCCGTTGCTGCAAGCAGAGAAATTGTGAGCTCCTTTGGCACTGTTCTCCGGGAAGGCTGAACTGGCTCCTTTCTTAGAGGGATGAGGATCACACAGTTTGGCATTATTCTTATATAACTCCAGGGCCTTGATGGCCGCTGCATTGTTATCCATGCGCTGGAAACCCGGAGAAGAGCCACAAGCCTCATTCGTACAGGCCTCATTTCCACAGCCCTCTGTTAACTGGTGGTAGTAGCGCTCAATTAAATGCTTTGCAGCCGCTCGCTTCCTGTATCAGACATTCAAACAGGACAGCAGGGGGATTAGTACGGTTCAATCCCGAAAATAAGTTCACAACAGTGCAAATATTTCTCTACAAATCAATCTCAAATAAAACCATCCATTTCAATTTCTCAACAGCCATCAAAACATTTTGCATGTGCACATGAAAATACATTCAAAATTATGAAAAAAGCAAGCATTATACTTAAATTCTTTAAAGAGAATTATTAATCTCAAACGATGATTTAAATATATAAAATGCAGCTACACATTGTTAGATCATGCCTACAAAATTATTTATGCATGGAAAACAAAATACCATGCACTGATCTGTCACAATAGAAAACATTCAATGCACATTTGTGTCTTCATATTAAAATCATTGATTTGATACCATTCCAATATAAAGGCACCCAAAATGTTTCAGGTTCAACAAGTTGCTCTTTTGACAGCATTTGTGCCATAATATTGAACAAAGCACAAAATAAGTGACTCCTCTCTCAGCTTACAAAAAATTATAATAAATAAATACTAGGGCCGGGACTTTAACGCGTTAATTTAGATTAATTAATTACACAAAAATAACGCATTTTAATCGCACTTATTTTTGCACCGCGGAACGTTTCTCACTGGATGAGTTTCGGCGGACCGATTATACTGGAGCACCAACTAGCGTTCAGATAAAAACAAACCACAGTGAACATGGACAAAGAAGCTGATGAGACCGCTTTGGTTGGCCCTGTGGATGGGAAATTTTGTTATAAAAAACGAATGGATGGAAGCGTCAATAAGAGCATGGTTGTGTGCAAGCTATGCAACAAGGAATTTGCATATCACCGCAGCACATCGAGCCTCAAGTATCACCTCATGTTCTGAATGTACTTGAAAGTATTGTGTTTTACTTAAAAAAAAAAACAGTTTACAGAAGGTATACCTACCTATAGGGTACCTGAATTTCTGAAATGTAGGCTACTATATTTTTAAATATCCTATTGCTACACTTAATGGCAATATTGCACTGGTCTGTTGGACTTGGTTGAACAAAAATAAACAATATTTTGTTGCTTAAGCTTATGTATTCAGTCATTATTCAATGGTATACTAAAAATCCATATGAAAAAACTTCTCACTGTTCTCAGGTCAAATATGTATATGCGATTAAACAGCGATTAATTTCAATTAATTAATTACAAAGCCTCTAATTAATTAGATTATTTTTTTTAATCGAGTCCCGGCCCTAATAAATACAAATAAGTAACAGTTACACTTTTAAAACATAAGTAGTAAATAGAGTCAGCTTTTCTTGGGGTTTAAAATCATATTTGATCCTTATATATTTATTATAGCTTTACCATGTTTATTCATCAAAAACTTTGACCTCTAATACTTAAATTATAATTTTTGGAATTAGACTTTTCTAGGTGGATGAACTTCTGTGTGTCACCAATGTAATTCATTTCAACACATAATAATGTTGAGGTCTTTTAAAATAATGCATATTTCATGCTCATTGTGTACTTCGGTCACTTTAGCTAAAATTATGCAGGGGAAAAAGTTCATTGTGAATAGTGCAGAAACGCATAAATCACTGTTCACACTTTCAAACTAAGCTTCGTGTTGGTCAATGTGGCGAATTCACGTGACCAAAAGCGGGGAACTGTTTCACCCTCACGTGACACTCCTGATCGTGTGGATTCCTGTCGAAATTAATGGATTTCGCCTGCAAAATGCTGCCTAGCAATGGTATATGTGACCACACCTTAATGATAATCAAGAATTTGCTTATTCCTAAATTGACAGTTCAACCAAAACTGAAAAATCTGTCATCATTTACTCACCCTCAAGTTGTTCCAACCTGTATGAATTTTTTTCTTCTGTTGAACACAAAAGATGGTATTTTGAAGAATGATGCTAACCAAACGGTTGATAGCCATTGACTTCTATGGACAAAAATACTATGGAAGTCAATGGCTACTGTCATTATTCAAAATATCAGTAGAACCTCACACAGGAAAGTGAAGGGCGAGTAAATGATGACAGAATGTTCATTTTTTGTGAACTATCCCTTTAATGCAAAATAGAGTCAGTAATCTGGAAAATAGCTATGCTTGTTGAGAAAATTTGAACACACACACACAAAAAATCTTACCAATCAGCATTTAAGTTTTGAAAGTCAGTCAAGACAAGCAAGGATACTCACGAAAACAGTCATTTAACACAGGTATAAACAAAGAAACTTACATTAGACTTGCTTAAAGTTTCCAATATCACACTCTTCTGCAGCTCTGAACTCAAAGAGACCAAAAGGTGGTCAGGTAGCAATCCTGCAGATGAACAGAGAAAGGTCACTCACACACATAACTTACTTCTGTACAAACAATATCCACAGACGTCTGGGAACAGTTCACTTAGTAACGACTGATAAAAAGGACAGTTCTTTCAAAAATAAAAATTACCCTACTAACTACTGATCATAACTGCTCAAGATGATTGAGAAATACTGTAGTGTTGGTAAACACGAATGTTGGTAAACACGAACCTAACGTGCATCACGGGGCAGAATGTCACCATGGACAGGGTCTTAAAACCAAGCAAACTGCCTACCTAGACAGTATTCTGGAACACTACGATGTCCAAAAATGCTGTTCAGGTAGTCAGCCCACTAGTTTTTGACACACAGGCCATGTGACCGCAAGAAGAGCAACAACATAAACCTAAACAGAGGCCCGAACTATAAACATACCGTGCGATTTCACAACAACGGAACATCCTGTGTACCGGTAAACAGTCGTTTACCCCGAGCAGAAGGAGCTGAGGCCGCAGGGGGTATGACAGTGCACAAACAACTTCAGCCTTGCACACACACATAGCCAATCTCATACGGTTCATTTTAAAACGAACGAACACCGACCTAAAGGCCAGGAGTAAAGTGTGTTGATGATCGGTGCGCTTAAGGCAGAGTGAGAGCAGTATATCGTGTAACTGTCATGGGGAGTAACGTTAATAGCAGGACAGAGCTGACTAACCAGTTAGCCTAGCTGCAGCTAACCACAGTCTGACATTTCGATGACACGGACGGATTTTATGTAACGGTTGTTGCTGCATAATCAAAAGCGAGGGAGTATTTAGGATATCTGGAGTGCACTGATTTCGCTTGTTTACCAGAAACCCCTTCCGTCCCTCCCCGGAGCTGTTAGCAGCGCGGCTAACTGGCCTAACAGCGCTCATTACGGCTTCGATGAAGCGCGATCGGGGCGGGAGAAGCGTGATTAATGTTTTGACAGCTTACTTCTGAAGATGTTCTGATGCGGACGAATGAATCTGGTTTCTCAACATCACAATTGCTCCGAGTGCGGCGTGTATTCAACTCAAAACCCTCCACAAAATATTCGCGGCCATCTTGATCAACCGAGGCAAACACGGAGAGCGATCCCACAATGCACCGCGGCACGAGGACGACCATCGGTACAGCGGCACAGTGTTCTTCTGGCAGTCAGTCAAGATCTGAGATGCGATGAGACCTTGAAAGTTGTATTTGTATGAGCTCAAATAAACAAAGTTTTAAAACATTTTTTTTCTTTTTATACATATAAGAAAGAAACAATTGTAATAATAATGTTCATCAGCAGATGGCAGGATAGCTTTGCATTCGCTGAAGAAATATCAGTGCTTGTTTTAGCAGTGGGATTTTTTTTTTAATCTCAGTGATTTGATTTTTTTTTTTAGTCAGTTCACCCGAAATATTCATCATATATTGATGATGTTCTGTGGGACCTGCAGGTTACGTGTTACGCCAGTAGGGGGCTACGGTCACACCAATGATAACTATTACTATTACTATAACTCTGTGACTGTAAAGTTTTGTCAATCATTCTGATTCTATGAAAGTAATGCCCACATCACAGATATAATATTGTTGGAATCACTTTCAGATTTTTTTTCAGCTAATGAATATTAAAACCACTGACAGCCAATCAAAATCCACCCAACCCCAAAGACGCATTTAAAGTGACAGACACACAACTGCACATTTTATTGTAAAAAATGTAGTAACCATGTTTTTTGATGTATTGATTACCATTTATATACTGTTTGTTATTTTACTACAAATACCATGGTTAGTCTAGCAAAACAACACTTAACTTGTGGTTACCATGATTTTTATTTAATTTTTTTATTTGTAGTAAAACCAGGGTTAATTTTAAAATATTCTTATAGTTTTATGATGTTTTATATGTGTTCTTGTGATGCTGAGAGGATTTTTCATTTTCCGAACAGCATTTTCGACATGTCATTGTGATGTTATTTGTATAATGAATGTTTTCGTAAAGTTTCTGAACAACATTCTCGGAACATCCTTATGATGTTATGTTTATTGTTCTTGGTAACAGCTCTTTAGTGAGTTACTGAATCATTTATTCAACTGTTTTGCTAAAAACACTGAGTCGTTCACAAGAGAAAGAAGTCTTTGTGTTTCTGTAGATCTACTAAGAGACTTAAATAACAGGCCAGGCACAATTCAATATGCAAATACTGCAATGATATCATTAAAAACTGTTATTTAAATTTTGAATGTTAAGCATTCTGTCAGTATAAAGACGTGTTCAAACCAAGAACGCTAACTATAAAGAAAACTATAGTTCTGTTTATTATAACTGTGTGCTGAAGTTATGTCGTCTGCTGCTTTAAATGCTCAGGTGGATTCTGATTGGCTGCCAATGTTTTTATTGTTTATCATCTTGGGAAATAAAACATGGCCCTGAAAGTGATTTCAACAATAGTGATCATTTGTGTTGTTATCGTTATAGTAGTGTGTGCTTGCTTCCTCATAAACATAGTGATTATTAAAACTTTATAGCTATTGTTACTGTTATAGTCATTGTCCTTGGTGTGAAAATTAAATATATATATTTCTTGAAATGAATAAAAATGGAGGATGCCACTAGCCTGAAAGTTTTTAATAAACAAACTTTGAATAGAGACTCCATGGTTCGGGCTGAATTTATTGCAGGGGGTTTAGGGGGGGAAAAAAGCCTGACCTGAATGTTTGAAAAATATCAATACTGTACTGCATTGCAAGCACTGTAATAAAATAGCAGCAAATAACCCTGCTTGAATAATGGAGGCACAAACTGAATAGCAAATACTACCTTTACTGGCAGCCTATCCGAGACACTGAAGCCTGTTCCTGTATTGACAGCCTATCACGTCATAAGACCCTGTTCACATCTCACTAGACTTTTACAGCTGCAAGAAAAAGCAGCAGCAGCTGTAAAAGACTTGATTACCATTTATTGATCTAAACTTTTGTTCTTTACCTAACAATGTAACACTGATTTATCAATTTGCTCAGACGTGCAAGAAAAATCTTCTTTTCTTAACAAATAATGCAAAGCATATGACACAAGCCATCACTGAATGCAAGATCTGTGTATCACAATAACATGATGGTACAACTGCAGTGACTGGGAATATTTTAGAATCAGCACTGCTACAGTGCAACATGGGAAATTTGTTAGATCTTTGAACATCTGAATCTTACTGTAAAATGCATGAACATCACGCGTTAGATTACACATGCATCCCACTGTGTGTTTAGCTTATCTCACAGACCTGCAAGAAAAGCACAATTTTCTTCTGAAAGAGACAAGAGACATCCTGTAAATTCAGAAGAAGCTCTTGTGGGCTTGAATAATGGAAAAGGTGACTGTTTATGATGATGCAGCTGTGGAGAATGAGGATCTCATGAATATAGACAGCTGTTTAGCACGTAGTCAACATGGTTTTAGATCCCACACCACTCATACAAATCTGCCGAAGCATTATTAGATGGAAAGACTGAACTAATCTAAAGTGTGCAGCTGTCGTGCAGCAATTCTATTGAAAACAAGAGGAGAAAACTATTAATATTGTTTAACATGCAGATGCTGCATGTTCACAAAATATGCATGAAACTAACATGAGATGTCTGCACTAAAGATTTGAGAAATATTTTGCCCTCAATTAAAAAAAAAAAAAAAGATTTGTAAAATTTTGTTTTGTTTAGTTTATAAAACATGCATAACTTATGAACAAAACAGAACAAAGGGCAAATATATATAACTACAGTTCAAAAGATTTAAAATTTTTTTTAAAGAAGTTTCTTATGATCAACAAGGCTGAATATATTTGATCAAAATGTAGTAAAAAAAACTGTAATATTGTGAAATATTATTACAATTCAAAAGAACTGATTTGTAGTTTAATGTAGTTATTTTAAATTGTAAACTTAAATTTAAATTGTAAAGGTTCTTAATTAGTTTTGATGGTTCAATGAAGAACTTTTAACATCCACAGAACCTTTCCATTCCACAAAATGTTCTTTACACTGAGAAAAAATGGTTCTTTTAAGAACAGTTTACAGAAAGGTTCTTTGGGGAACCAAAAATCATTCTTCGAAGGCATCACTGCTAAAACCTTTATTTTTGATCAAATAAATGCAGCCTTTGTGAGCATTAGATACTTCTTTTACATGAAGCAGTCTTAGTGATTCCAAACCTTTATACGGTAGTGTATATATATTACTGAAGTTATAACTTTGATGGCTTTGAGAGGACTTGGCCAGGCTGTTTTTTCACCACAAGCCTTTTGTGAGACTTAAAAATGCCAAGGCCTTGGGTCACTCACTGCAGAACATAAACAAGCTACCAGTGAAACAGACAGTCATAATTTGACACACAAACAATAAATTTTTCTGAGGGTCCAACACTTAGACCTTCACAGGGACTGCTGCACATATATACAGTACACTCATACAAGTCAAGGTCTGTGGTGAGGATTTAGGGCATAAGGTGATGGAGCTGTTGAACGCACTGATTTGTGGGTTTGGAAATGCAGGATCACAATCATTTGACAGATTTATTTTGAACCAGACTATTTGTGTTCTAAAGTATACATAATGTATATCTGAACATATTAAGAAGCACTTTTTGAAAAACAATCTCAACAGAATGGTTTATCTCCACACTGAAGAAAAATAAATGCACCACTGTCCTTTGACGCTTTTATCCAAAGCGAATTACAATTGCTATATATGTCAGAGGTCGCACGCCTCTGGAGCAACTAGGGGTTAAGTGTCTTGCTCAGGGACACATTGGTGTCTCACAGTGGATTCGAACCCGGGTCTCTCACACCAAAGGCATGTGTTTTATCCACTGCGCCATCACCACCCCATCACCACCTTTATCCATTCATTTAATTTTCATTCCTGCAGCCTTTTCAAATACCAGAGGTCTAAAAAAATTCATGACTCTGCTATGCGTTGTTGAATTAGATTTTTCAAGTAATTCATAACAAAATGGAATGCTGGGGGAAATCTCTGTTGCTTTGGAGAAAAAAAAAGTCTTATAATCTTAAAGGCCATCATGGAATGAATGGCTACATACCTTGAATGATTTCATTTCAACAAGAAAGAGACATTATAGCTCCCACAAACCAATAAACAAACAGTAAGTGAATTCTCAATGTCTGAGGGGTTCTCTCCTTTACCTCTCTATGTGTGCAAATAGCATCAATCTTCCAAGCTGTACCCTTGAGCCACGCACATAAAAAGACTGAGAACAAACTGGATTTGCAGCAAGTGTGATGGCCGAATAAATGAAGATAACACAGTGGTAACAGTTCAGGTGATTTAACCATCAATATGTCAAAAAATGTGTTCTCTTGGGAAACAGAACTGTGGGATATACATGCATTTGTCACAGATTACTGTATTTAAGTAATCTGCAAAACCAAATACACAAAAATAAAAAGAACATTTTCAGATGAAAAAATATTATATTATATTATAAGGGGGAAGTTCACTGAATTGAATCATTGGGGAATATGTGAACAATTTCATTTTCAAATAATAATAATAATAATAGTTTTTAATAGAATTCCAGAAATGTTGGGACGTTTTTTAAATTTGAATAAAATGAAAACTAAAAGAGTTTCAAATCACATGAGCCCATATTTTATCCACAATAGAACATAGAGAACATAACAAATGTTTAAACTGAGAAATTTTACACTTTTAATCACTAAATGAGCTCATTTCAAATTTGATGCCTGCTACAGGTCTCCCAAAAGTTGGCACAGGGGCAACAAAGGGCTGAAAAAGCAAGACATTTTGAAAAGATTGAGCCGGGAGGACATCTAGCAACTAATTAAGTTAATTGACATCAGGTCTGTAATGTGTTTAGCTATAAAAGGGATGTCATAGAGAGGCAGAGTCTCTCAAAAGTAAAGATGGGCAGAGGCTCTCCAATCTGTGAAAGAGTGCATAAAAAGATTGTAGAATACTTAAAAAAAAAAACATTCCTCAGCGTCAAATTGCAAAGGCTTTGCAAATCTCATCATCTACAGTGCATAACATCATCAAAAGTTTCAGAGAAACTGGAGAAATCTCTGTGCGTAAGGAACAAGTCCGAAGACCTTTGTTGGATGCCCGTGTTCTTCGGGCCCTCAGACGACACACTGCATCACTCATTGGCATGATTCTGTCATTGACATTACTAAATGGGCCCAGGAATACTTCCAGAAACCACTGTCGGTAAACACAATCTGCCATGTCATCTGCAGATGCCAACTAAAGCTCTATCATGCAAAAAGGAAGCCATATGTGAACATGGTCCAGAAGCGCCGTTGTGTCCTCTGGGCCAAGGCTCATTTAAAATGGACTGTTTCAAAGTGGAAAAGTGTTCTATGGTAAACATGCCCCCGTTCCAACTATTTTTAGACCTGTAGCAGGCATCAAATTTGAAATAAGCTCATTTTGTGCATTAAATTGTAAAATTTCTCAGTTCAAATATTTATGTTATCTATGTTCTATTGTTAATAAAATATTAGCTCATGTAATTTGAAAGTCTTTTAATTTTCATTTTATTCAAATTTTAAAAATGTCCCAACATTTCCGGAATTCGGGTTGTAATGTAATATAATATAATATAATATAATATACAAAAGTATAATAGAAATGTTATATTAATATATACATTGTTTATATAATTATTTGCAATATAATTGTTTAAATATATTATATTATATCCCACTCCCACTGACCACTCTAGAAAGTACCCTTGGGACTCAATCTTCCTCTCCCAACACGTTTAAAATGCATAAGAAATATGTTTCCGTTGACCTTTGGAAGAGCAAGAAGGTCCAGTTATATTTGTCATATAGCTGTCCCTTCAGCACCTCGCTCCCCGTGACCTTTTCAGCAGGCCTGTTTAACAGGGTGATAAACTGCAGCATTAGGAGTATTGCTAGCTGCTATCGCTGGACTCGGAAATCATTTTGAAATGATAAAGAGCGACGAGAAAGGGTGCTGGAGAATATTTCTGTATTTTCTTTACAGTCTGACATCCGAATTTAAATTTACTGCCTCACTTCTACTTAAAAAGTTGCCACAATTGTAAAAAAGAGAGAAACTGATTAACCGCTTGACTCTACACTGTGAAAAGTAGTTTAGTTTTTTTTTGAAGCTGTAAATAAAACAAAGATTATTGGAATAAGTTTTATAAGAATTTCAGGCTTTCTACTTCAAAATTTCACATTCAATTCAATGTTTTGCGGTTTCATTTTAGTTTTTTTTTTTTTTTAATATTTACTAGCAATATATGAGTTAAAATTGTTTCTACTGTTTTATTTTTTATATTTATTATTTGAAGTCTTGTGGCATTGTAAAATCTACATAGATAATTTAAACAATTCATTACCAATTGTTTTTTTTCCCACAGTTCACATTTTCACAATGAGCAAAAAACAAGCAAAATGTAAATGTCAGAATGAGGCATTGAAGGGCGGCAGAGTTTTATTTATTGGCCTCCAACAACTATTACAGCAAGCACACCTCAACAACAAAGGGTTTTTGTCTCTGTTTTGACAGCAATGACATTACTTCAGGTTTGCTGTTTTAACTCACTTAAATGGATTTAGTCTTCCAGAGGAAACCGTAAGTTTTCCTGCTTTGGTTGTAGCTGCTTCTTCTTAAATGATCGCCGATAGAAAGCATCTGCTTGAGTGATTGCAGCGAAAGCTATTTTATCCAGTCTCAGTACAGATTTACTTGTAGACATCATAATTCATTTGGTGAGATACTAAAAGGTACTTTATAGTGTTCTCAAAATGGTTTAATTGACATTTGATACCTGAACATGACAAATTATGCATGAACATTTTAAGCAACATCTGTCCTCTCTTCCCCTGCTGAAACCTCAAAACAGAAGCACTTGACTAATGTCTCCTTCCTTCTCTTTGTGTCAATAAATGCTACGAAGGTCAGAGGAGACCGAAGAGTTCTAATCACCAAAGTTAATTAATGCCTCATGTTGATGCTATTCAAGCAGAAGCAGCGAGGAGCAGTCTTCAGTATGCACATGATAGCTCATCACTCTGTGCTTTCCTTCTCATCAGCTTTAGAATCTGGTTAAATGGCACTGACGAAGAAGCGCTCATCAATAAGCCAGCCCCTGAGCCTCTCTGTCTTAACAATTCATTTTAATCTTGGACAGAAGCCATCAAAGTCACTCTCTCAAAGGCCTAATGGGCAAACAACTTTGCTAAGATCAGCACAAGATCTTTTTCAAAGGCAGAATGATACTGTTGTTGTAATCAACTGAGTGAGAAGGAAAAGTGTTGATTCTTTATGTGTCCCTTGTCTGTGTTAATATATATAAGGGAGAAGTAGTGACACTTTTTACTTAAGTTGTCCTCTAGGCAAGGAGAAATGAGTTAAAACTATTGCATTTATTTATTTTTCAGGATGCCTACTATCAAATGCAAAAAAAAAAGAAAAAAAAAAGATTAACACAAGCCATGCCATGGCAAGTTGAATCATTGGGGAATATGTGAACAATTTACAATTTACACAAAAATAATATATTTTCATAATATATTTTCATAAATTTCAATTTAGTAAAACCATTTTCAACAATTTTGTAAAAGGCTTAAGCAGCAAAAATAGGATTTCTTTTTTTTTTTGTAATTCAATTTTGTGGTAAAGCTCGCTATAATAGTTGGGCATTGGCACAATTTACTTAACTGTGATTTTGGGAAAAAAAGGTTAATTAATAGCATATACATATATTAATTAATAATTTAATAAATGAAGGCTAATCTTTTGCAAAATTATTTACATGATATTATACATGGGCATTTCACCAACATCTATGATATATATTTTTAGAGCTAGATAAATTATTAATGTCAACACAAAAACGCACTAAAAAAGATTCACTATTGAGCTAGATGCTTGTGCAAAAATAGATTTGTGAATCCAGACTGTGCCAGCACCACTGATAATTTATATTCATCCAATGTATTACAGTCTGAATTTTGTTTATCATCTCATATAAGCACACTGAGGAGAACATACACTGAAATAGATTTTTTCTTTTTTAAATAGTGTATATGGTTTCATCGAGCTGATGTACACAGTTCACATGTGGCCTTGAGAGTGTCATTATTCTGTAATTGTATTGAATTGGAAATGGAGTCGTACATTCACTGCGCTGTTTGGCTAAGGCCGCTCTCATTTGTATTTGTGGCTGAAAAGCTGTAGACTTTAAATCAAAGACAGAAATCATAAGATTTGAGTTATATAATACAGAAGTGGGGACTGCTGAACCCTGGTGTGAGCCACAGCTCATACACATGCTCAAAGACAGATATCGTCATCAAAAAAGAAGCAGACTAACAGCATGGTATAATAAATCACATACAGATGAATTATTGCTGGCCGCTGCTGTGATCTATGATCGCAACTGAATTTATAGTGAACAAAATGAATAGATATACGGTGAATGCATTGTGCATGAAGAGTGAAGAGATGCCTTTGCATATTTCATCAAACTGCAGAACGCTGGTGTTTCTGCTATTACTCAGCTGAACACTGGGAGTCTCTGTAATCTCACTGATGCATTACAATGCCAGCATTCCTTTACTCAGTGTCTACTTTTAAGTTTTATGCTCCTTTAAAAGTGACTTTGTATTTCTTTTCTTTTAACACAGAGAGAACAGGATTATATATATTTTGTTTTTAGGTGTAATTACATTTAGCTTCATTTGTTATTTGTTTTTTTTTGTTATTGCTTATATATTCTTACAAAGTAACTAAATTGCATAGACTTGAAATGTGAGTGCTGGTTCTTGTGTAGCTTTTGTAAAATAAATAAATAAATAAAATAAAATGAAATAAAATAAAAACATTTGGGAATAAGCATGACAAAAATTAACGAATAATTTTAAACAAAATTCTCCTTATTTATAAAATCAAGCATTAACAGATTGTGTTACAACTTGTTTGGTTATTTTCATGAGCTATCTGATGTAAATTAAGTAAACAAGTTTAGTAAAAACAACTCATGGGAGGGGAGAGAGAAAAAAAAGCAGATACTAACCTGGAGTTCAACTGCCAGCAAAATATGATGGTCCATTGTATATGCTGTTAGTGCATGGTCTGTCCTTGAAAACATTGATTTAAACAGCACGAGCCATACAGTTTGCAATGAATGTGAAGTGTGTGTTCAGCACAGTTTCACAAAATAATAAATATTTGATAAAAAACGCATACAAGCGGCAGGTTCCAAGTACAAAAAGTGCAGAAAATTGCAGTTTTGCCAAAACAGATGCTGTAGATACAATAACAGTCCAATGGTGTGAAAAATTTAAACGGCCTTGATAACATGCAATTTTTAGATTTAAAAAAAGTCTACGTAGTTCCTATACACTGTAGGATATCAGAGACCGAATCAGACAAATTTAAGATTTGATCAGAACATCGAAACACAGGAGCCGAAATTCCAGAGGGGCCCCAAGGCTACAGGACGTCATAAATCAGATTCCTAGCTTCAGCTCGTTTGAAGCAAGCGAACCAACCAACTCTGTCAGTGAGCAGCTTGCAACATTAAAACAAAAGGAACACTTATAATAATTCCAACTCAGGAAGGAGACTGTCAAATTTGGGGGCAAGTAATCAAGACTGATGGTCAAAGAGATGGCCATCACATGTGTTCCACGATAGAAATCACGAGCTTCCTTAGATTGACTTTTCTCCCACATAGAAGACACAGACCAGACTGAAATTCCTTTGTTCACAGAACATGTCCCTATGTCCTACACAGAACTTCACAGAGACTTTTCCATATGCACCAAAAATCATCTTAAAAGGACTTATGAGCAACTAATGATTTCTATGCACAACTCCATTTTATGTATGTAACCCACACATTAGACTATCATGTTTTAATCACATATTATGTATGTCTTTTTAATTGAACGGCCTAAGAGTTCATATTCATGTTTAGTAAGTGTGTGTTTGAATCTTCTTGCTTAAAACTTTTCTTCCAACTAATTCTTTATCAAATGTATCATCTTCTGGTTATAGAAATCACATCCAAAAGTATACTTTGCAAGAGCATATAAAATTCGGACCATGTGACTGATACATGATTTATGTATTGGGAGAAACAGAGCAACACTCCTAGCTAAGATAAGGTCTAATTGGTCAACACACCAGTTAGGAGGGGTCCAAAGCCGAGTTTAAAAACTCAGGACACCATCAAATCCCTCTCTTTCCTTCTCTCCTCTTCTAACTTTTAGCCATGCTTTTTGTCATTACATTCTGCGTTCTTTGAGTGCCATTCCAGCGTGCTTCGGCCTGCAGGCCAGCTGCTACCACCATTGGCTTCCCAAAACATCACTTCAACGACTACTGAACTTCCAACCAATCAGCAACCTCGGGAAACCCCTTTCTGCAAAGAAGATGAGAAGGGAATCCCATAACAAAAGGCAATGCAAAGCAAGTAACCTCCAGATTCTAACTAAGCTGGTGCATTTAATATAAATTTTAGCCTCATTGAGAAACTCAATGTGAGGGTTAAATAAGTGATTGACAGTTGTTCAGGTCTATGCAATAGCACATATTGCTATAAACTTGGGATTTCACATTTTCATTTTCTTAAACTCATCCTTTCCTCACTCTCTCTCTCTTTCTGCAATGTGTGAATGCGTGTCTTCATGTGTTAGATTAGTTTATGTCTAAATAAAGTCTTATTTATATTGAAAAGAGAAGTATCTTGTGTTTGTGCTTACAAGTTAATGTCTTAAACTGCTGATCTTGTTACTGTGCTATTTAATAGTTTTTTCACTATATTTTGGATTTTAATATCCAGTGCAGAGTTGATGTTAAACGGCTCGTTCAGTGAATCGCTGGCCGACTCAGTGA
Source organism: Barbus barbus (assembly GCF_936440315.1). Taxonomy (NCBI): domain Eukaryota; kingdom Metazoa; phylum Chordata; class Actinopteri; order Cypriniformes; family Cyprinidae; genus Barbus; species Barbus barbus. The sequence goes on along the minus strand of NC_136741.1, from coordinate 22,089,915 downwards.
TCAGCCGTGAAACAGTGATTCTGCTCAAATTCCCTATAAAATCATAAATGATTGCCTTTGTGCTAAATTGACCTGTTTCCCTTTACATTACATATTATCTTACAACACAAACCATAGATTCACTTATTATAGCGCCCCCCATATAGCTAATTCTGAGTAAATTTGGTATATAACATGACAAGGAGAGCCTGCACACATACCTTCATGATGATCCATAATTGAATTTACTGACTTTGAAAATTTGATTAAGAGTTGGCAGCCATTCTTGTTGATTTATTGGATAAGAAAAAGTATGCCAAAATATGCCCCCCCCATATTTAAAAAAATGGTAGACTGATTGATTTAGAGATTGCTTTTGTATTACATTATAATCAGTATAGTTCCTGAGTAATTAGCAAAAATACAAATTAGTTTCTAAACCAGCAGAACATAGAGTTAGCAATGTCCAGATTCTCAGTTCTTGATGAGGACTAAACCTTGCTGTTTAATCAAAGGCCTACTTACATAAGTCTAACAGGGCCCTGATCTTTCAGAAATGCATGGATAATGTTGTACACTTAGGTCTGTTACTCAGTCATACAATAAACTGATTTCATAGGCTTTGATGGATGACTACTGGAAAAACGCTGACGTACCTTGGCTGATTTATACGGAGGTCTTTAGCTAGCCTGTTTGATTAGTACTGTGCAAGGACACACCATATGAGGAAAGGCTAGAACAACCCTTTCAAATACTACTTTCATGATTTATTTAGTGAGAATGTCCAACACCCATCACACAACCTGATGCATTGACCTCCCAGATGCAGGATGCCCATTAAACACTAAAGAGCCAAATGGCCCTGCATGCATCTACTGAATATTCATGAGCCTGCCCATCATGCTCCACCCCCAGGGGTGGGGTACGGCAGGGGAGTGCTAATGAAGGTTGCCGAATGGGCTTAGAAAATATTAACAGCTCTTCTGATCATTAAGTGAACTTTGGAAACGTGCCACAGTTAGAGTGTGGAGAGGGACAAAGAGGCAATTAGGAGAGTGTCAGCATGTGTCATGATCTTAATAAGACCTTCCCTTCCACATACCTGAGGCAGGCTGTCACTCAGCGGGTGTCCTGTCTCATTTGTCTAATTGCAATCTCATTTTAAGCTTAAAACATACTCACTGCCACGTTTCAAGGCAATTCTTTAGGGACTCTCACACCCTTGAGTTACAATGCAGTGCAGCGCTGTAACTAGTCTGGTGTAGCATGTCATTAAATAAATGCAAGAAGGTCTGGTCTACATTGCAGCTTATTCTGTACAAGGGTTATTATATTTCACTAAAACTAAAACCTTAAAAACACACACACATGCTTATATTTTAATTTTCCCTTTTTCAAAAAAAAAGATCTAAAAAACTCCCCTTATAATCACTGAAGCTGTTTACACAGTGAAATTAATATCATACTTACATTGTATGCACATCTGCACTTCGTTGTTTCTGATGAGAGTTTATCAGCTGGCATATCAAATATAAAAAAAACATTATTCTGTCATTTAGAAGCTGCATTCAAAATCCACTAGGCTCAAAAAAATAAACTGAAGGGGCATGTTTTATTTTCCCCACAAAACATCTTTCTCCTATGTTTTGCAAGTAAAATTAAAATTCTAATTGAAAATAGTGTAATTTTACCATTGCCTGATTTTTTGAGGGCATTGCTAGGTTTTGACCAGTGGTTCTATGCAGCAAAAATGGGAGATTTGCCTTAGCAAGTACTAATAATAAATTAATAATGACAACAATTAATTCATATTTCATGAAATGATTATTAACTTTTCTAGAGACGCTGTATGAGGTTATTAAAATGAAACTCTGACCGTGAACTCAGGATGAGCTCTACATGAACTATTCCTACAGGCAGCCTGAAGGGAAACTGTGAAGAAGACACACTGCTGCAGTAGCTCGTTTTACAAGGCTGCATAAGAAATTGAAGATTGACACCTGTAAAAGAGATGAATAATGAATCACATTGCATTTAAACCTCACATTTCACAGCAAACCCTCGGTTATCTCTAGAACAGAAGAACTGCAATATTTATCTTCTTTTCGCTGTATTTGTGAAGATGGAAGTTTTGGGGGCAAGAAACAGACATTTTAAAGATGCACAAGGCAAAATATTGACATGATACAAATAAATGTGTATTTATAAACTTACAACACTTTTGCTGCTATTAAGGTGCGATACAGATAAAGGTTAGGGACAGATTTGGTTAAGGTAGGGCTCACCAAACTCGGTGACACAACAAGCACAAAACTACTGTGACGACAAACGCTTATCAGGATCAACTAAACGCTGGATTTTCAAAAGTATGTGAAATATTTTAAGTTTGCTGCAAAGAATCTTTAAAATACGTCCGAGAGTTTTACACACCGGTCTGTTATTGTGGCGACATTTCCACGCCCCAAAACGTGACACTGAACGAAACGAACTGTGATTGGTTGTTTGACATGTCGGTCAAATGGCCTCATGGGCGGCCTTGGCCAATGAAATCTGCCATAGATTCCAGACCTTCAGCCGTCAGTCTGAAGGTTTGGCTACGTAACGCGAGACTACCGTTTACACAAACAATGTTACAGTAGCTTAAAAGTCCAATGAAAGGTACTAAATGATTAGTAAACGTTTTTTAAACATTTACAAAAAGATGTGAAAATAGGGTAAATTCAGGTCATTTGGGACACATTTTGCCATTGAGATGACTTCTTGTAAAGGTAATAATGATTAGTAAACCTTTATAAACATTTATAAATGAAATATATATAATAGTTTCTACTTGAGATTGAGTACAGCAAAAACATGAATAAATGATTAATACATGATTTGTTAAGATGTGTAAATAGTAGAAATATACACAACAAAGATCAAATATATGACCTTTACTGACTGTGATTGTGAGTTAATGGATAATATGTTAACATGAAGAATTTGTGAAGGACTGAAAACTACTAATTAAAGGCATTTTTCACCCAATGAAAATTCTGTCAATAATTACTCCCCCCTCACTTCGTTCCAAACCTGTAAGACCTTCGTTCATCTTTGGGAACACAAATGAAGAAATGTTTGATGATATTCAATAGCTTTCTGACCCTGCATAGACAGCAACACAACTGATACGTTCAAGACATAGAAAGGTAGTAAGTACATCGATAAAATGGTCCATGTGACATCAGTGGTTCAACTGTATTTTTATGAAGCAATGAGAATACTTTTTGTGTGCAAAGAAAACAAAAATAATGACTTTATTCAACAACTGGAGTTAAGCATTCGGTTATGCATTATTATAACATTTGTTAATGATTTATTAATGAAAGTTATTATAAAATGTTACCTTGTTTGGCAAGTAATTATAAAAAAGCATTTACTGTATGTACAGTAAGCCAGTCACTATTGCAAAATAAACCCCTTTAGGACAATAAAAGACACCTGTGCTTCACATCAGGGTCCTGATCTGTCTTTTGGGGTTTATTTAGCAATAATAATCAGCCGACTGTACATTATCCCTTGCTTAAGAGTTTAATGGCTGGTCTCTGAGGGACAAATAACAGTGGTGCAAAGATAAAACAAACTTCACCACAAATAGAAAGTGCACAAGAGAGAATGAAGGAAAAGACAGAGTTAAGATCTCTAGTGTGCTGTGCTAACCTCTGGAAAGACACCACGTTAGCAAGTAAAGGAAGACCATTATCTCCTTGTCTGGATGACGGAAGTTGATTTTGAAAAGTGCAAAGGCGGCGGCCAGTAATTTGCCAGTGGCAGGGGTTGGAGGGAAGCTCAGTGCGGCAGCATCAGCACAACCTTCCCTGCTTCGTGCTTTAAAGGAAATTCATTAATAACCTCTTTCCTGCCTCCTGAAGAGAGACCACAGATGCTTAACGTACCACCCAATGACCAGCAAGAGAAACTCTGGGCCAGATATCATCCATCTTCAGTTCTAAAGGCCTTGCCAAGTCCTGCTTAGGATAAAACTGTATAGAGTTTTCTCCCAAGTAAATACATATCTCGAGTCATGAGAGAAATGTTGGTTCAGCAAAAATCAGAGAATGAAAATCAGGATGTTTTGGACTAATGCTCAGGCCGTTGTATACACAACTTTGATTGAACTTATGTTTTATTATGATCTTACTAATGTTTTATTTACAAAAAGCCTAAGGTTCTTTCCGCTTAATTTACTTAATTTAGTCCAAAACACAAAAAATGGATTAAAACCATTTATTAAAATGAACAACTTTTTTTAGATTAATAAACCAAGCAAAATTCGAGAAATGTTTGACATTTACACAGTCATTTGCTATAACACAAAAAAAAAAAAAAAAAAAAAAAAAAAAAAACCAAAAACAAACCAAACAAAAAAACAAAACACAAACTAAAATAAACCAAAAACAAACCACACCAAATCAAAACAAACAATTCTGCTTGGATGTAGGTGGCTAATTCTACAAATATCGAAATAAGATAAAAAAAAATACAAATATTGGGTGTTGTCTATCAATCCTTGATAAGCTGGTTGAACATCAAGTGTCATACCTCAGCCAACACCAGATAAAAGGCATTTAAAAAAAAAAAAAGGCGCCATCATGCCTTTGTGACACCAAGCACTTCTTTCGCTGACAGACGTTTCCAGCCATTGCTAGTTGTGTATATCATTCCCAAGAGAAACGTCTCCAGCTGTTCCCTGAGGTGAATGCATCCACTCAGCTGTAACGTGCTATAGCCGTCCTGCAGATCCTATAGTGAGGGAGCAATTACAATGTACTGCAATACCAGTGAAAAAAAACAGAGTCTCTGAGGTGTTTTAGGGCAATTCAGGGCTGAGAGGAATAGCTTACTCAAAAATAATAAATCATCATTTACTCACTTGTTCCAAACCCATATGACTTATTTTGCAGAATGTCTGCTCTTTTCTATACAACAGAAAACAATGGGCACAAAGAACGTCAAGCACCAAAATGACCAATTAACATGATTAGATTCTATTCAACATGGTGCATCAAAATACAGCAGATGTCAAGGAGTCTGATCATGCGAATAATAAATCTGCTTTTACACGCTATTCGAATAAATCTGAGAAAGTTTGGCAGCTACAACATAAGAGAAGACTTTTTCCATGAATAACTTAAGTTTGGCTTATTCCCAGGGGTATTATAGTTAACTAAAACCATAGATTATTAAATTATATAATAAAAATTATATTTTTCATATATACATTTTCATTTAGATTACTATGTACTACTATGCATAATGTACTAAAATAACAAAAACTGTTCCAAAAATTTAAACTATCTAGATATAAAAAAAACGAATAAAAAAAGAACAAAAACAATTATATAGTTAAAACCTTAACTAAAATGACATTGAAAATGGAAATGTAAAACCTTAATTAAACTACAATAATATTGCAATAATACTAAATAACACTTGTTTTCCTCACACATAGGCTCCAAATCACTTGGAATATTTGAATTGTACTTTTAAATTGTTCTGTAAGAAAACCGAATAAGAGAATGACAGCACAAGAAACATTTTCTTATAATTTATTTCAGTTTTATGACACAAAGAGTTGTTCTTTGTCAAGAAACAAACACGGAACGATTAAACAAACCCCTCCAAAATGTCAGAGAACCACTTGAAACAGGTGTTTTCATGAAGGGTTGGCAATGTAGTGAGTCTACAGTGAGAACAAACTGAACCTTTGAATGACTATAAGAAACACCAATTACAGTACAATGAGCCAGAAACAGTCATGGCAGTGACAGTGATAAAAGTCACGCTGGGTATCAAAAAGTCCACCCAACATGTGTGATATGCCAAACTCTGAAGGACAGCATTCCTGCTGATGATCTGCCCTGAAATTAAGGAAAGGCTCTGGAATGCAGCTGTGAATGGATTCTATTACAGCACGTGATGCTCGGTCAAGAACTTGACAGACCTGAAACCTGCAATCCAAGTACTGGTACATTCCAATCTAAATCAACAAACAAAAATACAGCATAATCTCTTCAATTTGTTAAAAACCAAAAAGGATTTTGTTTTATTAAACCTCATTTATTAATATAACTCAAAATACCTTTTACATATAATGCACGTATATAAAATTCACTGTATGTATTGCTGTCTACATAAGCGTTCTCCAGTGTTAAGGCACATAACATATTCCACATAGTATAAAACGGTTTTCTAGCGTATACTAAAGCACTTCAGCACATACAAACGTTGCCTTTATCAAACTACGAAAATAAAATAATTTTGGATGCTATAAACATTACACTTTCAACGAGACAAAAAAATTGCTCAAAGCGGCGAACCTGAGCTGTGCAGAATTAAAACTGAAGGGAAAAAGTACTTGTGTGCTTCATATTAGCTTCTTTAGGGTTTTACTGTAGTATCCAGACACATACAGAGAGAATCAGTCATTTTTTCCCCACTCACACCCAGCTTAATACTGCATCGCCCTCCAGATACACCTCAAAAAAACATGAGTTTTTGCGTTTATGAATGACAGGAAACTACAATCAAGATGCTTTCTAAATGTAACACCCCTGTTTGTTTTGGTCTGAGCACATTCTGTTCACACCATTCGTTGTGTAATGAGCACAATAGATCTCATAATCCTCCTAGTAGGCTGCTCATAAATCAGCGGTTTTGATAGCGACTGCCCAAATGATATCCCGAATGAACAGATTGGCGAGGCATTGAGGTTATGCGAGCACAGCATGACAAATCATCTCATAAAAACTATTTTAGCATCTCTCTAGGGGACTCTATAATACACCACACCCCTGACATTTGCGGAATCGTGTAATATTCTCTTGCGGAACAAATGGATAACCACCCATGTGCTCATCAGAACCGTTCATTACACATATTACAGCTTTAAAACAATGAGAAGTCACAAAGTCATGGACTAGTCCGTTAATTCCCTTAGAACAGACTGATCAAAATGGAATGTGTTCATGAACATATACTTGTGTTCCTGAGGGCGAGCGAGACACTAATGCATACATGATTTCTGTAAAGAAAAAAAAAGGACCGGTTTGGGAATAGAAACTTAAGCGGTGAGGGCACAAAGACACTTAAAGAGAGAGTTCAGCCAAAAATGACATTTCTGTCATTGTGTGCTCACCCTCAATGACGTTCCAAACCAATATGACTTACTTTCTTCAGTGGAATACCAAAAAAATATATTTTGTCCATGCAATGAAACTCAATGGGGTCCAAACTGACACCATTGACTTTCATTGCATGGGAATAAAAGTTATGTGTTAAACAGAAGAAATTCAAACAGGTTTAGAATGACACAAGAGCGAGTAAACAATGGAGGAGAGAAGAAAAAAAAAAAAAGTACCTTTGGATGAAATATCCCTTTCATAACAGAGTAGCCCGCCCTGAGCCAATTAAATTGCTAATTAATAAAGTTATCAGCCTGAGCAAGCGGTTACAGTACAAATGCTCCAGCGGTCATGTGCTTCTTGCATCTTTGGTCAAGGATCATGTATAGAGTAAACAGCAGAAAAATACAATCATAGCAAATAGCAGAAGATGCATACATCTCAACAGATCAGGTCGTAAAAAGGCCTAAAACAAAAAGCGGAAAGTGGCCTTTCTATTCACACATGGACTGAATCAGGCCACCTCCCAGCATCCTTAACTGTCAAATTAGCTTGATGAATCAGCCTCTATTTCCTAAAGCACTCTGCACTATGACTGAATGAATAGAACTATATATAAAAAAGCAAAAATGAAATCCTATCCTGCAGGAATGCATGTAGAAACAAAAGCAGCAGCAAAAAGTGAAGAAAAAGACAAATACTTGAGCTGGAACCTGCCATAAGCACTATCTGTATATGCATGAAAAGCTCAACTGCGCTAGAGCACAGTTCCATTTTACATGATAATATTTGACTCTAGTAAATCAGTAACGATGTTGGCGTGAGATACTGACATTTTAATGTCTGGTAGATGTCTAAGAGCTCCAATAATGGAACGCAATAGAGTACAAGCGTCATGCATAGTCCTTTGGACAGCATCAACAAGTGTAGAGTGCATCTCTTGCTCAGCACTAATTAAAGTCATCAGGGGATCTAACAACACAAACACAACACTTAAAGGAATATTTAAGGAATTCCACTAACACTTTATAAATAGCGCACATAAATCACGTACTAATACTTGAAAAAATAGTTGAACTAATGGGGAATGAACTCAGACTAATCAAGAACGAATTAAGCGCTAGCATGAGATATGACTGGAATCAGAGGGAGTCATGTGAATAATGGCCACTTTAACTACATGTTTGATAGTTAATGCATTAGATTGTATGACAAAGAATTCGAAGTAGCAAAAAAAAAACACTAATTAGATTTTAAAATGGGATAATTCACTTAAATGATAAAGCATGATTATCCAATAATGTTCTTAACGAAACAGCAGATGTGAAAGAAGCAAATGTTATTCAGGCATTAAAATCATGCATCTTTAATTAAAGTCAGAACAGGTTTTGCCACTTCACATTCTTTGTAATAGAAATCATTTGATTGTTAGGTGTTAAAACATACTACAACAAATATGTACTAACATGATGTTAAAGCTGTTTTTAGTGACTCCTGTTGCACATTATTAGTTCTTAATTAGTTCTTGCCTTTATTCGATCAGGATTTCTCATGTACACTTTTCATAAAGAGTTACCGAAATTCCTGCAGCTACTGACATTGAAGGGTACCATGATTTTTTTTGTTCTGGGATGGGGAAATATGAGTGTAGTGCTATCAGCAGTGTCTAATGGTAAGACAGGAAGGTCTTTAAAGTGCGCCAGAACATCCAGGTTCAAATAAACAGATAAAGGAATGTCTCTGGACTGCCTCTGCTTCGAGATACAAACCTCCTCCACTTCTGAGATGGTTTTAAAAAAACAAAAATAAAAAGTCAGTCATTATTCATAAGACCATCCAGTTTGCATATGCTGGCCACGCTCTCTCTCTCTCAAAAAAAAAATAATAATTTTATAAACTTTATACATCTAAAATATATATCTATATCTATATATCTATATCTATATAGTACCAACCTATATCTTCATAAAAATAATATTGAATATATAATAACATTTCTTAAAGCTAACGTGCAAATTTGAATCAGCGTAACAGGTAGAAAGCGTCATAGAAATGTTGTTTTGAGTGAATGTTCTTGTAGGCAGCTAGTTGACTGTTTGTGATCCACATCCCCGGCCTGTTTCAGTAGGGACTTTTGGTTTGAATGGCCCTCGTCTTCCAGCTTTTGCTCCCCAAAAAAGCTGGGTGGCGCCGTAAGCTGCATAGTCTCTGTTTGAGGAAGCAAGGGAGTGGAGGTGAGCAACCCGACCGGACAGAGGTCTGTCGGGCTCAGCGGGGCCTCCAAGCCTGTGCTGTCCAAAACAGTCCTGGAGTCTTTGGTGTAGGGCAGAGTGCCTGTAGCGGGACTCGAAGGTTCCTTCAAGCAGTGTAAGTTCTCAGATAGAGGGCTATCTGAGCCCTGTCTGCAAGACTGAATTTTTTCCTGCATTCTGAAGTTGAGTGTGATATGGTTGTCAGAGATTTTTGAGCTTAAAGGTGTGTCCCGCATCTCCATGCTCTTTGATGGGATGGGGCTGGATATAGCTTTCTCCTTCTGTTTGGTGCTACTCATGTGGGCTTGCTTTACCCTGGGCCTGTAGTCTTTCTGAAAAGGCCTGCAGAGAGGGAAAAATGGAGAGCGGGGGGGAAACAGTGACCCGAGGGAGCCCAGCTTCATCTGGCTCTGACTCAGGAAGATCCTGCGCATGTCCATTGGCAGTTTGTCCAGTTGTCTTCCCACGTGGACAGGGTTTGGGAATAGAGTTCCCTGACAAGCTCTATAAAAGTATCTGAGACATGAAAACAACAAAGAGTCAGCAAAAACTAAAACTCCCATGAGCACTGCAGATACATGGCCACTGGCAGCAGACACCAGCCCCAACAATTTGATTTGCGTTTGTACATCTAAGAAAGCACAAAATAACATTGTTTTAATGACACACATACAGTACACACATATATATATATATATATATATATATATATATATATATATATATATATATATATATATATATATATATATATATATATATATATATATATATATATATATATTTATTTATTTATTTATTTATTTTTTTAAACAATTATATTTAACAAGTTTTAAAATTAAGATTTAATTTTTTTGGACATAAAATATTTACTTGAAGTACTCCCTGAGATTTTAATATTTCAATAATTTCACATTTTTATTTTTAAATACTTTATAAATATCTACTTTAATTTTGTATTTTATTTAATTAATTATCATTTTATTAATGATTAACTTAACTATAATATAATACTATACTATACAATACAATGCAATATAATATGATATAATATATAAATCTGTGATTCAAAATCTAAATTAAATCTGAAACTACAGAGAAAATGAAATGTTAATAGGAAATGGTTTTCTGCACTTTTTAAATATGTGGTTATGTTAATATAGTAATTTACTAAATTACATATTCATATTACGAAATCATTTAATTACACAAAATTCTAAAGCACTTTGAACTAAACTGCAAAACATTACTGCACCAAATTCAAATTAAAAATATATTGGCATAAATATTCGTCATTTGAATGTCAATATATAAACTGGTGTGCAAAAAATGTTTGGTTCAATTAACTTAATTTAAATAAAATGCTTCCAACCGGGTTTAATTACGGTTATAGATACCTGGGAAGAAGAGCGGCAATAGGTGTGACAACACACAGCAGGTAGAATATAGGTTCTCCCAGCAGCCTCTGCATGGCCCAATAAGTGTTGGAGGGAGAGAAACAGGTTGGGCAGGAAGCATTGTAGCACAGCGCCACAGTAAAGAAGAGAGCTATACTGAAGCCAATCGACACCCAGTTCATCCATGTCTGTGAAATAATTAAAGACAATCAAGGCAGGGTTAACAAAGAGCTGCTAAATTGCCTGAAGTAGATATTTTACAACGACTCAAAATGAGAACAAACTTCAAAATGTGTCATACATTATTCACATTTCACACTTATAAGTGAGAACTAAGAAACTTAAGAACGTTTCTAGCCATTTCTATTACATAATTCCATCTCCAAGTTTATGATCTTCTGCTGTACAAAAGCAAAGCTTTAACAAAAGTAAAGCTTGTTGTTTCAGTCCTGCTTTTCTCAGTCAGTCACATTTTGGAACTGAAATGGGCTGTGCACGGAAATTCACTTTCACTTCAAATGCACACGGGGCGACAATCTTCCACATGTACTCTGGTCTCAACGTTTCCCTCACCTCAAATAACCTAACAGGCGTTCACTTGCTCTCTCTAGTACGTGTGTTAATTTTCCTGGGCAGCACGTGGAACGATGAAGCTGCCAGCTCAACTATTGGAAACGTTTACTCTCTACTTGAGCCATTTACTGTGAAGAACAGCCTCTTTCACACCAGAAGCCATCATCATGTCCGGAAAGACAGTGAGGCTGCAGAGGACATTTTTCACGCACTGAAACTTGTCAGCTGAAAATTTACAGCGGCGGTGTAATGGAAAAAGCTCTAATCCAATTCATGCTCATAAATCTAAAACAGCGACTAGAAGGAAAAGTAGAGGAGAATCAGGTATGGGCTGCACGCATACATAAATGCAGTTTGCAATACGCCACAAGACATGCGTCGGAAAAATCAACTATGAGGTTTGGCCACCCTGTGTGTGAAGGCCATGTGTACGCCACCATAGTGAGCGAGAGAGACGAGCACAGTGGGCTGGACTGAGGCTGCCTGCATGGGCTGTCAGGCTGATGTATGGCTCCTGATGGTGCAGTATCTCTCGGTTCAAACCAATCATGGAGGCTCCCTGCATAAATGTCTCTGGTCATGTCAGCATCATCCTGGTCTTCCTTGCCACAGAGTTCAGCCTCATTTTGTAATTGGAGAAAGAAAGGAAAGGCTTGCTTTCTCTATCCCTTTGTACACGTGTGTGAGATGGGTTTTTGATTTCAGCAAAGCTAAAGCACTTCATCATTTGACACATCCCTCCTGAATAAAAGTTACTTTAAAAAAATAAATAAATAAATAAATAATAGAAAAAATAATAGAAAGAAAAATTGTACTGACCCCAAACTTTTGAATAGCATTGTATATTGTAACAATTAATTTTTTAAATAAATGCTGCTATTTTTAACTTTTAATTAATCAGAGAATCCTTTAAAAAATATCACAGGTCCCCAAAAAAATATGAAGTTTCCAACATTGATTATAAATCGGCATATTAGAATGATTTCTGAAGGATCATGTGACACTGAAGACTGGAGTAATGATGCTGATTCAGCTTTGATCACAGAAATAAATTATAATTTAAAGTATATTAAAATAGAAAACTATTATTTTAAATTGCAATAATATTTCACAAAATAACAGTTTTTTTCTGTATTTTTGATCAAATAGATACAGCCTTGATGAGCAGAAGAAACTTCTTTAAAAAAACATTAAAAATCTTACTGATTCCGAACATTTGAGCGGCAGTGTACATGTAAAATGGGGACGTCCTTGAACATTTCTAACTGATGGCATAAACAAACTACTCAATCGATTTATTGAAATGAACATTAATCAGATTGAAAACAGACTTCACTTCTCTTATCAGCATTTTTGCAAACAGTGTTTAGGATAAGAAACAGAATAAGCAGGTTTAACCCTCACCAATCATGAAGATTGAGTTTTTAGGAGTGAGTTTTACTCACTACATCCTATTACATTTAGCATACTATAAAACAAGACTCACCCAGGTTTTGGTTTCTATGCCTAAGTGCAGCAAAATGGTGAAGAGTGCCAAGGTGGTGATGGGAGTGCCCCATGTAAATAAATCCACATCAGAGTCAACATAAGCCTGCAAATACATGACTGTTGATTACTTTATTTCACTTTACATGCACAGCACATTGCAAAATTTGAGGTTAAAATATCAGAAATCACAAAAAGTTTACTTTAAAGCATTAATTATAAACTAAAAATCTGCCAGCGTAATAAACAAAATACACTAATATTGAAGACACCATCTGTGCAAATCAGTCTTAATGCTACAAAATCTTGCTTGAAGTAAGTTTCACTTATTTGAAGGTTTTTTCAAACATTTCCGCAATGCACTCAAACTTTAAATACTGTACTAAAAGGTTTCATCAAGATCAGATGGCCTCCATCTTAAGGAAGACATACTTGAACAGCCATGGATTTTGCATGGAACTTCAACGAATAACATTCTAATCAGACTTACAAAGTAAGGGATGAAGAAACAGATGAGGCTTTGGTAGAAGGCATCAATCATGTTCATCCAGAACATGTAGGGTTTATATTCCTGTAAAAGAAATTCAAACAATCAGATCCAGGCACAAACCATTCCACGATTCCAGACGACCATGTTTTATTATAATGTCATTAGATGGTCCACTAATGGAGTCACAGAACACAAATAAATGGTTTGTGAATAAATGAAGTCAAAGGAAGACCTCTGCAGAGGCATATGGTTAGCAAAGCAGAGGCAACCGCTGCAGTTTAATTATCCCAGGTTGCAAAATTTCACCACTCTCAAGATGATTAGTGGTTTTAAAAAATGTTTGCTCTTGCTCATGCTGTTTTCTCCCTCATGAAACTCAGCACAGAATAAAAGACCCATTTTGAAACGGGTCAGCAAAAACAATCAAAGCAATAACTGTGGCAACCGCTGCACGGGCAATATACTTCATCTGCTTATAGGGGAACCGCTGACGCTGCAAACCGCGGGCAACTCATGTGTGAATACATGTGGCAAAACGCTGTTCATGGGTTATTTACCATTTACAGTACACTTTCAATAGTCTTTTCGCTCCCAATTATAATTCAATTTACGCAGTTCACGGATGGTGCAATTATGTTCTGTCCAATCAGCATGTACCTCTGAGTTTTGTCCATTCATGTAGAGCTGCGGCAACTCCTGCAGGGTTTCTGCTGACACATCTTTGTCCAGGGTGCCGGTGATGAGCTGAGGGAATGCGGAGAACATCAGGTTGAAGAAGATCAGGTACCACTGATCAACCATGGCTGACCCAGAGAACCCACAGTAGAACTGATACCAGAAGATGAGGGCAACGAACATCTAGGGTGAGAGAGAAAGACAAAAGACAATAGAGGGGAAAAATAAGGTGAGAGAAAGACAAAAAAAAAAAAAACAAATTCTACAATGAGGTCTGCAGCTGTTGTCTCATAAGTCATGCATCTTCATTACATTCAAGACGTTTCTAGGACCTCCCCAAGAATAGAGCTTCATTAATCAGAGTATATGAAGAACAGACAACAACGTTTAAGAGTTTCTAGCTACAAACTATTCACACCATGAAACTTCAACTCGTTAAACTGGATGCATTATTACACGGCTCTATGGAATGGTTTATTTGACTGAAGATTGAGCAGAAGACTTTTTTTTTTATATAATGGCTTTTGTTTTAAAGAACATAAGACCAATTTATTAACAAACCAAATATACAAATTCATATTTAATGATTACGCTGTTCACTGGTTTTTATTTACCATTTATATTTCACTTTCAATAGCCTTTTTGATCCCAGTTATAATTCAATTTATGCTGTTCATGGATGGTGTAATTATGTTCGTGTAATTTAATGTTTAATGATTCAATTCAAGTTTATTTTTATAGCACTTTTCACAAAGAAAATCGTTGCAAAGCAGCATTACAGAAAATTAAAGTGTCTACATTATATTTAGTAATAGCTTATCAGTGGTGACTATCTCATGCTGATGTCCATATAGCAGAAATGTACGGTAAAAATCAAGCAGTTAATGTCATGTAATGCAAAATTTGGTAGTTTTGTATGTTGTCTGAGGGTTGGCATCATCTGAGGTAACAATGATCAAACAGTATAAAATACTGCTAAACAATTAAACGTTCAACAATATCTTAACACATCAGAATGTTCATTTGAACTTTATTAATTGTGATTAGTGCTGAATGTTATAGATGACAAAGATTTAAGATATTAAAAAAAGTGAATTTAATTTGTAGCACTCCTTTCTTAAATCAAATATTTCTAAATCAAAATCAATATTGCAGCCCTATGTGTGACCCTGGAGCACAAAACCAGTTATAAGTCGCACGGGTATATTTGTAGCAATAGCCAAAAATACATTATATGGGTCAAAATAACAGATTTTTCTTTTATGCCAAGAATCATTAGGATATTAAGTAAAGATCATGTTCCATTAAATTTTTTGTATACCGTAAATATATCAATTTTATTTGATTAGTAATATGCATTGCTAAAAACTTCATTTGGACAACTTTTTTTTTTTTTGCACCCTCAGATTCCAGATTATCAAATAGTTGTATCTCAGCCAAATATTGTTCTATCCTAACAAACCATACATCAATGGAAAGCTTATTTATTCAGCTTTCAGATAATGCATAAATCTCAATTTCGAAAAATTGACCCTTTTGACTGGTTTTGTGGTCCATGGTCACATTTAGGTATTTCTTAGCCATGCCAAGTATAATATACAGCAAGCTTGTCATTATTACAAAATAAACTTCATTCAGTATGATACAACACTGATCACCGTCTGAGAGTTTATTTTTTAAATAACGACCAGCTACTACGCATTGTTCTTGCCATATTGTTTTTCAAAGTCCCTTTAAACTAGTTAATAACCTATAAAATAATCCTAACTATAATCAGGAAAGTAGCAAACTTCAGGGTCTCACAGCATTTTTGTAGAAGAAGTAGAGGATCATATTTGCGAGACGCGAGTAACACCAATGGCCGTGAACCAAGAGAAGCTTCTGCAGGTATCGAAACCGTGGCAGGGCAAAGTCACTGGCCATTACTGCCTATGAAAACAATGTGAACAGAACAGTGAAGACCGTAAATGTTAATACAAGTTCTGTGCAATTAAAATTATTTTCACAAAGCAATGGACCACACTAGTGCATGAATAGTTGATGCCATGCCACAAACATGGTGGCATGGCATCCATCTACATTCATAAGACAAAAGATTAACATCAGCCTGGTGACAAGACACTTGTGAGGACATTTTTGCATAAAATAATTATGAAAAGCCTTCCTGACTGGAATCTGGTGATAATGATCCCCCGTCCATCACCCATCTATTTTTATCATATGTTTTCAACAGCTGCACGCGTCAGGCAGTTAACATGTCATCTATCAGCATGACAGATACCGCCTTGTCGCCTCTAATGGCGTTTGGGATTTTAATCAGTTACAATTGGCCTGACAGCAGCATCAGCTATGTTCTCCATCCTCGTTGTCATTCTCTCCACATCATGAAAGCATAAAAAAAACAGGTGAGATCAGTTATTACCTACTATGTTTGGTACATTATGGTCTATGGGACAGAGTCATAAACAGATTCTCATTAGGGTTGTTAATACGGAGCGCTGACCTCAACGTGATCTCGGATAAGAAGAGCGAAGAGTGGTGCATCATTACATCCAGATCTTTCGCTGAATTAATTAATCTGTGTGACGCATGAGACAAAGCGTCAAACAGATGAGCTCATGGCGCTTCTGGCTTCTCTTCTCACCTTAACAGGATGTATATTATGTAGGGCTGCCACTGAGAACAGAGCTGAGGTGGGTGGGTAAGCCATTTGTGGGCAAAGTGGAGATTTTCTGAGAAACCAGAACGAGATAGGCTGTTCCCAGACACGAACAAGTGGAGGGCGCTTTATAAATGATCCACTGAAGGAACCATATGGTGCATATTGCCCAAACAAAGCAAAACTGCAGCACTGCATTTAGGTTAATTGTCCTTAAAAAAAAGGCATGGGTCAATATATCAAGGGAAGAGTCAGTTTTTCAAATAGCTCTGCTTTAGGACCCAGATTTCAAATCATGTGGCAATATAATACAGTACCAAATTTTTTTATTGCAAAAATAAACAAAATAAAACATAAAAATATTTAACTATTCTCAATAACATGGTTAACAGCATTTAATAATTTGTATTTAGGGTTGTTTTCCCTGTTGCTGACCTTATCAGAAGAGACTGCAACTCATATTTGGGTCGTGAACCACTGGTGTAAGGTACCATTTATTAACTGTCTGAGTACAGGCTGTCTCCGTATCTTGCCCAAAACATCTTCATAAAACATGAATTATGTATATCCAGAACCTTGGTGCATTAACTCTGCAGTCCTGCTTTGCAATGTTCATTCCTCCAGTATTTTACACTTAAGGCAGAGCGTAAAGTGTGGCCACAATGTATGGCTCCACCATCCCCTTTCAAACACTTTTATCAGTATTACTTCCCCTTGATCTTTTCAGTTTCTCCTTACCTGCATGCCTTCCTGTCCAGAGATCCCCACCCCTACATCAGCCACCTGGATCATACTAACATCATTAGCTCCGTCACCTAGGATGAATGAGAACAACAGGGCGAGAAAGAGGGGTAAGCGAGTTACCAATTCCGTTTCACTTTGCACAATGTCAGCCCGCATTAATGCAAACATTGAATCAGCAGCAAAGTGCTCTGCTGGCAAAAATAAACAACATAAATTATCTGCAAAGGAGCCCAGAAACAAGCTGCGGTTTCTGAAATTAACTGGAATGACACAGTGCATTAGTAGGGCGACATGACTCTACATCAATGTCACCTTTTACACATCTGAAAAATGCTTACTACAAAGTCAAAATCACACAGGAACCCAAAGAGGGGGCAGTCATTGCATTCCATTTATCAGTTCAAGATTAAGTCTGAGCTGCAAATTAGTATAGGAATGTTCAACTAGCAAAGCATCTAAATGTTTCAAATTAAGTTCTTGACTGTAAATCAAATATTTTGGCGTTGTTTCATCCTGTTTATATAAATTGAAGTTTTAAAATTCAATTAAGCCCTACTTAAACTAAATGAGGCACACTGTTAAACTATTAAACTGAAACCTAAAACAGAAAAGGGTATAAAAACAAAAATGTTGGCTTTAAGACCTATTTGAAAGTAGAAAAACAACAAAAAAACACTTTTAATGGTTATGTAGCAGTAAGCAGACTAATAGTTAGTTAAAGCAGGATAAAAGGTTGTTTGTGTTTGATTGTTGGAGTGTAAAATCATTAACATTATGAAACAGACTCAAAACATTCATAACTCTTGAATATTTTTGATTGTCTGCTGCATAAAAAGCCTCAAGTCCAAAGAAATAAGCACATCAAGTCAGAACAGACACATAATATTTCAGAATATCTGATCACAGGAAAACTTTAGACGGGTTAGATATTAAAAAAACACCCAGAGCTAAAACAGACTGAAGGACTACAGCAAATTTGGTGGATATCACGAAAAAAGGTCCCCTGGAGGAGGTAGAGCTATAAAAAAAATTAAAAAATAAAATTATAATTAAAATCTAGTCTGACCGCCCCTGTATATAAAAACATGAGAATGAAAGGTGTGGCCATTTTGACAGAAGAAATAAAAATGACAACACATTTACATGATTATGAACTGTAAATTGACAACATTCTGTCTGAAATTTCTGAGAGGCAGAGTGTACTTCAGATAACACATAATACGTGTTCAAAAGTGTTTGTCTTGGACCTTTGAATTTGCCTTGAGGTGGTTTTTAAAATCACCCTCTATTGCCTGAGGCATAAGGCGCAGTGCTGACTTGACCCCAAGCTATCATCAAAAGCTGACTTTCAAGCTAAAAAGCTGGTAGGCTTTGAAGTATATAGAAAAGTAAAAGCCTGCTGAGACTGTCAGTCGCCTTTGTCCAAACTGAAACAAACAAATATGGCAGCCAAATTCAACAAGACAACCTTTATTTGAAGTACACCAAAGCAAATATGCTTAGCATGAGAACCGGTAACATCTGCTGCGAACGTGTCTGTACACCATAAAGGTCCGTTCATTAGAGTCATGCGGTGAAGACGACAAGGCTCTGATTCATTCTGTAATGAAGTCTGTCAATTTCGAGGCAAAGGAGTTTATTTACAGCACTGCTGAGGGTCGTTTGAGCACTCCCCCTCTCATTCTCTTCCAAGATGACAGCGTTAATGTTTAAAAAAACCTACTCCTGTCTTTCCATGAGACATAAATGAATTACAAAATCCTTATTAAGGTGGTGGTGGTGGGGGGGGGGGGGGGGGGTGACCTGAGGTAACCCGCTCTATCTGCAGGCATGTGGCTCAGTCTTGATGCACCTTGCATCTCTCTCTCTCCCTAAAGCCATCTGGATAATTAGCCAGAGTGCTGCATAGGCTTGTAAATGTGGCATTCTGCGCTGGGGAAAGGACAGACACGTGCTGTCCAGTCACCACTGAAATGTTTACTTGGCAACACCGGGGACCATTAATCTCCAAATTCAACTTGCCAAGCAAAAAGTACGAGAAACAACAAAAAAAGAACATCTATGCTACCCATTTTGTGCGTCTTATAAAGAAACAACCAGTTATTGTTTAAAGGGACAGTACAAGCAAAAATGAGAATTCAGAAATCCTTTACTCACCCTCATGTCTTCTCAAACCCATTTGAGGACATATTTTGGTCTCAATTTTCCATGCAATTACAGTGAATGGAGACTGAAGCTTTCAAGCTTCAAAAAGGATGCAAACATTTCAGAAAAGTTATTATGCACTGATAATCTTCCCACTGAATCAGTGAGCTGAACTCCAGCGCTAGATTCAGAGAGGAATCATTTACATGAGCTTTGTGAATCATTTAAAAACACTGCTACCAGTCAAGAACAACTTGGGCATATTTAAAGATTTTAAGCAAAAACCTATTTTGTTCTGACAAAAATTCTTAAATTTTTTCCCCCTCACAAGTCCTTTTTAAAAAACATGTATGAATTGACTTTCTGAATAAAATATTTGCCTAGTGATATAAATATATAGTTCATTCATGAAACTCTAGATGGCGCAGGCTGACGGGTTGTTAATGTAACTGATGATATTCAGAGAGTTAAACGACTTGGCACCTGCTGATTAGTTCATGCTGCATATGAAGCCAATGAGCTTACTTCTTTAAATTTATATGGCTGGCTAGCATTCACTTGAGATTCCTGCAGCACGCTTTCAGAGTTTCTCTGAAACCCTCCAGCTTCCCCAGCTCCACCTGTATAGATCTGCTACAGGGTATTTTAGATGCTATTTGGGCAGCAGCAGTATGTCTTAAACACTCATGGCACCATATCGCCATATGCATTGGCAGTAGCAAGTTCCTATACTTGCTTGCAGCAGCAGCAATAATCTAAAACCACAGCAATAACGAAGCAGATCTATTCCGCCAAGACCAAATACAGTAACATTGCCATATCCATCACTATGCTAAAATATTCAGAGAGTTGTCATGATTGAAATGTCTTTATCATCACTTTTGATCAATTTAACACTTATTTCTGAGAAAAAAAAATTCAAAAAGCTTTTGAAAGGTCATGTCCAAACTGATCATGTTTTCTTTTGAAAGAAGGGAATAAAAGAAAAATATTTCAGTTACAAGGATAGACTATGTTGGATTGACCATTTTTACTCACATAGACTATTTAAATGGTTCTCGTTAGTGTGCTTTCAAGGCTTCAGTCTCTGTTTATGTAATTGTATGGAAAAGTGCATGGAAGGGCATGAGTAAATGATACCATCTTCAATTCTGGGCGAGCTATTCCTTTAAACGCAGTCACCAGCATTAGTACTGTGGAACGCAGTGAAGTTCATTTGTGTGCATCATCTTAGCTGAAGTTGTGTAAAGTTTATGACCACTAGAGGCTCATCACTTGCAGACTGGGCTTTAAAAACTTTAATTTATGCAACAAATTCAGCTAAACGAAAAACTCGCTTGAGATCAAGCATTTGCAACAAACACTACATTAAAAAACGACCAAGCAAATCCACCACTTACCTATTGCCAGCGTCATGACCTTGAGCTTGTTACGCACTAACTTGACCACCATGCTCTTCTGCAGGGGCGTCGAGCGACAGCATAGAACGGACCTGCAACTTCGAGCCACGGCCAGGAACTTGTCCTCCAAACTCTTGTCCAGTGCATAGGCCAAGGTTCGACCATCGATCACCAGCCCTAGCCGGTGCACCAGGAAGGGGCTGGAGTGGCCAGAGGACGCCGTAGAACACACCGGAGAAGAGAAGTGGGTGCCAGCATAATCTCTAGCTGCTTGAGGATCTGGTCGAGGGTTGCAAAGGAACTTGGCCTGGATGTAGTGCAGACTGTTCTCAAGCAATACAGCACAGGCCTCCTAGTAAGAGTTCACATTCAAACACAAAAATCAGGAAGGTCATAAGGACAAAGATCTCATGAGAGTTAGACAACATCTGGCATACAGAGAGAAAAAAAAGAAAAAAAGAAAAAAGATGACTCTGCTCGGAAATGCAACTAAACAGATCACAATTATGGTATAAATTATATAACACATTTACTGTACCAAATCACTTTTATTAAAAGGGATACTCCACCCAAAAATTAAAATGTTGTCATTGTTTAGTCACCTTCGTGTGATTCCAAACCTCTACGACTGTCTTTCTATTCTCAAAATGTCTTCTTTTTGGTTCAAAAGTAATCCAAACAGCTTGGTTCCCAACATTTTTTGAAATATCTTTTGTTCCACAGAAGAAAGAAATTCATACAGCTTTGTAATGACACGAGGGTGAGAGTATGACGACCATTTTTATTTTTGGGTGAACTATCCCTTTAAGCAAAGAAAAAGTTCTGACTAATACAGCAAGTCGGTGATTAAGACATTCCAGTATGACAGCTCTTTGCCTGTGTGGTTTTTCAAAACAAAACTCATGTGGATGCTTCACGTGTTCTCCAAGGAGACAAAATGAAACATCATGAGAGCTCATTCAATCCAGTTCAGCTTTTCTGTGGGGGAAACACCCACTGTCTAAAAGTGTACATGCATGGGAATATGCAAATAGTTTGATATATGGGTGCTTTTTTCTCAACTATAGACACTTTTGGTCCTTTAGGTCTAAATAAATTACCTTACAAAATATTTTCATTTGTGGTGGGCAGATATGGACTTTTGATGGCTGATATCTTAGAGAGAAGGTTAGCTAATAAAAAGCCAATATATGCAATATAACTATTTAAAACGTCTATTTAAGTAATGATTAAAGATTATGAGGGCACACAAATCTAAAAATTATGTGCATAGGCAAATTTTTATAATAAACACTGCAATATCCCACAAATATGAAAATGGTCATGACTGACTTTAATTTGAAGATAAGTGTTGTTGGCGCTGATAGCCTTGTGGGCAGCACGTCGACATATAGCGCCATTGTGCTTTGGACATCCCATGTTCGAGTCCTGGGTAATGGGTTCAAAAAACACACTACGATTGAACTAATATGAGTTGATATGAATATTTACTTAATTAGAACTTGAAAATGAATCAACATACATTTTTTACATAATTTATTGTGTGCCAGTGCTTTTGTTCTCAGTGCTGTCAGTGTAAAAACAGAAAATCTTAACAGCAGTTGCCGATAATTAAACTAAAATGACATTTGAAAAACAAATGTGACCCTGGACCACAAAACCAGTCATAAGGGTCAATTTTTCAAAATTGAGATTTATACATAATCTGAAAGCTGAATAAATAAGCTTTCTATTGATTTGTTAGGATCGGACAATATTAGGCTGAAATACAACTATTTGAAAATCTGGAATCTGAGGGTGCAAAAAAAATTTAAATATTGAGAAAATCGCCTTTAAAGTTGTCCAAATGAAGTTCTTAGCAATGGATATTACTAATAAAAAATTAAGTTCTGATATAATTACAGTAGGAAATTTGCTAAATATCTTCATGGAACATGATCTTTACTTAATATCCTAATGATTTTTGGAATAAAAGAAAAGTGAATAATTTTGACCTATACAGTGTATATTTGGCTATTGCTACAAATATACCCCAGCGACTTAAGACTGGTTTTGTGATCCAGGGTCACAAATAACAAAGAAGGCTAAACAGAGCAGCCCCAAGAGAAAAATAGTGTTGGGATTAGTTAGTTATAATAATAATAATATTATTTAAAAAATAAGTAATCAGCCCTCGGGAGAGATTAAAGTGCCCATAGTGGAAAAAAACGCTCATATTAAAATAAATAAATAATACAAATTGTACAATAGTGCAAGAAATGGAACTACAGTTTGTGTTTTCAACTTGAACAATCAGGTTCAAGTTATGAGCAATACCTTCAGACATTTCTGTCATTCCTGGATGCAAAAAGCAAAACAAGAACAATAATCAAATCAGAGAATAAATAATTAAATACAAGATCAAACAGAATCTACACCAAAGATATAATAGAATTATAAAAGGCTTTCAAGCCCTTGTGAGAACTGATATTAAACATTTTCCAAATTCTGTGATTGCAGGCAAGTTTTCAGCTGGAGTGGGCAGCTTGAGAGTAACAGCTAGTTTTTTTAATAAGGCATATGTGAAACACAGTTCCCCGTAGTTTTAGGAATTCTGAGACACTTCAAGCAAATCAATTCTTTCAAACATTTCAAATTTAAACGAATTGGTTCTCAAATTCAGTTTAGTGATTATTTATGGCCTTTAATGTCATTGTTTGGAGATGAGGAATCTGACTATATGATCAACTGCAGAGGTAATCAACAGATCAATTTTTTCTAAAAACAGTCATTAGATGTAGACCGAGTCTCACTCCGTCAGCATTCAGAGGGAGAAGGAAGTGAGGAGAAAGAGCAGAGCCCATGAAAAGAGACTGCAGCAGTGCATGCTGGGTGTACCTGTGAGTCAGCATTAAGAGTGAGAAGCTCCTCCTCTGGGTCCAGTAGTTTGCAGGCATAGGCAATGTTGATGGCAGTCTCTTGTTTATCTCCTGTCAGCACCCAGATCTGGAGACCTGCTTTCCTGAGAGAGGCGATGGTCTCGGGAACCCCATCCTGAAGTCTGTCCTCAATACCTGTTGCTCCTATTTGAAAAGACAGACAGAAAGATTTAATGCATATACCCACATGTCTGGTACTAACCACTTGTGGTTTGAATCCAGAGATATTAAAGGGATAGCTCACACAAAAATGAAAATTCTGTCATCATTTATTCTCCTTCAAGTTGTTTCAAACCTGAATGACTTACTTTCTTTTGCTAAACATAAAAGTAGATATCTTGAAGAATGCTGGTAATCAAACAGTTGCTGGTCCCCATTGACTTAAAAATACTCAAAGTCAATGGGGACTAGTAACTGTTTGGTTGCCTACATTCTTCAAAGTATCTTCTTTTGTGTTTAGCAGAAAATCAAACAGGTTTGGAATGACATGAGGGTGAGCAAACGATGATAAATTTTCAGTCTTGGGTGAACTATCGCTTTAACGCCAGTTGTGAACTAGTCCTTGATGGACTAGTGCTTTAGGAACTATTATTACCCAGAAGTTGGAGGTTGGTCTCTAGTCGTAATGCAGACTCAAAAAGCAGCTCCTCCCTCCTCTGTATGGCTGTCTCTGCTTCCAGGTGGCATTGTAGCCAATTGGCATACTCCTCCTTACTGAGAACCTGGACCAAACAAATACAATCACATCACTGATAGAGGTGCAACATCAGCATAATTTGCAATAAATGAGTTTTGATGAAGCACTGGTTGTCACACTGTTTCAAAAGTTTTTCTAGCTTCAAAGGGATGTGTGAAAAAAGGAAAAAGAAGAACGCAATAAGGTATTCTGGTTGCTGGCTTAAAAAACAAACAGGTGGAGAAAATAAAACTAACACAATAAGATGCTTGTTAAACTTTAAGCAGCTCCATTTATGTATGAATTCACACTTAGCTGTGTGAAAAATAATTGTATGCAAGCTGTTCAAGGTTTCCCTTCTGTTAAGGGGACTATTTAGCAACAGTGATAATGAAGCATGCCAAAAAGAAGAAAAGATAGAATTCATACTTTTATTAAAATTATATAGGAAGTGTTAGATCACAGCTGGGCTTTAGTGAGAAAAAGGGGAAAAAGTAAAAGTTTGTTGGTTAAAATTCTGATTGTCAGAAATCTGCTTCAGTAGGTCCAAGGAAGCATGTGAAAGTTTGTTGAAAAATTGGGGAAAAAACAAGAACACCACATCTTATGGCAACCCGACTCCCACAAGGAGCTCAAGACACTGAGTTAACAAGTCAGAGAAGAGAATGAGAGCATAAATTACTATCCATGAGATATAGATAGAAGAGAGATAAGAAAAAGATAGACATAGAGTGACAGATCTGCCACACAGATCAGCATTCTGGGAAAAATCTCACAGACTTGAAATGTAAACCATCGGTGCAAACACACTTTTACTTTTTCAACACAAACACTTTGTTTTTATCCAGTAAAGTCCACCCAAAAGTGTAAATGACAAAATAAAAACGAGGGCTGTCAATTGATTAAAGATTCATATTAACGATTAAATTAAATATACAGCAAATATATATCAATATTATTTAAAAAAATATATATTTTCTAATTGTTACTGAGAGCCTGTGTTACCTTTTTGGCGATACAGAGTGTTCGGAGACCGTCTGCAGCATAAAGATTTAAGTAGTTTTGAGTTTTATACAAGATTTTCCTTTGTCGCTTTCCTTTGCAATCATCTGCAATACAAAAACACAAAGAAAACCAAAAAGAAAATAAATTACTAAACTAATATTAAATACACAGTGTGAAAAACACATTGCAAGCAGACAGCTAAACTAATCACTTCAGCCTCTTCAAGGATGGTTCTCCATGTTGCCATTGGCTTTCTCAAAAAGGCCATTAGATTTAATAAAGATGGCAGAGTGTTTTGACAGGTTGACTGAATAAGCTGGCTACAGAGCATTTTGAGGTTTATCGCTCCTGTGTTTTTGCTCAGTGCATTGCTTCCTGGGAGGAAGAGCAGAACAAACTGTTTGGGATGATCACTTCCCAACAAGGACGACCGTCAGCCAAGACGAGCGGGCGAGTGCCAAACCCCACATTTTCACCGAATGATTCATCACCACCCCTGCAACTGTGGGACGAGAGACTGATGCATTGACTCAAGTATTAAATGTTCTTAATAAACCTATGGATAAAGTAAATCCCCATATCATGCCCTGACATGACCCTTCAAAGAGCAAAAAGGAAAAGTTTATGAAAGTCTTTCATAACATATGCAACAATATTTAAAAGGTTCAGTGGGGAATTTTTAAACCACTAGCAACACATGGAGTAGCATCTTTCATGTCCACAGCTCACTCTATGTAGGACATTCAGCATTCTCTGCATATACTTTGACTTGCAGAGAATGTTGAAAGCTTTACTGAGCCATAGAAAATAAACAAAAAAAATCAAGTAAACAAATAAACAACAACAACAAACTACTACTACTACTAAAGCTTGCCTAAAAAGAAACAAAACAAACAAAAAAAAAACAAACAAACAACAAACCAAACCCAAACAAAACATAACAAAACACCCAAACCCAAAAAAAACAACAAAAGGACTAGACTAGACAAAAGGACATGACACTGGACATAGACTGTTATGATGTATTATATAATAACTAGCAACTTTAGTCTTGGAATTTAACCAGAGAGGCGGCTACTCACAGAAACGAAAATAACGCACCAGTTTCTTATTACTAAGAGACAGAAATGATTGCCATTCCCTTTGCAAAACATGGTGTCCTTTCCAACATTGGTAATAGAGCACACTTTGGAACATTTTTGTCTATGTCGTTCATTTTAACACGTTACATAATGACTGGAAACACATAGGTACTGTTTGTTTTTCCAGATCTTTATGGTTGCCTGGTCAAGACAGCTTTGTGTCAATGAAGTTGTAACAATTTACTTGTCAAAGTCTCGAAAGCTGTATGGCTTAGGCTGGCACCTGTAGTCTGTTTTTTGTGCGTTGTGTCATTAGACAAGCATGGCAAACATCCCACTGCTTCTGAATGGAGCAACTGTACATTCAGTTGGGCTGTAATGTTAATTGGAAGCCCACACCCAGAAGTGAACAGTGGCTCTAGCTCCAAAAGTACAGGAATATACACGGAGCGTGTGTCTCTATGTGCATAAAACAGCTCATAGTCTGTACTGAGCACAGTCTGCGTGTGTGTGTGTGCACAGTTTTATGCTAACTAACCCCAACATAGGCTGAACACTAATAAACCTGGGGTTTTTAAACTTATTTCCAGACTGCCAGCTAAACACATGGCAGAAAGAGGAAATTAAATGACTACTTGCAATGGCACTAGCTTATTGTCCATATAGCTGAAAAAGTCTCAATCTCAAGTGCACAAATCTTTAATGCACTTTCAGTGGAAATCTATGGGGCAAGATGTTCAAAACATGTATAGCCATTCGTAAACATGTTAACAATTAGACTCGTGTGACTAAAAGAACTTGCTAACCTTTTCTTTGTAAAAAAAATAATAATAATGAAATGAAAATGAATTAACCCAAAATTATTGCGAGTTGTGGTAAGGCAGGGTTTTAAATGCTGAAAGAAAATCAAATTATGACATTAAGGTAAAAAAACAAAAAACTTAATTGGACGAATCACTCACAATAAGATCTATAATACGTTTCTTGACAACTTTCTTTTTTTTTTTACAGATAGCAATGTAAAACTCAGAATATCCTTGAAAGAAAATTAATGTACTCGAGAAGCAACACTGTATGTTATTAAGACTTGTACTTGTATACTTTTCCCTGAATATGTGTTTGGTCTTACTCCACTTTTTATTCCACAGTTTTCTTTTCATATAGTAAATATATAAGATTTTTTAAATATAACAAATTAAATACAAGGGACAAAATCTGTCAGTACAGTAAGATGAAATACACTTAGGCCCAGTTTCACAGACAGGGTTTAGCCTAAGCCAGGATTAGGCCATAGTTCAATAAGTACATTTAAGTAATTTTTATAAACGTGCTTAGAAATAAAACTGATGTGCTTTTTGAGACAAAACAAAGGCACTGATATATTTTAAGATCAGTCAGTGCAAGTTTCTTTCAGCTGAAACGGCCAAGACTTACATTTTAGTCTAGGACTAGGCTTAAGCCTTGTGAGTGAAACCGGGGGTTAATATATTGTGAAATGTTGCTTAAAATAAAATTCTTTTTTTTGTGTATGGGGTCTGAAAAATATTAGTCAAGCTTTCAAATGCACCAGAAAACTAGAAAATTTCACCCAAAGGAAGGGTGTTGGCAACACATAACCAGAAGTTTGCCTTTTAGAACAGTAGCCTGTGACAGACAAATATTATTGTTCAAATAGACACATGGCCACGGCAACAACAATACTACAGCGAGAATAAAAGTTACCCCTTCTTTCATTGCGTATACGTTTGGGTGGTGTTATGCAAATCTTCCCACACTGTGACATAGACATGTGGGGGCGTGTTTGAATGAGCGGTTTTAGGAAGGCGTGGCAGTCTAAACTTTTATAAAGAATATCCCTTTGGGTTTGAGACTTTAATCTTTGCAATTTTACAGATATTGTATATGCACAAACAGCTTGTAACACTCCAAAGACAAGGGAAAACATGAAATTGCATCATAAGAGAAATTTTGAGAAATTTTACAATTTAATGCACAAAATGAGCTCATTTCAAATTTGATCCCTGCTAAAATAGTCTCAAAATAGTTGGGACGGGTGTATGTTTATCATGGTGTAGCATCTCCTCTTCTTTTCAAAACAGTCTGAAGACGTCTGGGTATCGAGGTTATGAGTTTCTGGAGTTTTGGTGTTGGAATTTGGTCCCATTCTTTGCTGATATAGGTTTCCAGCTGCTGAAGAGTTTGTGGTCATCTTTGACATTTTTCATTTAATGATGCACCAAATGCTCTCTATAGGTGAAAGATCTGGACTGCAGGCAGGCCAATTCAGCACCCTGACTCTTCTACTACGAAGCCATGCTGTTGAAATAGCTGCAGTATGTGGTTTTGCAATGTCCTGCTGAAATATATATGGCTTTCCCTGAAATAGACGTCATCTGGAGGGGAGCATATGTTGCTCTAAAACCTTTATATACCTTTCAGCACTCATACTGCCTTCCAAAACATGCAAGCTGCCCATACCATATGCACTTATGCACCCCCATACCATCAGTGATGCTGGCTTTTCAACTTAACGCTGATAACACGCTGGAAGGTCTCCCTCCTCTTTATCCTGGAGGACACGGCGTCCGTGATTTCTAACAAGAATGTCAAATTTGGACTCGTCTGACCATAGAACAATTTTCTCTATTTGAATAAACTGTAACAGGTCATCCATCCAGTGAAATTAGTTGGGCGGAGAAGGGTTTTTCCAGTTCAATAGTATAATTCTTTTAGCAATTATTAAGCAAAAGGCTAAAGCATTTGACTGTAAAGATGATAGAGACACCTTTGAAGGATTAAGTCCAAACAGTGCCACTAAAGGACATGGTTCAACCTTTAAAAGAAAAAACATCAGAGATTGATTTGAAAATTGATGCCCAAAAATAAATTAATTCTAGACAGATCCAAAAGGTATGGTAGAGAGTAGCTGGAGCTTGTCGACATCTGTCACAAATAGGATCAATTTCTGGGTTTATTTTAGACAGCTTAACTTTTGTTCAATAAATTATGTGTAGCAGTTTGAACCGTATTAGTGAATGACGAGCGCAGATAGAAGTAGTATGTACACGACGAAGAGCTTTTGACCATTCCTCATCTGAGAAAACATGGTTAAGGTCCCAGTCTAACTTTATTTTAGACAAGGATGAAGAATCTTGACATTACAGTAAATGAAAAAATAGTTTTATATATGTTGACAGAACCTTGTTTAAGAGATGCATGAAGGAAGTGAGAAAACGTATTTCTTATAAATTCACAAGTCTGTAGACACCTAAAGAAGTGAGTTTTTGGAAGACTGAATTTTTCTGAAAGATATGGGAAAGTTACAAAATTGTTCTCATGAAAAAGGGCATTAATATTTACAATGCCCCTTCTAAACCATAGTGCAAATGCTCCATCTGATATGGAAGGCAAAAAAGAAGGATTTTTATATATAGGAGACAGACACGACATTGTCTGGAAACTGAAGTGTTTCCTAAGTTGTTTCCAAATTTTTAGATTATGTAAAACTAAAGGGTTAGAAGAAAAGCAAGAAGATTTAATAGACAATGAAGAGCATAACAAGGCATGTAAAGAAACACTGCTGCAAGAATCGCAATGCTGGAACCCATTGACAAAGACCATAATGTGACTGGCTCCAATATAAGATGCTTTAGGTTGTTGGAGGAACGTTGTTTTTAAAGTATTCCATTCCATCTTTTTATGCACTCTTTCACTGATTGGAGAGCCTCTGCCCATCTTTACTTCTGAGAGACTCTGCCTCTAGGACATCCCTTTTATAGCTAATCATGTTACAGACCTGATGTCAATTAACTTAAATAGTTGCTAGATATTCTCCCAGCTGAATAATTTTCAAAATTTCTTGCTTTTTCAGCCCTTTGTTGCCCCGGTGCCAACTTTGAGACCTGTAGCAGGCATCAAATTTGAAATGAGCTCATTTAGTGAATAAGTGTAAAATTTCTCCGTTTAAACATTTATGTTCTCCATGTTCTATTGTGAATAAAATATTGGCTCATGTGATTTGAAAGTCTTTTAGTTTTCATTTTATTCAAATTTAAAAAACTTCCCAACATTTCCGGAATTCGGGTTGTACTTTAGAACAATGTGACTTTTGTTTTATGAAACAAGTTATAAATTATTCTCTTTTCTAGTCTGTAACATACTAAAAAATGCTAAAAAAAAGAAATAACTGAAAAAAGTCCATGTTCTGATTATTCTGCTCTTTCCTTCAAAAAGATGAGTAACCAGACCGCTTGTGAACTATTCTAAGGCATAGTTTTATCTCTTTTTTTTTTGGCTGTCATGTTGACATTTAGATATAAAGCACAGGGCTGTGCTGTGCATGTAGTACTTCTGTTCAGTCATTTATGTACACAGCATTAGAGAAAACTGGAGCTGTTCTCGTGCCTGGAATACTAACAAGCCAGTCTACCTATGCCATTAAGATAGTTTATTACCGCTAAAACCCTTGGCTACATCAAGAGCCAAGAACAATCTGGAAGCCATCCAAAAGATGTTTGGATGAAGGGGACATATTGCCCTTACCATGCTGACTATGTGGGAATCAAATGTCTATCAACATGGATCAACAGTGCAAATAAAAATCTGGAGGCCACTTTAAGCACTCCAAAGACATGAAAAATTCAAAACACTTCCTTGAAATATCACACCGTCTCACTGTCTGCTCTTAGTAGATGGTGACTCTCTCTCTTTAATTTCTTGGAGACATAAAAAAAAATCTATCCATTCAATGAAGAAATTTAATGACTTTTGGCCATTTGGCCGTGAGCCGTTATTCATTAATTCTGCTGGAATAAGGGAGTCACGTGACATGCTCATGAACCTAGTCGCACTCTAGTAGAGCTCCGTACATTTGGCCTCTTTTTGAAATACTACCTAGTCAATATGTGACTATGGGGCCAAATGTTGGTGCTACAGTAATGTGCAGGTTTTTGTTGACGCCACAGACCATATTAAGGGGTGCTGGCAGATCAAGGTTTGTTCTTGGTTTGATCTGCCATAGTTCATGGGAATGTGTTCATGTTTTTTTGAATAGTAACGGGGAGGGTGGGGGGTGGTTTAATGGTAGACTCAACTGGTTTTATTTTCAAACTTATATTTTGTCTTATACAGTAATTTTGTTTGATACTTATGACTGACCTTAATATTCTGAGTTGTAATATTAATGGGTTGAAATTAACCAAGGTTCAGTGGATGATCCTCGAACACTTTGCAATGCAGTTAAAGGATTAATAAGGAATAACAATTTCATATGCCTCTTTCCTTCAGAAAAACCGACACAAAAAGATAGTTGAACTGGAATCACAGCTCCAGAATCTGACTAGAGATAATCAGCGATGTTTCTCAGACAATACACTCAGTAAAATCATGGCGTTTAGGTCCGAACTCAATTCATTACTGAGATCCAGGGCAGAATTCCTGATTCAAAGATCCAGGCAGAATTACTATTTTCAAGGGAGCAGACCAAGCCACCTTTTAGCCCTAAGATTACGCAACAATGAAAAGTTTGCTAATATTTCAGCTGTGAAATCCCAATCTGGGCTTATTATGACAGACCCAAAAGACATTAATATCGCCTTTCACTCTTTTTACTCTAACCTCTATACTTCTTCCACTGATGGTGACCCTGACTCTTTTGTATTTTTTCTGTCCAACCTTGATTTACCTAGGCTGTCAGATTCGGATTCGGAATACCTGGCTGAACCGATCTCTCTTCAGGAGCTGGAGTCAGCAATTTGATCTATGAACAAGGGGAAATCCCCAGGCATAGATGGCATTCCAATCGAATTGTATACTACTTTTTGATCGGATTTAGGCCCCCTCATGTTAAATATGATCAAATTCAGTTACTCAAGGCTCATTTCACCCATCCATTAATATAGCTGTTATTTCTCTCTTGTTAAAAAAAATAAAAATAAAGATCCGACTTCCTGTTCTAGTTACCGGCCACTTTCTTTGATAGAGACTGATGTTAAATTATATGCTGAAGTACTATCTCGTTGTCTAGAGAAATTTATGAATAGGCTAGTTCATCACGACCAAACAGGATTCATTAAATCTCACTCGGCTTCGGATAATTTATGCAGGTTATATCATATTATTAATTCAAAGAATAGCTTGTCCTCTCCTTGCACAGTATTATCTCTAGATGCGATGAAAGCTTTTGACCAGCTATAATAGAACTATTTATTTATTTATTTATAATAGTTTAATAGAACTATTCACTGTTCTCACTGTTCTTGGAACCCTTAGCTCAAGCGGTCTGACAATCTGAAACTATTTCTCCCATAAATATACGGAATACTCATCATCATATTTCTTTGTTTGCTAATGATATCTTATTGTTTTTGGAGAAGCAGTCACATTCTATTCCTCATGTGCTGAACTTATTTGACCATTTTGGATGTCTCTCAGGGTTTAAAATTAATTGGAGTAAGTCATGTTTACTTCCCCTCAATTCTAAAATTGATTCCATGTCCTTTTCTATATCTATTCCATTGATTCAAAACTTTAAGTACTTGGGGATAGATGTTTTTCCTTCCCTGCAGGAAACAGTCTCAAAAAAAAAAACTATAATGTATTCTAGCCAAAGTATCCTCAGATTTGGAAAATTGGTCTCGTCTTCCTACTTATTTTCAGGGCTGTATATCAGTGATTAAAATGAATGTTCTCCCACGTATCAATTTCTTTTCTTCCATGATTCCTTTCGCTCCACCGGTTGGCTACAGAAACAAACTAGATGCATGTGTTTCACGGTATATATGGGAGAGGAAACATCCTTGTATTAAACTGACTACTTTACAACGATGTAGATTACATGGAGGTCTTTCTTTCCCTAATTTAAGACTGTATGCTCAAGCCTTTTCCCTCCGCCCTTTAGCAGTTTGGTTTGATCCTGACGCTTCTGTGTCTTGGAGAGAAATTGAGGAATCTATTGTTTATCCGTATAAATTGATGCATCTTGTTTTTTTGGGAGTTCCGCTTAGGCAGTGTAAATCTCGGTTTGGTCCCATTGTAACCCACCTCCTCTCCACATGGAGGGATGTTGTAAGACATTCACAACTAGCTACAAAATGGCATAGGCATTCACCTATTTTCCACAATAATAACCTTTTGTCAGGCAGTACTCCATTTCATTGTCTGCAACGGACTCATAGTAAAGTAAACACTCTGGGAGATATCTATGATGATAGTGGTTTAAAATCTTTCCAGAATCTTAAAACTCAATATAATCTGCCAGGCACCTCCTTTTTTATGTAATTGCGTATTAGATCGGCTCTACGGGCGTATGGGGTGCCTTGGAACTCTCAACTGCCTGTTCACCATTTGCGCAAACTAATCCTTCCTTCTGAGGAATCTCCCTCCTCTGCTTCAGTCATCTATCATTTTCTTCTTTAGCATTCATACAAACCTTTATCTATTACTACCGTTTGGGCTAAGGATCTTAATGAGGATGTGCATGTTTTATTTTCCGATCAGGTATGGGGTATGTTTAAATTGTCTTCTAAAAACCCTAATCACCAAATGATTCATTGGAAATTGCTGCATAGGGTTTACTTGACTCCAATGAAAGTTTTTATATGAATCTTTCGTCTTCTCCTAAGTGTAATCTTTGTTCCCAAGGAGTTTTAGGCACGTTTTTGCAATTTTTTTTGGGAGTGCCCCTCTCGCTCACCTTTTTGGACTCTCACTGGACCTATCATATTTGTTGAGTACTGAGATATGTTTGACTACGTGCCATTTTTTCATAAATTACTTTTGGGACTTCACGTTGTCCATCCAACAAAGATCTTTACTGTTAGCTGCTCTCACTGCAGCACAAAAAATTGCTGGTCAACCATTGGAATCCTCCTCACACAATGGACAGACGAACCTGGACGGTGTATTTGTTGGACATTATCTCGATGGAACTCTCTACTTCTCATATACATGGATCTAACATGAAAACCGTTAATGACATTCAGCTTTCAATGTTGTATCTTCTTTTCAAAAATCTTTGTAAAAATTATTTTATTGTTATTTGTTTATCTATTAATATTAATGAATATATTTTTATTATTATTTATTTATTTTATTTATTTATTTTTATTATTTTTTAAGTCTACCAGGGGGTGAGATGGGTTGGGGTGGGTTCTAAATTTGTACAGCTGCTTTCTGTTTTGTACTACTGTTCCACAGAATAAAATTCAATAAACAGTTGTTAACAAAAACATTATTCTGCTGGAATAGGCTTGATGTGCAGTCTAACTGGGGCACGAAAAAAAAAAAAAAAGACTTCATTAAAACTTTAGTATGATCAACAAGCTTTCTAAAGCATAATCAACACTGAACATCAAAATAAACTAACCCAGAATATTTGATTAATTTCATAAGGGAGAAGGTTTGACAGCATGCCAGGCGTTTGTTAATCTGAATTCCAAATATAAAAGAGGAGAGCCATTAAAAAATAAAAAGAATAATTCAAAAAGTTACAGAGTTGAAACCATCGATGGTGAAAATGCCACATCCATATCACCCTGCAGCCCAAGACCGGTTGCCCACTGAAGTTAAGCAGGGTTGAGGCTGGTCAGTACCTGGATGGGAGACCTCCGGTGAAAACTAGGTTGCTGTTGGAAGAGGTGTTAGTGAGGCTTGCAGGGGGTGCTCACCCTGTGGTCTGTGTGGGTCCTAACGTGGGTATAGTGACGGGGACACTATACTGTCAAAAAGAGCACCATCTTTCGGATGAGAAGTTAAACTGAGGTCCTGACTCTCTGTGGTCATTAAAAATCCCATGGCACTTCTCGTAAAGAGTAGGGGTGTAACCCCGGTGTCCTGGCCAAATTCCCTCTTTTGGCCCTTGTCAATCATGGCCTCCTAATAATTCCCATACACATGATTGGCTCTATGACTCTCTCTCCTCTCCACCTCTAGCTGGTGTGTGGTGAGCGCACTGGTGCCGTTGTACTGTGGCTGCCGTCTCATCATCCAAGTGGATGCTGCACACTGGTGGTGGTTGAGCAGACCCCCCCCACCCCAAATGATTGTAAAGCGCTTTGGGTGTACTGCAATACACAAAGCGCTATATAAAATGCATCATTCATTCATTCAAATTCATAGAAAGTATCTTTTAGAAGCTACTAGATGGATAGGAGTGAAACTGTCAGAAATGCAGCTTCAAACTTCCAATAAGATGAACTAAGATTAACTTTTTAACAAGATAACATGAGTTATGCTCTTTTTATTATAATGACCGGGTTGTAAAAATAATAAAGAAATAATTGACAATGGGCAGGTGAATTAATGAAAAAAATTAAATAAATAAATAAAATTAAAACTACCTAGAGTGGTAAAAATTTTTAACTTTTTTTTTTTTTTTAAGAAATACTGTATACTTTTATTTAGGTTTTCATCTTAGAATGCTAAAAATAAATAAATAAATAAATAAATAATCCACAAAAATATTAAGTAGCACAATGGTTTTCAACATTGATATAAATAAAAACTGTTTGTTGAGCACTAAATCAGCATATTATATCATCTATATCACTATATCATCCAGGTGGATGCTGCACACTGGTGGTGGACGAGGAGACACCACCCCTCACAATGTAGAGCGCTTTGAGTGCTTAGAAAAGCGCTATATAAAATGTAATGAATTATTATTATTATATTAGAATGATTTCTGAAGGATCATGTGACCTTGAGAACTAGTTTAATGGCTGTTAAAAATTCAGCCGTCATCACAGATTTTTTTTAATATAATAAAACAGAAAACAGTTTATTCTAAATTATACATACATGCATATGAAATGGAGGGAGAGAAAGGGACATTGGGACTGGGTCATGACTCAAACCTGCGTCACTGTAAGCATGTAAACTTCATATTTTAAATATACACTGCAATGCATCTGCATTATGCATCAGAGCAGCTAAAATGTTGAACCCTATAAATAAAGTGTGGGAACAATGTGCTCATCCATGTTAGCATACCTGTGGCTGGTCTGATCAAATCCATGATGACTGAATCGGCACCCTTGGTGTAGACTGTGATTTGCTCAGTCAGAGGGTGTTTTACCACCACTGACATCCTCTTTCTTGTGGAGTCAAACCCCAGTGTGTGCAGAAGCTCGAAGCTCAGCTTGCCCAAGTGTGGAAGCTCCACGGTCACCTGATCTGGCAAACGACCGACAAGAGCACACTTATAGGCCCGGGCTGCATAAACCAGCGCTGCCTCGTCTGGTGACTCTGCCTCAAATCTGAGCTCGCATTCATCCTGAGCCAAAGCTTTTGTTTTATCAAAGTTGGGTGGAACGGGGCTGAAGGCATGCTGCAGGTCATGCTTCGGACGCTTCTCCTCATTCAGATTTGTGAGCGTGCTCTCAGCCGAGGGGGAGGACAGCATGCTGCAGCCCACTTTATGGGAGGACGAGCGGTTGGTGGCCAGACTGGAGGAGCTGCTGGTGTTGGAGCCAGAGGTCAGGCGGCTCGGAGTGAAGCGCTTGATGAAGTCCTCGATGGTCTTCACTGGAGATTTCAACTCGTAGCGACGCACCTTGATAAGATTCAAAGAACATTTGTCAAAACAAAACTCCTTAAATATTTGTGTGCATTTAGTACTGCAGCCAACTGGGAGGATGATCTGTAAATCATTCCATAATAGATGACATGTCAAATTTTTTGAATACTTCTTTGAGGTTTTTGAATCCTTAAGCATTCTGAACTCAATTACATCAAATAAGATATCAAAACAAGAGGTGTTTATTTAAAAATGAAAGATTCACAAGACGACTAAAAAATTATTTATTCAATTAAGAAATTATTTTTTTTAACTATAACAATATATGAGGTCACCTGTGTGAACCAGGATTGTTAAAGTTAACTCTTAATTAAAACCATAAGAAAACACTTATGCAAAATAAAATAAATGGTAACCGAAATACAAAATTAATTTTAGATACTTTCCAAGGCAACATTTCTCATTTTCATTAAACTGAAATAAAAATGACTAAAAACTATACTAAACGTATTTTAAAAACAAAGAAAAAAGACAAAAACACAAACTCAAGAACAAAATAACCAAAACTATTTACTAAAATTAACAATAACTATAATAGTAAAAACTATAATAGTATATCAACTAGACACTAAAATAACACTGGTGTGAACAGAATACACTAATAATCACCTTGAGACAAAATGGTTCAAAATAATTGCAAAAACGGTTTAAGAAAAGTGAAATTAGTTCAAGAAGAGCTATTCATTTGTTTGTAGATGTTCCTTGGTTTGATACATTACATTTTAATTCAAGCTTATTTATACATGTATTTGTCTATTTATTAAAGATTTAATTAAGATTGTGTTTAACAACTTTAAATTAATTTAGGAACTTAATTTATGCACAAATACTTGCTCTCAGAAGAGGGGATTCATTCAAAAAAAATTGTGAGAGAAACTGCAGGTTAATGCAAATTAAATATGGCAGAACTTTAAGCAGCCATCAATTTAATCAAACACAAAATGCAACTCACTCAGCTCAAGATCAGACTTCTATTATGAAGGGAGAACAAGTCTTTGATCAAAATATCTGCCTGATGTCACATGCACACTTGCAGAAGTATGCAGGTCATATGCTAATGCTGGAATGGCTCCAGACAAGAGGGATTTTGAGGGCATCTCATGCCATAAATTAGTAGATAGACCATAAACATATTTTACACAGAAACAGGAAGTTGCTCCTACTCTACACAGCAGAAAACCACCAAAGGAAGTTAACAGCCCACACACAAGACATTAAGAAATGTGTGTCATCAAAATCTGACATGAGACACTTCAGTTGTTCTGAGATTAAAACAAATCTCAATCTCAAACCTATATTTGACCAAACCTATATTTGACCAACAGCTGTTAGTGAAGTATGATACCTGACAAAAAAGCCACTAGGATTGAAATGACAATAAAATTGACTATTTACTTCCTGCACTGACTTCTTCTCAACGGAATGTCCTGAATTGCGTCACATAACTGACACAAAATAGGTTGCGAATGTCAGTTTCAGTTAATTCCTGGTGGTCGGTCTGCTTACCTTCTGCCGGGGTTGATTGGGTGAGGACACAACCACAGTGTTGCAGATAGTGAGAGCAATGAAAAAGTCAAAGACGTCACACAGGTCAGGGGAGATCTGGTTCAGGGACTGACTGTGAAAACGCATGAACTCCATCTGACTGCTGCACTCATTGACTTTATCCATGAGCTGGGGATCTGGAGTAATGTCCTTTTCCTGTCAAACCAATAAAATAAAAGAGCAAATATCATTAAGCACTGGGTACAGCTACACATGTACAGCTTAAGGCGGAGAAGATATGTTTTCTAACCATGGGACTGCTGAAGGCAGTGTGTTTGGACAGAATGCTGGCCCGTTTGGCTTCGGCTCTGCTCCCGGTGCGACGGTGAGATTTGGTGCTCTGTGATCGCAACACCACTTTTCCACTCTGGTGGCTGGTGACGCTGTCCCGCCGTGGGAGAGTTCCTCCATGAGATGTACAGTCCTCCTCCTCTGAATCCATTTCCTGATACATAGCAAGCCTCCTCGCTGTGGGAAAGACACTCTTTGAAACATTTGGGCTGTACATTGAAGACATAGGGCTTCTGGCACTTTTTCCTCATGCTAGTCTTTAATCGGAGCTGCCCTACTGGGGCACAGGCTATAGACGGAGTGAACTACATCTACATTTAATCAATCAATCAGGCAAGCACTCAATCAAATCAATAAATCTATCTATATGCAGTGCCCTCCAAAAGTATTGGAACAGTAAGGCCAATTCCTTTATTTTTGTTGTAGACTGAAAACATTTGGGTTTGACATCAAAAGATGAATATGAGATGAGACACACACACACGAGCGTTTAAAAAAAGTTTAAATGTTTTTGTTTTTTTATATAATTAAATTTAAGTAATTTTTAAAAAGAAGCCTTTTGCTCACCAAGGCTGCATTTATTTGATTAAAAACGATAATATTTTGAATTTTTATTAGTTAAATTTACTGTTTTCTATTCTAATATGAAAAAAAAAGATATATTATATAATTTTAATAATAAATAAATAAAAATATAATATATATATATATATATATATATATATATATATATATATATATATATATATATATATATATATATATATATATATATATATATATATATATATATATATATATATATATATATATATATATCAGCCATTACTCCAGTCTTTCTAATATATTGTTTTGGTGCTTAATAAAAACATTTCTCATTATTATCAATGTTAAAAAAGTTGTGCTGCTTAATATTTTTGTGGAAACTGAAATCTAAATTTCCAGGACTCTTTAACAGTTGTAAAGTTGAAAAGTCCAGCATTTATTGGAATAGCAATTTGTAACATTATAATGTCTTTGTTAATTTTGATAAATTTACAATGCATCCTTGCTGAATAAAAGTATTAATTTCTTTCAAAAATAATTGACTAATTCTCACTACTAATTGGTTGCTTATTAGCATGCGTATTAAGTATATTGGCAGTTTATAAGTACTTATAAAACACATATTAATGCCTTATTCTGCATGACCATAATTGACCCCATATCTAAACTTAACAACTACCTTACTAACTATAAATGAGAATTTATTGAGACAAAAGTCATAGTTGAATAGTGAGAATTGGTCCCTGAACTAAAGTGTGACCTAATTCTGCTACATGTCTTTGAATGATCTTCATTTGGGGGCTTTTTGATATATGCCATTAATTGTAACCACTATGATTAATTACATTAATTGGCATATCATGTAATTAACTACTAATATTTAATATAATTGACAGCCCAATTATTTATACTACATATTGCTCATTTACAGAGAATTAATGGTGTGCAAAGAACTACATTGGCTTTTGTTTTGACACTGCAGACACCGAGAATCCTAACCATTGGCATCATGCGAGTACTCGACTCCCGCCACAGTACAACGGCGAAACACCATCTTGTTTTCCGTGAGCGTGCCGGTCTTATCAGAGAAAATGTACTGCATCTGGCCAAGGTCTTCTGTGATGTTCAGAGCCCTGCACTGGAGATGAGAGTCTGTTTCCTCATCGTACAGATCCATGTCCTGATGGATAAAGTACACCTGGCATATCTTCACTATTTCAATGGAAACAAAGAGCGAGATGGGGATCAGCACCTGCACCAGAGAAAAAGAGAAGTAGAGAGGTTTGTTGTAGGTTCATGCAGGGTCATCATTTCACCTACCGCCGAGTCTAAAACCAGATGGAAATTAAAGGAAACGTTCATCCAAAATTAGTCATTATTTAATTGAATGGTTACTTTAAATCTAAAAGAATTCAAATTCTTCTACATACGGAGCATCAATGTTAATCTGAAGCACATGGTAACATTCCCCTTACACCACTTGCTATTCACCTGCAATACTATAATCATGGTCAGGAAGAGATAAATGGCTGAGGCCACTGGAGATAAGTCTGTTCCTTCTGGGCTCAGGACGTCAAAGACAGGCCTCTTATCTCCATACTGGAACATCCACAGGCCATGTCCTAGAGGAGGTTTCAGAGAAAAACACTTGACTGTATAAGGCATGGTAAAATGGAATCTGGGTTGTTGTTTTTTTTCACTGAAAATGTTCAAAGAATCTAAAATGTTGAAGGAAACCAAACAGTCAAATCACTGCTTCCTCTAAAATGCTTCCTCAATCAGATACATTCATTAATCACTGAAGGAGTATTTTTTATCATGGTATAAAGCATAAAAATAGAATTACTTTTGCTGAAAAGGGAATTAAAAATGGTTTATATATTAAAATAACAAGATTACCTGAAATAAACATTAATAAAATACTTTAACTTCATCTTGTTTGATTGTTTTTTGTTTCAACCCTATATGGGATATCGCCATTTAGACGCCAAGAAAAAATACAACATTAATGTTCAACCAACAAAATTTTATTTTAGTGATGTCAAATGACATCCCCTTCAGTAAAATTAAAATGTATTAGCCATGTGATTCACATTTTTGGTAAGCAAGTAGTAAAGGAGACATTTGCACGTTAGGTCACATGCTCTCAAGGCTCCATAGTGAGCTCATTTTAGACTAGAAAATACATATAAATTCGAGTTATAAAAAATATAATTATACATCCACAAATGTGTTTTCTAAAGTTTTTTTTGTCATTTTTAATGCACGTTTATAAAAACAACAACTCCGAGACCAACAAATCTGAGCGTCATGCATAACTGACAAAGTCCTGTGATGCATATTTTGCGTAGCTGGCACTATTGACCAGCATTGGCAGACAGTATAATAGACTTTATGCATGTGTTTTAGGTTCATTTTTGTAAGATTTTTGGAAGATGGAAAGACAAATCTGTACTTATTTCAGAAAGTATTGATGATAGTGATATGAATGCATCAGAAAATCAGGTTGTAGTAATAAAACAAGTTGTTGAGGACCAAGGAGGATAGAAGCAACGACTGTGAGAGCAGTGATGAAGAATAGGTTGTTGTGAAAGTCAGGAATTTGGGTACATTATTCTATGCCAGTTTGAAAGATGTGATCAATACAACAACCAGAGATCAGGAAAGATGCCAATGTCTATTGGCATTACTATACTGACAGGCAGCAATGCTCCAGTGATGACTGGACAAGTCAACATCTACTTAAGTGTGGAATGTGTGGGGTACACTGAAAAAGAAGAGTCTTGTTGACTTTCACTTGTGCTATGATAATTGATTTGAAATTCCAAGATAAAACAATGTTTAAGTTGTTTTAATGCTTTTGAAACACTAAGACATCGTTTTCAGGCAGTGAAATTGCATCTGAATTTGGGTCAAGTTTTAGAAATTCACGCACGAGTTCCAAATCAAATATAGCAGCACATGTAAAAAATTGATGCCAAGTATTACGTACCAATGGCGGAAAAGAGACACATAACCAGGAGGATGATGACACACCAGAACACATCTACATTCATCTGCCGCTCCAGTTTACTGCGTTTATAACGAGGGCCGTTGTTGTTCAGCATTGCTTTTGTTTCATGACCTAAGAATCAGTGCAAAGCAAAACTCACTTTTTAAAAAAATAACATGAGCTGCACCAGTCCTTTTAAATGCTATTTGTAAAGTTTTTTTTTTTTTAACTCTTGGTGACATTTAAATGTAAAAATGTGAAAAATTTCAAAATATTAAAATCTTAAAAAAAAAAAAATTACAATGATATTACTTGGAAATGATTTAACAGATTATAATTGTCCAACAGTTTTTATTTCCTTTACAATCCATAAAAAATAATCAAAAGTTAGTGTACTACAAATTTGTCAGTAAACTGCATACTTGAGATGTGTGTAAAGGAAAAAAAATAAGGTAAATTTAATTTTTAATAGAACATTTAAAAGAAAGTTCTCCAATAAAACAGCATCATTTGCCAAGTATGCATAAAGCGCAAATATATATATTTTTTAAAAATTTGCACTTTTTTGTGATGGTGATGAAATTACTTGGATAAAAGGGCACTGTTAGACATAATACATAAATTGAAATGTGGTGGAAATGACACTGTAGTGGACATTTCCAGTCCTGGTTTGGAAAGAAGTAGCGTACCTGCATAGATGACTATTCCTACAGCCTCCTCTGTGTTGCGGATGGTGCAGCCCCTGAGCAGCAGATTGTCTTTGTATAGGCCGTCTCTCTTCCCACAGCGATGGATTCTGTCATACACACCATACCGGTTCATTTATTACACT
Organism: Barbus barbus; assembly: GCF_936440315.1. Taxonomy (NCBI): domain Eukaryota; kingdom Metazoa; phylum Chordata; class Actinopteri; order Cypriniformes; family Cyprinidae; genus Barbus; species Barbus barbus. The sequence continues at coordinate 22,046,490 of NC_136741.1, read as the reverse complement.
TGTAACACAACATATCTTTGAGGATTATACATAATCTAGTTCCAATCTGAATTCCTCTGTCCTCATTTGCTAGAACTACATTAGACTGGAATCTAACAACTACTGTATGATGTGGATATTGCCATGGGATATCCACATAATTCTGCATCCCTTGTTGTTGACCACATAGATCCATCATATTTGACAATCCACAGGGTTTCCCTCAGGATCCCTCTTTCACAGCACAAAATCAATAGGAAGCCATGACCTCAGTAAAACGGCTCTGTACACAGGTAAAGCCCCGAGGCCAACTGGATCTCACGTTCAGTTTATGCAGCACTTTTTGTCTAACCCCAAAGCCGTGTCATAAAAGAAAAAAGATTCCAAGGATAAATGAGAGCGAAGGAGTGGCGGAGAATGAAATCTTAAATACAACAAGACTTCTGATCCGAAGGTTGCATTTGATTCCAACAACGGGAAAAGGTTCAAAAGGCCCAAGGGCTGCTGATAAAAATGGCGTCAAATGCAAATTAAATGCTGAATGCTAAACACCTGTGGAGGGAGCTCAATAAGCTTTAATGCAAGCACTAATCCCAGTGCTAAATTCAGGATTACATCGGTTAGTTAAAAAGCTCTTCGCTGTTGCTGAACTTTTCCTTTGTCAATTATCTGACAAGGCTTCTGGCAAGGTTTTTATTTTTATTTATTTTTTCCATAGTAGTAGTGCATTTATCTTTGAGCTTGGCCCTGGTTCATACCCAGACCTGATATATTAGCTGTATGTACACCCCATGCTGTCAATCAAAGTTCTGGTTAAGCTCAGAGCTGTTTGCCTATGTATTAGCTTGGACAAAAAGGTCAAAGTATGGCTAGTCAAGTATGGTCCAGTTAGCCCTTGACGGTAAATGTAATAACTGTATATCATATGCCTGCAAAAAGCATCTTTCTCTTAGGTCACCTAAATATAAATTTATGTATTCTAATGGAATCAAATGTATTGTAATCAAGATATAAACTGTAAATACTACATAATATTGCATGCTCATACAAGCATAGTTCACTCAAAATTGAAAATATCAGCATTTCCAGTAAGAAGTTTGGAATTGTTTTTACAGATTCTTTAGAAAAAAAGTATTTTATCCTCACAAAGGCTTTTTATTATATATTTATTATATTAAAAAAAAAAAAACTGTAAAACAGTTAATATTTTGAAATATTATGACAATTTAAAATAACTTTTCTGCTTTAGTAGATTTTAAAATGTAGTTTGTTCCTGTGATGGCAAAGCGGAAATTTCAACAATATTTTGAATTTTTTAATATATTAAAATGGAGAACAGTTGTATTTATTTTGTAATATTACTGTTTTTACTGTATTTTTAAACAAATAAACACAACCCTGGTCATTATAAGGAACTTACTATAACATTTTAATATTAAAACATCGTATACACCTTATGTATATATAAATTGATATATAATATTTTTTTTTGTCCATAAAATGCAAATCACTGGGGCCAACATTCACCATTCTTCAAAATATCTTCTATTCTGTTCCACAGAAAAAGAAAGTCATAAAGTCTTACAGATTTGTAGCAACATGGGACATGAGTAAATGTTCATTTATAGATGAATAAATGTTTTAAAATTGTGTAATTGGCAGAAATGTTGTTTATTGTCTGCAGCCTTTCACGTCACAGCTCAGATTAGCTGCTAATGTTTGTGTGGTATCATCAGTCAGCAATTTCTGCCGCACCAGAGTAAATAAGCTGCCTTCAAGTGTGCCCGGGAAACTTGTACCTCAGAGTCAGTCATTCGTTATTATGATAAGTCACACAGTCAAGACACATAACACTGAAGTAGCCTAATTTTTTTTTTTTTTTTAAGAATTATATTGTGAACAATAAGCCCAAATAACTGCAACTGAATTTAAAATTGTAAAAATTAAAGCATGTAAAATTAAATGAACTTACAAAATCATTTCAAGTATCCCACTCGTAAATACACATCTTCTTGGTCACTCATTTGCTCAAAATTGCAATATTTTTGAATCTTCTACACTTGAAGGGCATATTAGTTCCATAATATTTACCATTAAGGTGACTGGATCAAAACAACATGCCCATGCCCTCCAGGTATCATCTCCCTAGCCTGCACTGCACATATTCGCCAGCTGGGACGATCTCTTAATGCAATAAGCTGTCACTCCAACAAGACACAGTCCTTGGCGCCCACTGTGCATTATGTTCCCCCTTTTGCTCCGGTAAGCCACTTTGTGGTAACCGGACAAAAAAATTAAAAATGCTGGCAGCACACCAGAAGCATCTGTTCTCCATCATCCAGGGAAATAAATGTCATAAACCTTCTGGTTCCTGTCAGCTGACTCGCTGGCCCGGCTGTCATTACCATACCATGTGCAGCAGGTTTTCATCTAAACACAGGAGATATACTTCAACCTACACAGCCCTGGCTAAAGCTCTTGTTTTACTACTGCCACAGCAGTCTGCTCAAATATATTATGCATGCTAATCTCAAGCCTTTGACTTGTATGTGTTAGCCACCATTTAAGACTTTACGACTGCAAAATAAACACAGTACAATCTTAATTCACACTTTGAAAGTCTAAATACCAGATTAACGAGCTTTTTTAAAAAGTGAGAATACAGGAATTCCTGGGATCATTTTATGAAACGAGTCTATTTTTCAGTTTGATAAAGTGATTTAAAGAAGATTTTTGTAGGATTTTAAACATCCCCTCAAACAAATGTATCTAGCTATACTGTCAGATAAGAGGCTTGACAGTAAAATGATTGACAGTTTTAGAATGTAATTTGACATTAGAAGCCTTAAAGGTCAATAAACTATAAGGGGCTTCTTAGAATTTAATGATGCTATTTCAATAAATATCCATTTTCAATGATCATATATAGCTTGGTAGTTGACCAAAATCAAAACAGTCCCCAAAACAGAACTTAAGAAAAATTGATGAAACAACTGAAAAACAGAAAACTTATCCGTTAAGAGTTCACTTCTTGAAAAGATAATGATTTTATCCTTCAGTTTTTTATTTTTTTATTTATTAAATAGTACATTAAAATAGTTCTTTAAAAAGGGAAGAAATATAATAGTAACAGTGTATATGTATTACCAAGGGACATACCTTCAAGTCTTTTTAATAACACACATCTACTAAAATATAAAAGTATATACAGGGAGGATGGACTATATTGCTTACTTTTATTTCATGCATTTTATTGTCATAAAAAATGGTATATTTACTGATATAGCAAGGAGACGTCACATCAGTGGTGAGGGGAAATTGTTATGTTGGATGCATTTAATGTATTTTTGTTGATATTTAGAAAAGTGTATATAACACTTAGTAAAATATGGCACCAATTATAGTAACAACCAATAAATATGAATGATAATATAAGCAAGGATCACACATTTTTGCCCTCTGGCCCTTAGAAAAGCATTTCACATTCTTCAGCAGCAGCATGGCAGCATTAATTATAGCCTCCTTCCATCTTCCAACCTTAACACTAACAACCAAAGACCCTTTGCTATAGTACTCCAACAGAGAACGCTGCTGGTGAGAGGTGGTAGAAGGTACAGTAGAATAATTAGGCAGACTAACAGGGTTGAAAAGTCACAAGAATAATGCTGGAGTGAGAGAAATACACACTGCCTCTCCATTACAACTATATTAAACTGGATCTATGTGGGTCGCAAAATAACCATTCATCCCATTATTTGAATCTCGGACGCTAATGGAATTTTAATCTCTGCCGGCAAAACAAAATAAAAGAAAAAATCTTTTTTGTCTAAATGGTTTATAGAAAAGATGATCATTGAATATAATGAAGGCGTACTAATTTCCAGATGGGATATTACATTATTAGCTATACATACAGGGTCAAACTAATTCACAACACACAGATTTAATCAAGTGAAGATTTTCGAGTGAAGCGCTATGAAATTACAATGGCATTAATCATGATTAGGTTGGGCCATAAACTAAGCAAAAATGTAAATGCACTTAAAATACATAAATGCATTATACTTACATGTATCCACGAAATCTGTTGAGGTCATTGTTGGGCTTCTCACATTCAATAACACTGTTGTATTTTAATGGGTCAAACTCACAGTCCTGTAAATGAAAAACAGATTTGCAATTTGGGATCTGAACATACAAATATTTAAAACTGAATTATAAATGGACAGTTCACTCTAATCAAAATTTCAGTCTATTCCTCATACAAATCTTTTTAGGATTTTGGAAGACTGAATATATAGGGCACAAGATTTATTAACTACTTTTATTGTACCTTTTTTGTATGAAGCAATAGCAGCAGGAACTTTTTTCCGAGATCCACTATTTTTTTGGCTACACTACTCGATTTTGTTGTCAAACTCTGCTCAGATCAATCTCTAACTCACATCTTGAAACGTAACACATACAGGGTGAGCAGCAGTGAGGGAAATGAATATACGACTTGGTGAGTTGTGTGAAATGACTAAAGCTATCTTAGTGGGCAAGCACAGAGCATCTGAATACACACACCATCACTTTAACTGTTCTTGACACCGGCGTGCTTCTATTCAGTTCTTTACTCAACTTATGGGATTTCACAACAAACACACCACAGTCCTGAACACTCACCAGATCGATAAAGCTGCGCACCACCTGCCTCTGCTTGAGGTTGGTTTCACCGTCCAGTGTGGCCGTCTCAATGTGACACAGGCGGTCCGGGTCGCTGCTGCTGAGCAGCAGAACATCCGCTGGCAGAATCTCGTTGCAGCGCAGACGAATGAAGTCTCCGACCCGCACCTCTTTCCAGTATTTCTCCACATACCGTTTCTCATTCCTACAAAGGGCACAAAAAAACAAATGTAATAATTTACCCATAATCATGTCACAAAGAAAAGATGCTTTGTTACTTCACAGAAGCCATTGTGTCCTAATGCGTTCTAATGTTGAATATTCAAAACATTAAAAGGTTGCTCCAACCTAAAATGAAAATGGTCAATCACCTGGCCCCATGTTGTTCCAAACCCGTAAAAGCTTCGTTCTTCTTCGAAACACAATTTAAAATATTTTGGATGAAAACCAGGAGCCTTGTGACTGTCCCATTGACTGCCAAACAATTAACACTGTCAAGGCCCAGAAAAGTAGGAAAGACACCGTCAGAATAGTCAATCTGCCATCAGTGGTTCAACCGTAACAGCCACACCACACGGATACATCTTCTACGTTTTTTATGCTTTGATTTGAACGAAAACAGCGTATCCGCATGGTGCAGCTGACAAAGAACAGCGTACACAGTTTGCGTCCAGTGGATACAATGGATTTTATGGGTTTGGAACGACATGGGGGTAAGCGATTAATGACAAAAAAAAAATAAAAAATTGGGAGTGGAGTAACCCTTTAAATTTAATTTTAATGTTCAAGTTTAGTTGGAATTAAAAGATGGATAGGACATTTTCTAGAAATCTAGAAAGCCTCAGATTCATTGATTGAGAATACCACAGAAACAAAGAGTCAGACGTTGGTGAAAATTCAGGACAGACTAAACAATATACATGAATCTGTCTTTCTTTCCCATTAGTGAACTGTGCTCTTACAAATAACCGTCTAGAAAATGTTAAATTTTCTCAATTTGCATTATTTACCATAAATGTATTTTGACACTTGCCTCAGCTTGTTGTGTTGTTTTCTGCATTAGCAGTGAACGGATCCGTAAGCAGTAAATGTGGAAAACAACAAGACCAAACAAACTCCACACATGACTGAACGATAAACAAACCACATCTGTGCCGTGTTCAAAACTGGGAGGGTAGTGTTCATGGTGCTGGCCTAACATGATGGGCAACATGACGCCTATTTCAGGAGGACAAAAATAAATAATATTCTGGCTCTCCGAGCGCCTCTGCTAAACAAACCTTCCGTCTGTTTCTTTTTCCGCCCTTCTACACATAAGAGCACTCTTTTACTGCCACGCGGGAATGTAGGGAGACCTCTTACACAAACTTGGCTTCAAGAGTTGTACAAAGTATAGAAAGAACTAATTCTTCATGGTTTAAGAGGAATAAGAAGGATTCACCTGATGGCAAAGCAGGAGAGGTAAAACGATGGCCACCAGGAGGTTTCTTTAAGTCTCTTGGCAGACAATAGAGAGCTGCAGGAACGTATTTTTGTAAGCCGGTTTCATCTTCCAAAAGTAAATGGGTCTTTTGAATGGGTTTTGGGTTAAATGTCTGAAATAAGGTCTGTGGTTAACAAGCTCAAGACATTTTCTAATTTTACTCTATGAAAAAATACATCCCCCTTGTGATTTTTAAAGCTTGTATTTGGCTAGAAACATGTAGTTGCTAGAAAGGGGCTAAATGGGACTACAGAGGCAGAAGCATTAAACGTAATGACTTAAAACAGGTGAACTCATCTACTCACTATTACAATCATTTATTTATTTTTATTTTTTAATAAAGACAGTTGTCAGAGGCTAGGTGGTGACCGTGAATTCATGCGATTACTGTAAACTTGGTGTATATCTGCTGATTGCAATTAGGCTTCAAAATTCATGAATGTTGTGTTCATTTGTGAAAATAACCATGATGAACAAAACGTTTAAGAATCATAAATCTTTGTTGGTCACCGAGCTTACTTTCTGCAGTAATTCAAAAGCCAATGGAAAAATCCTATTGGGTTGTTGTCAAAGGCACACAGGTGATGCTAACTCACACAAGGGTGATATGTCCCTCACTGCTGTGCTTTTGAGGAAGTCGCATAAATGACAAAATAACAAAAACTGCCAAAACCACTCATATTTTCACCTGTTATTTTGAGGCATATGAATTACACACTTCACCTTAAAATCAACTCTAAACCTACGTTTAACTGTACTGCTGATTACAGGCACATGACTTTGAGGGCCAAACGGGTCGGACAACATCCAGCTGAGAGTATATAAACATGTCATTGAGAGGAAGCAGGGGCAGACCAGGGTGGTCATGAGGATGTTACACTGATAATGCAATTCACAATCTAGCGAATTTTATAAAATGATTCTGGTTACTGTAAAAACTGTTCAAAGTTAAGGATTTGGAGGAGGAAGCTTGTAAACATACATAACTCAGATAATGATACATGGATGAAAAAAAGAGCAGTCGGGGAGGGGGGGGGCAAAACACCCATTCACACTATCACACAAAACCATTGAAACCACAAAAACATACACTTACCGTGGCCTGAAAATAACTCCAACTGGTAACTTTACTTTGGCTGAATGAACTCAAAGAGAAAGCTCAAAGGGCTTTCTATACCATAAAAAGATCCATTAAAATCGACATCCCAATCCAAATCTGGCTCAAACTTTTCAAATCTATAATTGAACCAATTGTTCTATATGGCAGTGAAGTGTGGGGTCCTTCTATAAAATTTGACTTCTTAAATTGGGAAAAACACCCGATCGAAACTCTACATTTAGATTTCTGTAAAAGAATACTCAAAGTCCAAAGAAAAACTCCAAACAATGGATGCAGAGCAGAATTAGGCCAATACCCTTCTCCTTCTAAACATCCAAAAAAAGAGCCCTGAAATTATGGAAACACCTAAAAACAAGCGACCCCAACACATACCATTACAAAGCCCCAAAACACCAAGAGCTGAGCATAAGTAAGAGTCCCCTGTGCCAGCTGGTGCTGAGACTGACTGAGCTCACACACACAGAGATCAGCCAGCCTCAGGACACACACACACACACACACACACACACACATTCGGCCCACACATATTATAAACACAGAAAAAGACAAGTACATCACCCATTGGACAAACACCATTAAAAACCAGCACAAACTGGAATGTTATTCGGCCCTAAATTGAGAATACACTGTTGCGATCTACCTGAGCGCCGTGAGTGATGTGAGACTCACACCGACGATGTACAGACTCAGTGAACACAGTCTGGCCGTGGAGACGGGCCGGTGCAGACAGACCTGGCTCTCTCGTGAGGACAGACTCTGCTCGCACTGACTGCATCCTGGGAGTGATGGAGACAGAGCTGCACTTCCTCACAGAATGCACAAAATATAAAGTTATCAGAGACCACTACTACCCCAAAATCAATAAAATATTCCCCCAATTTAGCACCTGTAATCCAACCCAAAAACTCAGTTTCATTCTTGGTGAAGAAGCCAAATGTTCTAATATAGCTGCAAGATTTGTAGCATCTTGTCATCTGAGGGACAGCCAGAGAGAAACAAACAGCCAATAAACACACACTCACTCACACACAGCCCAAACACACACCCATTAGATCTACACACATCTATATAATGTATACAATGTTCAAATTTCTAAGTTCAGTTGTTACATGATGTCTATAGTATAATCTTTTGTTTATTATTATAATTCTTTGTTTTATTAATATTATTGTAACACTATTAGCATTTTTGTTTTGCTATATCTAGCCATGTGTTTATATAATAATGCCTTTATTTAGTTTCCTTATTCCTACTATTTTCTCTAGGCTTTACTAAATGTTCAGATATTCTAAATAATTTTCTATGTTGTTCTAATGCTTTGACAATACAAAATGTAATGAGAGACAAGGATGACCATGAGCACACAACAATTCAGCTTCAGGTTAGATCTTAGTTTAAAGTCATCAAAGCTACAGGTAGATCTATATGGACTAAAAGTCACCAAACTCCAATTTTCAATTCTTTGATGTGACGTGATGAAACCTTAAGCATTCAAATAATATAGCTGACTTGCAATTGCATAATTTCATCAAGCGAAATACATTTGTACCAGTTACTTGCCGTTCATAAATGTAATGATAAATCTAGTTTAAAGTCACAATACAACAGAAGTAGCAACAGATCTTTTCTATATTGTGATGTAGGTTCAGGTGTACTTTCAGGTTATTGAGAGAGAAAAAAAAGTTGGTGATCAGATAGTGACATCGTTTAAATATAATGCACACAATAAAGTTAAAAAGAAACATACATTAAATCGATTGATTGCAATAAGATCTGTAACGTGTATTTATATGCATAATGAAATAAATTATTTCGTTAACCCTTCAAGCCACATAAATTCAATACACTTGGCTGCACGGTTTAATTTGAGTATTCTGGAGAATATGTCTCTGATGCCTTGAAAGGCTTTGCTTCATGTCCAGGCAGTTACAGCGCATACAACCCTGAGGATGAACTCTGCTATATGCTCTTTTAAGAAGAAAATGTGTGCGTTTCACATCTAGATAGTGATTTTGAGTTTGAATCATTGAAGACATGGGTCCTAGTTCACATTTTGGACACAAGTGAATTAACTTGAAAGAGGACAAAAAAAGCTAAACTAAATGATGGCTGTTTTTGGAATAAAGATGAGCATGATAAGTGGAGGTTAAAACATGACTTCAAGTTATTTATAAACCTGTAACAAAGCTACAATATAGAACACGATTTAACTCTTATACCCTAGACATAAATTTTGACAGGTTGATGAAAAACAAGCTTATGAGGATTTTACACATTTAAACAATTCAGATAAGTTATCTAGAATTATTTTTGGAGCAGATAAAATACATATAATCATTTATTAATCAATTATCATTTTGACTTAATCCTTTTCTTTATTTAAAGGCTGAAATGTGAGGTTTACATTTTTATGAAACTTTTTCAAAGCTTTATTTGAACATTTACATTAGATATTTGAACATGCTATTAAACTGTTGTCAGTCCAGTTGTCATTTAAAATCCGAACATCATTGGTCATGTTATAGTTTTAGTGATTATGCAAACAAAAAGTCACTTTATTTGTTGTTTGTTGATTTTTAAATATAAAACTTGGTGAAGTGATTTAGGTGTCGGTACTTTTTGAATATCTCCAGCACATTTTAACAATACCGTGATAATACTGATAACCGTGATCATTTTGGTCACTATAATCATGATAAGACATTTTAATACCATTGCATCCCTTTATGACTAATAGCCCTTAACCTCAGGAAATGAACAAAAACAGCAACCTTCATACTACAGTCAAGGTCTCTGTTGACGGCTTCTATGATACAGATACCATGTTAAACCTGAACCAGAGATTTACAAGTATTCGAGGCAAACCTGAGCCACTTTAAAGAGCGTGAACCATCTCACCCTGCAAAAGCTCAAAATTCCTTGAATTCCTGCCTCCTGTCCTCTCACAACTCTCACCGAAAAAACAAGCATTGATCAAGCATCAAAATCAAAAACAAGCATCAAAATCCTCCAGGAAACAATGTCACAATGTGAACAGATTTTCGTAAAAACATTGCGATATTTTTGTTGTAAGCATTTGAAAAGAGCAGCAAGAAACACAATAGAAAGTCTTTTTATCTCGCTGCTGCCTGCTGAACACAGGAAAGGAGGGGACGCACTCGCTTTCAAGAAACTTCTATTGTTTTCCTGATCCCTCTGTCTCTCTTGAAAAATTACTCGCATTATTTTACGAGTTACACTTGATAGTGCTCTCAGACACACAATAGGCCATGTCAAACTGTCGGAGAGGCAGGTTATGAAGGTTTTGGTAATTTTCATGAATAAAAAGAAAAGAAAACAGCACTGACTCGAGATGTCCCCGTCACAATGCTCACAATCGGTCTTTGCTGCAACATGAAAAACATTTTCAGCCATTTCAGACCGTCTTCCACACAGTGTATAGGCCTATCCTAACCTTACATAACCCTTTCTCCTATTGTCCAACATGAGCATCTACCATGAATGCTGACATCTCAGAGACCTTGTAATGTTAACAAATCATCGATATGTCTCCAAGTAGTATTTACCCTCAAGCTAAACAGGAACTCCATTTGTGCAGGTCTCCCCCAAAATAGCTCTTTCTGTCCGAACAGGATGACCGTCAGATTGAAATGCACGTTACTTCATGTGCACAGCCGATAAGCAAAAGCAGAAATGTTACGGCTTGGCAAATAAGGCTCTAATTTATATTTAAGATGGTGAAAATATGAACATAAACACGTCAAAACAGAAGAGCAACTCATAACAAGAAGTCACAGACAGTGCCTGCATCCTCTGCGCTTCATAAATATGTCTAAGGCCAAAGGTGGAAGTTTCCCAACACACACAGACTCACACACACACACACGCAATGTTCAACATATTGATTGTACTAGCATACAATACATAACCTACCATATACAGAAGGGTTTTTGCTGACCTTGCAGGATTCATTCAGCACAACTTTTTAAACAGCCTTCTGTGAGTCTCATTACAATGTCAATACCCTCAGAGACCCTGATAACAGAATCAGGGATCAGATTTGGTGACATTTGGCCTTCCTAAGAGACACCTTCCGAAAATGAAACCAAGGTCTTTTATGATGCTGCTGATACAATATTACACCGTAAGATATTGTAGATATGGCCTGTTTGCAGTTGTCCAGCAACTAGTGTCTGATTATTGGAAAAAGATAAAGAGAGCAGCAGATGCCTGGTCATGTAAACATGGAGGCGACCATAAGCAGAAAATTTTTTTTTTCTATTAACCACTTATGATTTCCTTGTAAGGCTTTTGGACATCACACTGCAAGGGAGAACTGAAATAGGATCAAACGGACATTATAAGAAGCATAAAACACACTGCACACAGTATTAGGTAATACGCTTCCATTCAAAATCTGAGCTTTTCATTTTTTTTTCTTTTTTTAAAAAAAGAAATTAATACTTTTTTTCAACAAGGATGCATTAAATTGATCACAAGTCACAGTAAAGACTTTTACATTTTTAGAAATGATTTGTTTCAAATAAATGCTATCCTTCAAATCAGCACATTATGATTTCCGAAGGAACATGTTACACTGAAGACTGGAGTAACGGCTGCTGAAAACTCAGCTTTGTCATCACAAAAATAAATTACATTTTAAAATATATTCAAATAGGAAACAGCTATTTTGAATTGTAATAATATTACACCGTATTATTGTTTTTACTGAATTTTTGATCAAATAAATGCAGACTTGGTGAACATAAGAGACGATTTTTAACAAAACGTTAACAAATATTACGGTCCTCAAACTTTAGTGTATATACGTACATCCACACACAACAATGACAAATCAACAACCTAGAAAGCTTGAGAAATCCATAATATTATCCACATGACTTAAAATAAATGACTTCTATAATTTCTCAGCTGTTTTGAAGTTTTTGTGCAATCAAACATTTAATCCATGGATGAGGCAAGATGCAAGGCATGATGAAAGACAGAAGAAACTCTGCAATATCCACATTCCTTATTTTATTCACTTTCACATCATTGTGCAATAACATAATACAAAATGGAAAAATGTTGACCAAATACTTTCATAAGCATCACTGCCACACACAACGCTGCAGTGTCGAACAACAAACCGTTTTATACTCAGAAAGTAGGCCTGGGCAATATGAGCAAAAATTCAGATCTCTGTATTTTTTTTGGCTGATTTGCTCTATACAGTATATGTCTCTGTATTTTCTACGCTTTCGTATTTGGAATAAAGTGAATGTAACCATGTAGGCATATATTACGTGCAAAAAGGGGTTACAATCACATTACATTTTAACATTGTAACATTGCAATCTAAAAACAAAAATAATGCTTTTAAAGCAGAAGTTAAATTTACTAAACTAAAAATTAATATAATAAAAAAGCATAGACTAATTGAGTAAAAATACTATTTTGATTACCCCATTACAGTTAGTGCTATCATACAAATACACTTAGGTTTCAAATTCTACATGTCACATTTATTGTCCAACTACAACTATTTAAGCAAAATGTATATTTTAGTCAGAATTATTGCACTCTTATTTCATTGCGCTCTTATTTCATTGAGCTCTGTCTGTGAAGTTTAGCGGAAAATCGCAAAGCAAAAGGCTCATGCACTTCTGACAGAAATTTTTTACATTTACAGATGGAGAATATACCTTTGAAATGTAAGTTATGCATTAAGGAAAACAGCACATCTCAAACACATTAAACAGCACGAGAAGCATCTCTGTCAGCAGCACACACAGCCTTTCTGTCCGAGCATCTGACGGTGCGAGCGAGAGCCGCTTTAAACTGAAACTATAAACTATAGGCTACTAAAGCTTACAAGTTTTTTTAAAGCTCTTAATATAAAGCTCGTCACATGTTTAGAACAAATTGTATTAAGCACTTTCTCCGCAGCAGTTCAGTCCTCCCCTAGATATTTTTCTACTGTAAATCGATATAAACGGTATTGCCTCATACCGTATCACTTATAAAAAATATTGATTTACATTTACATTTACTCATTTGGCAGATGCTTTTTTTATCCAAAGCGACTTACAATTGGGGAATACAAGAAGCGATTCATCTTGAAGAGGCAATCAGACAGAGGAAGTGCTCGTAACACCAAGTCTCAGTCATTGTTCAAATAAGTAAAAGCTAGCAAGGGAAGGAGAGAAAGATAGAGGGAAAGATTAAGGGTTTTTTTTTTTTTACATATATTGATATATCGTACAAACTCGATATATCAATATATATATAAAAAAAAGTATATATATAAAATCTCTCCTATATCAAGCTATTAAATTACTTGGTAATTTCCATAACATCAGGCAACATAACACTTGCACCAGATGTCTGTAGTTAGAGTGTAGTGCCTGGATGCCACGCACATGTGGAAAACATTGTTCAGATACAAAAACATCCTGTCAACCCAGAGGAGTTGCTAGAGAAAGAAAAGTATCTGGTCAGTGGTCACACTGTACAAATCATACTTTAATGATTAAGACTCATTAGCACTGAATGGAAATGTGTTCTTTAGTTTATAGTCCAACCAGTGACTAGTAATTCAAGTGTGAGTTCCCGTGACAAACTTTGAAATCATATTAAAGGTCAATTCAGGTTCAGCTGGGATGACATCCTACTGCGAATTCAATCTGCAGTAATTCAGTGTAGCTTTGTTAGCAACAGGAACAGTTTTCAAAATATAGTCATTTGCTTGAGAAAATTCAACCAAGCCCAGCCTTGAGAGCAACATTGATACAGCACAAGCTCAGATTGTGGAGTCTGAAAAACACTGTGGCTTTTGACAGAGCTGACACATGGCCTTAACATGACTGACAGAGACGCTTTTCATCAAGAAATACAGTCTCTAGACTGACTCAGACGCCAAAAAACAAACAAGTGGAATCTCTCAAAAATGCAGATGACAGACAGGCTGATCTCCAAACAAGGCCTTTTTTTTTTTACTGATAATACAGGAGAATGCATGACAATGTCCTTCATTTCTGTACAAAATTAAATTTGTATCTGCTAAAGGAGCTGTAGCTCAAATGGATGGAGGTGAATAGTTTGTTCCAGCAAGTTCACACTATGAGCACACTATGTTTATCACCAAGGACAAACTCGAACAGCATGCAAAAAGTATCTAACTTGATCAAAAACTAAGCTTATCTTCAGGGCTAGATAATCTAACACACTTTCACAATTAGGGGTAATGTTTTTGCCACATAATGCCAACAAGGTGAAAGGACTGAACTCAATTCACTCAAGTTTTTAAAGTTTGAAAGGTGAATGAGCAAATTAACAAACCCTCACTCAGTGTTGTTTTAGTATTATAATCGAGATACTATTAAAGATTTTACTTATATTTTGAATTAGATTTTTCTTTTTCCATTTTGAATGAAAATAAAGCAAGTCCTTTCTACCAATTTATTTACATGTTTCATTTTTAAGTTTTAGCTTACTACAAGAACCCTGCACTCAATACGATAATACCAATTAATACCAATAAGCCTATACTTATGTCCAAAGACAATCATGGCTGAATATTCATGAAACTCGTTGGAATTTAGAGATGACATACATGAGTGACACTGAGGCCTGAAATGCACAACCATATCAGCTACTCTGACAGCACTCATTTACCCAGAGGGTGAAACTTCAATCACTGTTCCTTCTCTTTTGCTTATCAGTACTATGTGCTTATGGGTGTCGTGTTGGTGTGAGAGGTTTCACACAACAAAATGTACCAAAATATAAAAGCAGCACACTAATACCACAACCCAAACTCCCCAACCCGAGTCTCATATATCAAGTGAGTTGCCAACCTAGACCGCATTTTTGGAGCCAAGGGTTTTTCATACTGCATTTAACCCTGGGCTAAACTCCCTGCCCTAGGTGAACGGTTTCACACTTGCAATTTTCAAGGGTGTGATCATCATTTTAACCCAGGGGGCGTGATTGGATGTAGATCTAACTCCTCCCACCTTACATATACCTGAACCTACCCGTCTCCACCCCCTGATCCCTAAACCTACCAATCTCCACCCCCTAGATGTGGATCCAACCCCACCCCCTGGATATTTGTTCTGCAGTGAGGGGCTACTGCAAAATTGAGCGGCCAAAGGCAGACAAACAGTATGCTGGAGAGTAATTGGAAGAGGTTTAGCAACACACAACCAATCAAAAACTTACTCAATGCTTCATTCAGTAAATATTTACGCATAATCGTGAAAAGTTTCATGTGTTGCTTAAATCAAAGTATGAAGGGAAACGTTACACGTCAAACGTGTAAAGAAGCAGATGTACGTGGCAACACTTCCACAAATGGACAAGCAGGAATTAAGCAGGTGGTCCAGTGCTGTATTTGTCCATATTGCTAACATCCTAAATATGCAAACAAGAATCTCAGAACCACAGATTACCACACTGACGGGCAGTGTGAAAAAGGGACGAAATAACCCAGGAATTACAACTTTAAAGTGTGAAAACCCCCCTCAACAGGTGCCTGTTCAAAATGTTGTCGCTTAGGAAGGCAAAGCATGAGAGATATGAGACGCTTCCTGAGACTCCTCCTTCAACAGGTAGGCAGGCCCACAGGTCCTTAGCAGCAAGGCAAAATCAGGGCATAGAAGTGCATTTGTGTCCATTCTCGACGAAGAAAACTAAACAAACATACACATGGTTTTATGGCACTTTGTACTTAGTCGGTTTTCAAGCACGTGCTTACCTGCAGTAAACGAGACAGTCCAAATGATTTATTTCTTTATCCGAGCGGTGTCGTCTGTAATCTTCCCATAAATCCTTAATAGCGGTAACTGACAAAATAAAAACCACAGGGGCAAGAGCCAACTCTGGTTGAAAAGCATTGACCACAGGCACGAAATTCAGTAAGGCTATGAAAACAAAATACACGTTGGCAAATCGGTGGAATTGCTCGAAGAGGTTCTTCGGTAGGAAAGAAAGCAGAGTGTATTTTGTGGTTTTTATCTTATTGTTTGCATAGTGTCTGTTGGGGTTATCCCCTCCTTTGGTATGGTCATACAAAATGTTGGCGTGTACAGTCCTGGTTTTGCTCTCCTTTTTGCTTTTCCTTCTTTTATGCTTTTTCACTTTGGTACTTTTCGTTTCTCCGGTCTCTCGCGCCATACTTCGTCCAAAACTTTTGTCTCTTTTCCTTGAACCAATAAAAGATGGTATCTATGTAATCATGCTGATCCTCCTTGATTACGAAGAGCCGTAAGAAAAGTTCTTCACTCTGTTTTATCGTCCTCCCCCATCGCGTCAATTCTCTCCCTTTCTCTCGTTAGCACTGAAAAGTTTTAAAGCGGCATCTTTCTTTTCCCCCTCAGTGGCTGAAGATGCTTTAAGGCAGGGCCGAGCGATTATACATACGCGCTGTTACAAATTTCAGCTATATAAATCATTAGGAAAAACCTGCAGAGGAGTAGTCCTTGTTTAAAGTCCATCCATATGCTTGTACACGCGGTGTTTTCCTCAGCTGTGGTGAAAAAAAACAAGCCAATCACGGGAGGTACAAAAAAAAAAACGTCACCACCGACGCAAATAAAGCTCCGCCCACCTACCAATGAAACATCATCACTGGAAGTGCCACGCGTTACCATTGAGAAAAAGTGTTTCCCCTTGCAAGTTTGCAAAAACAACGTCAGTCAGTACTTTCATTGTACAGATAAAAAGATGTTCTCATTCACTCAGTAAATTCTTATTATCAGTTTGCCTAACATCTATATTTAGTAAACATCTGGATAAACAGCAGAAGGGTCAGAAATGAACTAGAATTTAATGATCTGACCTGTAGCAGTCAGATTTCTGCATTCATTGTTGCTTAGGCAAGTGATGTTGAAATGTAGCTATTATGAAATTGAACATAAAAAAACAGCAACAACTTGAAACACAGATTTGCATAAAAACTACTATGACAGGAACACAGTAGAGAGCTGTGGAACCTAACAAATATGGCACTAACAGTATCTGTCTGCTATTATTGCTTATGTTTTATTTGTGTCGCTTGTGTCCCTTTAGTTGTGTTTGCTTGTGTCCCTGTTCCCTGTCATCTGCTTGCGTTGTCATCTCTGTTTAGTGTTTTAAATGAATTGTCATCTTCTTAAAACTCTGAATATGACAAAGCTTAAATATAAAACCTAAGGACTATAGTTTTATTAAAGTTTATAGAACAAAAAGTCTAAAAGTTTGAGAAAACTCAGAAAAAATCTAAACGTTCTATTTGTTTACCTGTCCTGATGTCTGTAAAATGCATTGCAAAAGGTTAACTGAGAA
Organism: Barbus barbus; assembly: GCF_936440315.1. NCBI lineage: Eukaryota > Metazoa > Chordata > Actinopteri > Cypriniformes > Cyprinidae > Barbus > Barbus barbus. The sequence goes on along the minus strand of NC_136741.1, from coordinate 22,028,911 downwards.
CATTAACTTATAAAGCATAAAATCGAGCTGAATGCACGATGGGGAAGACGACACAGATAAAACAACAGCAATAACAGCAGGCAAAGACAAATGTATTGTACAAAGCAGTCAAGACTTTTTGGTACAAACTGAATGCCATCATTTTTTGAAAAAGACTTCCATAAATGAAAGAGCATACACACTGACATCAAATAATTTCTGAGATAAGGACAAATGTATAGTACAAAGCACAAATGGACCAGACACAATTAGTTGTAGTGTGTTCTGTTTGTGTTACTGCATGATGTCTTGTGCACTATTTACAGTTACTCGTGCTTTTATCATTCATTTTCTAAAGAGCCATAATTGTTCAAATTAATATTTTTCCAAAGTAATTATAAGAACAAATTGGCAACATTTATGTGGTTGAAAAATGTACTTATAGAAATAAAAAGCTAAAAATAGAGAGATTTATATATTGTTTACTATTGCAAATTCTTGGTAGTAGAGTAGGTTTTATGATGGCTGCCTCCCCAAAAGACTATTAAACAGACCACACCAAAAATGTGGATATTTCAGAACAATTAAAAATAGCACATGAATGTTTCATGACATAGTGATCACACCAAATCTACGCTAGGATATTTAGACTTTTTTTTCTACTGATGTACCCTTGAGCAGAGAAGGGAACAAAACAAGTTGTCCCTGTGCTCTGACATTTATCTGCGGCTACACTGTTAAATTTCTAGTTATCTATCAAATCTAAGCGATAAATCATGAGGTGAGATCTAGTTTTAAATAGATAAACCAGTTGCTATCGCTATTGATCAGGTGGAAAAAATACATTTTGACACCAACAAAGGCAAATACATTAGTAACTGTGTGTCTCTTTGTTCTTTTATGAAAATGCTGAGCATAGGTCATTGTTTTCCCCCATAATATCTTCTATTTAATACTTGCTGGTGTAAATGAAGGATATTTCTGCAGGGATTGTGCTACATGGTGATTTATGTGTCTGCCTGCAAAGTCAGAGATTTTAAACTTCTATTTATCTTAATGGCATTTCAGTGTTCCATGCTTTGCCTTTTTAAACTCAGCTCGGGGTGTTTTATATACTCTCTTGGGTGTAAATAAAAAGCAGCATTGCATTTAGAATAACTAAAACTTTTTGTAAATGTATAGTTGGCAAGTAATGGACTGGATCTGGTTTTTACTTTGGACAGGCTGTTTGGAATCCAGTTCAACACCAATTCAGTTAAAGCTTGCATGGCTGGCTTTGATTAATTTAATTAACATTGTAATGTGAATTGCATGAATTTGTCTGAATACATACATTATTCTTGTTTGAACAAACATGCAAGCAGTAACATTTAATACTTCATTCATATTGCAAGAATCGCAAGGTCAGCTCCATCAACATGATGCTTTATTCAAAACTGTCATATAAACTAAAGAATCGCCATCCAAAGCCAATTTCGTATGACTGAGTTTTTTGTCGCACTCGCTACACAGTCAATTATCTCAGAATTTTTGGGAAAGCTCTTTTAGAGGTCCAGAAAATGAAATTAGATGAATCATGATCAGCCTTTTGGGGTCAAAACAGCACATGGCTTTCTCTCATCTGGGAAAAGCGCATCATTGCAGTGGCTTTCTGGCAGTCAGCTCGAATGCCTGGAAACGCTCCCTTGTCTCACTACTGTTTTTCAGGTCTGCGTTGGGTCTGTAGCAGCATGCTGCAGTGGCTCAGGACCGGCACTCTTTGACCATCCATCACGGGGAAATTGAATTGTTCCCCATTGCCAAGATGCCACAGAGTCCAATCAGCCATTATTTTTTCCCAAACCCAACAGCTGGACGCTGGTACTGCAAATCAAGTACGACAGTGGGCCGGATAGGGCCCTGATTGATCTCCCCCTGCCCTGTGTGCTCAGGGCTAAACGACCCAGCCCTTGCAAATTTGCTGAGATCTGGAACTTTGGATAGATGCAGCCTCCACTTCCAATAAACCTGGAGAGTGTCCATGCCTGCCGGCTGCCTTTGATACCTGATTCAGCATTTGCCACTGTTTTGCTTCTCTTCATCATTGTGCTTAGCAAGTGGATTAAGGATTGTCATTCATTTAGCAGATCGAATGAATCTTGTATTAGAACATTTAGCCGTTGATGGTGTTTATGGGTTCTGTCTAAAGAAGCTGCCCTCTTGTGGTACAGTTGTTGTCGTTTTTTACAGCCTGTTTTATAGGTGTTGGTAAGTTTTGGAGATTGTGGTGTCGTCAGTTGAAAACATTTGTATCACTCATCAATAATTTAATCGTTTTACACATCACCAGTGTTAACAAATTACAACATCATTCATCAATCCTATGAGCACAGGCTAATTAAAATGAAAGCCGTGTGATTCATCAGAGTCATCTAATCACAGCGAATCATAACTAAATGTATCTCCATAACTATGAAGACTGACGTTAAAGGTTACGTGATTTAATGTTGAAGACAAAACACAAACTTTTAAAATGATTCACATAATTAAGGCTTAATCTTATTCATTATGGAACAATTGAACAGTTTGGGACTCACTTGCTTTCTTTTAAGATCATCTAAGTGGAAAAAATGTCTATAGCTGTACTGCAGATTTGTTCATTCACACCCGATTTACTAAGAATACAATTTTCCTCCAAATTAACCACCATTATATTTTGGCAATTCTCCAGGCAACCTGTCAACACATACTGTCATTCACATCTGATTATTTTTTTCATCATAATTTGCTTTTTAATATTATAATCAGCCATTACAATGAACCAGTGAGCCATGAAATTTATGTAAGTGGTGCGAATATCTCCACATTTCACACCAGAATGCATTTGAAGCTTCCCAATATTTTTCAGGAGAGATATCAATGAATTAGTTTAACTTTAATATGCCAAGAACAGAGCAGAAATGATGGACATTAAGGGATGTAATATGTTTATTAAGTTATTTCTCAAGTCACAGTGTAGGTAGTTTCAGGTTTTACTATTCTTCTGGGGATATTCTCTTTCTGCTTTGTGAAGAGGAGCAGATGACATTGTGATGAGTCCTAAACTAAAGTCCTAAAGTGCTGGCAAGACAAAGGTCCCGTCCTCTGGCACCTAATTGCGCATATAGCACAACTTCAAAAAACTGCTTTGCACATATTATTCAGCTCTATTTTGGTCTTTTGTGCAGCTCACAATCTAAGCACAAGTAATGAATCTGCAGTATAGACTGGTTTTCATTTTTCTTTTTTGTCCTGCATGTGAGATTTTGTCCTTTCAGCAAATAAAACAATGTGCAGACCCCTCAAACCTCTAACTACCAACTCTTTGTTAAATTAAAGGGGTAGGCTGTCCAAAAATGAAAATTCTGTTTACTCACCCTAGATGACTACTTTAAGAGTGTTTTTTTTGTCATTTTTTGAAGTCCAATAAACTTTTCGTATCTTGGTGGGGACTTTCTGTCAGCTTTGTTTTCATAGAGAACTAATCACATTTTATATCCCCTAACCTTAAACCTTTACCTCACCTTTTATAAAGACATTATGTATTATGCTTACGATGCTGAATTATGCTTTGTGAGGACTATTGTCTGCCCTCACAATGTAGAAGTAGTTTTATTTATAGAGCCTTTCTGCAGCTCAAGGTCGCTTTACAAAAATACATTTCACAGATACAAGGAAATATAGGTAGGTGATTTCAGGCTTTACGGTACTTGTGGGGACATTGGTATCAGCAAAAAACCTGAACCACACTCACAAAAAGCAAACATTTGTCCCTTAAGAGATGATAAATACCTTTTTTATTCAGCTGACAATGTGAAAAAGAGAAAAACTCTATAAAATAGATATCTGCAACATCAAGCACATTTGTTTTTCCACACTGACAAGAAGGTCAACAGGTCAACATGTTTCATCAAAGTCTTCTCTAGCTCAGTCTGCATATCATGCGTGCTGCTGCAAAAGTGCTCTTTTGATAAACAATCCTACAAATTCAATACTTTTTTGTGTGTCATGAGAGCATATTTTGTTTTCATCATTTGTCTGTGGCTGTGCTGTAATGAGTAACATGGCAGGCGGTGTTGATAGTAGCACACTCACATCCCAATCACTATTGTTCTTTTAAGCAGAGCTCTGAAACACTGGGTTGTGCTTTCTGAGCCATTCTCAAGAGAATGCAGCAGTATCTGTTAAAGATGAGTTATCGGGGAGAGGTCAGGTGACAAGAACAAAAATAGCAGGACAGAGAGAGACATGCTGAGGTTTGATCTGGAGAAAGGGTAAAAAATAAAAACGGTTGCCCATGATTACCCTTAAAAAAGCTTGAAATATAATAATAATAATAATTATTATTATTAATTATTTTCAATATATTGGATAACTTCCATAAAAAATACTGCAAAAAATCTCAAGATAATGCATATGGAGTGTTTTCAAACTTAAAAAAACCCCCCAAATGTTTACTTTTCAGGCATTGGTTTCCTTTTTGTCTTTTTTGTTCCATGTTTTCTATGTTTTACATTCTAGCTTGGTGAACTGATGTATAGCTGACTTCCGTTGTGCTGCAGTCTAGTAGAAATGACATGTATATCATGCACACAGATATAAGACTAGTCAGCAGAGGGAGCTAGACTCCATCCAGTACACTCACAACACTTTCTCAATAGAGTTTGGCTGTATTCAGAATAGAATACTAGCATACTGCTCACTGCATACTGCACAGTATAAATTGAATGTTGCACAATATTTCTTAAAAATACTGTCATATGCATTATGCAACAAACATTTTATGTAAGCTATAGTTTTATATTACATTCCTTTAAAATGTTATTTTAAAAATAAATTTCTTTTTAACAAACAATAAAATAAAGTTATTAGCTGTAAAGTTTGTATTTGTTTTTTATTATTATTTTATTATTTTAATTAATTTATTATTTATTTCTAATCCAATTTTGAGTAAAAAAAAATTAAATCTTGGGAATACTAAAATGATAATTGATAATTAATTATGATAAATAATGAAAAAAAGAAAAAAAAAAACTGTGGTGGATTTAACTTATAGTTTATACAGTATAGTATATTACCCTATATTCCATGCAGATCCTTTCTGTTGGATACTACACATATTGTATGTCTTCCAGGTTTTAATATTCTATGCAGTATGCACAGTATACATACTATATATTGCATAAATAGTAAGCTTAGTATGCTAGCATGCCATTCCAAACAGCCCTTGCATGTGTGCAAGAAAAAAGAATCAAGTTAGTAGTGTACATGTGTGAGCGCTTTGAGACACAGAGCAATATACAACCTTAAAGTGTTAACCTCTTTAGCGAGATGCAATTCTATGTTGTCTCACTCATTTGCTGCAGACCATTTTGGTGCAGTGAGGGAAACAAGGTTATTTTGAACCCATCGGCACCATAAGTGTTACACCACGAGGGGCATTGTATTTCAAAAACCCAGACCACTCATTCCTTTTCCTGCTTCCATGATCAACAAGCTGTTGTGGGAGTATTACTGAGACAATCAATGCTAGGTAAAAGCCAATTGTAATAGCTCTTATGATATTAGATTAATCTGGTGGGGAAGATCCAGGAGGAACAGAAAGTTCACAATCGGGCGAAGGTCCTGTCAGACACCTTGCAACGGCTCCGAACAGTTAGATAACATCCTCCTAAATCTGGTCCTGGTTGCCTGGAGACAGGAGTATGATTTGGATGGTGTTGATATGGGAGACAAAGTGCCACTCTCTGCCTGCACGGAGAAGCTCTAATATCATCTGAGGGTGCTCGAAAATGCCCTTTAAACTAATGAAATAATAAAATTGACTAATGGCATGGGAAAATCACACTGCTGTTTCTTCCCCTTGTAAATATCAAGCATACATCCATTTTCGCTCTGATCGGAAGGAGATGGCAAACAACTCAACCCAGCGCACAGAAGAACAGGTTAACTGACAGCGGTGCTTTAAAAGAAACAAACTACACAGCGTTATTCTGGTGCCTAACCATGTAACGTTTCGTTTCAGACAATGATAAAGAGTCAAATAAAAATAAAATAATCTTTACAACGCTCTCCACCGATCAGCCCACACAGCCATCTGCAGACATTTGATGGTTTCACAAGACTCACCCAGAGCATTTCGGCACCAAACGCAATTAACATCATCCAAAGCCAGTTGGAAGTAATGTCAGGAAGAGTTTTGCACTGGGGAAAAGCAGTTCATATTTTTTCATACATCACTCTGCAGGGCGCTTGCTAATGACTTTCTTGTGACCATCATTCTGCATCTCATCAATTGTGCTGATTTCTATTTCTAAAAAGTTGTTGATGAGATTGAGTACTATGCATCGATCATGATAGAGAAATGAGAAATATAATTCAATTAAACGATTGATGGGGTCCTAAGCCCCCAGTACTTTAACATGCATTGGAGTAAGGGACATGAATGGGATAGCTTACCCCCCAAAAAAGAAAATTCCTTTTTAAAGTTTTCTAAAAAAGGATTTTTGTTCTCCTATGCATGCCATATTTTGAAGAATTGTACTGGTTGTTTGTTCCATGCCATTACAATGAATGAGGACAGAAGCTGTCAAGGGTTTATGCTGTCTCATTACCACAGTTTAAGGCCTTGAAATGTCTTAAATCATAGTGGAAAGTCTTAAATTCATAAAGTCATAGAATTAAATGTTGTATGCATTACAAAAAATGTATCTTGCTCAGTATTTTTGTATTGTTTTCCAATACAAATATCTGAACACCCTTAAGATACCTTTACATGTTACATATCTAGAAAAACTGATTAAAATTAAGTGAGTTTTGCTTTAAACAAGACCTAATTTCTGAGTGGTATGAATGGGGTATGAACACTTGTTTTCCGTTTGAATTGATTATCTGAGCCCTTTGGCAGATATATATATATATATATATATATATATATATTTTTTTTTTTTAATCATAAAATCTCATTTTGATCAATTTTGACCATAAATCTTATGTCATGTTGGTGTATCTTAATTTTTTAGAATGTTTGACATTTGTACTGGAAAACATGATGGATATACAAAATACAGATAAACTGTTTTGCAGTGTGATCACATTGTACAGTAAAGTTATTCCCATGCTGTGGGAGCAGAGCTATTCAAACCTTAAGCTATTTTCCCCTAAAAATGAATTAAAAAATGTAATGGAGATCTGTTGGAAGATGTATTTTCCTACTTTGAAGTGTTGCTAATACAACTCATTGTGTTCCCTGAACATTTACATTAAGAACACATATTTGATGTATTCTGTTCCTTTAACTGTGTTTCTTAGATTTTCTTTACTTGGTCTTAAAAAGGTTTTACATTTACTTTCATAACCCTGAAGAAACCCCGGAATGCAAAAGCATCATAAATCTATTATAAGTGCTTCGACTGTATTTAATTCTTTATTTTCTTTGATCAAAAGAAAATAAATTACATGAGGGTAAGTAAATTAGGATTGTTTTTTGTGGTGAACTATTTCTTTAACTACAAACAATTTTAAATTCAATCATAAAAGCTGCTGCACTATCCCTTGACCTATGACCTTTGTGCTCTCTGTCATTAAAGGTCACTGATTTTCACTTTTCTTACTGTTCGCTTGTCTCTCCTCCTCTGTTCACTTGCATTTAACCATATGGTTTATGTGTTAAAATGACTACTACAATCTCTGACGTTCAGAACTGTGCATGGTAAATTGATTTTCTTCTTTTCCTTTTCCTGGTAAGGAAGGCTCTTCGAAAATGAGAATGACATAAGCCCCATATATGACATGTGCCACCCACTGGAAGGTGTTGTGTGGACACATTGGGTGAATGTGGTGTCTATTTTAATCCAAACAGTGGGCGATCTTCATGTTATCAACTGCTATAGTGGCTTCCCATCTGGTCATATGTTCTAAGCATGGAACACTTCGACGTGGTTAACACGCGCTCAATGGCTACTGACAGATGGGTATACTCAGCAATCTGCGAGTCACATACTAGCCATGCTTTCTTTATAAAAGTGAATTGAGAATGGCTAATATAATGACTATGTATATATATATATATATATATATACTGACTCTTTTGGACAAAAAACAACCCAGCATGTTTGACGTACACCTAATGGAAATGCATATATTTAATTTAATTCAACGTTATTTTAGTATTATTTTTATTATTTAAGACTTATTTTAATTTTTTTAGTATGATAGGACAGTGTTCAGACAGGAAGTGAAGTGGGAGAGAGAGGGGGATGGGATCGGGACAGATCCGCAAGCCGGGATCGAACTCGGAATTGGCACCGACTTTTTAGTATTATTTTTATACTATTATAGTATTTATTAGTAGTCATTTGAAATAGCTTTATTTTTGTATTTTCAGTTACATTTTAGTGTAAGTTTTTAGTAATTTTATGTGCTTTTTGTAACACAATAAATTAAACATTAAAGTAGAAATACTGAAATACCATATATGCATTAAACATGAAGTAGAAATACTGAAATAAATCCCCCCCCCCTTTAAAACATATTCCAATTATCTTTGTTTTATTTATGACTTTGAAAAATTTGTGAGTGAAAATGCACCAGCATTACTGCCAATGTAGAACATTTTCTAGTCATTTATAAGGTAGCATTTCAGATGCTGCCTCAAGAAAGTGTGCGCCTATGTAGATGGTGGACAGGCAGCTCACTGTTTTGGAACAGAGCCACTGTCATATTAGAAAGCAGACTGCCACAGTACAAACTACAGAATCTCAGGTAGAGTGTGAAGTGTGAGGAAGAGTCCACTGTTGCACCCTGACATATGCGAAACCACCCACGTCGACACATCTGAGCTTGCTGTCACAAAGATAGGCGCTCAAAGTCTGAGAGGCAAAGGGGCAGAGAAAGAAGCAAATAAGTAACAGGTTACAGTTTCACATTGCCTGCATGGGTAAAGTGATGGCTAGTCCTACCAGAAACGTAGGCCTACTGAATTCAGTAGAAAATGCATTGAAAAATCATTATAAACCTGTTTATCAACACAATCATTTCCAATATAAGCTTTTATGAAGTAACATAAAAACTACTCACCCATTATTTGAAAAAAGACAAGTCTGTCAGGCTTGAGGCAAGTTCCACACGCAATGACAGCTGCACAAACAGAACTTCATAGTAATTAAACCTGATTTAGTCCAGATTTAAGCTGTTTATAGTCACAGTTTGGTGTGAAAGAGGCCTAAAAGAACTCAGTTTTTCTTTTTAAAATAAAAAAAAAACATCACTGAGTGCACCTTTAAGAAAACTGAAAATAAACATGTGAAAGAGAGAGAGAGAGAAACCCAATCTTAGACCCCCAGAAACTGAGGAGAGTGGGCATCAGCAGATGATTGCCTGTGTGTGGGAATCTGAGGCACCACACTGCCACAAATATTAAAACAAACGCTCTAACCAACCAGAGAGAACATCTTAGAAACGGGACAACAGCTCTGAGACCGATTAGCACAGCAGTTGCACTGTGCTCATGCTAATTACACTCCTACCAATAAACTCCATCCAGAGGAGGGCAATCATTCAGGAGGAGGGATGTGGTGGGTGAGGTGAGCCATGAGCAGTGGGGTTCAAATGAGCTGGTCATCAGATGACAAGAACATGTAGTTCATCAGCATTGTCTAGAACTTGGCATGTTGGTCCTGAAACTTTTCAGAATTTGGTCTCCGTTTTACTGCAAGAAATGTATGTGAAGTTAGCAAACATTGTGAGTCTGTGATGATGCTTTACATAACATGCATTCTAATGAACACATTTTTATTATTCAAATCCGTTAAAGGATTGTTAGGCTGCATTAATTAGGTCAACACTTCCCTTAACACACAATGTACTTGTTACATCGTAAGAAGAATGGCATCTACGCTAATATTAGTCTGTTTCTTTCTTATTCCGGGGTCACTGTAGCCACCAGATTCAGACTGTATCCAGATCAGATGGTCACTCCAGTCACCAGATCCAGTCCGTATCCAGTCCAGATGATCAGCACCTAGAGACGACCTCTACAGCCCTGAATGTCAGCTGAGATCAGGACAACTAGATGACCCCCAGAGACAGATCCCCAGTGAAGACCTTGTCTCCTAGAGACCTCGGGACCCAGATGAGTCCTCTGCACAACTGCTGGTTCGTCTGGCCAGAGGAGAACTGGCCCCCGACTGAGCCTGGTTTCTCCCAAGGTTTTTTTCTCCATTCTGTCACTTCTGGCTTGCTTATTTGGGGACACTTATAATTTCCAGTGTTATCGTCGACTTGATTGCACAAATACTATTAGAACTGAACTAAGCTGGATGATGACATCACTGAATTCAATGATGAACTGCCTTCAACTGAAAATTGAGTGTTTACTATTGTACTTTTGCATTACCGACACACTATTTTCCTATTTGATACTGTAAAGCTGTTTTGACACAATCTGTATTGTTAAAAGCGCTATATAAATAAAGGTGACGTGACTTGACTTGACTCGACTTGACTTATGTTATCGTTGCAGTAACAACTCCAGTACTCAAGGGGGAAGTAGAGTTAATTAATTACAGTTAAATGTCATTTCAAACAATGTATTTTTACTCAAGTAACCAGTTAGCCACCTTATTTTTCAAAGCAAAAGTAAGCTATTTCCTGTGAACGTGTCAGACTTTTGATTCATTTGTAAATAGCTGAAAACAAAGTTGAGTAAACATTAAAATTATTTAGGCAACAAACCAGTGTGTAATATGACAACAAATATCAAACTGCAATATCAAGCAGCATAACAGTTTATTTTTGTGCAGCTAAAATAACTAAAAGCAGCTGACACTGGAAGCATTGAAGGAAAAAATGTGTCGGTTCTTATGGTAAAAATAAGCTGGATGAATAATAAAATATGGCAAAAATAAGCTGTTTAACTAACTTTATCTAACTATCTCAGGTTTTTTAATAGTAGTTGACCTAAATGAGAGAAAACACTGACTAGAGAAGAAGACAGTTAATACTAATGTTCAAGGTGGCAATTTTTGTGGCAACAATCACAATGCAAGACTTGCATTAAAAAAATTGCATTTTGGCACATTTTGAATGAAAAAACATATGAAATCAAGGTACATAGGTAGAAGCACCAACATATATGCTTAGAGTATATATTAGGCCTATGACAACAGCAAAGTTTGGGGTTTGCACAACTTTTGACCTATGAGTTTCCATGACTTGCAGCCATTCGTGACTATTTTTTTTATTTTTATGGAGATTGCACTCGCAAACAGCTATTTCTAGCTGATGAAATATCATCTTTACTTACTTTTTTTTAGATGTTATTCCATAACCATTTTAAAATTGTATAACACTTCCAAGCTTTCCATGATAGTGAAAAATTCAATAAATAATATTACCATTTAAATAAGTAACAATTAAATAAAATAAATGCATAGTTTGTGGCAAAATTAAGCTTAAGTCGGTAGTAGTTTAATTTAGGCTAATGTCCCCCCTCTGATGTCCCAATTAGTTACTGTAAATAATGTAAAAGCTGGACTTAAAAACAACAGCAACTATTAAGACATAATGAATAGGACACTACATATAATTCAAAGCATTAAGTGGTGTATTCAGCTGTCTTTGAGATCACAATGCCTCTACTTCAGATTAGATTGCAATATGGGAAAGGACAGCCTTACTGATGGAATTTCAGAGTCCATTAAAGCAGAACCGATGGTAGGAACGAACCAGACATTAAACGATCCTAATCCAGAATGGAGAGACCGTATCAACCACATCTGTTAAAAGCATTATTAGATTAGAACAATATGGTGGAAGAGGCATACCGGCAAAGAGCAGATCAATCAATACAGGTGATTTTTTTCCCCCCAAGCAAGTGCTCGGACATGCGGTAATACATCTGCTCTCTCTTTTCCAGCTTTCTTTCTCAGTGTCCATTCCTCCAGTCGCTCTCTCAAACAGATCCATCTGTGAGAGCCGCTCCGCCCACCTCCGCACTTTCTCCAAGTGAGCGGGGCTCTTATATAGAGAGAAACATGAGAAGCTATCCGTGTTATCATTGCTATTGAGTGTATTCCAGCCACTGTCAGGGTAATCTAGATTGATTTGACCCTGATTTATGGCCAGTGTTTATCAAATGCAGCCTGGAGAAATAACTATCACCGCAAGGATTGAAAACCATAAAATACCCAGTAGTTTTGGGTGTGAAAATCAGCTAACTTCACAAGAAATTGATAATTTGAATCAGACTGTTTATGGAAACCATTGTAGAGTCTCTCAAATAGAGTATACCATAAATAAAACCCCAAAACAACATTTGATTAGATGGCAAGTGCAGGAGCTGATTTATGGGAACGAAGAGGGAGAAAGTGAGAGGGGGGAGATACAGAAAGAAAGCGAGAGGTGGGGAGTAATTTGATTGAATGTGTTATGCCGACTTGATAAAACCAATGTCTCCCGGCAGAGGTCAACAGCTGCAAAACTGCCCTCCATGGCCTTGTGCTTCTAACCCCTCTAAAACAAGAGCAATGCTGAAGCCGGAAAGTTAAATTGGTATTTAATGAGAAAGCACATCGGCTGATCACTTCAGCCACCCAAGAGTTTATGAAGTAACCACTGGTCCGCTTAATTAAAGAACTATCAGCCCACTTAGATTTAGAAGAGTTGCAAAATTATCATAGGCTCTGGCTCGGAAACTGAAGTGCATTTTTCCAAGCCGTTCCAGAAAGTAGCAGTGGGTGATACATCAGCATCAACCGAGAGAGAGAGAGAGAGAGAGAGAGAGAGGAGAGCAAGCAACAGCAAAAAAAATTAGCAGGAAGGATGTGTGTTTGTGTTCTCTGCAGGGTGCGCTGGAGATTGCAGTGCGTTTAGGTGACATTAGGATGGTGTTATGTATCACAGTCACGACGGCGGTACCAGGAGTGAGGCAGTGCTGTCTAACAGTCTCTTCATCACTTCTGTGCACGGTAGTGTGGCTCAACATCGCTGAGATACAATCTTGTTTCTTTAATCCATTACAGGCTCACATTACCCACACAACGCAAATACATCTCAGTTTGCCATGGCCTGCTGCTTGGATATAAAAGTGCCTCATTTGATCAGCTCATTGTTTTCTCCTAAGACCGCTCTCGCTCACATTTTTCAGCTTCCCGTGCACCTACTAGCCCAAGACTCACACAGCACTAGAGGGACTATTATGCTCTGAAGATATCTGTAGTTTGTTGCTTGAAAAAAAAGAATAAAAAAAAAAACATATATATTTTAAATCTTGGATTATATAATACTTCGTTAAAAAAGTCAACATGTGTTTTTTTATAAAGGTGAAAGGTGAAGTGCGTATTTTTTACACCTCTAGTAGCACCAATTGGAATTGGAAATAATGGCCTCCAGTGTTGTTTCTCGTTAACCAAAGCTAAAACTATTAAAAAGGTAAAAACTACACTGTTAAAAAAAAAGAAAAGTTGAGCCAATTTAAAATTTTAAGGTAACCAGCTTCAGCTGATTTTTGAGTTCTCTCAACTTATTTTTGTAGGAGAGTCTCAACTTTTTGTTGTATAAACTTAAAACAACAAGTTCAAAACAACAAATCTGCTGAAGCTGGTCTTAAAATTTTAAGTTGCTCAACTTTTTTTTTACAGTGTAGAAACTTAGAAATGTTTCCCTGGGAATTAACTGAAATAAAATAAGTAATAAAATAAATAAAGAAATAAATAAGTAAATAAATATATAAGTAAGCAAGTAAAAACTATATACTATATACAATTTTATTAAAGTCCAAACTGAATATATAAAAATAGCCAATTCAAAATATGAATTAATACTATAGTATATAATACTGGCCATAAAATAACTAATTTCAACAAAGAAATAATAATACTGACAATGAAATATAACACCTCTACATTCATAACACCAGGTTTGGCAGGAAGGATTATTAATGAAAACATTACATAGTTTTTGCATTTTCCTCTCACCAGTGCTATTTTAGTATTATCAATATACAATCACAGTTTTTGTTAATATTTTGAGTTAAATGTTATTTTAATATTTAATATTTTTATTTAAATTTTTGTTTCATTTTTATTTTTCAAAACATCTGCTCAAAACAGCGTTTTAGTAATTTTGTTGTTTTTGTCATTTTTATTAGGGGTTTTTAAATGTCTGTATAGTTTTTGTTATTTTAATACTTCAACTTGAACTAAAGTATTAAAATCAGAAAATCTAGCTAATCTAGACATCTAGCTAAAATTTATAAATACACACACACACACACACACACACACACACACACACACACACACACACACACATGTTGGTTTTTGTGGTTTATGGGGACTCTCCATAGGCGTAATAGTTTTTATACTGAACAAACTGTGTGTGCTATTGCCCTACACCAACCCTACACCTAAACTTAGCCCTCACAGGAGACTTTGTGCATTTTTAGATTTTCAAAAAAACACCATTTAGTTTGCAGTGGTATTTTGAATTACGGGGACATAGGCAGTGTCCTCATAAACCACCTTCATATTGTAATACCTCTGTCATACCCATGTCATTATACAAATTTGTGTCCTCATAAACCACATAAACATGCACACATACACACACACACACACACACACATATACAGTATCTCACAGAAGTGAGTACACCCCTCACATTTTTGTAAATATTTTATTATATCTGTACATGTGACAACACTGAAGAAATGACACTTTTCTACAATGTAAAGTAGTGAGTGTGCAGCTTGTATAACAGTGTAAATTTGCTGTCCCCTCAAAATAACTCAACACACAGCCATTAATGTCTAAACCGCTGGCCACAAAAGGGAGTACACCCCTAAGTGAAAATGTCCAAAGTGTCAATATTTTGTGTGGCCACCATTATTTTCCAGCACTGCCTTAACCTTCTTGGGCATGGAGTTCACCAGAGCTTCACAGGTTGCCACTGGAGTCCCCTTCCACTCCTCCATGACAACATCACGGTGCTGGTGGATGTTAGAAACGTGTGCTCCTCCACCTTCCGTTTGAGGATGCCCCACAGATGCTCAATATGGTTTAGGTCTGGAGACATGCTTGGCCAGTCCATCACCTTTACCCTCAGCTTCTTTAGCAAGGCAGTGGTCGTCTTGGAGGTGTGTTTGGGGCCGTTATCATGTTGGAATACTGCCCTGCGGCCCAGTCTCTGCTTCAGTATGTCACAGTACATGTTGGCATTCATGGTTCCCTCAATGAACTGTTCCTCCCTAGTGCCGGCAGCACTCATGCAGCCCCAGACCATGACACTCCCACCACCATGCTTGACTGTAGGCAAGACACACTTGTCTTTGTACCCCTCACCTGGTTGCCGCCACACATGCTTGACACCATCTGAACCAAAATAAGTTTATCTGGGTCTCAACAGACCACAGGACATGGTTCCAGTAATCCATGTCCTTAGTCTGCTTTTCTTCAGCAAACTGTTTGCAGGCTTTCTTGTGCATTATCTTTAGAAGAGGTTTCCTTCTGGGACGACAGCCATGCTGACCAATTTGATGCAGTGTGCGGTGTATGGTCTGAGCACTGGCACGCTGACACCTGCAGCAATGCTGGCAGCACTCATACGTCTATTTTCCAAACACAACCTCTGGATATGACGCTGAGCACGTGGTGGAATATTCCAGTGACCAGTATGAGAGAGTGAGAGTGATAACACAAAAGTTAGCACACCTGCTCCCCATTCACACCTGAGACCTTGTAACACTAACGAGTCACATGACACCGGGGAATGAAAATGGCAAATTGGGCCCAATTTGGACATTTTAACTTAGGGGTGCACTCACTTTTGTGGCCAGTGGTTTAGACATTAATGGCTGTGTGTTGAGTTATTTTGAGGGGACAGCAAGTTTACACTGTTATGCAAGCTGTACAGTCACTACTTTACATTGTAGCAAAGTGATATTTCTTCAGTGTTGTCACATGAAAAGATGTGAGGGATGTACTCACTTCTGTGAGATACTGTATGTGTATATATACACTCACCGGCCACTTTATTAGGTACACCTGTTAAATTGCTTGGTATGCGCAACAATTGAAGATATTGAAGACATGTTATCTTAAGAGTTTTATAGTAACATAGCATATCAACATAATGATGATGATGAATTTGTAAGTAAATGTAATTAACATCTAAATAAATTCACAAGAGCTAGTATATTTTTTGCACGTTTATTTACATTAAAGGCAAAATAACTGAAATAATAAGAGCACAAGTATAGATCTGGAACTTCTTTAAGTCTGTCGAAATATGTAGTAATTGCAATGTCTTCTGGTCCATATCCTTACCTCAGGAAGGTGTGCTAAACACTGATTAATGTAACATAATACTATACATATTTATATATTTTATTGTGGAGTGACACTTTTCTATGCTCCTCTGATTATATAATGGTAAATATTACAATATCATAGGACAACAACAGTGATCAGCAATAATGATAAGCCAAGATAAGCTTTTGATACAGTCAACCATCAGATCCTCTTGTCAACCCTATTGAGAAAGGGCTTCTCAGGAACCGCACTCCAGTGGTTTGAGTCTTACCTCTCTGATAGGTCCTTCAAAGTATCTTGGAGAGGTGAGGTATCCAAGTCGCAACATCTAGCTACTGGGGTGCCTCAGGGCTCAGTTCTTGGACCACTTCTCTTTTCTGTCTACATGGCATTACTAGGTTCTGTCATTCAGAAACATGGATTTTCATATCACTGCTATGCTGATGACACTCAACTCTACCTCTCATTCCATCCTGATGATCCGACGATAGCTACTCGCATCTCTGCGTGTCTAACAGACATTTCTTGCTGGATGATGGATCATCACCTTCAACTTAACCTAGCTAAGACAGAACTGCTTGTAATTTCAGCTAACCCATCGCTTCATCACAATCTCAGCTTCCAGTTAGGCTCATCTACCATAACTCCTTCAAAAACAGCCAGAAACCTTGGAGTTGTGATTGATGATAAGCTGAATTTCTCAGACCACATTGTTAAAACTGCCCGGTCCTGCAGATTTGCACTATATAATATTAAGAAGATCAGGACAGAAAAACACTTTCAAGGTTTCAAGGTCAAACTTTTTCATTAACTGTTCCCATCTGGTGGAATGACCTGCCCAACTCGATCCGAGCAGCCGAATCCTTACCCATCTTCAAGAAATGGCTAAAAACTCATCTATTCCATCTTTACTTGACCCTCTAACTCTAGCACTATCTATTCTAATTGTATTTTATCTATGTCTTTTTATTAAAAAATAACAATAATAATAATAATTATCTGTACTGCGTTAGGCTAACCAAGACTTGTAATAGCACTTGCACGTTGTTGCTCTTTTGTTGGTTTTGATTGCTTCTTATGTCCTCATTTGTAAGTCGCTTTGGATAAATAAATAAAAACACAAATTGCTAATCAGCCAATCACATGGCAGCAACTCAATGCATTTAGGAATCTAGATGTGGTGAAGACGACTTGCCGAAGTTCAAACTGAGCATCAGAATGGGAAGAAAGGGGATTTAAGTGACTTTGAACGTGGAATGGTTGTTGGTGCCAGACGGGCTGGTCTGAATATTTCAAAAACTGCTGGTCTACAGGGATTTTCACGCACAGCCATCTCTAGGGTTTACAGAGAATGGTCCGAAAAAGAGAAAATATCCAGTGAGCGGCAGTTGTGTGGACGAAAATGCCTTGTTGATGTCAGAGGTCAGAGGAGAATGGGCAGACTGGTTAGAGATGATAGAAAGTCAACAGTAACTCAAATAACCACTCGTTACAACCAAGGTATGCAGAATACCGTCTCTGAACACGCAACACGTCGAACCCTGAAGCAGATGGGCTACAGCAGCAGAAGACCACCGGGTGCCGCTCCTGTCTGCTAAGAACAGGAAACGGAGTCTACAATTCGCACAGGCTCACCAGAATTGGGCAATAGAAGATTGGAAAAACGTTGCCTGGTCTCATGAGTCTCGATTTCTGCTACGACATTCAGATGGTAGGGTCAAAATTTGGCGTCAAGAACATGAAAGCATGGATCCATCCTGCCTTGTCTTAACGGTTCAGGCTGGTGGTGGTGGTGTAATGGTGTGGGGGATATTTTCTTGGCACACTTTGGGCCTCTTAGCACCAACTGAGCATCGTTTAAACACCACAGCCTACCTGAGTATTGTTGCTGAACTTGTCCATCCCTTTATGACTACAGTGTACCCATCTTCTGATGGCTAATTCCAACAGGATAATGCACCATGTCACAAAGCTCAAATCATCTCAGACTGGTTTCTTGAACATGACAATGAGTTCACTTTACTCAAATGGCCTCCACAGTCACCAGATCTCAATCCAATAGAGCACCTTTGGGATGTGGTGGAACGGGAGATTCGCATCATGGATGTGCAGCCGACAAATCTGCAGCAACTGCGTGACGCTATCATGTCAATATGGACCAAAATCTCTGAGGAATGTTTCCAACACCTTGTTGAATCTATGCCACAAAGAATTAAGGCAGTTCTGAACCCAAAAGGGGGTCCAACCCGGTACTAGCAAAGTGTGTCCATAATAAAGTGGCCAATGAGTGTATATGTAAATATATATATATATATATATATTTAAATATAACAATTAACATTTTATTTTATTTAAAGTAAAACTTTTTAAGCTTTTAATTTTAGCTAATGATAATATCAGAAGCATTCAGATTATATAAACTAATTGTATTGTACCTTTATGGTGCTTATTTGTCCTCTTTAAATTTTGGCAGGACAAATCACCATCCATGTTCATGGAAATCAAAGGCTCGGACATTCTGCATGATATCTCACTTTTTTTTTCCTTTTTTTTTTTTTTTTAGCTTTGTTACACGTTAATGCAGAAAATTAGATTGACATTAAAGGATGCTAAACATTTCAAAGCCCGAACCTGTTCTTTCATCTCATCTCCTTGTTGTTTATCTTCCCGCTGTTAAATGTCGGCCCCTGTTCCTGTTTTAGACATAAAGTGATAACATGAAGTGTGTACATGAGTGCTGAACTGAGAGTCAGGACACTGATATGCTTCTCTTGATGGATGGCTAAATCAAAGAACAGTCTTCTCCCAAAAGGAGGAATGGAAGAGGAAAGGCAATGTTACAATATTGCTACATATTCTTCAAGGGATGGATTAGTTCATAATATTATATTATAATATGATTTTATAAGTGGCTAATTGTATAGTGGCACTCTCCCTAGCAATAATCTTTTCGTAATTACATTTTTTTCTCTTGCATTTATCTCACTCTAAGGTCTCATGGATGTTTTCTCTCATTACAATTAAAGCATTTACTTAATGCCGTGGAGGATTTTGTTTTTGTTTAATTAACCAAACCACCTTTGTTCTTGCTGGAGGCAAAGAGAAAATGCATATCAAACAATAAATCATGATACAACGAATGCATGTTACAGAAGCGGATGTGGGTTGACGGTTTGCGCCCCTCATTAAAATTGCTGTACTTCTAAATTATTCATACACTCCTGTTTTGTTATAACTGTTGATCCATAGCAATTGAAAATCACCAACCAGTCGGTAGATTTGCACATGATCTGTTTATTAAAAAGGACTTCGCTCGCCTTGTGTTTCTGAAGGTATAATACAATTCTGGAGTTCCCGAAGCAGAAAACCCAAATAAAACTAATTCATTAACTCTGTAATTGATTTCATTATGTTTCATGCTTATAACAGCGAGTTCTTTTTTTTTAAGGTTTGCAGGAAGGGATGGAGGCAGAGCTTGGGAGCGTGAGGAAAAGGTTGAGCACATAAACAGTTTGGCCAGGGGGAAAGTCGCTCTTTAATGAATAATTACATCACAGAAGAACTGTAAGCCGCCGGCAACCCCTTTATCAGACCAGCAATAGTGGCTGCACTGGATTAGAGTCAAAATTCAAGCAAAAATGGAAAATGCAAGAAAAAATATAACTGTTTTATATTAACATAAATGGAGTAAAAAAAACCTGACTGATGAGAACACTGTGGTGAAACAAGATTAAGGAATGTAGAAAGATAAGGTAGAGAAGCAAAGATTGATATTGCAAAAAAAAGAAAAAAGAAATCTTGCTCATTTTTTTGTCTTGTTTTTTACATAAAATATCTGAACATTCTTAAATCAAGATTTACATAAGATATAATGTGTTGTTTTCTGACAAAGTTATTAAAATTAAGTGACTTAGTCACTTAGTAAAGTTACTAAAATTAAGTATTCGCCAATGTGGAAAGAAATATAATCTTGTTTTTGTCTTTGAATTAAGTTTCTTTTTCTGACCCCACTGGCAGATACATGTTTTAAGTATAAACTGACTTAATATTCATAGATTTTTTACAAAACAAGACTTAATACTAGTGCTGGGCAACGATTAATCGTGATTAATTGCATCCAAAATAAAAGTTTTTGTGTACACGTGTGTGTGTACTATGTATATTTATTATGTAAATACACAGTAAATACACACACATGCATGTATATATTTAAGAAAAAATTTATGTTTATATATTAAATATATTTATATATAATATAAATTATATGAATATAAATATATACATGTAAATACATGTAAATATTTTCTGTATACTGAAAATATATACTGTATGTGTGTGTGTCTTTATAGACACATAATAAATATACACAGTACATACATATTATATAAACAAAAACTGGATTTGGATGCGATTAATCGCTGCTAAGCACTACTTAATACCTTTTTCACAGACAAGGCTTAAGCTAGTCCCAGACTAAAATGCATGTTTGAGCTGTCTCAACTGAAAATATCCTGCTCTGACATATCTTAAAATATGTCAGTGTCATTGTTCTGTGTCAAGATGCACACCTTAATGTTTTCTTCTAAGGCATTTTTGTAAAAGTTGCTTATATACCTTAATTTAACTAAGGCCTAGACCTGGCATAAGATAAGCCCCATTTGTGAAACCGGACCTAAGTCATTTTGCATCTCAAGTAAGTATCTTGAGTTAAGAATGTTTAGATATTTGTATTGGAGAACAAGACAAAAACACTGAGTAAGATTTCTTTTTTTTTGTGAGAGACTGTCTATACTGACCCTTTTCTGAATATTTGTATCAGTGTGCATTGAGTATATGTTTGTTTTCTGTTTCTGTCAGTTCAGATTTTGATCAGTTGTGGAGGTGTGACCCCAAATTCACTGACTGCAGGCCCATTCCCATGAGCACACACTACAGATTACTAGCCACTTTTCACACAGCTCTGCTGTTCAGACAATCCCAGTTTCCTGAGACATACTGAAAAACAGTGCTCCCTCTTGGCTTGCTTTTCAGTAACATTCAATGAGTTTTCTTACTGTCTAATGTCCTTAAGATGAAATTTGAAGGCTTGTTGACTTTTGAACAGCAGAACATTGACTGTGTATTTTTTTTGTTATTAATTATTATTATTTTTTGTTAAATGAAAAGAGTTGAGAAGAAGTATTAACATATTCCTTTCTTAACTGCTGAAATTAAAATATGTAAAATTGAACACGAAATTTATTAGGCTGGTGTGAGTATAGTAAGTTTATTTCTCAAAAGTTTAATTTATTTAGGAGTAAAATTAAATTACTGAGGAAAAACTAATTTATATATAAAATAGATTTACTATATACATAACTGTTCAAAAGATTGGGGTTGGTATTTTTTTTTTAATTCTTACAAGTACTACACTTATTTGATTAAAACTTAAGGGTAAAACCACTAATAATATATTGCATTATTAATATTGTGGAATATTATTACAATATAAAATAGAGGTTTTCTATTTTAGTAAATTTTTAAACACTATTTATTCCTGTGATCATTCTAATATGCTGATTTTATGCTCAAGAAACATGTCCTATTATCGTCACAGTTTTAAAACAGTTGTGCTGCTTAATACTGCTTAACACCAAATGACCGGCGATCATTTGGTGATCATCTGGGATTTTGAGAGACGATTTGAGGGTTCTTGGTATGGAAGACTCTAAGAAACAAAGAAAAGGAAAAGCAGTCCTGGAGCACAATATCAAAAAGTGTAATCTGCAATAGCTGCAACTGCCTGGGCAGCAATGGTAATTCAATAACAAATGCTTTTGAAACTGATAAACCCATGCCATTGTGTAGATTTAGTATGAATTCATTGAAAACAAGGATGTGCTGTCGTACTGCTTTACTGACTGCAGCCTGCAACTCTAAACGCCGGCTTGATGAGCGTGACGGTATCAGATAATAGTATCCACCAAGAATGGATTAAACGGCATAAAAGGTTTCCTTAACCGTATAAAGGGAACATGCAATGCAATTTTATTTCAACTAGCAGTCCTGAACATCGTAATGGAGCTTTCAGTTCCTTGGTATGTCTGAATGCTTTGCTTTACATGTTACAATATCAACCCTCTACACAAGTGACTTCTAACAAAAGATGTATTATTCTTGCTTTAGGAGCTTCAATGCATGACCACAGCAGATATCCAAGGAGATCTAAAAGGTTGCTGACATAGGAAATTTACTCTTAACTACATATAGTATACACAGAACAATGTAACCATATTCAAATGTCAGGTTATGCATGTTTTTGCGTGCTGCGCTGGCTCTCCAGAGCATTCATTTACTTCAGAAGCATAGAAAAACCTGCCATTGGTTTTGTAGGATATTTGCCAGAGAGAAAAACACTCATTTAAAGTGATTTTTACAAAATTAAAATTCACATCATTCATTATTTCACATATTCATTATTAGGACTCACCCTCAAATTGTTTCAGATATGTATAATTTTCTCTCTTCTGTTATGCACAAAAGAAGAAAAGAAGATATTTTGAAGTGCGTTGGTAACCAAACAGTTCACGGTAGCCATTGACTTCCATTGTATAGGAGAAAAAAATACTGTGGAATTCAATGGCTACCGTCAACTGTACAGGTTTGGAACAAGACAGAATTTTTATTTTTGGTTGAAGTTTACTCTTTTGAAATTATTGATTTGTTTGTGGAACACAAGGAAAACAAGCAAATTAGGTTACCCGAATGAATCAGCGCAACAGCAAGATTTTAGTAGAATTTAAATGACACCCCTGACATAATGATATTGACAAATTATCTGAGCTAGGTATTAATATAGACCAATCAATTAAAACAGACCAAAAAGCTCTTCAGGGAGAAAGCTTTACAATGACCTAAATGAAAACACCGAAATGAGTAGGAAAGAGTGCTGCAGAAATTAATAAAGTAATCCATTGGACTGCTTTTCCAACTGGTGCTGATTGATTATTGATTAGGAACAACCAGAGAGGCTGTAGTGATTGTGAGATGTTGTTGAGGGATGTTTGCTGTGATGAATTGTGGGTAAATATTTAGGATCACCCTTACTTTGTCACATCTCCCTACTCGGTTTCTTTCTACCCTTTTTTACACTTTCTCTCTGTCTTTACACTCCTACACTGAAAGATAAATGTTCACTTCAATGCTCCCACCTGGCATTCAGTCATGCCATTATTGATTTTTTAAAGAGCCAGTCAAATGCTCAAGCTGGCTGGACTTTAAATAAAGCTTCTTTAAAACTTTACTAGAATTTAATCAGTGATGGGGAAAGCATTATTTGGATGTTTTTTATTTAAATATTTAACATTGATACTTATTATAAAATGACACTTTTGTATTACATTTTCTCTGATACTCTCTCCTCCAAAGTGGAAGCACTATGCTTGGTTTTCAGGATTTTTTCAGACAGAAAGTGCCATATTTATTTTACGTTTTGCTTTGGACAAGTGTTTATTCTCCTGATCAAATCCACCACAGCTGAGGTAACACTCAAATTCTGTTATTTTGTCGATTACATATAACAAGTACACAGGATTCCACTGAAACCTCAGATTTATTTATGTGCTGCGTTTTATAAAACATAAAAAGAAACATAATGCTCACACCTCCTACACTTTAAATATTTATATACCAAACCGTTGATGGTAGCCATTGACCATCAACTGTTTGTTACCAACATTCTTCAAAAGAAACATGTTTGGAACTTAAGGGTTAGTAAATTATGACAGAATTTTCATTTTTGGGTGAATTATTGCTTTAATTCTGCCAATAAAGGTTTGCTTCTTTTTTAGTAAATAGATTAAAATATACATTTTACATGTTATTTATTTGAAAAAGTAACTTGTTATATTGTGGTGTAAATTTAACAAGCAACATGTTATTTACTTTAAATTAATCTGTTTGCATAATGTGTTCCAAAGACTGTACAATAGCAACACGACAAGTTCACATCAGCAACATTTCTTGTTTTGCATTTTTTGTTGGACTTTTTGCTAATATTGTGTGTGTTAAGCGGCTCAAAGGCATATAATGTAAGCACACTTACACAAATAACCTACATATGAAAAACCAAGCAGGAAAGTATTGATTTCTCACCATAATGCCAAAGCAGCAACATGAGACTCAAGGGATTGATTCAAGGAATTCCCTCAGTTTCACAGCACATACCCTTAAAGTAGTGATCGATCATCATCTGCACATACCAATGCTGCCTCACCTAAGGTCTGCCCATCATGCTTTTCACAAACGCCAGGTTCTCCCAGTCAGGACTTTAATAGGGGTTCCCTCATGACCCAGTTCAACATCCAGAAGAATGTTCAGAGGAATATGTCTTATCCTGACCTACTTTTGAGGATGAGTTCCTCTTAATGTGGTACTATATCTTTTTTTAAATATTGTTCTATGATTTATTTGATCATTATTTTATTATTAAATAAAATCTGAGCAGTTTATGCCTGTATTTTGTCGTTAACCCGTGCACTTTCATGGCATTCTTAGGATCTCTGTTTTACACACTTTTTATCTCATATATCGCGTTTGGTCTCGTTCTGTCTCGCGTATCTTGTCAGTGTCTGCACTTGCTGGGCCATTTGTTGTGGAAAAATAAGGAAAGTGTGTTCAGCTAAATTCAATTAGTATTTTGTTAGATGTGTATAAAACAGCTTAGTTTACAGCGGCAGCGGTCACTGCAGTTGTCATGTGAAGGCCTCCTCATGTGATGACCGAAGAGTGTAAAGATCAGCGACTCTACCGTGTGACTCCACCGGGCTGGGACACCAGCAAAGGATATAAGTATCACTTTTTATTTCTCCTCTTTTCTACTTGTTTAACTTCTGTTTCAGTTTTTATAACCATTTCTTACTATGTGTGAGTAAATTGTTGTTTTTAGCATGTGTGTTTGGCAGTGTTATTTCTTAGGATTACTTATAAACTATACTGTTGTGATTTGTATTTGTTATCTATTTTAATTTTAGTTAAATAATGTCTGAATTTATTATGTCTGTATAGGTCTTTTATAAAATTTTAGTTTTATTTAATTTGAGTTATTTTAATACTTCAACAAACTAAATGCAAATGAAATGATTAAATTAAAATATGTATAGGTAGTATTTATAAAGTTTTAGCTTTTAGTTTTGGATCTGTTTTTAGTTGCTTTAATACTACAATTGATTGCTTCTGTTGTCCTCATTTGTAAGTCGCTTTGGATAAAAGCGTCTGCTAAATGACTAAATAATAATATTCATATTTTGTCATTGACTTGCTTTGTTTTATTTTGGTACGGTCCATTATTCTATCATCCTTTTTTTTTTTTTTTTGGTCTCTGAGACCAATGTAGTCTAATCCTGGATGAAATGAAGCAGTTAGAGGTAATTTACTTTGAAATATCTGTTACGGTCCAGAACATAACCTGGGTAGAAATCAGCCCAAAACTACTTCAGAAACAAGATGCTGAGGTCTGAGGTAGGATATTAGGCTATTCTTGCCTCAAAAACGTTCAGTCCATCATGCAACATCATGTGGAGGCTGATTGAAGGCAAGATTGGGCCTGAAACCAAATGCAGTGTTTTTTCCTTCATTTCTTTGAAAAGAGAAGCTGCATCAAAAGCACATTGGAGTAAAAAATCTATTCCCTGTGTCACAAAGAGAGACTTTAATGAGCTGGCCGACTGCTCTCTCTCTCTCTCTCTCTCTCCCTCTCTCTCTCTCCCTCTCTCTCTCTCTCTCTCTCTCTCTCTCGCTCCCTCTCTCACTCACACAGCCACTCTTGAACTGAGATAAACTGTGTCAATCTGGCACGCGAAATCACAGGGAATTTATTCTGTGCTGATTTTTGAAGTTGTGCATCGCTATTCATATGCACGCCATGGATTCCATTCTGAATACCAGTGGCAGCTCTCTTAAGTCTCAGAACACCACAAACCTGTTCCTAAACCTAGTGACCATTCTGTCATGGAACCTCACAAGTGACAAATGTTTGTGCGCTCAATATAGGCAGCATCACCACGCACCACACAGCAGTCTGCATTGGGAAACATGATTTACAATGAATTGAAATACTATTTGATGTTAGCATGTTACTAAGTCTAATGATATCATAATAATCTAATGATATCATAATACCTTTTATTTACTTTTTTGAAATATCCCTCTTATGCTTGCCAAGACTACATTTATTTCATAAAAATATATAACTATAAATATAAAAAGAAACAAACAGTATATATAATTTTTTAACAGTAGGCCTAATATTGTGAAATATTATTACAATTTTAAATAACTGTATCCTATTTTAATATATGTTAAAATGTAATTAATTCCGTGGATGGTATGCTGAATTTTGAGCAGCCATTACTCTAGTCTTCAATGTCACATGGTCCTTCAGAAATCATTCTAATATACTGATTTAGTGCTCAAGATACATTTCTTCTTATTATCAATATTGAAAGCAGTTGTGCTGCTTAAAATTCGTTCTTTGAAGAATAGAACATTTTAATATCTTCACTGTCACTTTTTTAAGAAAATTAGGAATGTAGCATTGTTTTATGGTACACAATTGGCTGCTTATTGGCTGTGCCCAGTTATAATGAGGATGGATGGCAGTGCTGAGAGAAGCATTTTGTTCTTACTCAGTGTCTGTAACTAATGATAAAAAAATACCTTTGTTGATCTTAGGTCAGTAGATGGATGCTACAGGGTGACAAAGGCAATAAATCAGAGTCTGTCATGCATTTATCAGATTAATGGTCCATTTGATTCCTCCATCTGTAAAAACGGAGGGCTTGTTCGACTTGTAACCCTATAACACTCTTTTACCCTACATAAATACACTGGTAGCCAAAAGTTTGGAATAATATTGATTTTTAAATGTTTTTGGAAGAAGTCTCTAATGTTCACTAAGGCTGTATTTACAGTATTTGATCAAAAATACAGTAAAAACAAATATTGTCATATATATATATATATATATATATATATATACAAATAACCATTTTATATTTGAACGTAGGCTACTATCAGATGCTTTAGAAAATGCTGACTGTGTTAATTCTCTCGTTGTTGTGTTTCTCATGGGTAAGCAGCCTATGAAGCACAGCTGAACAGACAGGGCATAACAGACAAGAATTTCTGCCTTCAGGCTCTGGGACCAAAAATCCTCTGATACATAAGTAGACAGCTTGCAATCAGGAAATGTATAGCTTCTGTGTAACCTGGGAATAAAGAGGAGGTTTGTGTTTGTGTGTGAATGAGTGGTGGACACCAGTGAATGTTTTAACCCTGTTGACATTCCCAGCTGGTGAGGGGAAAGAACGGTTGCGTTTCAGCCTTGGGGTATGCAGCTTTATTCAGGGAGTCCTTCATCCGAAGAGTGTAAGTCACAGAGGCATGAACCACCACAAGTTACACTCGAACACACACATACACACACAGTGACGGGGAGATATATGGGGACCTAAAATATATTAGCTTACATCATAGACTTTCTGAATAAGATTGATGTGGAAGTTACAGTCCTGGAATGTTTTCACTAGGTATGGGCTTTCTTTATTTGGCCCTGTACATCCAAAGATACACACTGTACCAGAACATTCGGTCACACTTTATTTTAAGGTCAAATTCTCGCTATTAACAGACCATTAACTATGACTTTTCTCTCAATAAACTCCTAATTTGCTGCTTATTAATAGTTCATAAGGTAGTTGTTAAGTTTAGGTATTGGGTAGGATTAGGGATGTAGAATATGGCCATGCAGAATATGTGCTTTATAAATAATAAACAGCCAATAAGTTAATAGGCGTGTTAATAAGTAACTAGTTAATAGTGAGAATTGGTCCCTATACTAAAGTGTTACCGAACATCCAAATTAGTTTTTCATACTTCAAAGATTAATAGAATATCATATAAACTGCTGTTCAAAATTTTGGGGTTAGTAAGATTTTAAATAATAATAATAATACTTTATCCTTTTTTATATTTTACATTTAACCAAGCCCCTTTCTCTTAGAAAGCAATGAGTTTAAATGGAGAGCAATGGAGAAAAACTCCATTGTTTTGAGTTGTTTGATTTAGTTCTTAAAATCTTATCAAAAGTCAGATTTTAACACAGGTTTCAACATGTGTAGGCATAAATGAGATAACTGTTAAGCCTCCCAAGCCAACTTCTGAGGAATAACAATTTCCTCTTGAGATGATACCATGGTATGTTGATAACTTTTTTTGTTAGTGGTTAAAACAGATTTTTGCATCTGTCTGAGCAGAGAAACTGTCAGAACTCCTTCAGCAGCAAAAACATATAGCTCAGAACCTGTTATTCTAATAAACTCTCCAACAAATCTTCTCCTGCTCTGTCTGGAAATGCTCGCTGACATTCGTGCTAAAATGTACAGAACACTGTTGAAGGCACACCATACACGGCATTTACCTCTCTCCAGTTTGAAAGTACTTTGAGTTGGCATGTGTTACGGTACAATGCTCTTGTCGTTGTTTATTGTGATTTGAATTGGAGGCTCAAGGTCTGTGTATTGTGTGGTGATGCACAGAAACACAGTGACTGGTCGCATATAAGCATTCCCTATTATATTGAGGGGTTTCTGGGAATCGCGCCAGGCTTTCCAGGACAATAATACTATGATAAAACACAACAGTTAGAGATATTGGAGTGCACCTGTCGTTACAAGAGAGGTCAGATGAATGTGGTTGAAAAGGAGCTGGAAGTTTCAACATCATTTTGCCCTTTATTCTTTGCTTGAAGTTGCATGTGTGTGTATTGCTTCAGTATATATATATAATATATATAAATATATATATATATATATATATACAACCAAGGTATGCAGAATACAATCTCTGAGCGTACAACACGTCGAACCCTGAAGCAGATGGGCTACAGCAGCAGAAGACCACAACGGGTGCCGCTCCTGTCAGCTAAGAACAGGAAACGGAGGCTACAATTCACACAGGCTCACCAAAGTCCCTTTATGACTACAGTGTACCCATCTTCTGATGGCTACTTCCAGCAGGATAATGCACCATGTCACAAAGCTCAAATCATCTCAGACTGATTTCTTGAACATAATAATGAGTTCACTTTACTCAAATGGCCACAGTCACCAGATCTCAATCCAATAAAGAATCTTTGGGATGTGGTGGAATGGGAGATTCGCATCATGGATGTGCAGCCGACAAATCTGCAGCAACTGCGTGACGCTATCATGTCAATATGGACCAAAATCTCTGAGGAATGTTTACAGCACCTTGTTGAATCTATGCCACAAAGAATTAAGGCAGTTTTGAGGTACTAGCAAGGTGTACCTAATAAAGTGGCCAGTGAGTGTATATATATACTGTATATTATATATATATATATATATATATATATATATATATATATATATTCACTCATTCTCATGTCTTTCCAAACTTGTATTGTTTTCTTTCATCTGTGAAATACAAATGGAGATGTCAGCATAATGTCCAATCATGTAATCATGTAAATCATCATTAAATTGTTCAATATTTGTTTAGTATTGTTTGTATGAAATACGCTCATCTTGTAATGTTGACTGACAGTTCAATTTGTTTGTCAATACATGTTTGATTGACAGTTCAATAGTCATGCTGTTTGGGGATACAGACAGTTCCTGAATCTGCTTGTGTCAGTTGTTATCCTGCAGAACTTTCCTACAGGACACAGAGAGGGGAACAGACTGTAATCAAGGTGACTGACACCCTGAATGATGGTGCAGGCCTTGCTGTAATAGCAGCCGTAGTAGATGCTCCCTCTACCCTCTGCTCTGAAAACCTTGCGATACAATGGTAAAAGTTCATACATTTACTCTCGAATTTACTCAAGCAGTGCTCGGGCCACATTGCATTAGAAACTGCAGTGTTATATACTTCACATTTCCATAATACAGTTGTCTTGATCTCTAAACTTTTTATTGAACAGAAAATTAATATATCCAAACCAGATTTAATATAACATAAGCTTAAAAAAATTCTGGGTTAAATACCAACTCATCCGACAGCATTTGTAGCATAATACTGATTACAACAAAAAATTACAGCAACTCATTCACCTTTTATTAAAAAAAATTATGTTATAGTGAGGAAATTTGAAATGATCATTATTTGAAATAAAAGAAACATCAAATCAAATAAATATATATATATAAAAAGAGTAGATGCCAAGGCAAAATGTCAAATTTTTCTTTAGTTTAAGCTGCACTAAAATAACTAAAAGTAAAACTTAATAATAATAAAAAAACTGTATAGATATATTTAAAAAAAAAAGGACAAAGACTTACAACAAAAACTAAAACTTTAAAATTAAAATTAAAACAGAAAAATATACAAATAAAATATAATTCAAAGTGAAGTTAAAAATAAAAATGAAAGGGACAGTAGCAAATTGATATTTGTGGTAATCAGTATTATCTCACATATGTTGAACTTTGTTTGTACTGAACCACTGATCATTTTTTAAAGTGAAAACCTTATTTGCAGTACCGCATGTACAATAGATGTTTATACTGTATACTCTAATGTTAACTCTAAAATTTATACTAAAACATCACTCAAAAAGTCCTACTTTGAAGTTCCATTTTAAGAACATTACTGTAAATGTGTTTTACTGTGGGATGAGTTGAAATCATATCCTGTGATAGTCAACAGCATGCCATACCATAGATTCTATCTAAAAGTGATTAAATTGTATTTAACCCAGAATGTTCCTTCCTGAAACTTATCTCCACGTGGAAGAACACTGGTAGCAGAGAAGTGAACTGCCTTATTAGAGGGTTAGCTCTGTGGCACATCTGTTAATAAAAGCTTGTTAGGAGCGTTTGATTGCTGCATATCAGCGTTGTGGTCATTGACGGGCCCTACGACTGACAGAACTGATTTCCTGCCTTGCTTGGCTTTGATTAATTGTGCTGTCTTTTGTACGTGGGTGTGGAGGTCAGTCGTGGGAGATGGCAAATGAGAATTTACTCCACACACTCGTATTTGTTATTGGAGAAGACTAATCACATGCACTTCACCTCCTGCTACCACTTCTGAATACAGCCCACACACACAGAGACAATAAAGAGATCTGAGCACTCCTGCTTCTGCACATTCCCTTTTCTCTCGCTGTGTATCTTTCTTTTTAATACATAATAATGAACACTCTAGTGGGTGTAGGGAATAGGTGATGTCTTCAGAAATAAAAATAAAAATAAAAAATTTCACCATTTGTTAAAAATTTGATACTTTTTTAGATAAATTTAGCGTGTAACTTGAGATTTGGATTTCGTCAGGACAATATAAAGAAATAGTTCACCCAAAAATTTAAATATGCTAAATATATGCTCACCCTGAGGCCATCCTAGAAGTAGATGGAGAAATTTAGCAGCACATCACTTGCTCACCAGTGGATCCTCTGCAGTGAACGGGTGCCGTCAGAATGAGAGTCCAAACAGCTGATTAAAACATCACAATAATCCAGAAGTAATCCACATGACTCCAGTCCATCAATTAACATCTGTGAAGTGAAAAGCTGTGTGTTTTTAATAAACAAATCCATCATTAAAATATGAGCTAAAATAAGGCTATAACATGAGTCCTCTATCCATAATATTGCTTCATCCAATGCTTTCTCAGCTGTTTGGACTGTCATTCTGACGGCATCCATTGACTGCACAAAATCTATTGACAAGCAAGTGATGTAATGCTATATTTCACCAAATCTGCTCTGATGAAGAAACAAACTCATCTACATCTTGAATGACCTAAAGTGAGTGATTTTTATTTTTTTGGTGGGTGAATTACTCCTTCGCAAATACTTCATATACAAGGATAGTTTGTATTTTATGTAGATGTGTTTTAACTGTTGATACATTACATCTTCAAACTGACAAACATGCATAGTAATAATATTATTTTTTTAAATATTAAAAAAAATAATAATAATAATAATTTATATATATATATATATATATGTGTGTGTGTGTGTGTTTTAATATATAATGAATATATATTGAACAGGTGCACCTAATACAGTGGCCGGTGAGTGTATATATACACATTAGGGCAGTCGTGGCCTAATGGATAGAGAGTCGGACTTGTAACCTGAAGATCGTGGGTTCAAGTCTCAGGTCCGGCAGGGATTGTAGGTGGGAGAGTGAATAACCAACACTCTCTCCACCCTCAATACCATGAATGAGGTGAGACCCTTGAGCAAGGCACCGAACCCCCAACTGCTCCCTGGGCGCCGCAGCATTGGCTGCCCATTGCTCTTTGTGTACACTTGGATGGGTTAAATGCAGAGCACAAATTCTGAGTATTGGCCACACACCACTTCCCTTTCCTACATATTAGCGTCAAATTAGCATCAAATATATATATATACTCACCGGCCACTTTATTAGGTACACCTGTTCAATTGCTTGGTAACACAAATTGCTAATCATCCAATCACATGGCAGCAACTCAGCATTTAGGCATCTAGATGTGGTGAAGACGACTTGCTGAAGTTCAAACCGAGCATCAGAATGAGGAAGAGAGGGGATTTAAGTGACTTTGAATGTGCAATGGTTGTTGGTGCCAGACGGGCTGGTCTGAGTATTTCAAAAACTGCTGATCTACTGGGATTTTCACACACAACAATCTTTAGGGTTTACAGAGAATGGTCCACAAAAGAGAAAATATCCAGTGAGCATATATGTGTGTATGTATGTATGTATAAACACACATACATACACACACACACACACACATATATATATATATATATATATATATATATATATATATATATATATATATATAAATAAAACTAAACAAAAACGATGTAAATGTGAACACTGTGTGCTTGCAACCCAGAAATGCAAGAAACGTTTGTGTATTAATGATCCTATCATTAACACTGAGTGAGGGTGTGCAGGAGGATAATGGATACAGAGGAATTCCTCAGACTGTTACTTCCAAATATAGCACATGAATGCATAATGATGTCCCTAAAGGAAAACTAGAGGAGGAAAAACACCCACCAGTCAGATTGAGGAAAAAAAGATATAGCTGTATTTATATAAAAAAAGTCTTTTGTTGGTCATGCCATACAGGGATATATACCGTGGCAAAGAACAGCAAGCTTTAAGTATACCCCACAGGACCAGCCTGATTCTGTATAGTGCAGTTTAGCTTGTGTAGGCTGTACATTCAAAACCTGACTCATCATGACTGGGCGTTTTACAAACAGGCGTCAGATGCAATCAAAGCTTCTGGGACACCGAAGGCTTTGGCATTGAAGGGAAGCAGTGACATATACATGAACACCTACAGGAATAGATAAGCCAAAAATGTTCTATTGTTTCCTATCTATACAGTCATATCTGACAAAGACCTAAGTCATGAGACCTCTGCAGGTGCAATGCTCACTTCCCTCTGTTTCATCGTACACACTTCTATATGCACGATCAGCAAGTTCAAAGATGCTTGTCATTGGTTAGTGCCCGACGGCAGGTTTTTTTTTTTTTTGAAGTGCACTTAGTTGCTTACAATGCCTTTTCTCAGACGAGAGCAGTGAGAGTTGAGGGAAACTTTAAAAAGCACACGCAAACCAACATTTCTTGGCACTTTAAGTGCTTACAAGCACAAGAGTTTACAAGAAATATCTAGACCTGTGCACGATCTTCAGCCACTCCACTTCTCATTTCTTTATCTCTCGTCATTTCTGTCAGGGGTAATAAGCAAGTTGCACTTCTCTCTCTCTTTCAGTGTGTCTACAAATACTGAGACAAAGAAACCCAAGCAACCATTTTATTTTAACAATATTTTTGTTTACTTCTGTAAATAATGCATTTTTCTTTTTAGGGGCTTACAGCATAAGAACATTTCAAAGGCTAAATTAGTCAAGGTAATGTCTATGAAAAAAAAGCATGTCTATGACCTCGTGTGTAAAGTAAAAACCTGCACATTTGCTACTCCCTGAAATGAGGATGAAACATTTATGACTAAAAGGCAGGAGGTGCGAATAAGTGTGTAAGAGAAAAGACAAGGAGGGTAAGCGGGAAAATCCAGTTAATTATTTGTGAGCACTTTGTCTTCCACATATAATGGTCATGTGTGGATTTATAAACCCATAAATAAAGTAATATAGAAAAAGAGTGTATGATTTATTCATACTACATATTTTGTACTGTATGCTATAGTAAAAGTCTTTTACTACAC
Source organism: Barbus barbus (assembly GCF_936440315.1). Lineage (NCBI taxonomy): Eukaryota > Metazoa > Chordata > Actinopteri > Cypriniformes > Cyprinidae > Barbus > Barbus barbus. Next base: position 21,994,358 of record NC_136741.1, on the reverse strand, counting down.
TAGTACTCCCTCTCCTAACTGGTTTACAGTAAACTAATTATTTTAGAGAACTGAACTTGATATAATCTATGATCAAGTTATAATATGTCATGTTAACAAATCATAATTTCTCTGGAACTGAGTATTACAAAAATGTGTTGCAATTTTAAGTCTATGAAAGGTTATACCAGACTTACAGAAAAAACTTTATTAATTATGTGTTATTATCTATTATTGTTGTTATTATTGTTATTATTATAATGGCAGAAATACTAAGAGGATTATAACAAGGTTCTATTGTTAGTCATTACTCAGAAAGGGAATGACATCTTATAATATTCTGATATTATTATTTTTTATATAAATATATATTTTGGTACTATCGTGTTTCTGATTTCTATCATTGATTTTATGATGGAATGTTCTTGAATTGACAAACCAACTAATATCACAAAATATCACAGAATTTATCCAATCTATTGCTTATTATACTGATGTTTGTTGTTTGACCTCCAACAATGATGTCACTTCTATGATGATGTCATTGAGGACACACACACACACACACACACACACACACACACACACACACACACACACACACACACACACACACACACACAAACAAACATATAAACTGATTATCAATATGATATGATATATGGTAGAGCACGAAAATGTACTGCATAACAGGAATGACCCAAGAAAGGATGGGCAGATAGTCATTCAATAAAAATTCTATGAAGAACTACTGGGATACATGCCAAATAATCATCTTTCCAGAAAACTCAAGGGTACTGATGACAGAGAGGGTCATGGGCAGGGGGTGCATCCTGTTGTCCTTATAGGATTGGCAGTCCCAGTCTACCATGGCATAAAATCATTGATTTATCTAGTGTGCATTTATGGATTTTCAGATTCCCAAGGATTGCATGGCAGGAATGGAGATCAGAGAGTGAGGAAATGGATGAAATTAATGTTAAAGTAAATGTTTGTTCCAGAATGTTCTGCCTGATGGTTTAGAGGTAAGGTTGTCTGACCGTTTAGCCCCCAACCTCTTGTGGAGCTGATTGGTCAAGAAGGTCTCCTTTATTCCCCATAAGTCACTGATTCATTGCGGTTTGGTGAAGGTTGTGCTGTAGTCTGCCTCCACCATGGCTTCATATCTAAGGGGTGGCTCATCTTGACAGATAACTATTTTTCATTCTGGCAGTCGGACTGTCGGACTGATCAATTGGGCAGTGATTCAGTCCTTTTGGTCAGGGGATGAATGGAGGTGGTGATTGAATGCTCGACTCCAGGCCATTTTCAAAACCCAGGATTACTGGTGGACCACACCCACCATCTAAGATGCTGTATAAACTGCATGAAAAAAATACAATCTTGCAGAGTTTCTTGAACTGTGCATTCCATCCAGTATTTGTGTGCGATGCATATTTGTTGTGCTTATTAGAATATTGAGACTTTAGCTTAACCAGATACTAATGTTTGAATCAACTGTGAGTCTTTTGTGAGTGTGGAATTTGAGGATTGTATTTTTGTTTTGTTAGTAGCTGTTAATGCAGCTGATACCCCTGAAATCAGTTATTTTTTAGTTACTATTTTGGTTAGAATGCTGTTTATTTTACTATTAAAACACATGTAGCAACTCTGTTTATATTTTGAGATATAAACTCTTAGGATTTTTTTTAAAATGGTCACAGGGCTCTCTATGTACTTTCTGTCTTTTTTTATCTGGAAAATGTTTTAAGTTTAACCTAGACTCATTAGGAAAATGTGGCTCTACCACCATTTTTTGCAAATCTCCAAAAACTTACTCATACAACTCACTGCGGTTTCTAACTGAAATGACCATTAGTTGTGTACAGGATGTGTGCAATTTATGAATGCAAGTGGGTGGGTGCACTTTTTTTTGGAATGAGAGACTAAGGGAAGTCATTCGTGGCCTAATGGTTAGAGAGTCGGACTCGTAATCCAAAGGTTGCGGGTTCGAGTCTCGGGCCGGCAGGGATTGTAGGTGGGGGGAGTGAATGTCCAGCGCTCTCTTCACCCTCAATACCACGACTGAGGTGCCCTTGAGCAAGGCACCGAACCCCCAACTGCTCCTCGGGCGCCGCAGCATAAATGACTGCCCACTGCTCCGGGTGTGTGTTCACGGTGTGTGTGTGCACGTTGGATGGGTTAAATGCAGAGCATGAATTCCGAGTATGGGTCACCATACTTGGCAGTATGTCACTTCACTATTGTATGTCACTTCACTAAAATAATTTTCATTTTGGACTGTTAGACAAATGACAATAAAGGTATTCACATTCGTTCGTATTCGTTATGATTCTAGCACCAATTATACATCAATAAAAACGTATTTTAGTGCAGTTCCATGTTTTGACAAAAAACACTTTTACCATAGTGTATGATTTGTAAACTCATACATTGTGATTTGCATCACATAACCAGCTTCATATTTATGGCTTTTCTGACGTAGTAAACTTGCTCGGTAGCACTGCAAAGTGCTCAAAAAAGGGCATGGTTGCTTCAGTGTATGCATTTTATCCCACATTTGCTTTTTGTTAACACTATAAAACAATAACTAGTCCTAGATTATTCAGTTGTTGTCAAAATTAGCCTCTAGGGGGGCTATAACTTAACCTCATAACTCTGCAACCATTTTTATTTTCATTGAAACTAACATATCTAAAAATACAAACATGTCATACAATACCAGTCAGAATTATCACATTTTGGCCATGGTTTTTTACAAGATTAAATCAATTCAGAAGATTCCTCTCCTTAAAAGACTGATTCATTTTGAATTCAACATGGCTTCCCCAGGCAACTAAAAAGTATTGGGTGAAACAGGACACATATGCAGGACTGTGCTCTGAGAACTTAAAAACAAATTTGGCAAGGTTCTGATATTTGAGAGCAATCATCCCTCTCCGTATTATCCCATCTGCTCGGACCCTGCTAATTGCCACTTGCTGCTAAATTTATTATAACTTTTTTTCCATATTGAGTGCTAATGATTGCAAACAGAAATGACAATATTCAGTGAAGAATGTAAATCCATTTGTATCAGCATATCAGTCATATATGTGTGTGTGTGTGTGTTTTGTATAAAACACAGGCCTGTCCATGTTGCAGCATAAGATGTTTGAGACTTTTTGTTCTTGCTGAAAAAAGTCGTCCATCTGTCAAAGCTTACATTGGTCAAAAGTGAAAGGTGTCAGAATTGTTTTCATATATTTAGTATGACTTTTCACAGAGCTGCCACCAGCAGTGATGACAGACAGCAGCTTGTATAGTTCTCTTGTCATTTTTCACTGATAATCTTCACCACCGCTGTGGCTCGCAAATCAAATATGGTGCCTATGGAATGCTTGATGTCATGGCGCTTAGTTATGAGACACTTGAGAACCAATGATGTTTGATGTTATTGATGTCCAACGTGCGGCATGGGTGCCATATTCCATTTGAGAGCCACAATGGAGGTGAATATTATCAGTGAATAGTTACATTTCTGTCTTATGAACTACTTTTCAAGTTCTTTAAAAAAACAAACAAACTCCTGTTTACTCATGCATGTTGTGTTCTATACTATCAGTGTGTGTTTTACAACTAATGCTGAGAAAAGGCTTGAGCAGTGATGGGTAAAGCTAATTGTGCACATAATACTACAATTTACATTTTCATGAATTAAACATATGAGTGACCTAGCTGTCAGACTCCTCAAATAATTCCAGTGGCAGACCACCTGCCACGTTTTGCATAAGCAGCCATAATTTGACTCTCATTACAATTTTGTTTTTTACTATCTTGATTTATGAAATTTGATGAGAATGTATTCAATAAATATTCGTCAGTTTGGCTTCAGGGCAAATGTTTCAATGGAAAGGCAAATACTCCATTCATAACCGGACCCTGTTTTGGTATTCATTTTCTGGAATTAACTCTGCCACTAAAGGTTCTTCTTCAACCGTTTTTCTTTATTATCATGGTAAGCTCAGTTGTCCCCTACAGCGGCTCATTCATCACACCATGCCCAGGTAGTCTCTGATGGAGAAGTGTTTCTATACAGGCCCCATCACAGGGTATTGAGCTCCACTGCTGGTTGGAGACAACATGGTCCTTATCGCCCTCAAACAGCCTTCTGTCTTGCCTGGCTCTTTCGTCTGAGTGGCCCAATGGTCAACAGCATACTTGGCTTAGCTTCCTTATGACTGATTTTATTGGAGGGAAACTGTAACCAACAACAATCTATCTATCTGTCTATCTGTCTGTCTGTATCTTTAGTCATATATCTAGACATCTATCTATTTAGACATATATGACATAAACTATAAGGATGCACAATATACTGTATAGTCATACCATATCAATGAAAAAAAAAAAATGGATTGTTAATTAGTAAAAGTGTTTATTTATTTAGATAAATTTTTTTATTCAATATTGGATATTTATCATACCCCTTATTTTTTTTTTAGTTTACATTTGTCAAATGCTTACTTAAAAAATATTTAAAAAACCATTATGGAAATTCATTTTTTAGCAAATCTGAAAATGAATATCCATTTTCCATATACACAACTTGATTAAAAAAAGAAAACAAGAACAAGTCTGTTGTTAACATGAATTAATTTCTTTGTATTTCAAAACAATTTAATTTCAAATTAAAATTCAATCTGCCATTTTACTTCATTTTTGTGGCCTCAATATAAATTCAGAAATTTAGTTGGAATTTAAATGTCATTCTCAATTCAATTTTAAATGGTGCTGTTACATGTTCCCAGTTTGTTTGGAATTTTATGTTGATGTTCCTGTTTTTTGTTTCCTGTGTTAATTTTGTAGTCCTTTGTAATTCAGTTTTTGATTGGTTCCTGATGTTTGTTTTCCCATGTGTCTTTTTTCCAATTACCCCCCTGTGTATTTGTACACATAGATCCTACTCTCCTCTGTTGCCATCATTACAAGTGCACATCTCCCTTATGCGCTCTTTTTCTCTTAGAGGAATATTTCCTTCAAGGATATAAATTTAATCATTCTTTAATCACATTTTTTTTTGCCAGATGAAATATTTACCAAGACTGTTTCTTTTGGTAGCACATTATATCAACAGCTGTCATCATTACAACTGTGCGGTGCCATTGAAATCAACATTTACAGTATTCTTTGAGAGGACAAGAGGGCACAGTTTTCTGCTTGACCCCTGTTTGTGATTAATGACCTTCTTTAATAAACTGCCTCTGTTGCGATGCGTCCATTTCCCCTCAGGCCTCATTGTAAATTCTCCACCATCAGTTCTTCCATTTCCTCTCTCTAACTTCGCTAATTTAGATTAATTACACATCCCTCTGTGCAAATATTCATGCAGCGCCTGTTATTAAGTCCAAAATCTACATTATTGGCATCCCAACTGCTCTCCTCTCATTTGGCCTCCAACCTACAGGCACAGCGCAAGCCAATCAGATTTAATATGGCCTTCTTTTGCTCCTCTTCTCTATTACCCGGAGGAGTGATCTTAGTGTGTGAAAACAGAAACATATATTTTCATACAGTTATATAATCATCTATAAGAGTCAGGCTGAAGCCCTCTGGTGTGGTTTGCTCTGTCATCAGAACATTATCAAGTTGATGAGAAAGGCAAATAACAGTGTTTAACATGCAGATATTTTTAAATAAAGTGTCATAGTGCTGTGATCTCTGTTCGTATGGGCACTCCGTTACCACAGGGTTCTGTTATTTTCAGGAGGAAACTGCCTCGCATGGCACGAATCCCCGCGGAGAGCGTTTCCCCTCACCGACGAAAATCAGATTGCTCATTTATATGCCAATTACTGAACAAATTAATACAGCAGCGTGAAAAATAATTCCAGCGAAGACGTCAGTGACTCCTGTTTGCTCAATCATATCTGTTTTACTCCAAATAAACTAATTATAGATTGCGACCTTTTAGAGTATTCTTTGTGGCTGAAGGGCTAACGATTGAGAATGCTTTTTAATTAATCACGCATGCTAATTATGCTTCCCATGGCATTTGCCACTACATCCACTGTAGCTGAGAGAGACATATGTTTTCAGAAAGTATTCTACTGTGCTTATCAGTGCATTATGAAATTCAGAAATATACACCACGCAGAGATTCTTTTAAAGGGTATACTGGTATTTTGAATCACTCTAAGCCTATATTGGTTGTTGTATGGTTGATAAACATTTTGAAATATTAATCTTCAGTTTTGACCTGGCGATTTTATTTTGGCATTATAGTACAAGCTGGAGCAACATTGTATTTAACAATAAGATATGAAAGGCCATGCTATATGTTGAATATAGTCACGATTAATGCAATATAACATGACATGATCTATCTATCTATCTATCTATCTATCTATCATAAATAAAAATTTGATTTGAATATCTAATATTTATTTATGCATGCACATTCCATAAACTTCTGCATTTAGATTACATTGCCACTAAGAGTTAATCATTTAAAATACAAATAATTTAATAACACTATTACAATTATTTTTTAGAAAATCTTAAAATAATATTTTTTGCATACTGTACATGTCATACAGTTATGATGCCTAAAATCATTTGTAGAATTTAAAACTGATTTTTTTTTTTTTGTCAGTAGTTTATTTTTAAGATGTCTAAGACAATAGTATAAATCATTGGCTGAAAATTAGTAATGTCCATGCTTCTCTATCAAACAATCACAGAATATTATTATTTGGGTGATTTGCAGTATACAAAGCAGCTAGGTAAGCAGATGTTTTGTGTCATCAATGTTAACACTATATTAACCAGAAGTCCGTAATGCAAGTTCAAAGGCACTCCTTGCCGAAACTGGCACTGTTTGTGACACTTTTGTAGCTTCCAGATCTTTGATTTAAGTGAAAACGGTTATGAAATCAAGAGAAAGGATTCAATTGCGGATATACAACAGTTTATTGAGAGAACAAACAAAGTCACTAGTCAGGGCGGAGCTCGTGCACAGCGTGGATGGAAACCGGATGCAGGGACACAATGGGCAGCCAAGTCCAGCAGTGGAATCCTCCGAAGCCAGGGCAGAGACCGGAACACACCAGAAAACAGAGTGGCAGAAACAGGAACACCGAGAATCTCTGAGGATCTGACAATGAGGGGAACGTTAGCTGATCTTAAATAGACACAATAATGAGCCACAGCTGGGGCAGATCAGCCCGTCACCCACTCACGCCACACACCACAATAGACAAGCAAGGATGAGACCGTGATTCTATGAACCGTGACAGTACCCCACTTCATAGGAGCGCCCCCCTGGCGCTCCCAGCCAACCTTTACCCATAGATTGTAATCATCAATAAGGGAGTGATCCAGAATGTCCCTGGCAGGAACCCAACTTCTCTCCTCCGGACCGTAACCTTCCCAGTCCACCAAATACTGGAATCCGTGTCCCCTCCGCCTCGAGTCCAGAATACGATTGACCGAATACGTTGGTTCCCCGTCTACGAGATGCGGCGGTGGAGGAACTGGGTAGGCGGATTAAGGGGTGAACGAATTACGGGTTTTAATTTAGAGATATGAAACACGGGATGAATTCTCCTGTACGCTGGAGGAAGTTTGAAGAAGACTGCCACAGGACTAAGGACTTTAGCTCATGCACCGCGTTCATGGAAACCGGACGCAGGGACGCAATGGGCAGCCAAGTCCAGCAGTGGAATCCTCCGAAGCCAGGGCAGAGACCGGAACACACCAGAAAACAGAGTGGCAGAAACAGGAACACCGAGAATCTCTGAGGATCTGACAATGAGGGGAACGTTAGCTGATCTTAAATAGACCCAATAATGAGCCACAGCTGGGGCAGATCCGCCCGTGATCACAAGCTTGGACACACCCACTCACGCCACACACCACAACAGACAAGCAAGGATGAGACCGTGATTCTATGAACCGTGACAAAAACCCAAAACAGCTTAGTCAGAAATATATCAAGTAAACAGGAAAAAAGTGTGCAGGGAGGGAACCGAAACTCTGAGTATCAGACTATAATAAGATTCCTGTTCAAGCATGAAACCTATTAAGCGGTTGGAAGGATTTGCTCTTATTCACAAACCTAAAATTTAATTTTTATGTTGCACTCCATTTCTTGACTGAACGACATGAAATGTCCCCTTTGACAGATTAGACAGAGTCAGCTTGCTTTAAAGGCAATATCCTGTAACAGAGAATATAGAACTGCTGTATACACAGTTATACTGTATGCTGCAATACTATGCAATTCTGAATATGCAGCTGTATTGCATTAAAAGGCAACTGAGCTACATATAAGCTTTCACAGTAATGATCTAATTATGATTATTTGTATGCTGAACATTTCTTAAACTTTGTTTTGTATTGAGTTCTAACTTGGGTCATTTTTGTCCACATACCAGTAGGAAAGCAATGACTAAATTATATTTTTTATAATATATTGTTTCTTCCAGACAGCAATGCAATTAAACGCAGGACATTGGAGACTTTCGCTTATGACTCCTGCTTCTCCGATTTTTCTGTAAAAGTGTGTAAAAGTTATGTAACCTCCACAAGAATTTTCACAAGATCATATCACAACTGTGTTCAGATTTGCTAAGATCCCGAAGTCTTTCATTTTGAACTCAAAAATCTTTTATCAAACAAAGCTCAAATTTTGGGAGCTCTGCCAAATTCACCCATATTCATTTTAGAGCTCTGTGTTATTGCTCTATGTCAAAATTCGATTCCATTTTCTATTTTAGGGGACACATCTGAGAGAAAACTGGTGCTTGAACTATGACCATAAAGTCTACAATGTCTCCTGGGCAGTGAAAGAATAATACAAATGACCTCTTTTGACAATCTAATCCACACACACACACACACACACACACACACACACACACACACACACACACATGTTGGGTTTCCATGTTTTATGGGGACATCCCATAGGCGTAATGGTTTTTATACTGTACAATCTGTATGTGCTATTGCCCTACACCAACCCTACACCTAAACTTAGCCCTCACAGGAAACATGCTGCATTTTTAGATTTTCAAAAAACTTTATGCTGTATGATTTATAAGCTTGTTTCCTCATGGGGACCAAAAAATGTCCCCACAAGATTAAGATTTACTGGTATTACTATCCTTGTGGGGACATTTGGTCCCCAGGACGTGATGAATACCAGGTGCACACACACACACACACACGCACACACACACACACACACACACACACACACACACACACAAAGATCCCCTGAATTTTCTCACCTATTTTTCTGTAGTTCATGACCTTTAATTAGAATTAAAGCAGCCCGGAGTTTTATTTATTTATTTTTTAATATAGTCTGCTTCAGCAAAGTAAATGCCATAAAGCTAGTTCATTTTAAGGAGTGAAGAAAATGTAATATTTTAGGGGATTCCCCATCTTTTTATTACCCTTTTTGGTCACTTTCAATGTTGACATGGAATACTTCGTCCAAAAATAAAAAATAAATATCAGTAAAGTTTTATTCAGCAAGGATGCATTAAATTGATCAAAATGTGACAGAAAAGGCATTTATAATCTTACAAAATATTTCGATTTCAAATAAGTGTTGATCTTTTGAACTTTCATCAAAGAATCCTTAAAAAATCATCATGGTTTCCACAACAAAATTAAGCAGCAGAAACAGTTATTTTATATTATTTCACATACTGTTTTTACCGTATGTTTATTTAATAAATACAACCTTGGCAAGAGACTTTCAGAAACATTAAAAACTTCATTATTCCAAACTTTTGACAGGTAGTGAATATGATAAAATTGTGTGAGGGACAGAATGAAATATAATTATTATTTGTGGTTGATAGATCTTCTCATTTCTGAGTCACAGCTACATGAGGACCTGCAGTGATGGTACCTTAACAACTAGACGTCAGTCTACTGTGACCGATAAAACATGAGACAGATTGAGCAGTTCACAGCTGGATTTTATAGCTTCAGGTTCAGGGGGTTTCATTTTAATAATGATCATACCTCTTCTCAAGTCTCATGTCTCAAAGCCTAAATGCATTGCAGTTTTTTTGCCATTTATCACAAGAACGATTTCAAAAAGATGATCATTACAGGAAAAAAATGAATCAGTGAGCCAGTATCTGCTGCCCAATGCTGATCCATGTTATTTTTTGATAAAGATAAAATGATACGCCTTAAAGATCCTGTTTTATATCCCCATTAGTTAGGTGGCAGGGGAAAGATCAGATTAAAAATCTATTAGGAACCAACTCATGGGATTCATTACAGGAGAACTTGTTCTGCTTACAAGTGCATTTTCTACTTTAATTAGTAATGCCTGCTAAAATGAAGTTATCATCTCTTTTCAAATGAGTTGAGGGTAATAAATCACGTGCATACATGTCAGCGTGCCCTTTCATATCCACACAATGCCAAAGTGTCTGTATGTGTAGTGTGCATGTGCGTGTGTGTTCAGTGTAGCTAGTGATTTTTGTTTTGTTTACATTGGTTCATATAATTTGCATAATTACACATTTGCTGTAATTTGAGGAATGGATGATGTAGACTGACCTGTCTTTGTTATGCAGTGAGTATTTCATCCAAATCTGTCTTCACAGCATTTCAGAGCAGAAGCTGGGAAGCTGGATATTTATTGCGGTGGTGAATGATCATGCTAAAAACAAGCAAATGAAAGTGGACAAACCCACAACATTATAGAAATGAGCAACAAAACAAGACAGTTTAACCTCAAGTTATGTAACAAATTAAATTGAAATATATAAAGTCTTAAAAGAAATCAAAAGGCGGTTTTCGCAATGTTGCCAGAAGAACTATTTTGGGTTTTCAAACAAACCAGGTGCACACCTAAAATAACAGCACAGTCCACACCTCAACTGGAAAAATAATGACACAAAGGAACAATATGTTTTAGAAACACTTTCAGAATTATTTTCTTTTTCTTCAGATGAATGAAATCAAGTCACCTGGCAACCATCTTTGAAACGCCTCTCGGTCAGCTACTTTATTCATGCAAGTACAGCTTTTGTCTCTTTAAATGGGGAAGCACTGAATTCTCCAACACTGTAACTACTTACTAGTTACATGTAACAGAATTACGTAATTCAGAATGTAATCAACGTAATCAGCGTTGATGGCAACTCAGGGGGAGAAGAATTGTTGAATAAATTATGTTATTATTGTTTTCTTTGCACACAAAAAATATTCTTACAAATACTTATAAAATTACAGTTGAACCCTTAATGTCACATCAAAGTCCGTTTAAGGGTATGCTATAGTCTTTGGTCACATGGACTATTTTACCGATGTCCTTGCTACGTTTCGGTGTGTTGATCGTAGTAATATCCTTGCTGTCTATGGAGGGTCAGATAGCTCTCAGATTCTATCAAAAACGCGAGGGTGAGTAATTAATGACAGAATTTAAATTTTTGGGTGAACTATCCCTTTAATTACAAAATAACTGTAATAACTGTAATAAATTACAGTTACTGAGAATTTTTTTAAAATTAAATTACAGTTTCTATGTATGTTTCATGTATGATTACAAAAGGGGGTTACATCTGAATATTTTCACACATATACAGATTTGATTGATTTTTTTATTTTTTTTTATTTAGAACACAGAATAGGACACATGCTTATTTAATAACTGTTTTATATCCTTTTTGGGTTTATATGGGTTTATATGTATATATTTTTGGGTGTATGCTTTTTTTTAAGATTAACTTTTTTTTTTTTTTTTCAAAGCATTGTTAGATGCCAGTGTTTACTGTCATGGTTTCAAAAACAGTATCATAGCTATTAAACTGTATTTTTCTATGATTTTAACCTGTATTTAACCTCAGAACGAACTCAAAGTAAAAAGGTGTGAAAGTCTAATTTTGTGGTGGCTGTGATTTAAAATGACAATTTTTAAATTTGAATTCAAGTGATGAAGGATTTTGAAAGTCTGACAGTAATCTGAGGCCTTTAAGGTTAACACTGCCTGCTTTTTAATGTTTCAAAATGTTTAATAGTTGAAAACATGCATTAGAAATTTAGGAGAGTAATCAAAAATGAATCAAATTTAATCAGTTACATCAACTGAAATAGTTACACTACTTAATACATTTTAAATAGAGTAACTTGTAATCTGTAACCTAATGCATTTCCAGAGTAACCTTCCCAACACTGTTCATAAGTAATATGAGTGCAGTGTCTTTAAGTTTCTAAAGTCTTTGATGAAAAATAAAAACAATGACTGCCAATCAGAATCCATCCTGCTTTAGCATTTAGCTAAGCATTTAAAGTGGCAGGACATTAAGCAAGCTTATAAACATTGTTGGTGTGTATGCTAATATAGTTATCTATCTTTATTTGAATGGACACTTAGTGTTAAGAACATTTTAACAATCTATAGAAAGCTTGTTAAAGGTTATAGGTGCTATGTTGAGGTTATTCATGGAACCACAGATGCCATAAAGAACCTTTATTTTTCAGTGTAGGCTACATGTATAAAGGGGATAAAACAATATAACCTAAAGTAAGTCTAACTTTGAACTCACTTGCATTTGAGGCTTTTGCACACATATGAGTCATATTATGCTGATTGCCAATTAGCAGTGTGTGTTATAAAATATGGCTGACAATTAGCACTTTGATATGTGATGTGAGATTTTATGGCAACGTGTAGCTAAAAGAGGTCTGTAGAGGTCAAATAGGAGTCTCCCAGTCAGCAAAATTAAAACAGAAAAACAATTATGAAACATAAGTATCAACCTGCTTTCCCCATCACACACACAGCGTCCTTCAGATGACTGATGGTGAACTGATGAATCACTTGTTAAGAACTTGTTCAGCTATACTGGCAAGATATGATCCGAGCAGCACTGCTGTTTCAACATGGCCACTGATTAATACATCTATTAAATGATAGCAGTCACATGTGCCAGTAACATTGGTCATGTTTATGATGTCTAACCCTTTATGTTCGTCTCAGCTTGCTTTAGACAGAAACACTGCAGATGGGGGAGGGCTCGTCTGTTTTCTTCAGAAATGCAGGTTGGAGTTTGATGGTTATATTGGCATTAGGATATGTTCTCAAAACTGGCTTCCTTTCAGATTTTCTTAATTTCCCCCCAGTTTCTGTTATTATAGTGTCAGATACTGTATTTATTCCCAACACTGCTCAAACCCAATAAACTGGAGTTTGTATTCAGAGTTATTATTCTCCTCATACTGCCTTTGAATTACTATTAAATTGGATGCATGATGGATTGTTGTGCTCAGGATTTGCAAACCTGATGCAAGCTTGTCCAATCTGCCCTCTCTTAACACTTGATAAAGCTGTTTAAAATAAAATAAAATAAATAAATAAATAAATTACCTTCTCACAGGCTGGGCTCATCAGGATGACAGAAAATGTATGTAACACTCTCTGTCATTTGAAATCACGAACTGTCGAGAAACGCGATTATAAGCAAAATAAAACAACGATAATAATTAGATTCATAATTAGCATTAATAACATTATTATTAACAAAACATAAATGTCGTTTTGATGCTTTTAACGGGGAGTGGAAGATCGCTTAGTTCATAATGCGGAAATACATAAAGGAAAGCTACAGCACAGCTTATTGAAATCTATAAGCAGGGGCATGTTTACATTATGGGGGGCCCCTTATGGAGGGGGGGTCGCCCTGGGGACAAATCGCGGGGGGGCTCCTGGCTCATTTTTGTAAAACCATTGTTTATACATCATTTCATAAGATTTTACGTTTACCTTGGGAAAGTCATTCCAATGTCCATAGCTCGTCAGTTATAGTTTATTTTTTTATTTCATTAATTTTTAAAGCATTCCTCTTCCCAGTACTTGGACTCATAAATACGTGTCCTACTTAAAATGATAGGAAGGATTTATGCACATTTGTATGCGTAATGATGTTGATAATGACAACAATTAAAATATATTAAAAACACCTCATCAGAATTTGAAATAAGGCAAAACCAATTACTTGAAAGAGTAAAGTTTATTCCATTTTCTCATATTGTCCTCAGGACATTCAGCCCTCATTTATCTAATCATTTAAACACATTTCATAAATAGAGATCTGGTCATTTGTGGGGTTGACGGTACAGAATAAAACCTCAGAAGTGAATATTAGAAAAAAGAAAGAAAGAAATGGGTCACATGTGTGGATTGTGGGTTATATATTTACAACATACAATAGAAGAGGGAAGAAAGTAATCAAAGAATTAATGAGCATCTACTGACAATGCAACTGCAAAGCAACCTGTTAAAATGACATGTTAACAACACACGGGATATTTTAAAGAGATTTATAAATATAATTAGATGATTTGCAAGGATGAGTATACAACATTACTCTCAACCAGACAGCAGTTTTCAGCCCCTGAAAAAGAGTAAGTGCATTTGACCGGTGGTAAAGAAATCTTCCAAAAATAAAATAAATAAATCATATATCAGTGTAGAATCTCTAAATGCAAACAATATCATGCTGTCTAAATCTATGTAATCATTGTTGCTGTACACAAGGATATAATACAAATTAATCACAACAAATATGTCAATATAGGTCAATTTCATGTTGGACGAGAACCTGAGACAAGTTGTGTATTGATGCCAACGTATAATTCCCTCAAATGCATTACGAGCTTTTCCATTTACCTTCAACGGAAATATCCCTCACCGAAAGAGAAGGAAGTGAAGTGATGTGTTCTAAATGGGCCATACGATGTTTACATAAGGCCCACAATGATATCTGAAATGACTCAGGCATTCTTTAAAAAAATGAAGGGGAATAAAACACCCAAACCTCTCACTTGAAAATCATACAGTAATGCTACACATCTACTAACAAAAAGCAAAACATAATGCCAGGATTGCTCGTCTACTTATGCTTGATGTTCATGATGGCGTCGTGGAAAGGCCCTGATTTAAATATCACATTTTCAATGTTTTTCTTTGTTCTTTTTCTTCATTTTGATATCCTTGGAATGAGATAAGTGTACAATTATTATCTTATCTTACATGTACCAAAGCACTTTACATGATTGCAAAAAGTGACATATAATCATATCAACCCAAGGCGGATGAAAATCATGTTCCAAAAGCATATCATAACATGATTATATACACAAACTTTGTCTAAATAAGATCATAACAGCAACGTTTAGTGCAGCTGATGCTTATGTAGCAAGCTTTGAAACTGAAGACATGATTTGACCTTCAACCCTTGTTATTTGCATTTCCACAAATATATAATCTTCTTTCAATATTAATCTCCTGCGCTCCAATCATAAAGATTTATTGGCATTTGCAATTAGCATCTTTCAATCAGAATAACACAGCAACATGTACAAATTAAAAACAGTTCTGAGTGCATCATGCGGAAGTCCTGTGGCTTCAAAAACTGCAACATGTATGTACAGAGATAGTCTTTAGAAAACTGATTTTGTGCATGTGTGAATGGGAATGTTTGAGTACATATGTACTGTATGAGAATGGGTTTTGATGCAGGTAGCATTCCTTCTGAACCCTTCACAACATCGCAAAGGTTCAATTGTAGAAAACCTCGATATATATATGGCGCATAAGTACGTCCCTTAAAAGTACGTCAGAGCAAAAAAAAAGTCTCTATTTTCCACTTGGCAACATGAAAAAATTGTGAAGGGGCAAAAAATTGACGTCCCATTGACGTCTCAGGCCTAATTCACGTAATACAGCCAGTAGATCAAGTTGAAAAGAGAGAAAGCTGAGGGAAATATTATCCGTGACCATCGATCGATGGCGTTCACGTCTGTGAGGTCAGGGATTTTGATTTTGAGCTGGGAGGAGCGTCTGCGTAGCTGCGGTTTCTTGGACTGTGCGTTCCTGTCCATACTGTGGCGGCCCTCAGGCCGTGCGGCGCTCTGTTTACGATACTGGATCCCTGAGTTATCGAACACCATTGAAGTGGAGTTGCGAGCCTCGCTGACGCTGGTGGTGATCTCGTTCCCGGCCACTTCATTGTGGATCTCCAGAGTGGTCAGAAGGATATTTACCTGGGAGTCCCCCTGCAAGCAGAGACAATCCTGGTTACCACGTTTTTCTTTAACTCCATAAATCCTACTGTATTATATTTGATACGCAAATTTCTTAGGCCATGATCAATACTCGTCAGGCTTTAAAGGGTTAAATAAATTGAACAGAACAAGTGATGTAAAAAGGAAGTTATTCTTTAAAGCTCCAAAAAGACATTATCAAAGCAAGGAAGCGTTTTTTAAAAAGTGGGGATTTGATGAATAAAGAGAGGTTAGTTAGACAAGTTACAATGGAGGTGAGCGCCTCATGTGTTCTTTGAACAAAAGTAAAAGACAACTAGCTTCATATGGCCATATTTTATCACAATGTTGTCATTTGAATAAGATTCTTTAGTTACATTATGTAACCAATATATGGAATGCTCACAATAAAAAAATAATAATGGTATATATGTAAAGCACTGCCATTGACACATGCCCCAGACATTAATTACTGCTGAAGTGCTGGGCTTTCCAGTATAGCATACAGAATTGAACAGCACTCATTTTAAAATCAAACATCAACACGCTAATGCATCATTGTAGCAACAATATGATAATAAGACGCTCTAAAAAAGCCACAATTTCAAAAAGTAATATTCAGTATAATTAGGTTGTACAATTGTAATCTCAAATCATATTTAGGTTATAAACAGCTGTTTTGTTAATGAGCTAAAAAATAAAAAAATAAAAATGTAATGTTAACTTAAAACAAAATGTCTCTAAAATCAAACATGGCAATTTATTGGCATTACATGAACTGCATTAGCAAATTCAAAATAAAATAAATCCAAAATTGATATTATAGTACAAAAAATACATTTAAGATCTTTTTTGAATTTTGATGGTTTCATGCACACAGTAGCAAGACAGATCTATATCTAATCTGATTATCTTCTACCGAGTGATCAAAACCATTGAAAACTCAAGTATTGGATATGAAGAATATGGGAAGCATTTTCTAGCTTTTAAAAGTTAATACACCTTTTTCCTTGCTGTGAGAACAAACACACAACCATAGGCGGATTAACCATATGGGCAATTGGGCCCAGGGGCACCATCTCCAAGGGGGCACCACGCAAATAAATTTTCTGCGGTGAAACAAGCGATGTATTCTCAAACATCAAAAGCTGTGGCCTATACATACTCTTTCATCAGAACGTACTAAGTTCTCAGAAAGTTTTTTTTTTTTTAAACATGAAACAGTGGATGCGCAATCTATTGCCGGATTCACACATAGGCTAGCCTATTGCGTGAACCTGTGCGCTTCCGTTTCGGCGCCCATATATTACTCAAACAGATTCTAGGAGCATGCTGTGTGGTGTCGCACAACTCCCGTCTCTTCAACTGAAATGCCTCGCTCATGGATGTGTGAATCCGCTACGGAGCGTACGAAGCCTTGCGCTTTCACGTTGTACTTTGCAGCCATTGGCAATCAAGAAAGGGGCAAAGTGTAAACAAGTGAGTTTGCAGTTCAAATCCTCACAAAACTACACTGAAAAAAATTATAAACGCAACACTTTTGTTTTTGCCCCCATTTTTCATGAGCTGAACTCAAAGATCTAAGACTTTTTCAATGTACACAAAAGGCCTATTTCTCTCAAATATTGTTCACAAATCTGTCTAAATCTGTGTTAGTGAGCACTTCACCTTTGCCGAGATAATCCATCCACCTCACAGGGGTGGCATATCAAGATATGACAGCATGATTATTGCAGCATGATTATTGCACAGGTGTGCCTTAGGCTAGCCACAATAAAAGGCCACTCTAAAATGTGCAGTTTTATCACACAGCACAATGCCACAGATGTCGCAAGTTTTGAGGGAGCGTGCAATTGGCATGCTGACTGCAGGAATGTCCACCAGAGCTGTTGCCCGTGAATTGAATTATCATTTCTCTACCATAAGGCATTTCCAAAGGCGTTTCAGAG
Organism: Barbus barbus; assembly: GCF_936440315.1. Lineage (NCBI taxonomy): Eukaryota > Metazoa > Chordata > Actinopteri > Cypriniformes > Cyprinidae > Barbus > Barbus barbus. The sequence continues at coordinate 21,976,368 of NC_136741.1, read as the reverse complement.
AATTTGGCAGTACATCCAACCGGCCTCACAACCGCAGACCACGTGTAACCACACCAGCCCAGGACCTCCACATTCAGCATCTTCACCAAAGAATTTCTGCACAAACTGTCAGAAACCGTCTCAGGGAAGATCATCTGCATGCTCGTCGTCCTCATCGGGGTCTCGACTTGACTGCAGTTCATCGTCGTAACCGACTTGAGTGGGCAAATGCTCACATTCGATGGCGTCTGGCACTTTGGAGAGGTGTTCTCTTCATGGATGAATCCCGGTTTTCACTGTACAGGGCAGATGGCAGACAGCGTGTATGGTGTCGTGTGGGTGAGCGGTTTGCTGATGTCAACGTTGTGGATCGAGTGGCCTATGGTGGCGGTGGGTTTATGGTATGGGCAGGCGTATGTTATGGACAACGAACACAGGTGCATTTTATTGATGGCCCATTGTTGTGCCATTCATCCATGACCATCACCTCATGTTGCAGCATGATAATGCACGGCCCCATGTTGCAAGGATCTGTACACAATTCCTGGAAGCTGAAAACATGCCAGTTCTCACATGGCCAGCATACTCACTGTACATGTCACCCATTGAGCATGTTTGGGATGCTCTGGATCAGTGTATACGACAGCGTGTTCCAGTCCTGCCAATATCCAGCAACTTCGCACAACCATTGAAGAGGAGTGGACCAACATTCCACAGGCCACAATCAACAACCTACCTGATCAACTCTATGCGAAGGAGATGTGATGCACTCCGTGAGGCAAATGGTGGTCACACCAGATTTGTTTTCGGACCCCCCCGGACCCCCTAATACAGTAAAACTGCACATTTTAGAGTGGCCTGTGCAATAATCATGCTGTCTAATCAGCATCTTGATATGCCACACCTGTGAGGTGGATGGATTATCTCGGCAAAGGAGAAGTGCTCACTAACACAGATTTACACCGATTTGTGAACAATATTTGGGAGAAATAGGCCTTTTGTACATAGAAAAAGTCTTAGATCTTTGAGTTCAGCTCATGAAAAATGGGGGCAAAAACAAAAGTGTTGCGTTTATAATTTTGTTCAGTGTATATATAGCTATATACAGAGCTTAACAAATGTATTAGACCGCCCATCAAAAAAATATTTCAAATTGTATTATCATTGGGCAAATAACAAACTGAAACAACTAATAGTTTTCATTCACACATAATAACAAAAAAACTGGTTGTATGGCCTCCTTTGGCCTTGATAAAAGATTGCATTCTTGCTGGCATAATTTGTATGCACTTTTCCACAGTCTCTGTTGTTACTGACTTCCAAATAGTTTCTAGTTGTTCCCAAAGACTTGCTTTTGATTAAACTTTTGTGCAATCTATCTTCGAATGCATTCAATCCCAACAATAATTATATTTTAGCATTAGAAACACTATACTGTCACTAAAGATCTTACACATACTGGTGGATTAACCATTACAGAAACATAAAAATGGTAATTTTGGTAATCACCAATAATAATAATAATAATAATAATTATAATAATTTATTTGTATAACACTTTTTATACTTAAAAGGCAACTGTAGAACAAATATTAAAAACAACATCAACATAAGAATATCAAAACAGAAAACACAACACTTGCTGATATGTGTATCGAAATGAATGCTTCTGTATTGATACAGCAGCAAATGCCATGACGTAGGTTTGAAAAAGAAAGAACAGAAAAGATCATTTTAAGTTTAAATGTTAAAGACATTTTTTGCACCTCTTAATTACTCTGGAATGATATTATTATTATTATTATTATTATTGTTGTTGTTGTTATTGAGTTTACAGGGTTTGGTGGTTTTGCTGTTGTAAACACTACTGTTGCTGATGTAGAAAAAAATATTCCTGTCTTATTTAAAATAGAATTCTATTCTAATCCTGTTCTGAATTCATACATTTTTTGAATGATAATGATTATAAAAATAGGATTGATTAATTTATAATAATAATTAGTTTTTATTTGTCACATACACAATTATACAGAGTATAACCAGCAGTGAAATGTGTGCTCTGCATTTAACCCATCCAAGTGTACACTCAGTAGTGAACATACACCCGGAGCAGTGGGCAGCCAACGCTGCGGCGCAGTTGGGGGTTCGGTGCCTTGCTCAAGGGTGGTATTGAGGGTGGAGAGAGTGTTGGTTATTCACTCCCCCACCTACAATCCCTGCCGGACCTGAGACTCGAACCCACAACCTTCGGGTTACAAGTCCAACTCTCTATCCATTAGGCCACGACTGCCCCATTGGATTGATAAGTATAATTCGGAGGACGAGAAACTCAGCATAAGCCTGTTTTACCAGTGTTGTGATAATTATTTTTAAGGCACTCTACATTTTTTAAATAAATACTGTAATAATAATAGTTCAAAGTATTAATAGTTTTTAGTCAGATAACATAAAAAAAGACAAGACACCTTGACGCGCTTTAATCCTTTTCCAATGAAACAGCAAGAACGAAAGAGAACAAGCACCTTTGTTTTTATTGCTGTGTGTAGAACTACGTTAGCTTCATTTTTAATATTTAATATTCATTTTAATAAAATGTAAATTCGTCCCCCGCACTTTATTCGAGCTCGAGCAGGTGTTTTCACATAGAGGTTTCTAGATTTAAATCCAGATTTAAATGAAAAGAGACATGACCTGACGTTTTATTCGTATCCAAAATGAGGAGATGTGAATATCAGGAGAGCTGAACACTCTCATGCAGTGCATGTTTCATTCATACTCAAGCCAGAGGACGCTCTCACTCAGAAACTTTTGACGTGCAGGAAATCCCTAATATGGACAAACTCACACTGCTATCACTGTAGTGAAGACAATAAACACATGACGCAAAAATATATGGTTTATGTGTGTTTTTCAACTTATCTTCAGGTAATAAATAAATAAACTATATGAAAAATGCAGTACTGATTGACATATCATTTAGTATAGAAACTATAAAATATATTTCCCGAATTATTCTGTGATAAAAATGGGAAAAGGGTGTTCGTAGTAGCCTTTATAAACCAATCATAAAATTGTCATTAGGAAAACATTGAACAAAAATACTGTAGCCCCTTGCTGCAGCTAACCTTGTTTCCACAGGCTACACACAGCAATATAAAAACAACTGTGCATGATCTCTTCACGCCGTTCTCGTAAAATAATAATAATTCAATAATATAAGTTTACAAGCACACCGCTCTGCAGAGAACTCCACTTACCGGCAGCCGCAGACGTTATTGAAGGCATCCTAAATGTGTCTGAACGTGAGGGATCGTCCCGGATGAGATCATCAGGTGAAAGGTCATCATGTGGATAATTTAATTATTAATTAATTTTACAAATAGCTAGATTGGGCAGGCCTTCACATTTAATAAAAAAAAGCACCCCCCCCCGCACGTTCCTGCTGTTATGGAGTAAAACTGTTGCTAGGAGGATTTCAGAAGGAAGCTTACAAATGTTGACAAAAAAGCCAGCAATACACACACTCACCCCTCGTGAGTGATGGTGGCCTTGTACCTGATTGGACTGTTTAACAGATGATGGCTTGCAGTTGCCTCCCTCCTGAACAGGCTGGTCAGAAAAACACAAACAAGAGTTGAAAATCTCAACTTGAGTCTGCAATTTGTCTTGTGATTAAAAGAAAAAAAATGACACATTCCGGGACGTTGTTGTAGTGTAACTATTCACATGCAAATGACAGTGACCATATTTCTTACACAACATTCCAGGAGTAAACATGCAGGAGGAATATTGACTTTCATCAGTACTAGGAGATGTCTTAAACTGTACCGCTAAAAGAAGTGCAGCATGGAAGCAGCTTATAGCTTAGCAAAAATGTTGCTTCATTTTATCATATTCACACCTTGTCTTAACCAGACACTATGTGATAAGATTCCAGCAACAAGCAATTTGTCAAATCACAAATCAATCAATAATCAATCACAAATCACAGTCAATCACAAGAGCATGTGGGCAGGTTCTCTGCAAGCACACTGCATTTGCAACAAAATGGATGAGTATATAATTTAATTCATAAATATACTAAACGACTGATACAATCTTTGTTGTTTCCTTTATTTTCAAGATCTGAGGTAAATTATCCTCTGTCATTTTCTGCATGACTGTAAAGGTCAAGCAAAATGACATTCAAACTTGTTTTAGACACTTTTAACATTAAATAAAGCACTTGAGGTTATCTTTTTCATTGTTAGTATGTTGTTGTTCCAGCCTCGATGTTGCAGAAATAGAAACCGTTTCTAAAATAGAATCCTGTCATGCATCACATCATGTCTGGTCAGGACATGTTTTTGGTTCATGGTTTATATTTAATTTTATCAGTTATAATCAGTGTCGCACAGCACTACCCTAAGTCGTCCAAAGCATTTTGAAGGCTACAAATATTTATTTATTTTAATTTTGCCGTGTTGTCAGCTAATGGCGTTGCATTGTTACTTAATTCCGTAGAACAGTAAGAATTTAATTATTTTTTAATTGCAACATTTTCATAAACTTCATTACTGTTACTTAGAAATTTCACATTTGCGTTTTTTCCTCTTCTTCACTCATGCTATTGTATCGTATCCCCCAGAGCTATCATAACACAAACTTTTACCAAAAAAAAAAATTTAAAATCTAACACGCTTACACTCTTCTTTAGCACACAATACAGTCATTGTGCAAACTGGCATAGCAATAAAAAATAATGACTTTTACCTTGTTGCCGTCGTACTTGTTGCGCTCGTTATTGGCTTTCTCAGCTTTCTCAGCCAACTTTTTCTGCATCTGAGGCCCTCGTCCAAAGAAAATGTAGTTGACAAAAGCATATTCCAGCAGAGCCAAGAACACAAAGACGAAGCAGCCCATCAAATACATGTCTATGGCTTTGACATAGGGGATCTTGGGAAGTGTTTCTCTCAGGTGGGTGTTGATGGTGGTCATGGTCAGCACAGTGGTAATACCTGTATGGGGGAAAAAAGGTATTCTTATTAATAATATTTAAATAATATTAAATAAAAATGTAATATTTGAGCAAAAATGAAAAAAGTAGATTTTTTTTATAATGTTGCAAAAAAATAACAGCATACGAGTTAGAAGCATCATGAAGGTAAGTAAAATAATGACATATTTTTCATTTTCGAGTGAGCTAACCATTGCAACATATGGGCTATGAAGTACATGCAAACTTTAAGGTTTACACAGTCAGTCTCAGTACAACCAAGTGTAACTAATTTGAAAGTACAAGCTTATGGAAGGCAGAACACATTGACACTGAAATTTGAGGGAAGGACTCAGCCAGGGATGAAAGCGCTCTCATTTGACACCTCTGTTCCAACGCCCACCATGAATCTGGACTCTGAGAATGGGTGCTACAGATTGAGTGCTGTCACAATGTTTAAAATGCCAGATCCGAGCCCTGCTTAGTAAACGGAATTACACAACCAAAACACTGTCAAATCTAGCTATGAATAATCCACTTATGATGGCAGAAGCCTGGTTAACTTCATAATTGATTGCAATACTAGTAAAATGCTGTTTTATCCCTTAACTGACAGTTTCCCAACCTCTAATTGCCACTACAAAGCCATAATGCTGCACCCTTTTGTATATTATGCATTATGTGAGCCCTGACCTAATTAGTTGATTATATTGGATTCATTTGTACCGAGGCCAAATCTGAGAAATTGAGAATAACATTCAGGGTATAAAACAGCATGACTGATCAACTTGGTCACAGCTGAAGAGAAGAGCCCAGCACTGTTGTTGTTTTTTTTCTTGAGTGTCTTGCTCCCTTTCCCCAAAGCTTTCCCAAATGCTATTCATATTTAATAGAATGTCTTATATTATAGATTATATTATATAAATAGAAAAGTCAATAGCAGTTTTCTATTTTCTATGCATTTTATTGATTCTATGCTGTGATACTCTATTCTGTTTATTGTGTGAGTCAATCCTGAGTCAGTATCACTGTGAGTTCAAAGAGGAGCAATACTCCAACTGCTCAAACACCCACTCGGATATGTACAAACACACACACGCACACACACGCGCACACACACATGCGCACACACAGAGAAGAGAACACAAATATACTGTTAAAACTTTCCCTCTGTAAAATATCTCCATTATTTTTCCAAATTTTTTCCAAACAACAGGCATATTCTGTCATTATTCAGAGTCATTCATTCATTATTCATGTGTGATGATTTTTGGGAAATGATGGTCATAGATAAGGTAGAGGATAAGACTCTCGAACTGACATATAAAGCAACCTGCCACAATTTATACAGTTTTTAAGCACTTAAAAAGACTATACCTCAGTAGACTGGTGGCATTAAAAAGGATGTCCTTCCATATTCCATATTGGAAATTTTGACATTTTGTCTAAGAAAATGTATCATTGTACTAAGTGCCACAATGTGTATTTCACCAGTTTGTGTGCCCATATAATCTTAGCATTAGTGGTAGACGGATTTGGCTTGATGTCTGCAACGGAGGGCTCAGAGTAACTATTCTACTCGAGCTCCAACAGCGCCTCTATAGACAGAAGTATAAATGAAATAAATATGCATAAAGGAGGAGATGGGGAGGTGGAGGGATGCTGAAAGAACTAACAACGGAAGTGGTAAGACGCTGTTTTTATACTCTGATATTAATTGGAAGATTAGATGGGCGTACTCCTCACGAAATTACGTTAACAACTTCACATATTTTTGTAAGATTTGATGCCACTAACCTGAAAAACTTTAGCAAATCCAGCGATTATGTAATTGTCAAAAGTGCTTTTATCAACCGGGTAACTTGTAAATATGACTTTCATAAGGCACAAAACCTCCATGCCTTCACTCCCACGACTTGTGTGAAGTCAGCCAATCAGATTGGAGCTTGCCAGATTGAGAAAGTGCTTTCCAGTTTTGTGAGCAATATGCATCAGTCAGATGGTCAGCAAACAGACTGTGGGCGGTCTGAGGACATGCCGTCTGAGAGTGAGACTAGTTGTGACATATCTTGATGTAACTTATCACTGCTTTCAAGGAGATATCCTTAATGTCAAAACTAAAATCACTGTCTACGTGCAAACAATGTCAAAAACATATGTGAGGTTAAAAACAGTTTCTTTTTTTGAAAAAAAGTATTTTAGTCCATGCAAAGAAAATTAATTAGATTAGATGTTTTTTGAACCCCAACGTTCATTAAAACATATTTGTTTGTGTTGTGTAAAAGAAAGTAACTTGAAGAGGCTGATGAAAGCACTTTCATTTTTAGGTGAACTATCCCTTTAACACGACCCTATGTGTCACGTCTGCTCTGCATATTTAGTAGTTCTACCTTTCTGCAAATCTCATTTTCAGATTAGACATAAATCTGCTTTACGAACATCGGCTCCCGGTTAATGCTGCCACTCAAATCACCGTGTTTGTTGCTGACTCTGCTGTAGCTGTGGTGGGACATAAGTATGAATATGCCTGACTGGAGCAAGAAATGAAACTGTCAATATTTCTCTTGCCCTGAAAAGGACTGACCTCTTTTGCAACAAACACAGCAAGACTCCATCATAGCTGAGCTAATTTCTCAAACAAACTGCCAACTTCCTCTCCAAACCACATTGCAAAACTACAAGGAAGTGATGAGCGTACATCCCAACAATGACAAGCTGATCATAGCTTAGAGCTCGAGTACTAAATTTACAGACCGTTACTTTGGGTTTTTCCTCTAATTAAAGTGTAATTAGTGCAGGGCAGTGTGCTTTACAGGGGACCTTGTCTCAGTCACATTCACACTCCCTAAGGAATGCCGTTACCTTGTTAACGAGAAAAGGGTCTCGTCGACTTACTGCAAAGCAGCCATGTCCTAGTTTCGACTCTGAGCAGCATCACATTAACATTTAAAGTTACATTAAGCACAATTCCTGGAATTACAATCCAGGCACTTTTCAACCGAGACCCAGAACACCTCAAAAAGTGGATTTTAAAAGAATGTACATGCTTTTCTTATTTTCTCTTGTCTCCTGACTATTTAAATGGCTTTAATAATTTAGTGTTATCCCTAATGCTGCAGAGAACAGGTTTCCCACTGAATAAAGTGATTTTTGTTCAGAATTTTGAGGTGAACATCTTTTACATTCACATACATTATGCATATTCTTTAACAGTGTTTTTAATTTAAATTTTTAATTGCACTGGGTATAAATTAGCACTATGACTCATGTAAAGCGATGCAATAACTTTTGTCTGCTGACTTTATATAGTCTAAATGCACATTTTCATCGAATCTATTTTTTTTTTACATTTACATTTAGTCATTTAGTAGGCGCTTTAATCCAAAGCGACTTACAAATGAGGACAATGGAAGCAATCAAAACTAACAAAAGAGCAACAACATGCAAGTGTTTTGACAAGTCTCGGTTAGCCTAACGCAGTACACGTAGCAAGGTTTTATTTATATATTTTTAAAGAAAACGAGTAGATAGAATATATATATTTAAAATAAACCTAGTGTTTTTGTTTTTTTAAAGAAACAAGTTGATAGAATAGAAAAAAGAAAGCTAGTGTTAGTTTTTCAAGAAAAGCTAGCAGTTCGAGAATAAATATGCAATTGATAGAGGGTCAAGACTGTACTTAAACAGTAATATTGTGAAATATTATTACATATTTAAATAATTGTTTTCTATTTTAATATATTTTAAAATGCAACTTATTCCTGTGATCGCAAAGCTGAATTTTCAGCAGCCAACAGTCTTCAGTGTCACAACTTTTTTTTTTTTTTATTCTTTAACAAATAGAAAGTTCAGCATTTACTTGAAATTGAAATTAATGTAACAATGTAAATTTCCTTACTGTCACTTTTGGTCAATTGAATGCAAGAAAAAAAACCTGTTGACCCATAACTTTTAAATATATAATTATTCTATAACACATTTATCTAATTTACACTCTAAAAAAATGGTGCTATATAGCACTAAAAGTGGTTCTTGGCTCGTAATCATAGGGGAAACACTTTTGGTGCTATATGGCACCATATCTTTAAAGGTGCTATACAGCACCTTTGTCAAATGGTGCTATGTAGAACAATAAGAGGTGCCATATTGCATTGTATTTCTTCAACAAAAATGGTGCTAAATAGTAAAGAACATTTAAAGGGGCTTAACAGGTTCTTTGTACAGCAGTGGTGCTATATAGCACCTTAATCACCCCAAAGAACCACTGAAGAACAGCTGAAGAACCATACAGGAGTTTAACAGGTTCTGTATATGGTAGCGGTGCTATATAGCACCTCAGTCATGCCAAAGAACCGCTGAAGAACAGCTGAAGAACCACTGAAGCACCAAGATTTGGTGCACAACACCAAAAGTGGTTCCCCTATGATTACGAGCCAAAGAACCAGAGTGTATATTGCCTTATATGTAATTTTATAAAGCAATACTTACCCCTAGATTGGTTAAGCATCACTGGTCTTTAGAATCAATGACCCATCTGTCATAAATTTATGTAATCTCACAGAATTAACTTTACATACCACCATCCAATGTTCTAGAAAAAGGTGAGCTGTCACAGAACTGCACAAAATAGTCAACTAAAATTAGCATGTCTAGCCTCTCAGACCTTTTATTCACAAGCTTTATTACTGGAGTTGAATATTAGAATGTAGAATACAATTTAACAACCAGAGACCAAAGAAAATGGTCGGCGCTTCACTCCCACAGTGCGTTCACTGTAAAGGCCTGAGTCCCCAGAGTGAGAGAGGACATGTGTGGGCAGATGGATGCCTGTCCTAGCTTACATAAACTCAAAAGCAGCATTCTGGTGTGAAGAAGAGGGCTGTACGTGGAGCACACTGCATTGATTTGTGCATGACCAGGTCACAGCAAGGGAGGATCAAACTCAGCTCTGCACAGAGTTCAGTGCAGAGGAGTTACCTAACCAGAACAAACATCTACCTTCACACAGACCTGTCTGCAGTGAATAGTGTGGGATGTCGTTCTTTTGAGTAAGACTTTTGAAAGTGAAATGCACAACATCGGCAAGCACTCAAGATCTATTTCGGACTGTTTTCAGGCACTTTGACCAGGTGCATTTAGTTAAAGTTCCTTTAAAGAAATAGTTCACCCAGAAATGAAAACTTTGTCTTTATATGACTTACCTTCATGTAATTCCAAACCTGTACAGTACGGCGTCTACTATACAAAGCAAAAGGCAACTTTTTGAAGGGTAATCATTTCAATACAATGAAAGGGAAGATGGTAAATTTCCAAAAGAAAAAAAAATATATAAAAGTGTTCAAAATGAATTGTGTGCTATATTTCAGATATTCTAAAGCCATATGTTGCTGTAAATAAGAACTTAAGTGACTTGCCTGGTTAAAGGTTAATGATAACTTTGTGTGAGGAGGAACAGATCAAAATAATACACTGTAAAAAAAAAAGATGAGACAACTTAAAATTTTAAAGCAAACAGCTTTTTGCAGATTTTTGAGTTCTATCAACTTATTTTTGTAGGAGATTCTCAACTTTTTGTTGTATAAACTTAACAAGTTGAGAAAACTCAAAAATCTGCTGAAGTTTGTTGCCTTAAAATTTTAACTTTTTTTTTTTTACAGTGTACAATATTCACTGAAAATCTTGACATCTGTCCTGGAAGGAGCAGCAACTCATAAATGAATTGTTATTTTGAGTCCAATCTATTCAGGAAATCTGTTTATCCATTTTTCTGAATGATTTGTTCAAGAACTGACTTCATCACACAAAGCTGTGATGATTTGAGAAGACAACTGATATTATTTAGTGCTTTTTTTTATTCTTGAATGCTTCAGTCCCAATTCATTGCAATTCCATTGAGAAAGAGAAACCAGTAGATTACATACAATGTGTGTTCCAAGAAAGAAGAGGTTTCATACAGGTTTGGGATGACATTGGGGTGACTAAATGACAGAACTTTCATGTTTTGGTCAACTATTTCTTTGTATAATCAGTAAATTCAGCGGCCATCTTGATAACATCTTTTGGCTGAATCATAAAAAGTGGCTGATTAATATTAGAATGGAGCCAAACACAATGCAAGTTTGCTCAAATTATAATAAATAAATAAATACTGCCAAAATAGATACTTGGCAATTGGAATGTACATAAAAAAATCTAAAAAGCTGGACTACAAATATAACTCGGCTTTAGTCATTAGCGAGTCTTCAGATCTTACAGTATAATAATCTCAGTTGAAAATCTACACACCTGACCACGTCAGCAAAACAATCGGAAGGCATCAATGAAACATCATCTACATCATTTGATATATATTTGCTTCTTGCATCATTTGATAACTTCCTTCCTGAAGTGAATCAAGTCTTTAAGTGTACTGCAGTAATGCAGTGCGAGATACAGGGCCGAGGCCAGGCCGGATGTGACTGCAGAGAATAGATGGAGTCAGCGAGCAGTGGGAGGCGGCGAGACAGAGGCATTTAAGGCAGAGATTCATCTGTGCTGCAGCATGCCTTGGGATTGAAATGGAAGTTAAATGTAATTGTTTTCTAGCTGCATTGATCCCTTTGTTTTCATTTGGCTGCCTGGCTGTGGGAGGACAGCAGAAAAAGACAAAGAAAAAGAGGAATAGAAACAGAGAGAGAGAGAGTAAGAAAATAGATAGATGGGGGTGGGGGCCATGTAATGATGCGTAGAGGCAGGTGAGATGGGTGGTATATGTGTGGGGGACCCAGGAGACTCCTTCCTCCCAGTGTAAAGTGTTCTCATTTCTCCGCTTAACATGGTTAATGAGGACAATTTCCCTAAAGAAGACCCATATCCAACATATCACATCCATCTCAAAAAGCCGCACCTGGGTGCATGAACAAACACAGTCTCGCACACATTAAACTGTGATTAAAAAAATATTGTACTGCACTATGTGATCTATCTCTGTGATTTAAAAATGCCCAGATGATAATATTGTACATGCACTGAAGTCTCTTCAGCAGAAGCTTGTCTAAATCTCATATGCTCTGAGTTTGCTGTCCACACAGGCAGTGAGTAGGCTGTAGGCAGTGAGACTGAAATTTTGTTTAAATTTCACAGCAGTAGCTCTGTTTCACAACCAAGAAAGCTGCCTTGCTGGAAACTGTCTAAATAGGCAGGCGCCTCCTAGGCAGCATCCTGACTTAAATGGAACAAGCTGCTCATAATTTAAACCAGTTCAACTACGCAGTATCTTTGCATATAAAGGTAGTTAGCAGTACTACAGGCGAATAATAAAAAATAGTCAACTACATTTAAAGTTATTTTAATAGTGGAGCAAATTATAATTATGTATGTTATTATTAAATGAAACCAAATATACAACGTTCAAAGGTTTTTGAAAGATATCTCTGAGGTTTTTGAAAGATATCTCTCCTGCTGCATTTATTTGATTAAAAATACATCGATATTGTTAAAATATTATTACAATTTAAAATATAGTTTCTGAAAGATTTTTTTGACAGATGTCTCTCCTGCTGCATTTATTTGATAAAAAATACATTAATATTGTTAAAATATTATTACAACTTTAATTAATATATTTTAAAACTTAATTTATTCTTGTGATGGCAAAACTGAATTTTCAGCAGTCATTACTCTAGTCTTCAGAAATCAAATGATACTTCAGAAATTGGAATGACAGTAATTCTAATATGCTGATAAAAGTAAGCAGTAAATAAAAAAGAAATAAGTAAATAAAGTATTATTTTCTTTAAAACAAACAAAAAAACATTTGAATGGTAGTGTGTGTATACAATTTTACACATAAAAGTCCTATTACTACATTTTAAAATGACTGAAATAAGTATTACAATATTATTTTGTGTGTTCAGTGCAAAAACAATGTAAAAATGTCACACAAGCATTTTAAATGGGTCAATAAAAAATGTCAAAACAAACTAAATCACTAAAAGGAATCAGACTTTAAACAGTGTACAATTTAGGAATTTTACAATTTAGGAATATTTATTTTTTAGTTCGCTCAGCTGTAATTCTGGATTTTTTGTGTAATTTGTGTAAATTTGTGTAAAAAGTGTCTCTCTATTGAAAAATGTAGTAAGTAAGCCACACATATACATTGTAAAAAAATATTTTTGTAAAATAATTTTAGTATGTTTTAAGAAAATTTCATTTCAATTTGTCTAGGAATTTCACATTTCATTCTATTTGTTACTTTCCATTTCTTTAAAATTGTTTGTCAAATTTTCTAGCGATTTCTTACCAAAATTGTTTCCAGTGTAGCACTCCGTGCATAAAAATACATGACACACACAAATAATACATACTATGTAAATGCAAAGAGTAAATTTTGAATATATTGCTGAGATTTTTTCCTTCCTTAGTATTTAGGCAGCATTTGGAACCGCCTTCACAACAGGAGTGTGCCTTAAAAGGTTTTTGAAACAGAGCTTTTGTGTCCTGCTACTCACTGCAGCTGGAGAGGCTCTGTAGCCTTTTGGGCAAACTGAGTCACTACTCATTCTGGAATAACAACATGAGAGCAAAGACACACTGGAAACAGTCTCTCTCTCTCTCTGCGAGCAGTCGCTGTAGTGTGTCAAAAGCAATGGGTTTGTGGCAACCTGGGTCTACCCGGTTTCTTGTTAAATGATGTATGCGCCCCTACAATATCTGTCTGTGTATGTGTCTGAGTGTATATGTGTGTGTCGGTGTTTGTCTGGAGGCAAGATCCAAGAAAAAGTAAACCAAAAGGGAGGGTGAGGACTCTGAGGAGACCTGGCATGCGTACAGAAAAAGTTGCAATTCAAACAGAATACTGAATGTTGGCATTCTAGTTATTGGAACATCCAACAATGCACTGCTAAAAAAAGCATGCACTTCCACAGCAGAGACGACAGATGACATACATCCTATCAGCTGTATACAGGACATCCTAATGAATAAATAGCATACCTAATGCCACTCTGGCTGCTGAGGCATCGTAGTTGATCCAGAAGGAGACCCAGGACAGGATGGTGATCAGGATTGAGGGCATGTAGGTCTGCAGGATGAAGTAGCCAATGTTTCTTTTTAGCTTGAAGCTCAAAGATAGTCGAGGATAGGCACCTGTTAAAGAGATAAGAAAGATAGTTAAAGAATATGAAGGAGAAAGAGAAGCAAAGACTGCGAGAAAAATAAGTAAACAGGGAGACATGAGAAAGGAAAAAGACGGACATTTATTTCAAAAAGGCTTTGGAGAAATTCTTTACATTTTACATCAGTAGCAGTGGCAGCACGGGTAGCTTTTGTTGCTATGGCAACTGGCAAGCGTGGACAAAAAAAAAAAAATCTGTGATTTGTTGTAGCTTTGCCTTGAGCACAAACACTACAGTGTGAAAGGAGACAAGAAAAGAGAATGAAATAGTGAGTAAACATTAAATGTTAAAGCCCCCTATGAAATCAAAACTAGACTTTTATGGCTTGTAGTCTATGTCTATTAGTTTTGAAGCCATATATTCAATAGAACACTTTTAAGAGTTGAAAAAAAAAATACAAATACATAATACAAATTTAAAATGTACAGGAAAAACTTACTCAGTGTGCACTACAGACATTTTTCAATCAAATGCTACTACTGCAGATTAATATACTCTCCAAACTTCCTTTGCTAAATGGAAATATGTCAACACAGTAGTGTCAGAAATTCACTTTTCTAATTAAGAGCAATATTCATCCCATGAAATTGATCCTAATTTGCATTTTTTTATTTTTTTATTTGGGTAAATTAATTCTAACTACATATCTAATGTACTACCATTTTAAGTCAAACATTTTTATATTCAATTTGATTCATACTTCGAAAAGTGAAATGTCAGATCAATTCATAGGCATAAATTCTCTGTTCCTCAAAAAGAAAAAAACCTTATAATCAACATCAACAAGAACAACAAAAAACTCCTTATTTATATTTTGAGTATTTTTGTTGTATTAGGTGACATTTTTGGCCCAGGACCCAAGACAGAACTGGAAATTGCACTTGTCATGAGATTTATTTAAAGAGACAGTTCACCCAAAAATGAAAATTCTATCATTACTCCCCCTCATGTCGTTCCAAACCTCTAAGACCTTCGTTCATCATATTTGGGATGAAATCCGAGAGCTTTCTGACCCTCCATAGACAGCAACACAACTGACACGTTCAAGGCCCAGAAAGGTAGTAAGGACATCGTTAAAATAGTCCATGCGACATCTGTGGTTCAACTGTAATATTACAAAGCTGTGAGAATACATTTTGTGCGCAAAGAAAACAAAAATAATGACTTTATTCAATCATTTCTTCTCTTCCTTCTCTTGCTGCTGACACTGTAGCCGACATTCTGATGTAGATGCATACATTGTGTTACTGTCGTGAAAAGTGTGTTAAAGACTAACAATGAAGTTATTTTTGTTTTCTTTGTGCACAAAAAGTATTCTCGTAGCTTCATAAAATTATGGTTGAGCCACTGTTGCCACATGGACTATTTGTAACGATGTCCTTACTAACTTTCTGGGTCTTGAACGTATCAGTTGCATTGCTGTCTTTGCAGGGAAAGAAAGCTCTCGGATTTAATAAAAAAATATCTTAATTTGTGTTCTGAAGATGAATGAAGGTCTTATGGGTTTGGAACAACATGAGAGTGAGTAATTAATTTTTGCCAACAAAATGCAGTAATTTCAATAGGAGCCCACACAATTTGGAATTTCGTGTGAAGGTGAAAAATTAAAAAATGTTAAAGTTGGTTGTGCGAAAGCTCCCAGAATGCTGCTTTCTTTGAAAGTGACTTCTGTGTGAACTGTGATAAGAAACGTTGCTACACTATTGACACTATTGACAAAAGCCAATAGAAATTTCACTAATGTGACCTTTAGGGTTAGGGGTTTGAGGGGTTAAAAGTAAATTGTTCAACCCTGTTCAACTCATTAATCCCAAGAACTGAAGTTAATATAAACACATTATTCCTTATAATACCATGCAGCTTATGTGATGAGAAATCTTTGCTTAGTTATATATGGAGGTGAAAAAAACAACAACTAACAAGCATTCAGCCAAGATACACATACACACCCAAAAATGCACACAACCTATGAACAAAATCACACATCCTACACTAATAATACAACCTACAGATGCACATTATGCAACCTGTACACACATCACAGTCTATAAAAACATGCTACGTAACCTACATGATGAACTTAAGCTACCTACACATACTTCAGACTAATTACTTACAGTATACCTCACAAAAACCTTCCCACACTACTCACGTAAAATACATAGAGACACACAAGAAAGTACATAACTCTCCACTCATCTTCTATTGGTCAAAGAAATAGATAGTCCCGCCCCTAAACTCACAGCATTAGTTGAGTTAATGTTGCTGTGTTGGGCTGGTCAAGGGGTCAAGGTTTGGATGGCTAGCCTGGGTCGGTTAGCATCGGCTGGTAGGTGTTGTGGCTTCTACTCACAATTTGGACCCAAAGATGGCCATAAAATCTCTATTGACAGCCGTTAAAAACAGTCATGAATTCTGACAACATTTTGTCCTCTTCTAGAAAAAGATTATCATGGCATCAGCAGTACTGTCACATCCTCCTCAATCAAAACCTCACGATTCCCATAATCCTTTTCACAATGTGCAGAAGATAGCCAGTCTCTTTCTATGTGTCATTAATTCAGGATGGGGAATAATCATTACAGCGCTGCCTCTCTGAATGCCTTAGTTTTAGAAGAGAATAATTTATGCAGTGGGTCTTCTACCTCATGAATATGTGATGGTTTGTATCAAGTGGCTGTTTTTTCTCTTCTCTGACTCCATCTCTCACTTGTTCCCCCCTTCCATCTCTGCTCTTCTCTTTAGAAGCTTGAGGAAATAGAGTGGTAATTGCTCCTCCATTATTACTGGTCTGTTCTACCATAAGGAAGAGAGATATCTGATGCACAGGCCCCAATTAGGCAGCTTTTCAAATAAGTGGTACATGGGAATACCACTCTCGTGAGGGTGAGGCCAGAAAACAGGACAACCAGAAAAAAACTTGGCAAAAAAGGCATGATCTGTAGAAATCAGCACTTTTCTGCATTGTAAATACACTTAGTTAAAAAATTCAGTTTGATCAGAGTTTTAAAATGCTACAAAAACCATTCTAATGGCACATTTTGTGCAGGCAGACTTTGTGTCAGGGTCTTTTTTGGTAGTAAACGTCCTGCAACCTTACGCTCTGACCCATGTTTCTGCACTAAGCTATACACTTTATCACAGACGTGCAAATTACACTCTTAAGGCAACACATTTGACTATTTTAGTATTTAATCAATTTTATTGTTATTGCCTCTGTAACAAGAACTTTAACAAATGATTTGGGCAGCCCTTCATTGACTTTCCTGATGTAAACTATTGTGCTAAATCCTGCCTTGCACAAATAATAAAAATAAGTTCTAGCAAACAGTTTTAAGACTAAAATTCCTGTAGGGATACACTGAGTTAACTTTTTAGATCCAGGTTATGCTGTAGACATGTTATACTGTATAATATTTTAAGCAAAAGCAAATAAACTTACTGTATTAAATATAGAAACATAGCTTTGTAATGCTAAAAAACTCTTTGCATCTTAAGGGGTCATGACCTCAAGGTTGCAAATATGAATAATTTGTTACTTCATATGTTTCATTTTGAATAAAGAGGCAGGCACAGTATAAACTGTGAGTTTTAAACAGTTATACTATATTATGTCATATTTAATATATTTTAAATAAATAATGCCAAATATGTGGAACTAAAAGAGTCCCTTTTTTATTTTATTTTATGTTTTTTTTTGGCTTACTTGTTTTAATTTGAACCTGTCTTGCTATTTTACCTGTGGAAAAGACAACATTTCTGGATACAAGTTTGTAGTCTACGATGGAGAACTGTGGGAGCTCGATACGCGACACACCAGTCACTGCATTTTCTCCTCCCTTCCAGTAAAACTCGATGTCGTCTGTTGTGTATCCATCTATGGGAGAAACAGAAATCAAAGAGTAAACTACACATTACTGGGTCAAAAGTAAATATCAGATTACAAATCATGTTTTAGAGGGAGATTTACTGAGCTCAGACAGTGAAATTTATACATTCATACATTAAAATGTATATATTTATGTAACTTTTCCCTCCTTTACAATTCTAAAAATATGGTTCCTTGAAATAGCATTTCTTTTCCATAATTAGTGTGTGTAACATGCTGAAAAGTAAAAAAAAGTCAGCACAAGTGCATTGTTAGCATAATCATGCATATGAGCATCTGTTTTGCACAAGTGTGGGGAGCTATTAGGGGTCAGATTTCCCACTGTGACAAAGACAGCTACATTTCATACCGGCATTGCCATGTTTGTAAACCATAATGAGCTACGTGGTTTTATTAGTGTGCATATGAAGCACTGTGCACAATTAATGTCATTCAAATTTGTGTAATATGTACACTACAAAACCCAACAACTAGTTGTCAAAGAAGTGATGTAATTAAAAGCGACAGTCTACAGAGAGTTGATTGTTTAAACACGGTTAATAACAAAATATGCTGCTTGTGTCAGAGTTTTACTACAGGTGCCATGCAAGATTCAATACCCTGCAAGGTCTCTTAGAGTAAAAGTTTGTTTTTGAGGTATTTGGAGTTGAAAATATTACTATGTAGCTTTTTTGATGTAACCGAATCAATAAAATGTCTAATTTTTATGCATTAAGTCAGCCTGCTAACTGATTAGCAAGCTAAGCTAAAATTTCATTATGCATTCAGTTCAAATCAGCCTGCTAAGATGACAAATCCAGCAAAAGGCACTTCATAATCACGTCATAAAAAGGTTTAATTTTGAGCAACATTACCATTTAAATGTTTAGGGTCAGTACGTTTTTTTTTTCTTGGAAAGAAACACATACTATTATTTAGCAAGGATGCATTAAATTAATCAAAAGTGACAGTAAAGACATTTATAATGTTACAAAGATTTCTATTTTTAAATAAAATGCTATTCTTTTAAACTTTCCGTTTATCACAGAATCCTGAAAAAAAATGGTTTCCTTAAAAATATTACGAAGCACAACTGTTTTCAAAATTAATAATAATAACTAATGTTTCTTGAGAAGCACATCGGCATATACAAATGATTTCTGAAGGATTACGTGACACTGAATACTGGAATAATGAAAATTCAGCTTTACTATCACAGGAATAAATTACATTTCAAAATATAGTCAAATAGAAAACTTATTTTAAATTGTACAAATATTTCATAATATTACTGTTTTGACTGTATTTTTCCAGCCTTGGTAAGCAAAGAGACTTCTTATGTAAAAAAAAACAAAAATAAAACTCTTACTGACCCCAAACGGTAATATGTATACTAAATGGATATGGTAATATCATATTTTCTGTTGAATAATAAAGTTGAATTGTCAAAGCCTAATCAATAATTATTACTATTTTAGGCAGCATATCAGAAAGATAACACATTATATTCAGTAATACTGCACATTTAATTTTTGCTGCTTCACCGGTGAGAAAAGCACCAAACTAGCATTGACCAGTATAAACCAGCTTGAAACAGCATGAAAATGTATGCTGGTCTTGAAAGAGAACACTTACAACTCTCTATCTCCAGAGTGCAGTTCTGCTCATCTAATGGATACCTTCTCAGATCCATCATGCAAGCGGCAGTGGTGGTGATTCTAGAAACACACACACAGGTCACAGAAAAATCAAAGCCACAATTCTATACATACAGCAGGTGCTGCACTTGCTAAACAACACTGCAAAACTTTTGTGTCTCATTGTGAACAAGATGAGCAAGATGGAGCATATTAAAATATGGCTCCCCCTGCCCTTCAAAAGGCTTTTGAACCAAATATAGCACAGAGCATGCATATGGATGAGTGGACATGAACAAATAGTACAGATTTGAATATATGAAAATGCAGTTTTTGCCCCAAAAAAGTGGCTATTGAGTAGTGGAATTGCAAGCGGCCAAACAAGCTCAAGGAAAGCCCACATCTCATTTCATCCCATTCATCATGTCATTTTGCTACAAGTGTGAGCTTAGACTAAAATGTGATGACAAATGAGTCAGTATCATTGAACATTTAAAGTTAGGTTTGGTTTCTCATCCAGGTAATGATACCATCCAGGTATCGATTTCTCTTTCTGGTAACAGTTGCAGTAAGCCTATCGTAAGTGGAAGATCATGTTCAATCCTTCTAATCTTATCTGGACAAATGTAGGGCTGTGGTCAGGGGTACAACCATGTGGGGCTTACTAAAGTCCTCTATGGCAGGAATTTTCAAACAAGGGTGTACTATAATGGTTTCAAATTTCTTGCATTCATTTTTTGTCCCAGGCTCTGTAATGTTAAGCTAAAGCCCTGGAAAAACATCATTACTTAAATGTGGTCACTTTTACTGTTGTTCCATGAATTTTTGTAGACAAAATCCAGCCATTTCAACAGGAATCCATGTAATTGGGAATTTTGCATGGAGGTGAAAGATTTACCCACAGAGATTTCGCAACTGGTTTTGCAAGTTGCTCAAATGGATTCGCTGCATTGACCAGTCAAGTCACCTTTATTTATATAACGCTTTTTACAATACAGATTGTGTCAAAGCAGTTTGTGAATAATGCAAGAGGACAATTACAAACAGTAATTTTTTCAGTTAATGTCAGTTCTTCAGTGATGTCATCATCCAGCTTAGTACTCTTCCAATAGTGTGTGCAACCAAGCCGACAATATTGCAAGAAATTTAGCATCCCCAACTAAGGGGAAAGGGAAGTGGTGTGTGGCCAAGTATGGTGACCCATACTCAGAATTTGTGCTCTGCATTTAACTCATCAAAGTGTACACACAGTAGAGATGCACCCGGAGCAGTGGGCAGCCAATGCTGTGGCACCCGGGGAGCAGTTGGGTATTCATAGGGGGGGTTATTCACTCCCCCACCTACAATCCCTGCCAGACCTGAGACTCGAACCCACGACCTTCAGGTTACAAGTCCAACTCTCTATCCATTAGGTCACGACTGCCCCCAAAGCTAAAGGCAACAGAGGCAAGGAGCCAAAACTCCTTCGGTGACAGAAATGGAGAAAAAAACCTTGGGAGAAACCAGGCTCAGTGATTGGACCTGATTTTGCCAATGTGACCGCACATAGGATAGTTCACCCTCACCCTCATGTCATTCCAAACCCGTAAGACCTCCGTTCATAGCAGGATTTTGTGCTATGTATACTACTTGTTGCAAATAGTGCCAATTATCTGCACCTCAGTATTGTAATAAAAAAAAAAAAAACAGTATGCAATAATAACGTATTGAGTGTAAATTATAATTTTAATTAAAACTGATGCCACCTTATTGGTACAATAAAGCTCTCCCTACACCCACCCTAACCCTACCCGATAGTTTATTTTCAACTTTTGGATTATTTCCTTAATTATTATTGAAAATAAATGCCTTTCCGATGCGATACGAGATTTGAAAAGGGAGGAAAAAAAAAGTTCTGCAAAAGGCGGACTCGGACTCGAGTCGATCGCGTCTAAAAACTCAATGACACACGCTCTATCATCTGCACCACTAGAGCAGTTGCTTCCAATAGTTGACTCTGCTGTTCTTGTTCTGGTTCTTCCTGTACACCTTGATTGATAGATGTCTCGTCCAGTCAGCGGTGAGTAATCTATTCCCAAACCAATGGCGCTGTCTCAAACTATACCTACCTCTTCCGGGTTATCTGATTTGTCGTTGTGTTTTCTGACTTGTTATTTTGTTTTCGGATTTGTCGTTGTGTTTTCTTATTGTTATAATGTTTTCTGAATTGTTATTTTGTTTTTTTAGATTTGCATTTGCAATTGTAATTTGTTATTTTGTTTTCAGAATCGTGATTTGTTTTGCACTTCTCGGCCACCGTACTCCAGTTATATATTCGAGTAACAACATACTAAAGCCGTCATTTATTTAATGTGTTTGTCTTTGTATTACACACTCTCCCTTGATTTTGACATATGAGCATATAATATTGGTTTGAAGTGGGTCATTACTATGTTTCTGTGGTCCTTCCTTCCTAGAGTGGGTAAATTAAAGGGGAAACTCAGTGTCTTCATTCCATCTTCAGAGCTGTTTTAATGAGCACATACTCAAATGCCTTACCATAAATATGCAGGCTCTTCTTTCTTTAATGGTGTCCAGCTCAGGCAAACAAATAAAAGCCCTCCATCCACACTATCACTTCATCAAACTACAATATGTACGTTATATGACCAGGAAACTCCCTAGATGAACTGTAAAATGATGTTCAATGGAATGCTGATGTTCCATTCGAGCGAAAGGAGATAAATCATAAAAAGACGGAAATGGTTCAATAAACTTTATAAGCAAGACCCATACATTAGCATATGGCCACATTAGTCCACAGGATCTCATTTGGAACAAAACGAAGGGCTAAATTAGGCTACGGTAACTGGCTCATAGAACACTCCAGCTGGTACAGAGGATGAAGGCATACCCATGCTCTTCTGCGTGGGAAAGAGCAAAGCAGCTCATTTAGGATCAGAGTCTGATAACAAGATAAAGGCACACATTAACATTTATGCAATTTAGTAGGCATGTGCACTGACCAAAATAGGGCACGCTCTCATGATGTGCGTCCACTGAAGCTGCGTACTATCAGACACTTCCCACAGTTGAAACGTCATAAACAAAAAAATTATGTGAAAGGTAGATTTTATAAAATAAAAATAAAAAAAAGAATCTCCATTGTAAGAAAAAAATACACTAATTTACAATTTATTAAACTGTTATTACATATTAATAAATTATTACATTTACTACATTAATTTTTTTTTTAAAGTATATATTTTTAAAGTATTTTATTGTAATTTAAGATGTTTGTATGTTTATTTGGCATATCAAAAGCTGATTATCATCAAAAACAGGTAAAAATGAAATGAAACAAGTAAAAATGAAAATGCAAAACAAGCAATACTGGTTGATGGCTCTAGATATGGTATCAGTTCTCACCTTAATCCATAAAGAACTGTGCCATCCGGGTGCAGGCGGATCATGCGGTTCTTCACTGTGACACCGTGGACAAAAGACTTCTTGTCATTTAGGAAATAAGTGTCAGGAACCCAAAGCTGGTCAGCTACCCGGTTGTCAAGGGTGAGATTGAGAGGGATCCCAGAATATGCGAGCCTCTTGTCCCTCCAGTACTGCTGGAAATACATGGTCAATGTGTAGTCCTGTAGAAAAGTAATAAAATAATCATTAGGCTAGTAGTTAATTTTATCAGGCAAAAAAACTAAACAAAACAAAAAAAACATCTACAGTATTTAGCCATACTTTTTACATTACAATTTTTCATTATTTATTAAAGAAAAAAAGTAATTTAATAAACTAAAAATAGTCCAGTGTAATAAAAATGTTTTCCCAATATTTGTGCTTTTTCTCAAATACTAAACTAGAACACTTAAAGTCTAAAAAATTGGAACAACTAATTTTGTACTTAATGCACTTTAATTGTGTGGAAGTAGTGCTGAAGTTCAACTAAAGATGCACTGAAGTATATTTGATTTTGCTAAAGTGGAACTATATTAAAGTGGAAGTATATTTCAGGTACACTTTAAATATCTTGCATTTAAAGACTTATATTATTCAAATATCATACAATTCTCATCAATAGTGACAACATATTTTAGGCTCAATATTAAGAAATGTGCATTGTGCACAAGTAGTAGTCCAAATAAAGTTTAATTAAAAGTTTTATATCGGTAAGTCTTGAGCAATATGTCAGTAAATATGATATTTGAACTATACTTAGTATGAAATTTTACATATATTACTTTTTTACTATGGCAGTTTTTAATTTATTCAAAACATAAACAATGTCAAATATTGCCTATTTGTGTCTTCATATCACTCTCTCTTCATGCACGTAGCACTGGGTAAAGAAAATGTGGACACATGTGATCCACTTAGGATCATGTGATCATAAATGACAAAATAACTTCCTCAAAGTGACCATCACATGTGCCCTTAGCTAACAGCCTTGTAAAAGGGCCTTTTGTGAAAGTATTCAGCAGCTCACTTTTGTTCTGGAACAACCCTTCCCCTTCTCTAAGTGTCCTTGAAGGACTTCAAAATGCCATTCAGACTCACCCTAGATTTCATATCAAAGCTCACATGCTCTCTTTTCCCTAAAGGGTCAAAAGTGTCAAGGTCAGAAACAGAAATCCAGAGTCTGTGGCCTTCAGCAAATAGATTTTCTGTTGTCTGAGTGATATTTATAGAAGCGCCAAAGTTGGATTTCAAACAAGCTGCCTTCGGCCTACATTTTTCAAGCCTGTCTGCCACGAAGACGCTATGTGGCCATCTCCGCGAGGCAGTCTGGTCTGACTATAGATTTCCATTACACCGCCAGAGTCTCAGTAGTCCACTAGACATCAGCTCGTAGAGCAATACTATATGACCTCAGCGATTCACAGTATAGAAATTCAATCAAACTAAAGCATTGGCATGATAGGCCTTATATTTGGGCCGTCGCTGAGACTCAATGAATTTTAAAAAGGGCTGAAATCACAAAATTTATGGACCTTATTTGTCCCCTGGGCCAGAGCTGAACCTGGTTGAAATCCAGTAGGAAACACAGATGTGTCTGCTGGACTGCTATATTAGGTACTCATGGGTAAAATGAAGACCTGACATGCTGTCCCTTACATTGTGCACAACCTGTTGATGTAATAAGAAGTAATTCACTTACAAACATATGTTAGAACGGGCTTAGGCCCCTGAGGCTGACTTCAAAGTGTGCCAGGAGAGCTGTGAAAGCAGAGGCTGTGCAAGAGAGCGTGTAAGTGGAGTTCATTAGCTAACGAGATGAGGGGGGACGACATGACAGGGACACCTTCTTTATGATTACTAATGTCTGTGATTCCCCCTCTCTCTCAGTCTTCCATTCTTTGCACCACTGTCCTTCCTCCTGCTTCTTATTGTACTCCTTTCTCCCTCCATTCCTTTCTGTAAGGCTTTTGTTTTAATTAACCACCTAAATGACACTGATGGATGCAACCCTTTCACACAATACATTATACCCTACACTTCAAAAGTGTAGATGCTAATTAGAACTAAAAATGCTTGATATCCCAGTCAGTGTTGGGTAGTGTCAACACAATCCGTAGCCAATCCAGTAACACAATCCGTAACTTTTAAAGGGATAGTTCACCCAAAAATGAACATTCTGTTATCATTTACTCACTCTCATGTTGTTACAAACCTGTACGACCTTTTCTTCTTTTGAAACACATTTTTTTATTTTGTATTATAAGATATTATAAAGATATACCAAACTCTCTTTTTTATGTGTGTTCTACAGAAGACAGTATGTAATACAAGTGTGGAACAGAGTGAATAAATGATGAAAAAAAAAATCATTTTGGGTTGAAAAGTAATGCAAGTGGCAAAATTAATACTTTAATTCAGAAAGAAATTGCTGTTCTTTAGAACTATCTATTCAAAGAATCCTAAAAAAAATATTTCCACAAAAATACTAAGAATCATAACTGTTTTCAACACTGATAATATTAAACGTTTCTCAAATCAGCATATTAGAATAATTTCTGAAGGATCACGTGACACTGAAGACTGGCAGCTGAAAATTGAGCCTTTTCATCACAGGAATACATTTTTTGTAAAAAAAATTACCATGGTGAATAAACACTTTTCACACACTTCAAAATTTAAAGTTTATAAAACCACGAATATTAAGAATTCAAACAAACAAACAAACAAACAAACAAAATAATAAACAAATAAGCTACTATTTTACATACAATATCATCATCAGCATCTCTGCACAGAGACATTTCCATCACAGCCACAATGTTTAGTTATGAATTAATATACAAAATGGTGTACTGTATCATCACAGTCCATTAATCAAACATTAGCTACAGCACACAGTCATCAATTCACTATTTACTGCACTAATAGATGCTTGGTTTCACAAGACAGATTTTCCAAAGATAAAGCAAATAAGTTGACAGTTGACCTTTACTGTGTTCATATATGCTTTTTAAGCACAGTTTTAAGACTGGGCAAAAAGACTCCTCTGAATGCCTGTCTGATCCTCAGGCTACAAACTGGTGGCTTCCCTCTGAAGAATGTGATGACCTAAAACACCAGGATCCATCACATATGTGTAGTAATCTATTGTTCTGTACAAAGGCTAATTCTGACCGGTCACATGGGACGAAGCTGCCATATCAGCGTTCAGGATTGTACTAGTTGAGTCAATGCCACAATATGACTGTTAGTCATATATCTCTCCATCTGTGACTTTCTGTCTCTTTGCCTCCCATATATTAGCATCTTCTGCAGCGAGGTGTCTTGAGGCTCTTGTTATGGTGAGTTCTCTGGGTCTTCATTGTGTGAGCGCAATGATTCAGTACTATTACCCAACCTGATCCAGACAAACCAGCGAAGCCAGAAGTGCTCTGAAAACTGTGAAAACCAGTGTCACTTTCATGTCTGTTTAATAATGGAGTAAACAGATGCCGTCGTGCCAGCTGAGCGATTTGATACTTTTGATATCTTGGGAACTGTGCTGCAGTGGTCACACAAAATATAAGCAAAGGCATCAATTATTCATTACTAGGCAAAATATTATAGTAGAAGTACATTCAAGCAGCAAGAAGAAAACAGTTAAAAATAGAGGCAAAAATCTTAGGATTGCTACATCTGAGGGTATGACTCCCCAGTAAATCATTGTTGTTGTTCTCCACTGAGAGGTTCAAGAGAGGGATTCCCTACAATAAAATGACACCATGTTCTGACATATACACCACTTTCCCTGTCTCACAGATAAAAATAACAGATGAAAGGCAAGAGAAACAAACAGAGAGACATTATTTCAAATCTGAAAGTGACAATCTATTAATGTAGGGAGTGATATCAAACACATGGGAGCTTACAACAGAACTGCAGCATGGACTTACTCGTGCTACATACAGATTGGTTACAGTTTACACAAGATTTATGAGAACTAAGCAGGGAAAAAGTAATTTAATTATAAATTACTATAAATGCATGTTTATTGCATACTACTACTACTGCTTCTATACAATTTGGAGGCACTCAAGAAATTACACTTTCTTCCATATTTACACCATAATACTGAATTTTAAAAACATGTGAGGAGAAGGCTTAATCATATAAAAGGAAAGACAAATTCTGTAAATAAATGAGGCCTTCTGGAAGGGCGAGGTGATAGTGTCATCAGCTGGGTGAGTAGTGTGTGCTCTCATTCACAGACAAGCTTTCAGCATGCCAGTCAGAGAGCATTTATGTCAACTTACCACTGCCACATCTACTGGGAATACCAGAATAACAGCAGAAAGAGAGATTCCTCTGTGCAGTGTGTATATGTCAGCGTGAAAATTTCACTGATCCATACTAAAAGGTATTGAACTTGTGAGATATACAGTAATAACAATAAATATATACACACACACTACCAGTCAAACTTTTTTGATATTTAATGTTTTAAAGAAGTCTCTTCTGCTCACCAAGCCTGCATTTATTTGATCCAAAATAAAAGCAGTAATATTGTAAAATATTTGTTCTATTTAAAATAACTGCTTACTATTTGAATATATCTTAAAATGTAATTCATGTGATCAAAGCAAAATTCTCAGCATCATTACTCCAGTCTTCAATGTCACATGATCCTTTAGAAATCATTCTAATATGCTGATTTGCTGTTCAAGAAACAGTTATTATTATTATTATTATCCATATTTAAAATAGTTGAGCACATTTTTTCCGGATTCTCTGATGAATAGAAAGATCCATAATTTATCTGAAATAAAAAGCTTTTGTAACATTATACACTATACCATTCAAAAGCTTGTAGTAGGTATTTTATTTTTAATTTTTTAATTTTTGAGGGGTGGGGTGGTGGGGTTATAGAAATTAATACTTTTATTTAACAAGGATGCTTTTTAATTTATCAAAAGTGATGATAAAGACATTTTTAATGCTAAAAAAGGTTTCTATTTCAAATGAATGCTTTCTATTCATCAAAGAAACCTCAAAAATTTTACTCGGCTGTTTTCAACATAATAATTATAATAAATGGTTTTGAGCAGCAACACAAATTGCTAATCAGCCAATCACATGGCAGCAACTCAATGCATTTAGGCATCTAGATGTGGTGAAGACGACTTGCTGAAGTTCAAACCGAGCATCAGAATGAGGAAGAAAGGGGATTTAAGTGACTTTGAACGTGGAATGGTTGTTGGTGTCAGACGGGCTGGTCTGAGTATTTAGAAAACTGCTGATCTACTGGGATTTTCACGCACAACCATCTCTAGGGTTTACAGAGAATGGTCCGAAAAAGAGAAAATATCCAGTGAGCGGCAGTTGTGTGGACGAAAATTTTGTTGATGTCAGAGGAGAATGGGCAGACTGGTTAGAGATGATAGAAAGGCAACAGTAACTCAAATAACCCCTCGTGACAACCAAGGTATGCAGAATACGATCTCTGAACTCACAACACGTCGAACCCTGAAGCAGATGGGCTACAGCAGCAGAAGACCACACCGGGTGCCGCTCCTGTCAGCTAAGAACAGGAAACGGAGGCTACAATTCGCACAGGCTCACCAGAATTGGACAATAGAAGATTGGAAAAACGTTGCCTGGTCTGATGAGTCTCGATTTCTGCTGCAACATTCAGATGGTAGGGTCAGAATTTGGTGTAAAGAACTTGAAAGCATGGATCCATCCTGCCTTGTCTGAACGGTTCAGGCTGGTGGTGGTGGTGTAATGGTGTGGGGGATATATTCTTGGCACACTTTGGGCCTCTTAGCACCAATTGAGCATCGTTTAAACGCCACAGTCTACCTGAATATTGTTGCTGACCATGTCCATCCCTTTATGACTACAGTGTACCCATCTTCTGATGGCTACTTCCAGCAGGATAATGCACCATGTCACAAAGCTCAAATCATCTCAGACTGGTTTCTTGAACATGACAATGAGTTCACTTTACTCAAATGGCCTCCACAGTCCCCCGATCTCAATCCAATAGAGCACCTTTGGGATGTTGTGGAACGGGAGATTCGCATCATGGATGTGCAGCCAACAAATCTGCAGCAACTGCGTGATGCTATCATGTCAATATGGACCAAAATCTCTGAGGAACGTTTCCAACACCTTAATGAATCTATGCCACAAAGAATTAAGGCAGTTCTGAAGGCAAAAGGAGGTCCAACCAAGCAAGGTACTAGCAAGATGTACCTAATAAAGTGGCCAGTGAGTGTATATATATATATATAATTTGGACTGAGAACTCTGGCCAAAATTAATGACTTCAACTTTACCGGTGCACTCAAGACTCAAGTAATTTTTCATGTTGTGCTAGTTATTTTTGACATTCAAATACAGGACAAATGACTCTTATGGTCTGGTTCTTGTTAGTGAATCTAAAGCATACAGTGCAAACAGTGTAGCCCAATTCATGAATGACAATAATGAGTCTGTTCCTTTTGCATATAGCTTACACTTAACAGGAGACCTAAATCAGTGTAGTTACTGACTGTTCCAACACGGACTTAAATATATGCATTATGCATTTTGTCAATAGTACTTTATAAATATTTATGAAAACTATGCCATTGATTTATTTCTTAAAGGGACAGTTTACTCCAAAATTAAAAATAATTTTATTTACTCATCTTCATATAATTACAAACCTCTTTGACTTTGAACATGAAGATTTTTTTTTTTTTTTTTTTACAGTTAAATGGGTCCAAATAACATTGATTCATTGTATGACAAATACCACAGTTTTTTTAAAAAATATCTAATTTTGCTCCACAGAAGAAAAAAAATACCTGTAAAGTGATGGTGGGTAAACTACAGAATTTAAATTTTTTAGTGAATTATCTCTTTAATATACTAAAATATACTAATATACTTGCTGCCTTTCTGTTGCACTGTGGAGCTTCTGTCACTACAACAAATTCCTTTTATGTGTAAACATACTTGGCCAATAAAGCTCATTCTGATTCTGATTCTGATTCTAAAAGAATTGTTAATGGAACCATCAGGGAGCTCAAATCATTAAAAAGGAACTGGAACTGCAAATAAATAAATAAAAATTCCTAATGGCTCCAACTACTTTTGACTCCAGAAGCGTTGGGCTCTTGCATCCACTGCTCAGAAATTACATCTGGCAGCTCAAGGTTCAGGTCAAGTCGTTGAGCCAGTTTTCTTTCATATAATTTTGATTTTCCTCCTGACATCAACGTGCTTCCTCCCATGCAAACAACAGCACGGAGGAAAGACAACCGTTGTAAAGCGCACAGGAAAAAAAAAACTTCCTAGTAACAGCGGATGAATTCCTAAGAGCGGAGAGAGGCACTCATCCCCAGATCTCTGCAACTCAACAGGCTATAGTTAACATGGTGTTCAAAGAGACTGATGTCACAGCTTGATCTTGCTGCTTGCCCTCTCCATTGCCTGCTAGTGCTCTGCAAGGATAAGCCCAGGGGTTTTGCAGTGCATTCTGCGTGTGTGAACGTCCTGTGTGTGTTGCACTTAATAAGACTTTCAACAGGAGCCTGAGAGTATCCAACGGGACATTTTGGGGTGATTTAAACAGTGGGATATCCTCTTAACACACGGTTCCATTTATAATTGAAGTGGAGAACCCCTGAATGTCACCTCATGGTCCACGTAAACTGTTTTTAGAGGGCACTTAGACCGCAACATGCTCCATTTGCCTTCAGGTCATATGACACATACCAGTCGCTGGAAGGAAACGCTTCCCAAAGCACACCTATTTATCCTAAAGGTGGAGATAATAGGCACTTAGCGAAGTTCCGAGTTAACACTTCTATACATTGATATTACGCCTGATTGAACAATTACAGGCCACAAAGCCGACTATCAGGCTAAAAATAAAGGGGGCGAGAGCAAACAAAAGACTAAATATATTAATAATTCCGGTCTCCTTGACGACGCTCTCTCTCCGCAGAACGCCCACACAGGCGTGCTGAGCTCTTGGCCGATACCTTGTGCGCTTCTGAAGCTTTCAGGGCATTCTTTACTTTCTGTGCATTTTCCTTCTCTCGCTTTCACCTTAAAAGATCTTTGACCAAACTCAACTGTCAGGTTACGGCTGCATTAAATGAAAGGAAATCACCAGCATTCATCATAACTGGATCATCATGTTTTTGAAAGCTTCTTTGTGTTATGAAGATCAACTGATTCATTTGACAACTGATTCTTTTTTTGGGGGGTGGGGGTGGGGGGGGGGGTGTTACGCTTGACCAGAAAGCAGCAGGTACGATGGCGATAGGAGCTTTTTTTGTAGGTATAATTACACTTTCAGGGCCACATGCTTTTTTGCATTTCATAAAGCCACCCCCACCTCCCTCTTCACCTGGGTAAGTACCACAAACATCTTCAAATCCTGACTAAAGATGATATTGGTTTCCAGGGCAACCACTTATACTTGCCACACATATTGTGCCAGAGCGATCATCTGCTGTGTATCCATGCAGTACTATCACGCTGAATGTTTTTCATTCGTGTTTGTGCACGGATGAGAATTTCAGTCCTGTGCGTCAGTAGCATTTATAAAATGTTCCCTGACTTCAGATGTTGTCAGGAAAGCATCTAAAGGCCCAGACTGCCCATCAAAGCATATGGAGAATGAGAAAGAGAATTATATAACGATTGAAGGCTTTAAAATATCAAAAATATGCAAAAAATGCTGCTGGGGTATAACGTCCATAAATCTGAGCTCTTTCGATGCAGGATTTCTAAATTAATCAAAATTAATCACTCCAAGGCACTCTATATAATTTTTTTTTTTTTTAAAAAGCCTTTATTCACATGGATTTACATTAAAAACAACTGTAATGTAAAATTTAATGTTTAATGTAAAGCCATGTGAATAAAAGCCTTTTTAATTTTGTAAGGTTTCTTTAAATTTTCTTAAAAGAAAAAAAATAACAATAAAAAAACAAAACAAGCATAAATTAAGTGTATAGCGTTAGTTCTGGCAGGTCACGTAAGTCAAGCTTGCATAAGCTGACTCTCAGCTGATCATATCTACCTATAGGAATACGACATCTATCACGGCATTCCTATATAAGCTATATTCAGTATTATTCAGCAGCTTTGTGCTTGCTCAGGAACAAATTACCCTCCTCCACCCCCAACTCCTCCTTTCGCCACAGTCAGGACTTGGCTTTCTGGTATTCCTTTTTGAATCACACTCCTTTATCTTGAGTAATGTGTTACACTTAAATATCATTAAGTACACTAATGATATCTGCTTTGTTCTGTTCTGTTAACCCTACGGGGGTTATTATTCTGCTCTCCCTGCTCATTCATGACAGGCTGCATGGATGGGCAGAGAGTTTTTGCCAAGGACACAACCATACCGCCAAACCAAACTGTATGCAAAGTGTCTATCATTTTGACTATAGTGGTCCTGACAGAAATGATAGGTAGTATTAAATATACAGTACATTTAAAAGAAAAAAAACTTTAAATATTTTTCCATTATAGTAATGATATTTTTTACGTGGGCAAATAAAAAAAAAACCCTCAGGCCATTTAAGATGTAGATGAATTTGTTCTTCAACAGATTTGAAGAAATGTAGCATTAAGATGTAGATGAATTTGTTTTTACAACAGATTTGGAGAAATTTAGCATTTAGCAGCTGCAAATCCAGCATTAACCGGTCCATAATCCACAATAACGCTTGCTCCAGTGAAAAAGTTCACCCCCCATTGTCCTCTCACATCAAAATCCACAAACATATTTGTTTATAACTGTTTGTTTGTAAATGGTGCTTCATCTGTGCATATTTTGCCCCTGATTCAGATAACTTTTTCCACTGGAGAAAGCAATATTATGGATAGAGGACTTTTATCACAAAAGCTTTTTGCTTCACAAGACATTAATTGATAGACTGGAGTCATGTGGATTACATACAGATTACTGATGTTTTTATCAACTGTTTGGACTCTGACAGCATCCATTCACCACAGAGGATCCATTGGTGAACAAGCTATGTAATGCTACATTTCTTTACATTTGTTCCGATGAAGAAACAAGCTTATCTGCATCTTGAGGGTAAGTAAATTTAAAGCAAATTTTCATATTGGGCTGTCTTGGGGTAATATATATATATATATATATATATATATATATATATATATATATATATATATATATATATATATATATATATATATATTCTGCTTGCTAACAGCACATTTTGACAGGGTAATTCAATACCCTGTGCCGGGCCCTCCTCAAGAGAGGCTGTGTAAGCAGCACGGTCCGTTAGATGTAAATTGCATTTAATTCATTTTTATGGAATAGTGTTATATTTTCAACACTTTTTTTTGCCTTTTCCAAGTAATCTTGCTGACAGACGTCTTGGAATGGGATACTTCATGCCATAATTCTTGCACTACAGCTCAACTCTGTGAGTGAAAATATGCCTGTTTGTGTAATGACATTCCCATTCCCTGATTTTAAAAGAGATGAGAGAGAGGCGCTAGTACAATAAAGTGTAATGTACATAAGGCAAATCCTTTTTACTCAAGGCACTGGGTTTACTGACAGCATGAGAGCTTTTAGTCTTTAACAGCCCTGTCACTTCCGGTCTGAAGACAGAATACAGCTGCACGCACTGACATCAAGAGCACAATATTAAAAAGTAGACCTTATTAGACAGTGCATGGATCACATTTCAAGCTGAAGCTGTTTGGTTCATAATTTAATACATTCCCATTTACAGAACCCTACAATATTGTTTTTTTACTTAAGCATGTAAGGAGATGTCTACCAAACTGTGAGGAAAAGGAACATAAACCTGTTTTAAAGGAATGTTCTGGGTTCAATACAAGTTCAGCTATAAAACAATTTCAACTTGTCCCTCTATTGGTAAAACAAGCAAACCAAGATTGTGCTCACAGTGATGCATTTCCACTGAAAGTGGGACAAGGTAATGCACCAAAATAAACTTTAAAATACTTTATTAAGCATTTACGTATGACCTAACACTTTATAACACATTACACATGTTAAACATGACTAGCCTGAATCACTTACCAATGTTGTTTAAGCACGGTTATATCAAATCCTTGAATTTTTACAACCATGCAAAGCTGGGATATAGGAAGAGATGTAATTTATCTTTGTTTAGTGATGTTTACATTAAACAAACTCATCCACAAGAACACATAACTGTAGTTTAATCTACCTAAAACAATAACCACGCCTCTAAAATTATGATTTAGGAAACTTTTCAGCTCAAACAACACAGATTTTGATGGAAAAAAATAAAAAATAGAAATCATTACCAAGTAAAGCTTCAATTAGTTAACACCCACTGTAATATAAAGCTGGTCTCTAAATCTGAACATCCCTTTCATAAACAAATTTAAAGTTATGATATGGTTATATATTGTTAGATACAGCTGAATTAACTGACTTTTCTGTAACTTTTTTTCTGTAGACAATTCTGTAAACATGACTTTTGTTTTAACAACATTACTAAAACTTAAAAAATGAAAACGGAAACTTCAAAATGTAAAAATAAAAGCCAATTCAAAATATTAATAAATACTGTAATAATATATGAATAAAACTAAAATATCACTGTTTTGTCTTCTTAGAGTCTTACTTGTACTGCACCAGAAATATTGGTGTAACTTTCAAGAATAAACTTCAGGGTATGATATGATTAGACCACAACTTCCACAACTGCCACAGTAAAGAGAGATTATTTTAGAGCTTGAGTAAAAACCAATGAAGATGTTCAGAAGAAACCCAGGAAAAACAGCAAAAACAAGCCTCTGGGGTAAAAAATCTGGAAAGCATCTCAGTGTAACAGCCTTGTCTCAGACTACGCGCTTGAATGCTGTGGGGAAAGCACAAATTCTCCTGTAATGTCTATCCATGTCACTACAGAACCTCTGGGACTGTTACTTTTGTCATATAAAGTGATGGCAAGACATTCGAAAAACATCCACTTAATTGATTTCCTTCTTCTTGGTTTCATTAACACACGCACAAACTAAAATCTTGATGTGTTTCATGTCTGTATCTGGCACGTCAGTCTAGCTAATGAGGTACCACAATTTATCGTTCAACACACACACATGCGCACACACTTCCTGCCCACCTGACACTCTGCAAGAGCGAGCCTCATTTCCATGGCAGCTGGCTATTTATACACTACACCACACAATCCTTGTCACAGTCAACAGGGGTGTAAGAAAAGCTGTGGATATGTCAGTCAATCAGGACATGTTTTCCTGTGACTCAATGGCTAATGGCAAGAGTTAACAGGTTGGACTAATCATGGCTGGATGAGGCAGTTGTGCAATTCTGTCACTACATTACCTCTACCAATCTATCACACACATCACATACAGTTACACCTGCACTTCAACAGTCTAAATGTCAACATTAGAGCATCATTTAGCCTACTCCTTTTTTGTAAAATAGACAGGAGAAATACTGACGCCTGACTCCACTGAGGGGGTCAGGATTTAGGTAGCATGGCCCTGTTAGCCTATATTTGCAGACTATACATACTGTTCTGGAAACCATGATACGTCTATTTTTTATTTTATTTTTATTTTTTTTATCTCTTTTGTAACATTATAAATGTCTTTACTGTGACTTTTGATCAACTGAATGCATCTTTGCTGAAAAAATTTATAAAAATAATAAATAAACAAACAAATACAAATAAAAAGAAAAATAAATAAATAAATCTTGAAATTAAATGAAATTGCATCACTGCCTATAATGTTTTAAATAAAAAGGTGTATTCAGCTGTAACTAAAAATATTTTAAAACTGAATACTTAGTATCTGTGTCTAGACTGAAGATTACAGAGACACAAGAGGGAAAAAAGATCATTAAATCAGCATAAGTCAACAAGCAACTATTCTGCATTTAAAACTTTAAACATTTTAAAAAACCCTGCCGTGATATAAAAAGAGCTATTCACGCTGCTTTGTTAAAGAACAATACATTTTAAAGTCAACCTGGGGTTGAGGAAATTCAAAATAGCTGAAATTCCTAAAGCCTTTGGTGTTGTCAGCCACACTTACGGGAAAATCTGCACTGAACACTCCAGGGGCCTGTTTTTGAAATTAACCAAACACAAAATGAAAGCTGCTTCATCTGACACATTGACAGTGTAAGGTCCTGTTGAATATGTATGTATGTGTGTACCTGACAATAATTGTCAGAGTAACAGAATTGAATTGTAAAATTACAGTAGCATCTGGTAAACGTAGTAATACGCCCGTCAAAAACATATATTGTACAGTTAAGTTCACAAGAAGCACTTTTTGTCCTAATTTGTATGCTTATATTATATTCTGTGTTAGATAAGGGTAACAACTGATGTACTCAAGTTGTAACAAACTGTTAAGTTAGCCTGTCAAGACCTCAACATATACAAATTCCTTCTTAAATCTTATGCACCATGAGCATTTCAGCACCATGGACAGCGACATTTGCCTGTATACACTAAGCAGTCAAAATATTGAAATAATTAAGTTTAAGTATGCTCACCAAAGCTGCATTTATTTGATAAAAAATTCAGCAAAATATTTAATATTGTGAAATATTATTACAATTTTAAAGAACATTTTTAATTAATTAATTTAAATTAATGGCATTTTTAATTAATTTTTAATACATTTTAAAATGTCATTTATTCCTGTGATGCAAAGCAGCCATTACTCCAGTCTTCGGTGTACTGTAACATGATCCTCCAGAAATCATTCCAATATGCTTATTTGATGCACAAGAAACATTTCTTATTATTATCAATGCTGAAAACTGTTATCACAAATTTTGTAGAAAATTAAACACACTACCATGAAAAGGTTTGGGGTAAGAATAAGAAAAATAGACAAAGACGCATTAAATTGTTAAAAAGTGACAGTAGAGACATTTCTAATGTTATGAAATAGCATTTTCAAATAAATGCTTTTCTATTGAACTTTCTAGTCATCAGTATTCAAGAGTCCAATATTAAGCAGCAAAAACTGCCTTGTGTTACGGCTTCCCCAGAGTCCCTGCCCAACACCAGCCTCCAGGGCGCCCACCCCCAGGTAATGTTACGAGTCTGTCTGTCCTTCTCCCTCTCCAATCACAACGCACGCCCTCACCTGGTTTTACCTAATCATTGATTGTACACACCTGCACGTCATTGGATCCTCATGACCATCCACTACAAAGTCACACACCTCACAGCACTCCAGGGTCCGATCTCGTTTGGCTTATGCTTATGTTTCATTTCAACGAAGTGGGCTCCTTAAATTATCCC
This sequence comes from Barbus barbus, assembly GCF_936440315.1. Classification (NCBI taxonomy): domain Eukaryota; kingdom Metazoa; phylum Chordata; class Actinopteri; order Cypriniformes; family Cyprinidae; genus Barbus; species Barbus barbus. Next base: position 21,938,983 of record NC_136741.1, on the reverse strand, counting down.
AGCGACTTACCTGCTACTTACCTGTTTGTTTATCTACCTCCTGTGTCCTCTCCAGTGTCTTGTCCTCCTATCTCCAGCGTCAGTCTCCTCCAGCGATCGCCAGTCTGGATCCCATGTCATCCAGTGAGGTGTGTGCTTCTCCCTGCTTCCACGAATTCCTGGCAAGGCAAAGACATTCTCTCATGTTCTCATCTCCACTATAATCAGTCCCTTGAACTTTAGACTCATCCTCACCAGTCATTCCTTACTCTGTTGTTCAATAAACGCTTCTGTGATTATATTAATCCCTTGTGTGAGTCTGCTTCCCGTAACAGAAGATCGGACCATTACCGAAGATGAGGTTGGAGTTAGACTCCATAAACTTGTGTCCCAGGGAGGAAGACAATCTTTCTGGAGGATACACATTATTTATGTTCCAGAAGGACAGGAGTGTGGAGGAGTATGTGGAGGAATTTCTTACCACCAGTTACCAAGCCCTCTGCGGCGATCTCACATTAATGGAGGGATTTAGAGTTGGACTGGAAGAAGAGATCCAAATGGTTATGCCACATGGACACCCCAGCTGGTCTTTGGCTCAGTACCTAAATTTAGCCTTATGGATTGCAGGATCATCGTTTCAAGTAGGCGAAATGGAGGATGCGCCAACTCCAGATTCCAGCCCATCAGCCGCTCCTCACTCCAACCCGCCTCATTCTAGCCCTCCACCTTCTGTGAGTAATTCTAAACCTCCTCACTCAGCTCAACCGCCGCCCACGGCGAAGTCAATGTCTCCACCGTCCGCGGCGAAGTCTATGGCACCATCGTCCACGGGGAAGCTAAGCCCGCCGTTTGTGAGTGTATCAGAGCCGCCGCTCGTGGCACTTACAAGTCCACCGGTTCTTGCCCTGGAGCTCCTGGATTTGGCGATACCCCCTGATTTCTCAGCTCCTGTCCTCTCCCCAGAGCCTGCTCCTTGCGAATGCCCTCCAGTGCCTGCTTCCTCGCAAGTACCCTCCTATGAATCTACTAGTCCCGTCCACCCCTCCTTCGTCTCCGCTGGTCCCGTCCAGCCCTCCCTCGTCTCCGCTGGTCCCGTCCAGCCCTCCTGCGTCTCCGCTGGTCCCGACCAGCCCTCCTGCGTCTCCGCTGGTCCCGTCCAGCCCTCCTACGTCTCCGCTGGTCCTGTCCAGCTCCGTGCTTCCAGAGCGCCTCCAAGAGTCCACGCTTCCAGAGCGCCCTCCTATGTCTCCACTGGTTCCGTCCAGCTCCGCCCTGCCCGAGCGCCCCCAAGAGTCCGCGCTGCCCGAGCGCCCCCAAGAGTCCGCACTTCCAGAGCGCCCCATGTGACCGCGCTTCCAGAGTGCCCCCAAGAATGCGCGCTTCCAGAGTGCCCCCTATGGCCACCCGAGTCTTCAGTCCTGCCATGGCTTCCTGAGTCTTCAGTCACGCTATGGCTTCCCGAGTCTCCTGTCCCGCCATGGCTGCCGGAGTCCCCAGACCCGCCCTGGGGGCTTCCCCAGAGTCCCTGCCCAACACCAGCCTCCAGGGTGCACACCTCCCTCCCCGGTGTTACTATTACGGCGCGGGACGCGCCTTCCGTGAGGGGGAGGTAATGTTACGAGTCTGTCTGTCCTTCTCCCTCTCCAATCACAACGCACGCCCTCACCTGGTTTTACCTAATCATTGATTGTACACACCTGCACGTCATTGGATCCTCATGACCATCCACTACAAAGTCACACACCTCACAGCACTCCAGCGTCCGATCTCGTTTGGCTTATGCTTATGTTTCATTTCAACGAAGTGGGCTCCTTAAATTATCCCAACGACTTAGCTGCTACTTACCTGTTTGTTTACCTACCTCCTGTGTCCTCTCCAGCGTCTTGTCCTCCTATCTCCTGCGTCAGTCTCCTCCAGCCATCGCCAGCCTGGATCCCAAGTCATCCAGTGAGGTGTGTGCTTCTCCCTGCTTCCACGAGTTCCTGGCAAGGCAAATACATTCTCTCACGTTCTCATCTCCACTATAATCAGTCCCTTGAACTTTAGACTCATCCTCACCAGTCATTCCTTACTCCGTTGTTTAATAAACGTTTCTGTGATTATATTAATCCCTTGTGTGAGTCTGCTTCCCATAACATCTTGCGCATTTATAATAATAATAACCATTATTGACAAATGATCACCGATAACTGATAATAACTGAGCACTAATATTAATAATAAGAAACTTCTACAATCAAGAAATACTTATTGAGCTTTAAATAAGCATATTAAAATTATTACTGAAGGATCACATGACACTGAAGACTGGAGTAATGGCTAGTTAAAAGTTACAGGAATAAATTACATTTTAAAATATATTCAGATAGAAAACAGTTTGCTTTAAGTGTAATAATATTTCTAAATATTGCTGTTTTTACTGTATTTACGATCAAATAAATTCAAACTTTGTAAGAATAAGAGACTTCTTATTAAACATAAAAAATAATAATTCCAAACTTTTGACCAGTAATGTATAATCCATTTCCCTTCTCACAATCAACTTTGATGCATATATGAATACATACTAAGATACTTTTTTTCCTTTCTCACCATTTCTATAGTGCGCAAACACACACTCAGTCATATCACTTCAAAGATAATCTCAAGAGAGATGAGCTATTCCATACAGCCCGCATAAGCAGTCATGTACAGGCAAGAGTGTGTGCGTCAACGTGCACGGATATACCTCTGCCGGTAATGTTTCATATTGCTCTCTATTCCTGTCACTCCCTGGATGCTTAACTGTCTCACAGAATAATAATCACACTTACTGCTGTAATCCCTACACAGAGGTTTCCCTGATATCCCCACTGGGCTGGGCTGCTTTGAGCTTTGCTGAGCTGAACCAACCCCCGCCACAGACACACATCCTCGTCCTGCCTGGATCACTGCTATTAACAATACGAGTCAAGTAATCCTAATTTGTGCCTCTAAAGAAAGCTAATCCATTGTACAGAAATAACTAATCTTTAAAGAGCAAACACCATTCTTAGGCGGGAAAATCCTGTTAGCTTGATTACCTTACCATTAGACTTCCCGTGCAAAAGCGCTCTAAGTTCAGTCACATGGCTAACCTCATCAACCGGGCTAATGTCTGCAGCCCTGTTGATTTCAGCTACAAATTAAGTTAATATTTCATGCTGACAGGGTCAGTTTTACTCCACGGGAGAACTAACGCTAAATGTGGCTATAGTGAATAATTCACATACCTGATAAGACTAAGCGTGGCTGCGTTTAATTATTAATGATCTTAATATTGCAAAATGCACTGATCAATGCATCTCTACAGTGAGTGGGAGAAGTGAGTGAAAGGAAAGATGTGGACAGAACAGTGGCATTGCATTACAGACAGCTCCGATCAGAGCAGCGCACATTTCACATGACAACAAATACTGGATGGTGCAATAACGAGTTTGGAGTGTTTTTCTTACAGATAGAACTAAATCAAAAGTAATACAAGCTAAAAGCTCATTAACCTGGAAAATCAGCTAGATTTCAGAGAGAGCTATTAGGGAAGTTTGTTTCCGCCATGGGATTAAAAAAAAAGATAATCGCAACTTTATCTCTCACAATTCAGACTTTTTTCTCACAATTTTTCTCTGAGAAATAGGTCAGAAGTGAGCGATATAAATGCAGAATTTATAGATATAAACTTGCAATTCAGAGAAAAAAAACTAAAAAAAAACTAAACTAAACTGTGACATGCAAACTCAAAATTCAGATTTAAAAAGTCAGAATTGTGAGATGTAACTCAGAATTGCTAGAAAGTCAGAAATATATATGAATTTATACCTTGCAATTCTGACTTTTCTCAGAATTCTGAGAAAAACTGAATAGTGAGATGAGAAGTCAAAAGTACCTTTTTATTATAATTTTTTTAAGATCTGTGGCAGAAATGGTCTTCCATAGCATATGAAGTAATTTTTCAAGCTTTAAGAGTAAGATTTTCTGTGACTGCGTGGGTTATGTGACTTTCACTCCACAGAGATCCAACAGACGTGTTTGGGGGTAATCTAGGATTAGAGCACCTTGTTCAAACTCTCACCTTTAAAGGTGACAGACATCAAATCTCTAGCACACATATCCTCTAATTTGACACAATGGCAGAGTGAATCAAAGCCAATGTATCTGAGATCAGATTAAGCCTTCATAAATAATACAATATGAACAACCATGTCAAAAACTGAAAATAAAGTGCAAATATGTGAGTTTTGAACCACACTGTGATTGACACACAGTATCATGCTACCCAGATGAGGACAGATACTGAACAATTTCATCATCATGTCAGTGTCCATCAACTTTAGAACTGTATAAACACAGGTCCAGGTGACTGATGATCACTTCTTGTGTCACAGTCTTTAGCATATGTGCCCATCCCCTTGTGGCACTCTAAGCTGACAGTATCCTCCACTCAGTGCCCAGGTGAGAGGGCTAACCCATCTGCATATACATGACTGTGAAATGGACACGGTCACCATGGAGACAACCTGGTCTCATATGCTGATGTAGGCATGGACTATTGAGGACTTTTGATGCAACATTTCTGACAGGTATAATCAAATCACCATGAGTTCTACAGTCGAAATAAAGTAAAATATAGATAAACAAATGTAACAACGTCAGCATAGACGTCATATTGTATCAACTAATGCTCCAAGTCAAACTTTTATCTATGTTGTACATGAAACAACTGTGCTCACAATGTATCAATGAACCGTAAACACTTTAATACAGCCAGTAGTCGCAAACTTTGATTGGTAAAAAAATACATGGATACAGTTTCTAGTTACAAAACAAGTAGGATATCTTTCAAGCTTTTTTTCAAAGTGATCATCTGACATTGGAAGTGATTTGCTGGTGCTGATCTGCACTACGAAAGCATTAACATGATGAGAAAACACCACATCTTCCACAATGTAGTACTGATGGGATTTTAATATTAAAAACACTTCCCTTACTAGACCTTGGCACTAAAACAGATTGAGCAAAGCTCACAGGCAGATGAAACTAAGCTATGAGATTTCAGCACCATGGACAGCGCCATTAAAAGCCCCTTCTGGTACATAGACATGTCCAAAGGTCTGCTAACTTATCAATGGCCCAATAAATAATTAAAGATATAAACATACATACCATGTTGACCTCAGACACCATGTCTATGTTTGCCACATCGATGCTCATGCCAACAGCGACCGGTGCACCTTAAATGAGAAGAAAAACATAATACTCAAGTTCACTGAAAGCTTTTATTTTTCTTATATCATTGTTAAAAGCAATCTTGACATACTTATGCAACCTTAAAAGTAAGAAATAATGACGTAAGCAACATCATACCTCCGAAGTCTGGTCGAAGACGAATGTCATAGCCTTTCAAAAGCTTGTCCACTGTCTCTTTGACAAAAGACATGTTTCCTGGTTCATTGGCGCTGAAAAGAAATATTAAAGAAGGTTATTTCCATCATATTAGAGCCCAGGAGGTCTATGCTCTCGCGACATGGTCTCCACCAGCTCTTCTTACCTTTGAGCACAGCACATCATTGCCACAATTACCGGTAATGAAAGAACACCAAACAGCCTTCGTTTCTGTATTCCAAACATTCCTTATATTCTTTCAGGCAAGGAATCGAGCGACAAAACGGACGTTGTAAGGTTTCCTTGCGTGGGTAACAGGTTATGTTATTCCATTAGTGGGTTTTTGTTAAAGAACTCCAATTACTGTCAAACGCGCGTAAATAAATCGCTGCGATCCGGGTTTTCGCTCTCTTGCGTTACTTGGTTAGGTACTCGGTAAATACAATGCATTTTGCCCAAGATACTACCGGAGCTTGCAGCAGGGGAGTCGGTGTTTGGGGCTCAGCCAGACCTCCATCCTTCTGTTTTGACGCCCGTAGCTGTGCTGTCCCGAATCTACACCCTCTGCTGAAGTATCAGTCTTACGCCTCTTTTTATGTTTCAGCTACAAGCAAAGGACTTATTTTTCACATGTACCCAACAAAATGCGCCTGCTATTAGATGTTCGCTCGGGAAAAACGTGTGAATTGGAAACTGAAAAACTGAAAATGAAAGTTCGGCTTTTGATTCGACAACTGATGACCGAGACGACCGGAGTGTGATGAAATTGCTATGTGAGCACGAGGACTTCACTATAAGTAAAGTGGTCACGTGACATTCCACAAGCTTCGGGGCGAACGACGTTTTGTTGGTGTGTAGCGCGGAATTTATTGAAATAATTCTTTACAAGTCAATTCAAACGAAAAACTTAACTACAGATCGTTAAACACATGTGGTTTCGTCAGGTTCATGATCTAGTAAAAAAAAAAAATACACGAGTAAAAGTTGAAGAGAACGACTGGGAGGGGTTTCCCCTCTGCTTTACTCTTCGCTCATGGAGAACATTAAAACGGTAAGAATTTTAGGCGATTTATTCATAAACAGCTCTTTCATTTTGCCTTCATTTGAAATCTTTGTCAGGAGAATGCAACCTACAACAAATCCGCAATGATGACTGAGTCACGACTTCTTTTGTTGCAAATTCATCATTTTCTGTTCAGGTAGACATCATTGGTGGTTTCTTACCGTGACTTGAACAAGATAGGGGAGGGGGCATGAAAGTATTGATTCGTTTCCTCAGTATTTTTCAACAAAATTTCAGTGATCACAGAAGTTTGACTACAACGAGAATGTGCAAGAAACAAAAGAAAATTTGCAAGTAGGTAACCACTGGTACCACTTTCTTATAGATGTACATGTCACAAATCTAGGCTAGCACAAAAACTTAGTTTTGGTTTAATATGCATTTAGGTTGTGCAATCAATCAATGTTAAATTGCTACTCAGCTCATTCCTTCCATTTGAGTGTTATGGACATTAATCTCTCAGAGAAGAGCACATATCTGCTATAACAAGATATGGTGATATCAGATAGTAGTGCTTTTTATTTTATTAGAACATTACATTTATTAGGACATCTCCTGTACTGTGCCTCTGCGTGTGTGCACACATAATAATAGAGATAAACAGAACATCATGTGACAGAGTGGAAGAAGAATAATTCTGCTTTATTGACACCTTCTGTGATACAATCCATCTGATATATTACTGTTCTCACTACCACTCCCCTTCAGTGGATATTAAGGTTCCTCCATTTAGCCTCTAGATAATTTTATTATACATAATCAGATTTTCAGTGAGGCTTGACAGTCTTCTGGAGATTAAGCACAAGTGTAATGGCTTCTACCAAGCTTTAAAAACTCATTAAACTAATCCTGTTAATTTGACCTGTGTTCAAAAAACAGCTCCGCATTGTTCTGACTGAATGGAAAGGCTGTTTACGAGAGCTGTTGGTGGATTTGACACGGTCAGTGGTTGAAGTTAGTTGCCTTCTTAAATCCCTCACGCTGCATTAAGACTGTAGTGTGCAGACTGATGCCGCCCTAATGCTTTTAGAAGCAGACGCCGGATGCAGAGGGATGTGGCTGTGCTTCCTGGTACTGTTTCAGAAGCTTTATTCCAGAGAGGCGAGGGTTGAGACTCCACTAAGATGTTATTGGATGCTTGTTCTTCTTGGGTACATTCTGTTAGTATAGCAATATTTAGCTTTTGATTCGCTGCCTGAAAAAGTGTTAGGACTACTTTAGTCAATAATGATAGATATATTCAAACCCTCCTCATTTTTTATTGATAGCAAATCTTGTTTAATCTATTTTAGGACAGTTGGTCCTGTCTGTGCCAGGATTACCATTCAATGAATGGCTTTTAAATTCCATTTCAGTTTTTGAGTTTGAACTCAATAAGAAATTTGAATTGAGGTACCGAACACAACCCAGAATTGCAATTTGAATTTAGAGATGGTTCAATAAAAGAGAAGCAACGGTAAATTAAATGAACTCAAATTTAAATTCATATAATGTTAAGTAGAAAATATCAAAACTTTCAGTGTTGGCTTGGCAATTGTTTTTCTTTTTCTTTTTTACTTTAGGTTTGAAAATAGATAGACAGATAGATAGATGTTTTGAAATGAGACCAACAGAAATGTTAGATTTAATTTATGTATTTAATCTTATTTATTAAATTAACTTTTTAATTTATTTTAATTTTTTTATGGACCGGGTGAATATACGCTACATTTGCCAGAATGCATTACCTGTGTTGAATTGCAATTCAGTACATTTATTTTCGCATCATTCCATTTAAAATTTCAGTTTTAATTTCTTTAGGGCATGGGCAATACAGTTCAGACTCATGAACTGGCAAGATATTAATTATTAATTTTAGAATTTTGTAACCCATTTCTGTACAGAACTAAAAGTCATAAAATCATGTCAAGTGTACTTTTTTCACCTTTTAACCTCAATGTTGCGATTAACAGAGTATAAAGTATTTAATATCATTGCAAAAAAAGTTTCTGGGAATTTCTTTGTAGCCATACATATAGGAAATCATTTCTAAGCTTCTTGCAGCATAAACGTTTATGAAGAGCAGTTACTATAAGGAGAGAGATGGAAAGAGAGGGTAGCTCTGAACAGCACTTACCCACACACTCCCACATCCCATCATCCAAACAAGGCACTCCACTCACACATCATCTGCAAATGCAAAGGCTCCTCAGTGTGTGGGCTGAGCAAATGGCACCAAGTCACGGTCACACACCAAGCCAAATGTTGTTAAAGCCTTTAAAGTAACACTAGTCAAACAGGCTGTGGGAGGACTGGAACCTTTTACTATGATCCCTGTCTTTGCCTATAAAATGACCGGTGTCCTCTGACCCCTCTAATTGTGAGGTATATGGCCTTGTCTGCAAGTTCACAAGGCACTTTGCTTTATTTCACCCACTGGACGATCAAAGCGGTTTTCTGATCTACTGTAAGGGTGATGTAGTATCACAAAAAGGGGGGAATGAAAACCTGGTTGCACTGGCTTCCTTTGAAAGGGCTTTTCCTTCCATTTGTGTCAAATTGCAGATGCAGAAGACCTCTCTCCTCCGCACACCCCCACCACCCCCTCCAGATTAAATGGACACAGATAAATAGATCCTCTGGATGGAGTGAATATTGCACTGTGCTAAATGAATAATGTATGCACGTGGCTGACATTGCGGGTCTGATTTGTTTTAGATTGAGACAGAACTCTGCATATTCACTCATAATACCTATTGAAGGATTCAGACTCCTGTGATACTACAGAAGAGATGCATAGATGCCTCCTGAGACGTTAAAGGAATAGTTCACCTAAAAATGAAATTTAGCTGAAAATTTACTCACCCCCGGGCCATTTAAGATGTAGATGTGTTTGTTTCTTCATCCCAACAGACGTGGAGAAATGTAGCAATTATCTCACTTGCTCACCAGAGATCCTCTGTGATGAATGGGTGCCATCAGAATGAGAGTTCATCCAGCTAATAAAAATGTCACAATAGTCCATAATAAGGCTTCCTTTAGTCCATCCCCTGTAATTCTCTTACATCTAAATCCACAAATATATTTAGGTCTGTGCATATTTCTCCCCTGATACAGATTAGACATTTTTTCCAATGGAGAAATCAATAATATGGATAGAGGAATCGTATTTTAGCTGGAAACAATGGTTTGAAGTTAAAAACATCTTAATGATGGATTTGTTTATTTCAAACATGCAGCTTTTCACTTTACCTGTTAATAGATGGATTGAAGTTACATTGTAGATTATTGTTATGTTTTTATCAGCTGTTTGGACTCATTCACAGCAAAATATCCATTGGTGAGCAAGTGATGTAATGCTATTTTTTCTGAATGCATTCATATGAAGAAACTCATCTACATCTTGGATGGCCTGAGGGTGGGTAAATTCTCAGCTAATTATAATTTTTGGGTGAAAAATTCCAGCGTGCAGCAAACAATAGTGAGTGTAAAAATGCTATGCAATTTACTTTATTTATCATACACAATGAGTTACTTACCTTGTGTCATAGATTGCAAACAGCTTTTTATTCCCATCCACTGCATTCCTGCAAAACAGAGGGAGGTGATGTTACTATTCACATCATTCAATTCCCCGTTACTAATTTTAGAATAAACACATTCTGTAAACAATTGTGATGTTTCTGATTCCCAAAAGCATTTCCAAATATATTACATTTAACATGTCTTGAGTTCCAATTGTGTCATTCTGTTAATCTTTGTTATTAAAGATCTGATTAACATGAGAAGATCCAGTACCCACCCCCCCACACACACAACTAGATCATGATTATCAGATGCTCGCAGGACACAGGTGGACTGTTGAAGTAACAGCTGCTCTCGTGTGAAAATCTCTGGAGTCCACATCAATGAAGTCAATCAGCAGTCAGACAAAAGCACTTCAAAAGTGAATCAATCCCTAAAACACATGACTACAATATCATATTATACCTACACAACAAAACTTTCGGTACAATCTTCATGAATCTAGAAATAATCTCGTCCTAACGGATACGTGACCCCCCCCCCCCCAATAGCACTGTGACCATTAAAGCCAACCCAAAGCAGATGTTTAATTTACTCGCTTGAATCAAAGACTCTGGTTCTCTTGCTGTAAATCAATGTTACGTCTTCAACATGCATTACTTTATTCTAGATACCCATAGCGAGTGTGTTTTACTAGGATTCTTTAATCTACATGCTTGCTTTATATTTAAAGTTATAATATGAATACTTTCGGATTAGGATTTTGCATAATCACTAGATTATTTGTGTGACGTGTAAGGCATTTAAGACATTTCCCAGGTGTCCTGCCAGCCCAAATCAGCAATAGGGTGTTATTTATAAAAGAAACTAGTTCAATACGTTCTTTTCACTTATGTACAACATGAAACTGGAGCAGGTAGAGCTTTTTAAGTTTTTCATTTATCGACTGAAGCACTGCAGTAATATTCAGCATCAGAAAAAAATGGGATTAGAGTTCCCTCTGATGGCTGTCCTCATTACTACTCGTGCCTTTGATAAAACAATGATCAACTCTACTCTCGCAAACCATTTTTGAATCTAGTCCTATCAAATCAATATTATGCATCTTTGACTGATAACTTGATTACTTATAGCTAGGCTTTACACATGCTTTAATTTATCCTCAGGACGATTCTCTAATTTACAACCCGTTTTTATTGAGTAGGCTAAAACTGATACTTTTAAACCATAAATATCCCCAGTGGAGATATAATAGTCCGCGCGTAGAGGAAGCCAGTCTTCATTAAACAGCCTGGCGCAGGGGGGCTGCCTAGGGGTAAATGCTCGCGCGCAAAATGCCTAGTAAGCAGATTTGTTGGGAAATCCGCTCATTTTCTACGCACGCCGGCGCCGGGGTAATCGCGCTTTTCTCTGAATAAGATCAAACAAGATAAGTTTCAAACCCCAGCGGCCGCTCAAATTTCCCTCGGGGGGTAATTATGCAGCGCGCGCAGAGGTGACGTCCTATTACTTTGGTCCCAAACACGAACAAATGCCACTAGAGTGACAGTCGGGCTATAGAGTGGGGAGAGCAACGGACGTCCAAACCGACGACCCGGTAAGCGGAGAACCCTGTTAAACTCTGTAACGCTTGAACGGTTGCGCAGATAAGCGTTCACTAGGCTACCTCAGAGGGAAGAAGGGGGAAAAGTAATGGTCTGTTAAAGGGGATGTGTTGACTGGAGGGGGAATAGGGGGAGAGGGGAAAAAAAGACTGTTTTAAGGGCTGTTGTGCTGTCTAGTTACTGTCGTTCAATTGGATTTAGGAGTGATGAAGAGGTCTTTGGGATGCGGGGGAAAGGAAGGGATGCTCTGCAGCGGTTCTTCAGTCACTGAATCGTAAGAGAGGACGGAACAATGAGCCTGTGTGGTTAAGACTGGATATATCTGAAGAACAACGCATCACAGTACTGCTGTAAACTGAACGTTGCGGGATTTTGCTCACTGCTTCAAAAGGAATTCATTGCAGTTGTTCAACGTGGATCCACTGCACCATTCAGGTATTTAAGGTAAGATACGAGGCTTTTACTGTACACTATCTCTGCTCAACTCTGCTTTGTAAGACTCGCTATAAATGTTCGACAAGTTTATACGCCAGAGGCTATTAAAACTATGAATTACAGCTGCTGCAAACTAAGCGCTCCTACAGCTTTTACAAACGATCACGTTGAATGAGATGTTGTAAACTGGCATTCAGGGGACAAAAACACAAAAACAGAGAACGGATTCTTGAATTGCGTAAAAATAAATAAATACTTTAATTAGTAAATAATCAAATTACATTATAATTAAAATAAAATAAAGACAGCATTGTAATTGCATCAATATTAATAATAATAAATAATAAAATATTTGGTTAACACTTTTGCTTAATTGCTTTGATGATTTGTGTTGTTTTTTAGTTTACTGGTCATCCTATTTTATGTTTTTTTGTATGCACCCCAAAACTTTGTCTTCCCCTCTTAATTTTCTGTTTAAATTAAAGCGTGCATAATTCAGTTTCCTGGAGAATGGTCAGATTATCATAGTGCTGGATTCAACTCCCTATGCTGGACTTTTGCAGGCATGGGATATGGACCACATTTCAGCGCTAAAATGAGAAATCTGTGGGTCGGTGTTTTGTTCATGACTTTCACCTGCCATCTGAGGTAGATTGCATGTTTAATGTGTTAACTTTCTCTCTTTTTTTCTTTTTTTAGTTTATTGCAGGAGTTAGTTAATGTTAAATATCATATGTCTATAATTAATTCATGCTGATTCAAATTTCCAACCCACTATACATTGTGGTCATGTTTGAAAGGAGGATGGGAGTTAATACTTGTAGTTATTAATTATCTTTGTGGTCTTGTGCATCAGCCTTTCCCAGACTACTACAGGGATTCCTAAAGAGTCAGAGCTCAATGATAACATCACAGTTTTCACACGAATCCTGGATGGATTGCTGGATGGCTACGATAACAGACTGCGACCTGGGCTTGGAGGTAAACTATCTAGATACCATTTCCATCTCTAAAACCTGATCTGTAGCAAAATCGTGCTTTAGTGAAAGGTGTTTTTTCTTTGTATATTAATGGCATTTATGTCTGGCATTGACCTCCGGGAGTTATTTTGAAAAGATGTGTTCAGATAAAGGCAGATGGTTTTTGAAAAACAGAGAGAACGCCTGCACATTCCATCGTGACAGCAGCATGAAGGACTTTCATTAAAAAAAGAGAGAGATGCTGCTTCTATTCAATCCACTAACTGGAAGGAAAAGATAGAACATAGAAAAGAAAACAAATCTGTGGTTTTATACAGCAGATGTTTGCACCGAGCAGAAGTGATGGCTAAAATTGCCTGGTCCTCTGTGAAAATCAAACGGCCACTATTTCCCGGCACTCTCAATTACAGTGTTCTTGCTAGAGACAGAGGTAGAGAGAGAGGGGGGGTGAGAGAGGGATATGAATGTGGCTGCTGACCTTGAGAAAGCTATCATTCTTTTCCAAAGGTGCAGGTTCATTGTTCTCAGAGGTCTAAAGCATGGCAGAGAAAGAGAATAAACACAGGCGTCTCTGTTTCCATGTGAGAGAGTTCAAGGGAGCACATCTCATAACTGTAGCTGCAGCAACGTGATGTCAATTGACAAATGATGGCATTGGACTTGATTTAGTGCCTTGAGAAGGAAAGTGCAATCAGGCAGATGAAATTAATTGTTTTTCTTTTAAAAAATGAATGCAACTAAATAATGTGGCTGAATCAAAGCATACTTCAGTTGAAATTCTGTATATTTTTATATTATATTTACACATAATCCCCCGATTTCAAAGACTTGGCTTAAGCCTAGTTCCAGACTAAAAAAGTAAGTCTGAGCTGTTTCAACTGAAAGAAGCTTGCACTGAATGATCTTAAAATATATCAGTGCCTTTGTTTTGTCTCAAGATGGACACCAGTAATGTTTTTGTCTAAGGCACGTTTATAAATATTACTCAAATGTCCTAATTGAACTATGGCCTAATCCTAGCTTAGTCTAAGACCTGTCTGTGAAACCAGCCCAATATATATTTACTTATATACTTTAATGGAAATTCTGCACATAAATATATTTCATTTTTTATAGTTTTTTTTTATATATATGTCTATAGTTTTTATTTTAGTTTTAGTTATTTTAGTATATAAAGTTAAACTAAATTCAAATGAAAAATGTTACCTTGGCAACTAGTTGAAATAATATATGTATATTTTTTTGTATTATATTTTATTTCAGTTAATGTTTATTTTATTTTATATAACGTAAAGTTTTTTTAATGGTTTTAACTATTTAACTATAATATGTTAACTATAATAACTATATCTATGTATTTATGTATCTATGTATGCAATGACCAAAATTGAACTTGATCTAAAAAAATAAAATAAATAAATAACAAATCACAATTTGTTTTTGATTTTACAGAGAAAGTGACAGAAATAAAGACCAACATCTTTGTGACCAGCTTTGGACCAGTGTCAGATACTGAGATGGTAAGTATTTCAACCATAACTTTCTTCATGAAGAAACAGAATTCATTAACCTCTACATTTGGAAATTCCCACCCGAGATCTCTCTTCATCCCCTCATTAAATCCTGCGTCCATCTGTAACATCACTTCACCTCTGCAACGTTCCCTTATATTCTGTATGCAATATCTTAGATAGGTCACAGTACAATCAGATGAATGATACTATTGTTCATTTTAATATTCAGTCATGTGACACATTTGATTCTGCCTTCAGGCAAGGTCATTGCTGTAATTGATGGGCCACTGGAGAAAAAGTTTATGGGGAGGCCTCAGTGGGCCCCTCCTCCTCATCACAGGACCTGGGTTCCCTCCCTACGACCCTGCCTTCAGGTGCACACTAATGACACTAACGTTTTTCTTTCAACAGGAATACACCATTGATGTGTTTTTCCGTCAAAGCTGGAAGGATGAGCGTTTGTGTTTCAAGGGGCCGATGGAGATGCTACCTTTGAATAACCTGCTGGCCAGTAATATCTGGACACCGGACACCTTTTTCCTTAACGGCAAAAAATCCATTGCTCACAACATGACAACTCCCAACAAGCTTCTGAGACTGAAAGATGATGGGACATTGCTGTACACCATGAGGTACCAGTTCAAGCTATAACTCCTTGTCATTTCACAGCACGTGAACTGCTGTGTTCATGAATGGATTTGAGTAGTTATGGGTAGTACGGTTACACATTTGACCTTCATCTCATTTATGCCCTCCTCACCCCTGTTTTGCACTGTTGAACCCTCTGCCATGTGACAGATGTGTTAAGCACACATGAACTCGGCTCCTGCTGAACTCAGCATCTCATGTTCCACATCGTACAATCTCAGTGGGAATGTTCAGTTCACCCTGCTAAAGCTAGATTTTTCTCTATAATTTTTTTCCTGATGCTGTCTATTAACAGGAGGTTACATCTATCTATCTATCTATCTATCTATCTATCTATCTATCTATCTATCTATCTATCTATCTATCTATCTATCTATCTATCTATCTATCTATCTATCTATCTATCTATCTATCTATCTATCTATCTATCTATCTATCTTTGATTTGCTTGCCCTCAAACATTTTCACAGGCCCCAACACAAAATATTACAAATGAATATATATTTTTTCTATTTTGTTTAATTTAATTTGTAAAATTATTTAAATGTAATTTGGAAAATGATGGTATACTGTACATGGCAAAATGTTACTGATTATTTTGTAACTTTTAAGTCCATTATTACTGATGCTACCAAGACTAATCTACTCTGGTCCTTTTTGCACTTAAAAAAACATTTATTTTATCCGCCTAGATAATTTTTCCTAGTTTTCAAGTTCAATTTTGTATTACTTTGAGCAGTGTACTGAGGTTCCAGAGGCAAATTACAATTTTGTTGACACTCCACGCACATTTTATTCAGAAAATGTACCTACTGCATCGAGTTTATTTTGGTTTCTCTTTGTGCCCTAAACCAGTCATCCAAGGGTGTTCCAACCTAAGGGTGTTCCAGAGAGAAAGCAAGAGGGGGTGAGACAAAGAAAGAGATAGAAACAAAGGGAAAGGAGAAAGTGTAAGAGGGCATGTGGCTGTATGTTTTATGCCCCTGTTGTTGAGTTGTTCTTCACAGACTGTCTGCTCCATTACTCGCAGTATCAGGGCAGAGGGAGAGAACATGCACGCACACACTTACAATCACACACAAACAGTTTCTGCTCACCATGCTATCATCAGCAACAATCTACTGCCAAGCACTGAACACTGCTGTGTTAGTGCTGTATAAAAGCCGCTATTGTTGTTCTCAAATGGCATCAATACTAAATCCTCTTTGTAGTAGAATCTGCTTGAGTAAGTGCTGAATTTTAAGGAGCACAATCGTAGAGTGTTTAGATTGTGGTGGTTATGTATTAGTTGTTTTTATTCCCCCAGGGTTACAATTATGATGATCCATTATATAATGAGTTATTAGTTTTTATTAACTCAAATTTAAATGCAAAGAGGGATTTGGCGAGTTTCCCATAGAGGTAACAATTAGATTTCATGTAGTGGGGCTAAAGCAATATAAAATAAATGAAAAAGTCAAAGAACATGGATCATTTAATTTACATGAAACACATTCCTTTCTCATTTGCGGAGCGTCGCTGTTTTTTTTTATTGTCTGTGTTGTATATTGCGAGACCAAATGCATATTACAAAATTATTCAATTGCTAAAGCCTTAGATAGAGCTGCTTTTTTAGATCGTAAATTGAACAAGATCATCAATCAAACATTAATGACTCTGAGAGGAAAGGACTCGGAGCATGTCATTTAGAAATCAATGGTGGAGCTATTGTAGCTTGCCTACAATAAACTCTGCCCAGTGTTGCATTTCCTAACAGTGTGAACCATTAAAAGGGCCTTTTACCACTCACTAATGCGCACATTGTTTCCGGAAAAGTGATCAGCAGTAAGGTTTTTTATTTTTCCTGCTGAGATGGAAAGGAGCACCTTAGCTGCCATGAAAAAGCAGGGCAAAACTGTTTCACCACCCACATTCTAAAAGTGGAATGCAGTCTACAGGCTTTTATTAGAGTTAAAAAGGAGGTTATGAGACCGAACAAAAGCGAGATGTTCTAGAAACTGTCAGGACTTCTGAAGGATCTGCCATGTTTTTAAAATAACTTCTTAGCTTGAGCTCGATGTTGAGACAAATGGTGCAGTAGGATAACATGCATTGTAAAAATCGCAAATATAAAGTAAACATATTTTTAAACAGAGTCATAACCAACTTAGACATTCAGAGGGACACGTCCTCCTCAATATTCAAATTAATAGTGGACTAAAATACATTTTTCAATGAGCGATTGTTAATATTTTACCTTTGATCCCTCTTAATATTGAATATCTGTTTAGATTTTTGTGTGTATACATAACTGCTAAATATATACATATACATATAATAGATTGATGTACCAAAATAAAATATTAAATGACAAAAGAGCACGGTGTAAAAGGCTTGTGGATATACATAACTGCTTAAATAACCACTCAGTAATAAACAGACATCTGATTCTGATTTTTAGCCTAATACTTGACTGTTAATTAATACAAAGTCCAGTAGATTGTTGTATGTTGTTATGTACAATAATTTCTATATATTGCAATGACACATGCATACTCTGTATATGAAGTTCATTTGCAAAAACAGATAACTCTGTTTTTAAAAATGTTCAAAAAGCATGTTTGGTTGTTTTGTTTTATCCTTCATTCCAATTAATGTCAATCAAACTGCAGTTGGGTTGTTTTGATTAAAAAATAAAGCTAACTAAAACAATAAAAACATGACAACACAATAAAAAACATGATAATAAAAAGCGGAGTTATCTGTTTTTGCAAATAAACTCTTCATATACAATCTGAAAAGTTAGACACTTTAATAGTAAAAAGGAAATCTATTACAATAGTATCTCTTTAATGTGTAAAGTATTTTAAGTATGCATTATTTATAATTACAGCTTAGGTTTGTATATTACTATAGTGTTGGCACAGAATCAGCCACCGTTATTTAGATGCAGACTTCTTTTACAGAACATTCATGTGAAATTTGTAAGACAGCCAAAGGAAGAACAGAAAATAGTCATTTATGAGCTTTAATGGGCTATCACAGACCAAATAAAGCTCACCGTCAGGATAAAACTCTGAGCGCTCATGATTTGTCAAGGCCCCAGTGCCACATCATTTCGTCTCCACATCCAGCAATGCTGACCTCAGCACTAACTGTGTTCAGTAGGTACATAGCGAGCCCTTCTGCTCCCATATGGCTGGTTTTGATAAAGTTGTGTGAGCTGGTCGAATAGAAGTTGAGTTTAGAGGACAGTCCTTCATTTTTCCAATACAGCAATTCATCATGGAGCTGTCAGAGATGAAGGCCCTGCACTGATTAAGTGAAGGAACAGCGCCTCACGTGTCCCGCCCCATTAATTACATTCTCGCAGGATTTCCAGTCAGAGATACAAACATGGGCCCTTCAACCCCGGTCTCATCCTCAGATGCTGATGATGGAGGTTTTAAACAGTTCTAGTAGCATGGCAATATCAAACCCTTCATTACACTGTCAGCTGAGGGTCAACACTGACGTCTTATTGCACTGCTTACACCAAACCATTGAATAGGCTCCAGTCGGGATGTTGAGGGAAAGGCGTAATACCTAGAGGGTGGTATAATATGGCGGCCATCCTGTAGCCATTATGGTAATGTTAGCTATGAACAGCCTTGATCTCATGTAATTGCTTTGCTAAATGGCTTTGCTTATGACTTTTGGTACTTCGTTGTAACAGGAAGTGCCCGAATCCTTCTGGCTGTTCAACAGAGGGACAATAATAATATGATGCTGCTTCCATTTCATATTTCTAATGTCATGTTAGATCACTTATACTCTATAACATCCAGCAATCAAATTCAGTGGCACTCTCTCAGATAGAATGAATCGATGCTGTACTGTTGCAAAATCCCTCTCCATCACAGTTAATGTGTTTAGCCTTAGATCTTTTCAGAAAATCATATGGTTATAGAATTAAAAAGCTGTGTTTTCTAAGTGGTCCACTAGAGGGAGCTACAGGATAGCAGACACAGCCACTGCAGAGCTTCTGCAGTGTTCTCTAGTGTAAGTTCGTTCTCTGTTGTTCTCTCTGTTGTAACTTTTAACATAAAAGCAACTATATGCTTTTACATATAAAGACTTGTTATATTATATATTATATAGGGGCAGTCGTGGCCTAATGTATAGAGAGTTGGACTTGTAACCTGAAGATCGTGGGTTTGAGTCTCAGGTCCGGCAGGGATTGTAGGTGGGGGAGTGAATAACCAACACTCTCTCCACCCTCAATACCACGACTGAAGTGAGACCCTTGAGCAAAGCACCGAACCCCCAACTGCTCCCTGGGCACCGCAGCATTGGCTGCCCACTGCTCCGGGTGTATGTTCACTACTGTGTGTACACTTGGATGGTTTAAATGCAGAGCACAAATTCCGATGGGTCACCATACTTGGCCACACACCCCTTTCCTATATATATATATATATATATATATATATATATATATACACGCACCAACGTAATCAGTATTTTGTCCCATCTTTTGGAAAGTCATAGAAGCACTATGAGATCACTGTGCTGACTTCCACTTCTGAGAACTCCAGGAGGAAAAAATAGAATGAAAAGCAACAATATAATAAACAATATATAATAAACAACATAATATTATGTAGTTTTAGTTTATCAAATTTAATAACTTAAATTTCAACTAAAATTTCATTTAAACTGAATCAGTCTTCACTAGTGTGGTAGATGTAGTCCCTAGTGAAAATGTATTTATTAAAATACATTTATTTCATGCTAAGTATATTACAAATGTATTTACATTTTTTTTTTTTGTGATTAATAAAAATACCCTGCAGTTGTAACTGGTATACTTAAATACTTCAACTGGTATACTTAACAACTCATTTACTTAATGCACTTTAATTGTGATTGTGCTAAAGGGGGACTGGTTCAAGTGTTCTTCAGGTAAACTTTAAATATCTTGCATTTATAGACTGATATTATACAGAGAACATACAATCCTTATTAGTAGTTATATTAAAACACATTTTAGGCATAACATTATGCAATGTGGATTGTGCAATAAATAAATACTCCAAATAAAGTAGAATTGTAACTTTATATTAATAAGTCTTAAATGATATCAATAAAAATGGATTTGAAGTATGCTTAGTATGAAATAAATGTATTTTAAATAAATTACAGCATAGGTGTTTTTTCTTTTGTTTTTGTTTTTCTGCTAGGGTGACATGGCACAGTATTATTATTATTATTTATTTAATTATTTATTTTTTGCTTGTAGTCCTCAAATATTCCAATAGGTGGCGATGTCAGTTCAAATAGATCTTTGAAATCCTATTGAAGGCATTGGAATCACACGAGTGAAAACTGAATATTGAATAGGAAATTGTGTTTTTATGTATATGATTGTAATGCTGTGAGTATGTGCGTGCGTGCGTGCGTGCGTGTACGTGTGTGCTTATAAGCAGATCCAGAATTAGCAGTGCTTTACTTCACCGATTTGGCAGCATTACTACATCTGGCACATGAGGGCACCCTTGTTCTATAAATACATCTAAGATCACTCAACACCCTAGCGCAGTCTTCCTGTTAATATACACACGTCATTCAAGCCTATAGCTACATTAAGAGGATTTTCAATAAGACATTGAACACTGATTGAATTAGTTACAATCAGCTACTCACTGTTCCAGTGATGATTTTCACTAAGCTGATGATGACTGAAGACATGTTTATACTAAAACTAATCTTTAAATCATATTCAGATGTGCTGATCTAGATTTAATCATATTTTTATTTTAAATTTTCTCTCTGCAGATTGACCATATCAGCGGAGTGTCCCATGCAGTTGGAGGATTTCCCTATGGATACTCATGCCTGCCCACTCAAATTTGGCAGCTGTAAGTCCATAATGTTTTATTCTGAATGAAGAACAACTCCTTTGCCACTGCCCCCCCCCCCCCCCCCCCCCAAAAAAAAACAAACATTGTACATGTTTCATTGCATTATAAAAAGATTTTAAAATAGCAGATTCCAAGAAATCTTAAAATAATCCCTCTGATGAAATGTAGTCACTAATCAAAATGCAAGATTACATCCATTTTATTCAGTAAATGCATATGAATAGTATTTCTCATTTAGACGAACAAGTTGCAAGTAGAAAATTGTAATTCCTATGTCATACCTATGTCATTATACAAATTTGTGTCCTCACAAATGCGCGCACACACACACACACACACACATATTGCCTTAGCACAGCATGCATTCACTTATCGAAACGTTAGCAGAGCAGAGATAGGAATAGGAGCAACATTGTGTATATTTTATAGGAAATTCCCGCTGCAGGAGATGATGGGAAATTCATCTTTCTTATATTATGTACCAAGCACCTCTTTGCCTTCATCTTCATTTCTCTCTGTATGTTGTTCTCACTACATTTTTGTGTACTTTTTACCAAAATATTCGGTAAATTTATGTTACCTTGGCCTACTTTAGTCAGCTTGATGGACTGGTGTTTAAGGTATATCTGAACACATACTGAGTCCGGTTTAGTCTGATTATAACGTGACATCCTGTCCAAGAGCAGGATTAAGATTATCACCTGGTGCTATCAGAAAGAAGGGTGATTTGAGGACTGGATTAGGAAGGTGTCCTTCCATCCCTCCTGCGCTCACGTACGCACTGCCCACACACAAAAGAAAGGCTTTTTGGTGCTAAGAAGCCAGGAATGACCTGAGATGGGCTCAGCTTTCTTTGATGTTCAGGGCATTACAAGATAGGGCTGTACATTGAGAGCCTTTGGGTTGGGATACAGCAGAAACCATGGCAGACTGCGCTTAGGAGTGGTGCCACTGATGTTTCATGATTATGCATGTCTAAATATTTGATTGTATTTTTGTAGCTGCGTAGTAAAATCCCTCATGACCTGAAGTTCATTCAGTAGTTGCATAAAACCACGCATTGTGCTTACGCTCTCCATGGGTACGTCAAGATTTAATAAATAAATAAAAAATCTGCCAGCATAAGGTGATGTTTAATCTAATCGTGACCGTGACCTAAAATGAGTCTGATGTAGTGCTTTTGGGAATCTCATTGGTTTTGCAATGTGATTGGATGGAATGTTAAATTAGAACATCTACGTAGTTAGAAGTACACTATAAAATCTAATCACTCTAATAGTAAAATTGTACTTGCCTGTCTAGACAGTCCAAATTGATGTATGCAGACAATCCTTAAACTAATATTAAACCAGCCACGCTGCATCAATTTAAGATACTCCGCTGTCTAAAAAAACATTTTGCACATTAAAAAAACCCTCTCTTCTTCTGGTATACTGAAAATATTTTAATAACAGTTATAACAAGGTTTATTTTTTTTCCCCACCAATTCTTGTTTAGTTTATATCTACTTTATGGATAATAGCATGTCCAACAACATTTATTTGATTTCCTTTTTTTCATTGATCTGATCATATTATCTCTTTTATTATAGAAGCAAGAACTACTTAACCCACTATGAATATTAATGAAGACTGAGCATGATTTTCACAAATGAACAGTACGGTGTTAATAAACATGAACTATGCTTGACAGAAATGATTGGATTCTATTATTTAGCAATTTTGTTTAATTTGTAATTTCTCAGCATTTCTTGGGTTTTTGAATTTTACATTCTACTGAAGATTTAAAACACCCTGTGTTTCATTTGTCTCAAATGTCTCAAATGGTATTAATTATTCATTGTCAGGTGGTACTTCAAAATTTTGCCTTCATTAGGACTCAACATACTTACAAACTTAGAGTTCACAGACTTGTTTGATGCCATTTCCTCTGTGTGCGTTACTCTATATAAAAGGCAGCAGAGAATTAGTAATTTAACTTGTAAATCGCACAACAAATGTGTTTACTTGAAGTATTGTGATCTGTTATGTAAAGGGTTATATAAATTCTGTCTGCACTTAGCAGCTTTTGTTTGGCTGGTTGGATAACAGTGACAGACGCCTGGTTTTAACCGTCATCTCAACCAAAATGCCTTAGAAAGGCAACGGCGTTCATGTAAACGACAAAAGTTGTGAAGCTGATGTATGCGTTATGTTAATGCAGGGCCTTCTGTTAAGGAATATTCTGCTCTTCAAAGAGACAGACAATCATTCTCATAGTTAATCTCAACAGGCACAATGTACATCTTCGGCTAAGCACATTGAGCGAATCAGGTACAAAGACATTAATTTCACAATTAATGTAAAGTCAGCTGGCCATTATCACAGAATAGTCCCTGATGTGAAGCTTAGGGTCTCGTATCACCCTGTGAGGGTTTATTTTGCGGTAAAGATAGACTGTACAGTACATTATCCCACTTATTGCATGGATGGACATGAAATATTGATTTTGAGTTGAAATTATTTTATTATGTGAGAAGAGAGAGACTGTGGATCGTCTAGAAGAACTGAACTCTATATATGACTGTCTGACTGTACATTAACCCAGTTACTGCATCGTTTTACAAATTAATAAACAGAGATTAAATATTTTGGTTTTCATTGAAATTATTACGTTAGTTTAGATGTAGATACTTTTCAGTGAAAAGCTCTGTAGGTAATGAACAGTCATTTATACAGCCATTATTCAGCAATATACTGCATAAACAACAACAAAAAATAGTAAGTTGCTATCTCTGTCTTTCACTCCATATTCTTCCGTCTGTATGTCTTTTTATATGTACTTTCTGACATGTCCTTTAAGGTTTATTTGATGGTAATAGTACCAGTATAGTGTATATTTAATGCTTCCCGTACTGCAGTACAGCCTTCATGTTCTCGTGCCAGCAGATTCACCTCAAAAGATTACTATGGGATGATTCAAGCTTGTAAAGGTTCCCAATGGTGAATCATATTTTTGTTCCGATTAATCCAATATATATCTTCCCAGAGAGTTTTGAGAGAGAAATAAGATGAGGCATAGGTCAGCAATGGAGGATATACCGTATGAGGTAGGTCTACAAAACAATGTGTTGAGATACAGGTATAGGCCTATTTAAAGACAGACACTAAACAAATATGCATACTCATTTAAAATGTCTAAATATACACACACACACAAAAACAGCATTTCAACAACCAAGCCTTAAAATCCCAAACATATCCTGCAGAAATTCTGTCTGTGTTTGCTTCTCAACCTGCTGATCTAATGGCTAAAGATGTCACTGCTAGCTGGTGTATATAGAGTATTATGGTCACCTTAGGGCAGCCAAGCCTCATAATTTCAGTGTAAAGAAAGACAGGCTTTATAGGGACAGGTTGAAAGGTGTGGGTGTTTGTAGAAAAGGAGCGTTATTTATTTATTTTTTATTTCTTTGTATAAATGGACTTTATATTACTTATGCTGCCATATTTCTTCTAGCTTGTTTATTAGTAAATGTTTGAGAAAGAGATTCTTATATTTATTTGTTTGTTTGTTTTCAGATGGGACTTTAAAAAAAAAATATATATATATATATAATTTGCAGTTTTTAATGGAATTGCCTATGTCAGTGATTCAAGCTAGTGGAAAATATCTTTGCTGCATTTTTGATCTTTTCTGAATATTCAACATTTTATATTAACAACAAAAGTAAAATATAAATAATTTGCTCGTGTAATTTTTGCAGATTGTCACATTTTGGGAATGAATTGTTGAAGTGCTACTTAAGTGCTAAAACTTACTTCACATTGTCATTGATTTGAAATGCTGAAAGGCATTCAATATTGCATTAAAAGCAAGAGTGGATTGTAAATGAGATGCACAAACAAAATTAAAACTCTGACATTAAATGATTGATTTAGACCTGGAATAAAATAAGCTGTAAACATTCCTAACCACAAATTAGCACACACATGCTGATTTCACAATATTAATGAGGACATGTGAGGGCCACTTTGTGGGTGTTTGATGTTTCACTCTATTTGTGAGGACATTTCCCAAAATTTGCTCCTCTGGAGTATAGCCAAACTTGTATATCCACGTACACATTCTGTCAAGTCAATCCACACTAAACGATTTCATTTTACTGGAAAGTGTTTCAGTCGTGTGTGAGTAAGAAGGTTATTCTACAGGTTATTCTCTCGTTGGGCTGTGGTGACCCTGTCATAATGAGAGCTACATTTGTTTCCCTCAAGTCTCAACCCTTGACCTATGAGAAATATTTTGTCCTCTTTAAGCTAGACCTTGTCACTTCCTTTGGTTTATCAAACGCTGTGTCTACAGACTACAGTATGTCAAAAAAAAAGTAAGAATAACACCTCCCACAGTGCTCTGGGTATAATATAAACACACAAAAACTAAATTTTCTGTACTTTTATAATTCTACCATGATTTCTATCATCACCACCACTATATACAACTTCAGTCTCCTCCTTAATGCAATCCATAGTAGGCTTGACAAAGTGTATAGTTTTTCATTTGAACTTAAATGAGTTCAGAGCTTATTTGGATCAGCTGATGTCCACTAAATTCAGTACAATTAGATCCACTTACAATAACCATATATAATTAGCAGCAACACTGTCACACTCATTAGTTTATTTAGTTGTAAGCTCCTGAACTTGCACTGAGCTTCAAACACTATCCTTAGGAGAACTGATATCTAAACCTTAAAAAAGAGTTTCAGGTTTTGTTTGGGTTTCTCAAAAAGTCTGAAATGTCACACACAGTTAGTAAAGGTTCATGCCATAAATCCACAATAATGATAACAGCAGTAATATGCTCTGTTCTTGTGCGTAAGAAAGGGAGATAACACAGAATACAAACATGATATCAGCTTCGAGATCCTTGATTTTTCAATGCTAAATGAATAAATAAATAAAAAAAATAGAGGAAAATGTTTTGCAATTAAAAGAGAGATTGAATCCTTTCTATAAAAACACGGGCATTATTCATGGAACACACAGTATTTTTGTGTAAATTGTATTTAAACCCATTAGTGTGTAAATCTACCTATTGTTTTGAATGCACAAAATGTATAAATATTAAAGAATTCTGTTTATAGAACTGTAAACATACAGTACATTTGTCCCAAAAGTGTTGCATAACAAAGTGTTGTATAAAATGCTGTAGCTAAAAATAGAAAATTAAAGGACTTGCCAGCATTTTGAACTAACTAGCTATGCTCTCTGTCCCAGCACTCAGTATTAGCTTTACAATCTCATTTGGCTGGTGCCCTATAGAGTCTTAACAGGTAATGTGTGCGCTTGTCCTCAAGTGGGCTGTCCATTCTGAGAAGTGTCTATGAGAATGGCCTATAGGCTGCTTTCCTATGATGCCTTACATAATACATTATGTTATTACAGTATTTCAACATGCAAAAGCCTTTTCTGCAACCATCCAATTTTGTTTCACATTGTGTTAAATATGAGTTTAGTACAGTATGTAAACGAAAATACATAAATATACAAAAAAAAAAAAAGAATCATAGCAAATTATAAAATAAAATGTAAATTGAAAAAAGGGTTATTTGTGGATCAGTGTACTAAGAGGATTGGCTTTTCTTTTTTTCTTTTTTTAGATCTCTTGCATTTTTTGCAGGACAACTATACAAAGGTTACGTTTTTTTTTTTTTTTTTTTAGGTGCAAAGACATGTCATTTTATTGAATTGTTCCTCTAGTTGTCTTCGGCTGAGGTTCAGGTGTCTATGAAAATCTTTTTTTTAACCCTCGTGGTCTGATCTTATTTTTCAACACAGGTGCAGATGATTAAATTTATTACCCAGCTCTACACTTGGCAGAGTCAGAAAAACATGCCCCCTGTTGATAAAGGAAGCTGATATTTACCCATGATTGACAGGTGTAGACACGGTACCTCCTAAATCTGAGAAATTAAAGTTGCTTGCATGCAAATCGCAATGCAATCAACTGACAATGACTGTACAGTCAAGAGTGGGTAACACTTATGCAACCTTATTCAAAGACGGGACTAAACAGATTACATTTAATTTGAACTAATCTTCCAGATACTCGCAGTGTCTGGTTAATAACCGTTATAATTGCATAATAAGTGTAAACAACTGTGTGTTTTTCCAGATGCCTACCCTATCTCAGAAGTGGTGTATAAGTGGACTAAAGGCCCTGGCATGTCTGTGGTAGTGGCAGAGGAAGGGTCACGTCTTAACCAATACCATCTGCTCGGCCACAATGTCGGTACGGAAGATATCAGCACAAGCAGAGGTAAATAACTTTCTCTGACTTAATCCCTTTCATTGCAGATCTGTGATTCAGCTTTACAGTTAGGACCATGCTCCAAAGCGTTTTGTAGTAACGCAATACTCATTCTTGCTAATATATCATATATTTTCTTTAACAGTTCATCTCACTTTCTAACCTGTTACATCTAATGCATTATTTATGTATAGATGTGTTGCATCACACCATTTCAGTTTCATTTTCCTACACCGTGAGACGTCGTCTCTCTTAAATAAAGTGATAGTCCTTCTGTGATTATAGCTTTTCCAAAACAAGCTGGATGGCAAATGAGTGATGAGGATTTCAGTACACCTCCCACTCACGGCCAGCTGTCTCTAGGACCAGCGAGAGTACAGGAAGAGATGAAGATGAGACAGAGGGAGGGGAGAAAACAACACTTATGCTGAGCCATTGGGTCTGGAGGGTTAATCCTTGTGCTTCCCCATCAGTTGTGCTTTTACCATGTGACGTCAGTCAGCTACCATTGGCTCAAGCCAGCAAGAGACACATGGGAGACGAGCGAGGGGGAGCAGAGGGCCTAGGCGGCATCTGTCTAATTCGGTTATGTAAAGATGACTGGTAATACACTCATATCATTTCTGCTTCTAGCTTTGTAATCATGTGTGGGGGGTGGGGTTGGGGGCTTCCCCTTGTTCTGCCTTTATGGATGTACGTATATACATGCTGAGCCGGCATACACTCATATTCAATAAGACATTATCATGCTCTGATCATGAGCTAGGCAGATACTATCAACTATGCCGACCACGTCATGTTTTAAACCCTGCTGAGCCATCTTTCTTTTTCACTGCCATCGATTTAGACATCAAAGTTTGCCAGCTGTCATCAGGTGGCCAGAAACACTTTTAGAAACTGGCTCTGAGGCCACGGCGTTCCTTTCTGGCAGGACTTTATAACCTGTCTTCCTCCGTCATCCGATTTTTGGCCTGGCTGACTTGCAGGACAAAGGTCAGCTGGTCATTACTGCTGCTAATCTGAGGTGCAAACCTCTTTACAAAGTTAAAAATAGATCCACCAGGACTTCATCTTATGAGCGCAGGGTCGTTAGCTCAAACCCAGTGGAGAAGAAAGAAAGAAAGGGAAAAAAAGACCTTCTAGAGTCTGCCAAACAGAGGGTAAAATTATCTCTAGTGGAAATGTCAACATTCAATCACTTGACCCGCACTGTAAAGACATCCAGATAACCTGTCACCTTTTATTAATAAGAACTCCCATCCAGAAAATAGCACCTACCCTTCCCAACTGTTTCAAATTGATTTAGAAGCTGACACGGCTCAGGTGCTCATCTGTTCCTGTCAACATTCAACGCTGTGTTATTTTTCTTTGAGTGTAAAAACCCCCCCAAAAAAACAGACCACTCACCAGTTGACCAGCATGGCAGCGTTGTTCTCTGCTATGAATGGGAGTTCTCCATAAACACTCCAAAAGCTTAGAAGTAAAATCCACCACAGTCGCATGTTTGTAGCTCTCAGAAGAGTCCCACCCCGTAGGGCACATCCAAGGTGGAATATATGAAATGGGGCACTGCTAGTTGTGCTTTCTTCCCGGTCATTGAAATAAAGGGGCGAGCCAGACGAAGGGGATGCGACGAGCCCCTCATGACGAGGACATCTTTGCCCCCAGGGCCCTCACACCGTTCAAACTTTTCCTTGACTTCCAAGGCTCAACAGCTTGTCGTCCTCTTCATCCGATCCACTTGATCTGTCCCCTGTGATCTCGAGATAGCTTTTGCGCTTTTGCTCTGTTTTTACCCCCTTTTTTCCCCTCGCTTTCTCTCTGCAAGCCGTGAAAGAGTATATCCTAAACGCGGATGGCCTGGCCTGACAGAATGGATGAAACTATTGAAAGAGCGAGAGACAGAAGAGTTTGTGTATGCGTGTGTGTGTGTGTGTGTGTGTGTGTGTGTGAGAGAGAGAGAGAGAGAGAGAGAGAGAGAGAGAAGCCTGCAGGATGCAGATTGTGACAAGGGATTAGTGGGACACAAAAATCCGATTTTGCCAGGAGAAAGCAGCAGTCATCAGTGGATTTTCTATAGTTTATCAGACTGTGTGGCTCAAAAGGATTTTTTTTAAAAGCTTCAAATTCAATCTTCGCTTGGTTAACAGGATATATAATGTTTTTTTCACTCTGTATTCTCTTTTCTATTCCAGTTAATGATTTACCTCACCATGTTCCAGTGCACAGCGTGCCAGCTCTTAAACACACCATAAATGTCACTTTTGTTTAGATGATTCAGTCTGTTACATTCTGATGGTTTATGCCATTTTTATACCTTTAAAGTCATTTATGTTGTACTTTTTCACTAAACCAAAATAAAATCATCTTTGTGGTCAGGCATGACAGTAACTGTCCACTATTTGGTGCTAATGAGACCACAAACTAGAAAGTAAAAGTGTTTCCCTTTACTCTGAAAGAATACTGACAGTACTGTTGGAAAATTCCATAATCACATCACTTCCCATTTGTTTTGATTTGCCTCATATTATTATGTCTCAGTCTTCCCTTGACTTGTTTCTCAGCATCTCTCTCTCTCTCTCTCTTCTCATTTTCTCTTTAAACCTCTCAGCTGGTTTGCACTTATCCCCCCAAGAGTTTAATCACACTCTATCCCTCCCTCTCTTAGTCCCTTCGTTTCTTCTCTTACTTATTTTTCCATCACTGTTTTCTATTCTCATCCTTTTTCTCATTTCATTCTTCTTCTGTTTCGTTGTTCCCCCTGTAGGTCAATACACAGTCATGATGGCCCATTTTTACCTGAAGAGGAAGATCGGTTACTTTGTGATTCAGACCTACATGCCCTGCTTCATGACTGTCATTCTGTCCCAAGTCTCATTCTGGCTCAACCGTGAATCTGTCCCTGCCAGGACGGTCTTTGGTTAGTGCTTCCATTTTTTCCCCTGGTATTTGAGTTTTACACACACACACACACACACACACACACACACACACACACACACACACACACACACACACACACACACACACACACACAGAGTATAGAAAGTAATATACAAAATACAAATAGTTCTGAATGAATGGGTCACCCCCTCACGAATGCTGCCATTACGTTTTTTTTTTATTTTGGTAACCTTATTACTTCAATGATTCTGTCTAATGCATATTTTTTTTTCAAAAACTATTTTTAATAAATTGAGTTTAGTTAACAATAACAACACTGTTTAGCAAGGCCCTTTTATCCCCTGCTGGTTAATATCGTTACTACACCATCCGGACACAGCTTTTTTCTTTATTGAGAAATCCTAAATTAGCTGTATAGCATTTATAACTCAGGTGATTTGCATGAAAAGTTATAAGAAAATGCTAATGCTAATAGCTTTTTCCAGTTATTACAAAATTCCTAAACTAAATTGTTTAGTAATTCAATTTATTTTTATAATTGTATGATATTTATTATTACTTTGAATTAGTTTTTTTAGCGCTTGTTGCAAATCACCCATCACTACTTCTCACATGAACTCGACTTAAATTTGGGTGTTTCTCGCTTCTTTCTAATGACTTAAGACATGTAATACAGCGCACAGACTTTTATTACAAAAACTGAAATTACAAAAATTGAACCTGAAACAAAATTCAAAAAGTATTTAAAAAAAAAACACTAAAAAATTAAATCAAAATGAAAACTGAAAATATCAGACTGTTATCAGAATCAGCCGATAAAGGCTTAAAATGCAAACATCGGCATTTGCCCGATATGAAAAATGTTGCTGATATGGCGAAATGTTAAGGTTACCACTGCATCTGTTTAAAAAGAAAAAAAAAGGCAGTGATTAATTTTTTCAGTAGTTATTTTCAAAGTTTTCAATGTACTCTCATTATAAAAATAACTTTATTGTTTATTTAGTTCTAACAAGTAAGTTTTTGCTCAAAATTAACAAAAAATAATCTCTTGGTGTTTTTTCCAAACAAAAGAAAATATATCGGCATCGGCTATAGGCCAAATTAAGATGAAAATATCGGCATATCGGATATCGGCAAAATCCAATATCATGCATCCCTACCAAAAAAGATGTCAATAGTTTTAGTTAGGATTAACAACACTGTTTAGCATGGTTTCATTAGCCCCTACTGGTCGAACTACATCATGCTAATGATAATTGCATTGTCCAGTTATTACAGATTTATTTGACAAAAAAAAGGCTTGCACTGTTAAAAACTTATAAGCATCACGTATTTACTCCTCCAGTCCTGTTTGAATGTAGAGGATTTTTTTATAATTATATTCCGTTTTCACTCACCTGGCATGTATGGATTCTTATCTGTTGATCCTTTCGTTCTATCACTTAATGTTTTGCTTTGTACATCGATAATTCTCATCAAAATGGAAATCAGAATTGACTGATGCAATCAGACGGAATGAAGAGCTAATCCACTCGGATGACTGTTTTTGAATTCACACCGCCGTTCCTATTCATTTCTGGGGCCTTGCATTGTATCTTGGCAATAATCAGCAAAGCCTGCAGACAGTCCACAAGGAATATGTGCCCACGCAAACAACATCTCTATGACTGGCCAACAAAGGATACATCAAAACATAACACTTTCTCACACACATAAATATACAAATATCCATGAACAGAGGCTCAAAGACCCACTCGTTGATATCGCTCATGTGACAGTGTTTTATTTGCATAGCCCGAGGCTGAGAAATCCCTTAGCCGTATGCCTGAGGGACTGTAGTACCATAGCTATTTATGTCTAAAAGTCTCTGTGACCGCTGCCTGGGGCAATCTACAGATCTCCCTCTGACAGGGACAGCGCACCTCCGCTCCTCAGACACTTATCGAGAACTATTCTCAGATGCTTTGCATAAAGAATTATAATGATACTGTCATTCTAAGGGCATGTTAGATATATATAAACATAACATTTTTATCTGAACTGCAGTGCTGCTGTGTTTGACCCTTCATTGCTACCTTCTATACAGTTTTTTTTCTTTGATAGAAAGTAGACTGCATTTCTGGGAATGAAATGATCTTAATGTCAGTATTCCCAGCTGGTATGCTTTGTTTTGGTGTTAAGATGAGTTTATGATTCATGAAGCAATATTTTATTCATGCACAGTATTTTAAAGAATTATGTTGGATGAAAGACAAAATTTCCCTGCTCACTGGTAGCGGCATTCATAAAATGACTCTGCTGCTACTGAATGTTTTTTTTGATGGATTACTGTGATTGTTTTCGGCACATAAATCATCTTATTTTGTAAGCATTATATTCCTGTATATTTTGCAAAGAAATTATGGTGTAATTCTTATATGTTTTAAAGAAATGTTTTTGTTAATTAAGCGTGTTGTTTGATTTATGGTGTTTTACAACGATACAAACTTTAAGGATTTAGACTGTAATGTCTATTATTTTTCATTTACACTACCTGTCAAAAGTTTGGATATATTATTTGGAATAATTATGATAGTTTAATGTTTCTGAAAGAAGTATCTTACGCTGTGTTTATTTGATAAAAAATACTGTGACAACAATATTTTTGAATATTATAATTTACAATAACTGTTTAATTTTAATATATTTAAAAAAGTAATTTATTCCTGCGATGGCAAAGCTGCATTTTGAACAGCTCTTACTTCAGTTTTCAGTGTCACATGATCCTTCAGAAATCATTCTAATATGCTGATTTGGTGCTCAATTATTATTCTTTTTTATTAGTGTTTTTTGCTTTATTTGTGTTTGTTTTTGCTGCTCAATATTTTTGTGGAAACCATTATACATTTTTTTCAGGATTCTTTGATCAATAGAAAGTTCAAAAGAACAGCATTTATTCAAAATAGAAAACTTTTGTAACATTATAAATGTCTTTACTAATTGTAATAATATTTCACAAAGTTACTGTTTTTACTGTATTTTTAATCAAATAAATGCAGCCTTGGTGAGCACAAGATACTTTATTATTAAAAAAACCTGAATCATTCCAAATTTTTGACCAGCTTTAGAGAGCCCCTATTTTATAATGTCCTAAATCTATGTGTTTGATCCTCCACAGGTGTGACCACAGTGTTGACCATGACCACCCTCAGCATCAGCGCCCGCAGCTCTCTCCCCAAAGTAGCATATGCCACTGCAATGGATTGGTTCATCGCTGTTTGCTATGCTTTTGTGTTCTCTGCGCTTATCGAATTTGCCACAGTCAACTACTTCACCAAACGCAGCTGGGCTTGGGATGGAAAGAAGGCCTTGGAGGCTCAGCAGCCTAAAGTAAGTTAGTATGTTTTCATGCGTTTGTGCATATGTGATGTTCAACTCTCAGAAAACCTCAGAAAGAGTCTTTGTTGAGTGCAGTTGCATAACATGACAGTTCAGTTCTGTTTGACGCAAAGGTTACAATACATTACGGTTATATAATATGCTTTTTCTAATTGTTTTGAGACACCCGAACAGCTTGAGAGTGCTCAGTCACAACATTTCAGATGGTGACACTAACTCAAATGTCAACTGCTTTATTAGATGAGCTGTATTTGTGTTAGCTGCTGATGTATGTCACATTTTGAAATT
This sequence comes from Barbus barbus, assembly GCF_936440315.1. Classification (NCBI taxonomy): domain Eukaryota; kingdom Metazoa; phylum Chordata; class Actinopteri; order Cypriniformes; family Cyprinidae; genus Barbus; species Barbus barbus. The sequence continues at coordinate 21,905,120 of NC_136741.1, read as the reverse complement.
CTACAGGATGAATATTTAGCCTTTACCCAGAATGCCCTTCAGACCAGCCACTTCATTGAGATTTCTGAGAGCTGCTTGTTTGATGTACATGTAAATGCCAGGTTTCTCCTTATGCAAGATCTATTTTCACCCAGGTGGCAATTTTTCATTCGCTGTGGACAAACAGAATTCAAAGAGCGGTCAGTGCACATGTCACTGTGCTGTGTTTGTTAGTAAAGGCTCTGCAGCCAGACCTCTGAAGGTCAGATCTGGACCTCCAGCACAGTTTTCTTAAATGTCACCCTCACTTTTTTTTTTTATCAGACACCAACTTATTCCTCCTCTCCTGCCGAGGAGTCTTCTTTAAGAAAGAGCAGGAAGTGATGTATACAAAATACTGTTCATTATGTACACACACACACACACACACACACACACACACACACACAGTTATTCAGAAGTTTGGGGTCGGTACTTTTTTTTTTTAATGTTTTGAATGTCTCTTTTGCTCACCAAGAAAAATACAGTAAAAACAGTAATATTGTGAAAATTTGTATAATTTAAAATAACTGAAACTGATTTCTATTGGAATATACTTTAAAATGTATATTTATTCCTGTGATGCAAAGCTGAATTTTCATCAGCCATTACTCCAGCCTTCAGTGTCACACAATCTTTTAGAAATTCTAATTCTACATAAAAATTCTAATATTTCAGAATTTTTTCATTCTTTAAAAATGAGTATATATGTTTGTGTATCTTCAAAAAGTATCATAAAAGTGTTCTGAATTCTTTACAGCAATTATGCGAGCTATTCAATGATAATCTTTCTTTTCAATGATCATAAAATCTGTGAGTTGAACTCAGGAACTCTGTTCCAAATAAGATCAAAAGCTCAAGACTCATTTGCAAATCACCCATCACTACTTCTCACATGAACTCGACTTAAATTTGGGTGTTTCTCGCTTCTTTCTAATGACTTAAGACATGTAATACAGCGCACAGACTTTTATGCACTATTTTAATGATGCGTTTGCTCCCCCTTTTAGACATGAAAGCTCTATTCTTTTAAGCAAAGATGAATTGTGAAAACATTGGGTGGCTAGAAGCAACTCAGAAGCAACCCTTTTGTCTGCCATCCCCACAAGCTGGCATGGTGACAGATTACCTCTGCTCACCTGAAAGTACTGGAACATAACAGCAATACAGCAGGATTTTTAGAGCTATAACTGCTGCTTGTCCTTGAAAGCAGTATAACTTTTATAGATGAACGAGATGAACAAGAACATGTTTAACTGTGATAAACTAAATTATATTTCACTTGGAAAAGTGCCTCAAAGTCACTTGCACATACCCTTGAGTGAGTCAAGTTCAATCAACTCTTGTCTAAACCACAGTCTCGACCGCTCCATTATTATACTGTCACCTTATTAATTAATCTCTTCTGCTGGCCCTGCAGAGGCCATTGTTTAATGTTCAGACTCAGATCTCTGTTAACCATGACTGTATTTCACCTTTAATTAGAAGGTTAAGACCTTCAAACTGGTTCATTATCTGGGCTTTCTCTGAGCAGATAGTTGGCAGCTTTGTTCTTACATTGACAACCTTGTTTAAAATCTCCTGACTATAACAATGTCTTCACATTTCTCAACCACAGAAAAAAGACCCACTGGCACTCTCCAAAAAGCCCAACAATGCCTGTTCGTCTGGAGTTAACTTCACCCCCAACATCACGAAGGATTCTGCTATCTCAACCATCTCCAACAGCACCACCGTCCAGTTGAAAAGCGCCGAGACCAAGCCTGCAATGGACCCCAAAAAGACCTACAACAGCGTCAGCAAAATTGACAAGATGTCCCGGATAGTATTCCCGGTCCTCTTTGGGACTTTCAACTTGGTCTACTGGGCCACATACCTCAACAGGGAACCGGCTATTAAAGGAGACGTTTAGCCCACGCAAAATTCCAGACACCACCACGACATTCCTTGCACAACCTCTTTTTCTTCTCCACTTCAGTATTCAACGACAAGCTGACCCTTGCAAAAAACGATGCCGAGCACTTATTTACTGCACCTCTCACTTCGCTAATCTATAAGAGGAGTGCTCCTGTTGCAGTTTCCTCCTGATATCATAAATTGCATGATAGATTCAAAGCTCTATGGGAATATAATTGCCATATCTGCCTTGACGTCCTACTTTATATTTCCCCGTTTTTCACTGGTTATCGCATTCATCTTTCAATGAATTGAACGCCACACAAGCCACCATGTCAGTCATGAAGTTTCCAAGGGACATGAAAAAAAATTAACGCATTTGGCATCAACATTTATCACAGTATAAAAAAAGATTTATGAAAAGAAGTACAGCAAGGCCAAATGCTATGCAAAAACCATTTTCTACTATGTTGCAATGGGTAATTGCTTATAATGAAACCCATGCTTTGTATTAAAGAACTTGAGGCTTCTCTTCTTTGTTTAATAGCTTTAGCATCAATGGTATAAGGCAGACAGATGCTATGCTAAGTTTTTAGCCATGCTAAAAATGTTGCCTTCAGAGGGATTTCTTCATATGAGTGCTCGGGAATGTCCCGTAATTACTGATTTCACTTTCATTGTCATTTTTTCTAAGCTTTTTTGAAGTAGCTAAATAGAATTGTGCACCTTAGGCAGCTTTTCACACTTTAGACTAGGGGTCGCAAGTTTTGTCATCGGGCCAAAAAAAAAAAATCACCACTAGATTTCACCACAGAACATAGTCAAAGGATAATTTAACATATTAATTAATGAAAAATGCAACCAGAATTGCCTGTGACTGACTGTTACAATGTATTTTGTAACTGGTAGTGAGCTGTTACTCTGTGTAAAATCCTGCGACTGTCATTAACAAAAAGCCACATTTGTGTGGCGGTGTCCGATCAGAGTATGTGAGCGGAGTGGAGCGTCAACAATTCCCCCTCCGCGCTCCGAGCATTTAATAATCACTCCGCCTCACTGATTTCAGAAACACCGCTCCTTGTCTAAAGTATTTCAGTATGTTTGAAATATCACAATTCTATGGAAGTCCATTTCCGCCACTGAATAAAAAAAAAAAAAAAAAGGTTATTGCGACTTTTTATCTCACAATTTGGACTTTTTTCTCTCACAATTGCGAGTTATAAAGTCAGAATTGCGAGTTAAAGTCCAGTTTTTTGGGGGGGGGGGGGGGGCTGATACGTTCTCATTCTGAGAAAAAAAAATCAGCTGTCAGCTAAAAATATTCAGAAGGAACAAATAAATTCCTTGAGAAATATAACTTCCCGCTCATGTCATCATAGCCTTCACATTCTTTCTGATTTGAGTGATCCTTTTCTATCTAGCTAGCTAAATATGTTTAACATGTGAATTCTTGCTAAATATGCAGTTATAATACGGGTCGTTGGCATGAATTGTACTCGTGATGGAGCGGTGATGGAGCGCTCTTGGAGCGAGTGAAAACTACGATGCTCCGACTTTTAAAAAATCTGCTCCTCGCTCCATTCAAAATAACACCGCTCCACTCACGCTCCGTTTACGTACTCTGATTGTGAGTAACTGTTGCTGTCATGACAGATCTATTTCAGAACCAGCCACTATCAAAATAATCTGGCTACGGGCAGGCCGCCTGTTGCCGATCACTGCTTTAGACCAAGATATCCTGCCAGGTGAACAAGGTCGGGTTGCAGCTAAGACTTTCGAATCATTTGTACATAGCTTGTGTATGCTTTGCTTTTAACGTAGATGCGGCTTAACGTTAGTGAGAAAGAGCTTAAAATGGTTCTGATACGCTACCCTAATGTGCAGCTAAAGCGTCATGAATGATGGCGAAAACGCAGATTGCATTGTGAAATATTGTAGGCTTTGACAGAATGTGGCATTTCTTTACAGTCAATAGTTTTTAACTTGGCTTATCATGCTGTTTACGCGGCAGCCGTTTTCTTACTTTTCTCTGTGTTGTAAATTGGTCAGTGGGTTTTGACGTTGGAACGAGTCAGCAAAAGCCTTAAATGTTGACACCTAGTGATTTTTTCTTTGCGCTACCATGTAGACTAATGTGAAATGATCAGGTAAAAAGGTCTGAAAACAAAATGAAAGACACATTTACATTGAATAATTCATACATTTTTCAGATTCAAAAAGAGAGAGAAAGAATGTCAGGTATAGAGCAGAAAGGAGCAACCTGCTGTTGTCAAGCATGTTAAAATGGATCTTGTTGAAAACGAAATGTCACACCATATTGCCATCTCTGGCCTTCAACCGAAATGCATGGCTGCTTATTTGGGGAATGAAATGGAGGAGCGAACAATGACCTTGTTAGTGCGAAAGTGCGACTCGGAAAGATTCGGGTTTTATCCTGTATTCATTCTATTTTGAACTTGTTACCTGAAAGTGAGATGGCACAAAGAACTAAGTGACCCCACGGATGATGTGTAGCTCATTAAGAGGCCAAATATGAGAGCCATTAAGTTCCTCTGTACGCCACTCAGGCCTGTAGGAGATTGAATCATTAAAAGAGTTCAAGTGAGTCAGTAATGTGCCCTTTTACAACAATGGATGTTTCCAGAAATGTACAGATGTTCCTCAAAGCATACATGTCTGAAGCAATAAATTCTGCCTGATATGTTTCTTGACCAACTTCTGTGATTACTTCTGTTTGAGTTGCTCAAAATATGTCTCTTAATTGCACATTTTTACAACTAACCTGACCTAGAATGTTAAAGCCAGTCGCATTTGATCAACAGCCAGGAACGATGATCAACAGACTTTTTTTTTTTTTTTTACATGAAAAATATTATGCAGTTTGTTGGCTTTGGTTAATGCTGGACCATGTGCCACGGGATTGCAGGGGTTTTATTTTTACTGGGTTCATGGCTGCTCTTCACAGGCTCATGGCAATAAGATATGCACATGAACCTTAGTATGATATTGTCCTAATGGAACGGTTGCTGCAGAAGCCACTGTAACTGTGGAATAAGGATTCTTCCTGGGATTACTCCTGGGATTATACAAAACATGCATGCATGCACACATCAAGACCAGAGTTCCTGGAGCAGGGAGGATACGGAATCCTTCCTCTGGTCCTGTGTGCTGGCAACATCTGGCCCACATCTGTTTGTGAAGGATTTAGCTTCACTTAAGTTGCTTTCCCAACCAGCGCTCCTATACATGGTATCGAATTAAACTAGCACCAGTGCGATCAAGCAGATATTTGCATTTCTGCATTACGTGTGTGATATTATATGCTAGCATATTGCTGGAAACTGGAAGCTGTGTTCTGTTTGTGTCATAGAATATACAAATGAGATATTTGTGTATTCTGTGCATTTATAATTATATGTCACCGTTCTTAAGTATGCTTTATGAAAGTATGTTATTATGTTTTAGAGTCACACTGACATTTATTTGACATGACACGCTCTTGTTGTGGGTTTAGAGAAAGCCTTTAATTCATTTTAATAGTTGTAAGGCAAGTGTAAACCACTCCAATATACTAAACTCATCCCTCACACAATAATGCACAGCATGCCAATGAACCTTAGACCTTTAATCCCATGAGTGGTGGAGTGAGAGCTTGGAATCCTATTCCTGGTGCCAGACCGGAATTCCACTAGTGTACAGTTGAGAAGCTCAGATATGTTGTTACAGATTTATGTTTGTATCATGAAGAGATACCCAGTTGTTTTCATTGTGTTACTGAGAAAAACCCATAGATTGCATCTTCTAAAGCTGAAAATGCATTCTGGTATGAAAAAGGGGCTTTGGTTATGTCACTATTTTGATTTAATCTATTGTGCAAAAATGGCAGCTAACCATTTAAAGTGATAGTGGCATGCTTGTTGACAGATAATGTGTTGATCATACACAATTTATGCATTGCGATGTCAAATATTCAAAACACTTGTACACTATAATAATTGTATCATTATTATTCAGAATGTCTTTGTTTTGATCCACTCCTATTAATTTCTTCTACTTGATTTGATTCATTTTATTATTGAGGTTTGTGTGTGTGTGTGTTTCAACTTGATTTGCTTAAATTCAAAATGGTCTTAAAAGAGCATGTGTTTGTTTTTGTTTTTAGTTGTTTTTTTTTCACTGGAGGGTTTGGCACCACTTTGTACATCAAAATTTATGTTTTTAATTTTAGAGAGTTAAAATATTTGACAGTGCAGACAGTTTTCTTGTCACATCCTTTACCCTGTGGTTAGCTGCACTCCTTTTTTTATTATTCTTGCCCTGTATTTGGTTCAGTATATTCTAATCTCTGCTGCACTTCCTATCTGCATTTCTGTAATCAGCCACAAGAGGATAGTCTATCATGCTTTTGAACTGGCTGATTCATGCTCTCACCAACCCAAAAAAGGAGACACCATACCGTCATAATAACTTGGAAACTAAACGAAGTGGGATGACATGTAGTTGTATGTGTTATTAAAACTTAAGTGTGTAATTTCTTATAAATTAATATACTTATCCAATATTCAAAGATAAAGAAGTAAGGATTTCTCCTAAAAAAAATGTAACCACTGATGCAATGTGGGGTTACAAAACATTCGCTCCCGACAAGCACGTCGAAGACTCACCCAATAGCGTGCGTTTGGGGCGGGAATATCTGTTTGGCTGAGCAATGGAAGCCGGGGGAGTGCACGGGGAAACCTGTTTGAAACAATGGCTAATTGACCATTTTATAAATTACACTGGGTGATGCTAGCGTTTCGCTAAAATACGCACTTTAACTACCGGTAATTGGATTTCGTTATTTATTTATTTATTGTTTTTGTTAAATTATTTATTTAAATTTAGCCAAAATGACAAAGGACTGTTTTAAAATATTCAAACGCAGATTTGCCTTTGGCGTGTTTAGAGTACCACAGATACTGAACCTTCTAGAGAGAAAAAATCTCTCAACACGCAAAGCAAAGCTAGAGAGAAAGGGGCTTGTGTTTTTTTCCCAAAGTGCGTGGGCGACTGGGAGCTGCCTGTGGTGATAAATGTCGGAGCTGTCTCTCAAATATTATACTGCATATGTGCACCTGCTCACATACAGACACAACAATGCGAGGACAACTTATGGATATACGTTTCTCTAGTTTTAAAGGTTAAATTAGCAGCAGCAGTTATACGTCTCAGATAGTAAAACAAAGAAATAAAGAATGACGAATGACATTTCACTGGCAATAATACGGCGAATGGCAAAGTAATTTACAGAATAATCCGCGTGTCACTATATTTATGCCAGAAATATCATAGTGCGATGCATTGAATAATACACTGTGGTAATTTATTCGACTCCAAATTGGTTGATGACATTTTCCTCACTCTCAATCTTGCTCTATTATCGGGTTAATCGCGTTGCGATCAATGTACGTGCAAAGTAATTACAGCAATTACGCGCCAATTTCCATTTCGAACACAGTCCGCGCGGTAATCATTTACCGAGCTGATACTGTAAACAGCCGCTTTTTAATGTCTCTCCTCGAAGCATTCTGACGTTGTACCCGAAGAGGATCTCAAGTTCCGCCGAAGCGTCTGGGAAGGCAGACTTTGTTTTTCATGACGTAATTTGCAGAAACTAGCGGATGCGTTTGGGGTTTGAAGGTGTCCACTTTGGAAGTTTGCGCTCTGCCTCTGTGTGAACGTCAGTATGTGTATCTGGCGGTGCAATCGAAAGCAGCGCAACTTCAAGGAGCAGGAGGGCTCTTCTATTATTTGATCCCGCTAATTGCCAATGTAAGTGAACTTTAAGCACCGGACACTAGCCGAGGAGGTTTTACCGTTCCCGTTGGATTATAATCTCGACTCGCCACTGTTTTAATTGAGCCTGGAAGAAAAGGCTGCAGCTGTGTCACTTTTTTCCTTAGAAGAGTGCGTGCAGTGTGCCACATTCAACACGGAGCCAATCTCACCTAAAACATGTCCACCAAATTGTTCCTCTACTTCTTACTTCTGTCAGTGTTCCGTGCATGGTAAGTGACGTTGCTACCGTCTTTGTCTTGGCATCAATTAATTGTGCATAAGAGTAATTCTGTTGTAGTTTTCTAATGAATAGTCTAGCCGGATGCAACAAAATATATATCGCCAATCTGGAGACGAAGATGTCATGTACGTACTGAACACCTAACTTTAGGAATAAGTCTTTTGATTTGTGCTATTTGAGAAGTTCAAAGGACTTTGTGTATCTTTATTTCAATCTTTGCATTAGTAGTTTTTTTTTTTAAATAGATATATCGTAGCGCAATCATATAAGACTTAGATCTTTAGTCTATCTTCTAAACGGCATCTCTGTAGGTGTCTTCTGTGAGATTGGTGTATGTCTGGGTTTTCTGATAATGTTACAAATCACGCTTTTAAATTAATCTTAACTAAAGTCGTACGTTATTTCACGGTGGAGATAACGCTTGTGTGCGTCGTTACCGGAGCTGTCAGTTCCAAAGGTGCTGAACTATGTCCGAAAGTTTGTCTTCCTAGCCAGAAAACAGGGTGGAAATGCTGGAAAACGTGGAAATCGAACGCTATTTTCTGTGGAGGTGCTTAAATTTGTTAAACAGTGTTAAATTTAATTATAGAAATGATTGTGCTCTGGCAAGAATTTGATCAACTTTTAATGAATGATTCGCAAGAGATGTGCATCATTCTTTGCATTCACACACACACACACACAACACACACACACACACACACACACACACACACACACACACACACACACACACACATGTTGGGTTTCCATGTTTTATGGGGACATCCCATAGGCGTAATGGTTTTTATACTGTACAATCTGTATGTGCTATTGCCCTACACCAACCCTACACCTAAACTTAGCCCTCACAGGAAACATGCTGCATTTTTAGATTTTCAAAAAACTTTATGCTGTATGATTTATAAGCTTGTTTCCTCATGGGTACCAAAAAATGTCCCCACAAGATTAAGATTTACTGGTATTACTATCCTTGTGGGGACATTTGGTCCCCAGGACGTGATGAATACCAGGTGCACACACACACACACACACACACACACACACATGTTGGTTTTTGTGGTTTATGGGGACTCTCCATAGGCGTAATGGTTTTTATACTGAACAAACTGTGTGTGCTATTGCCCTACACCAACCCTACACCTAAACTTAGCCCTCACAGGGAACTTTGTGCATTTTTAGATAAAAAAAACCCCCACCATTTATTATGTTTTTTAAGCCTTTTGAATTACGGGGACATAGGCAGTGTCCTCATAAACCACCTTCATATTGTAATACCTCTGTCATACCCATGTCATTATACAAATTTCTCATAAACCACATAAACATGCACACACACACACACACACACACACACACACTCTCGCTCTCTCTCTCTCTCTCACACACACACACACACACACACACTCTCACACACACACTTTCGCACACACACACACACACACACACACACACTCTCTCTCTCTCACACACACTCTCACACTCTCTCTCACACACACTCACACACTCTCTCTCACACACACACTCTCTCTCTCTCTCACACACACACGCACACACACACACATCATGCGATATGTGAATATGTCACTCTTGGTACAGACAAGGCTAATAGATTATACACGAAACTGTCCTTGTTGAAGAAAGTCACTCATTTAGTACACTTACTCAAATGTCATATTTTAACATTACATATATATTGTTTATTTATTGTTTATTTGCAGAGGTCAAACATTTGGCTATTATTTTAATATTTAAGTGTCAGATAACTGACACTTTATAAGATATTTAAAACTGATATTTAATTTTGTTTCTACATCTCATTATATCTTATGATTTATCTCTACTGACAAAATGCTAACTACATATATGCATTATGATATATTTTATAGTAATGATATTCAAGCCAATTATCTGGCCCTCTCTATGTATTTTTTGTGTGTCTCAAGTGGGATGCACTGACATTGTTATTTTTGGATATAGTGTACAATGGTTTTATAGTTATCAAAATGTAATATCATTTAATATGCACTTTGCTCTCTACTAAAATGTGGAAAAAAGAGAAATATGAAAATTAAATAGCATGTCATGGACTTATGTGATCAGAGGCTAATGTATGAATGTTTTTTTACATGCTACTTGGATAATGTTGCTTTTGGGAAGCATGCCGCGTAGAGAATAAGTATAACTTACTTTACTTGTGACAGAAGTTCTACTGAGTGCTTTGGGAAACTCAGCCTTTAACTGGCATTTTTATGAGAGTGCAACTGTGAAACGGTTTCTGCTTCCATATTGGTTTTATTGTCTGTTTGCTTACTCCTCTTTCTCTGAAAATGGCAACTAATAAGTTTATGCTATTCCACATTGCTGTAACTATTAAAGTCTGACATAAATGTATTAATTACTGTCTTCAAAACAAATGATTATTGAACTGGCTTTACACAAGTTGAAACATAGAAAAAGACCTCAACGGTGACCTGTGGAATGCATTTTCTTTTATTTCTTCAGTTCTCAAACAGTCGCTTCTGAAGATGATGAGTACGATGACGTTACTGTGAATCAAATGTTGGCCCCCAAAACCCATGAGACAGACGCAACGCAAATACTAAACAACTTACTAAAGGAATATGACAAAAAGCTGCGGCCGGATATTGGAGGTGAGTGCTTTTCTAAATGCAGTCATTTTGTGGAGCTGCATTGAGCTGTCCATGGTGCTGAAATCCATTCAGCTTTACTGCATTCAGCCTTACTCATCTTAGAACTTCATTTACCAATCTATATCATGTACATAAATTGAATTTACTTTAAAGTCCAACTACTGTGTTTACCCCAACAATTCATGTTTTTGTGAACTGTTGAAATGCATTAGCTTCACACTGTGGAGTAGAGAATATGCCTGCAAATTACACTAAGCGGCACAATTTTCTTTATACTATGAAGAAAAAAAATCAAATGTATTCACTGTTTGAGAAACACTGAGAGTTAGCAGCAGCTAGACTGCGGGTTTATGGTTTTGCATTAAGTAATTGAATTCCTGGAGCAGTAGAATATTTTCCTATGATTTTCTACTTATTTATACAGGCATTTCATGTTTTTTCCCCCTACTTTTTTTTTTTTTAACCACTCAGTGCTCTTAAAAGTCTTATGGACTGCACTACAATCCACTTTTGCATGTAATATCACAGATTTGCTTGTTTCAAGAGTAATATTAGCTTAAAGAGTGTCTCTATGAGTGCAGGATTCATGGATCCATCAGGAAATTTCAGGCATTCTGTCAGAATAACATGAAATTTTCATTTCTCAACATCTCAGGGTTGAGATTGATGCTATTTTCTAGTAAATGCAACTAAATAGAGTGCCATGAGAGGAAATCACAATCTGCAATTCAAGCAGTGCATTCTGTACTTGATCTGAGATGTCACAGTAGAACATCACAACCGCTCTTGACACATCTGTCAGGTCTGTTATTGGTTTTGTGGCATCATTGTGATGTATTGCATCATATTGGATTCAACGCATTTTAGAAAGCCTATCCCTGCAAAAAATCTCACCGTTTCTACATGTTTTTTGTTTCCTTTCAATGAGTAGAACAACCTCATTGTTTGATGGATGACAGTCTCCAAATTATATTTCTTATACTCATGTCTGATTTCTAAGAGGAAGACTAAGTTTATGTGCGCTCTTACACACACACACACACACACACACCACACCTACAACAACCCACACAAATCAAGCACATTGCCTCAGAGCCACCTTGCCATGAAATAGCTTTTGTTTTTCACTTTTGTAACTCAGTCTGTCTGGAGAGAACTGTACTGCGATATAATCAAGAATGCCACTGAATGGCAGTGATACTATGTATAAAGACAGCTACATGAGACACTGTTAAGGAAGTAGAAAGATTCTAGTGAAGTCCCCAGAAACTGAGGAATGGAGATGGTGGGCACGTCTCAGATCTGTCAACTCAAGTGCATAGTGGATCAATGAAAAGGGTTCTAATTCACTTCTTACAACTGGACCTTCTGTTTCAACTCTCTCTCTCTCTTACACACACACACTTTAGTTTTCTCTCTCTCTCTCTTTTTTGCTTTACCACCACTTTAGACAGTTTGTTGTGAGTCAGAAATGTCATTTTCTTGTTTTTTTTCTCCATGCAGAATTCATAGCTATAAAAAAATTAAGTACAAGAATAGAGTGCAAACAATAGAATCCTCTTTTGCCCATAATTATTTATCTGCTGGTGTTTCTGTATTAAGGTTGTCTGTTATGTTGTTCTGTTCAGCTTCGTGATGAGTTGTGTGTATTGAATCAGCAGGTATGATTGCTTTGCTTCAAATAGTGCAAATATGTATGATTCATGATGGATTAAAAACAAACAACTCCTCATGGCCGTCTGGTCTCTTATAATAGGGCTAGGTGGTATGGCCAAAATATTATCACAATATTATTTATCAAATTATCATTAATGGGGAAGGAAATGCTTTCCACATGTTTGTTAGACCACAAGAATGAATGCAAACATAACTTGTTTGTTCACAATTAAACTCCACAAAGTACGGTAACTTTAGTTTAGTGCCCTATGAAATCCATTTTATTTTTTCTGAATTTTCTGAATTTTTCTGAATTTGTGGTTTAATAAAAATGTATTGTCAAAATGGTGTCTAATGACACCAAATCCAACTTTAACAATTTAATCAATTTTTTAAAATGTAATGCAAAAATATAACAATTAATTTGCAACAGAACATTCCATTTTTATTTTTTTGTCATACAATTTTTTATAACGTGGTTGGAAAAAAATATCTTGGTTGTATGATATTTCTTGAAAACATTAAACAAATTATTATTAAGTTTCAATGTGTATTTGAAAATAGTTTTTCTCAAATGACATGCTGAAAATCTTGTGAAGTGGCTCTCAGAGCAGCTTTGGAGGTGAAGTTCATGTGTTCATATCCTCATATACTGAGACATCAGATGCTGAAAACACTGTGAGCGTTACAAGTGTTTGAGTTGGGTGGACAAACTTACTCCATGCATTCATCTCTGTCTGATATTGTTTACTGGCCAGCTCTACCTTATAACATCAGCACTAGATGAAAACTTTTCCAGGTTCTTGTTGGACACAGTTTAAGCCTGATATTAGCATAAAAATAATTTTCTTTGTAGAGTCATCCTTTCATTTCTGCATAAATCACAAGTTTGTTCAATAAACCTGCCTCAATGAGATTTGATAAATATTGATTGTGTTTTCACTATGGAAAATCCATGCAGATGATTTTATTGCAGAAACATGCAAAACTTGTTTTCCCTTGTGTCCTCTATAAAATTTTAAAATATCTACAAATGCAGCATATTCCTTCTTCCTTTCTTTTTTTTTTTTTTTTTTTTTGTCAAGTGTGCAACAACATTGTATTGTGAAATATATTACCAATTAAATATTCAGGCCTATTGCAGTTGCAAAATGGGAAGATTACAGAACAAAGACCCAAACCTAGAGCTCTGCTGGTACATTACAGACTCCTTTACTGTTTATCAGCATATTTTCTAAAATCCCCTTGTACTGAAACAGATGTATTGTCTTTTGTTATTGTCATAATATTGCATTTTACTGACTCAGAGGTTGTACAAAGCACTCTCAGGTTATTTTTCTATTCTATTCTTATTATGCCTGTTACGATAAGAGGAGCTTCTGTAAACCCTTGCCTCTTCCAATTTCCTGAATCTCCATGATGTTGTCCTCGAACTCGTCAACAAGATTTGATTCGATTATGGCACAGGTGCATTATCCTGAATGCCTGTGATTAATAGTACATTAATGTCATTCTTAAACATACCAGTGTTTTATGGACCTTGTCAACGGATGGCAGTGCATCTGTGGAATTGAATTAGAAGGCTGCAAGTTGTGTGCAAAGAACCTGTTGCTTCGAGCTTGTTTTTATCAGCTTTGTTTTCTCATTAGGGTCCATTTTTGCCAGTGATTTGACCAGTGATTCACTGACTTGTAGGAATTAGCTCCAGATAGCACTCTTCCCTCTTCAGCATTCATTTGTTGATTTTGTTTCTTTTGTTGGCCAGTGTTCAAGGTGCCATTTGTGCTAAGCTCAATCAGCTAGTTACAAGGTTGTCTTTTAAAAGGGTCACATGGCTACTGCTCTTAGTCTAGTGCATTCTAAAATCATGAAAACAACTGGTGCATTAAAGCTAATATGCAGGTACAATTAGAGAGGGGGGCAGATGCTTTTTTTAACAAGGAATTCAACAGTAATAGACTGTAGATCACATTGACATGTTTTGAAAAAGATCCAAGAAAATGGATGCATTTTAAACAGACTAATTAGCTAGTTTTTGACATGCAGTGTATAGCATCTCATTTAGTCCATCGTGCAGATATACTCTCTGTGGGAGTGCTTTATAGATAATAGGATTAAGGAATAGTTCACCCAAAAATAAAAACTCTGTTAATATTTATTTACTCTATTTTTTTTCCATACATTCATCTTGCTCAAAATCATGGTGCTAGCAACATTAAGGTCATGGGTTCGATTCCTAGGGAATCCATGGACTAATAAAATGTATACCTTAAAAGCTCTTAAAAATAAAGGGTCCAAAAGGACGATATGTATTGAAAGATATGTATTGTAATTTAAATCTACAGACAGAAATAGATAAAGTGCTATAAAAGGAACACTTAAAAGTGTATTTAAAATAATGTTTTATTTCCACTAGTCTAAAAATATTTAGTACCATGAAAAGCCAAAAAGCCCTAAATCTCAAAATTGACAGGTGCATGAAAATACAGTGATTTTGCCTGTAATTTGCTCACAAATCTGACTGATTCATTCACCAATACAAACACACTCAATTATCTAGCTGACTAAAGAGGAAGACTATCGGTCAGTAATAAGGGTATTTGATTTTGGTATTGGTGCGGCATTTTGTTTTCTTAGTCAAGCCATTGTATAGCTTCAGAAGACTTTGAACAGATTAGCCTACTAAGACTAATAGACTTTTTTATTTTTTTATATTTATAAAATGTAAAAACTATCAATTTGTCAATGTATCAAATCTATATATAACAAAATATTTTTGCTTCAAAGTAAAATAGAAAATATTTGTGTTTGAAGCCACATGAGGGTGAGTAAATAATGTTTTTTTTTTTTGGATGAACTGTCCCTTTAAATGAGATATCTGTATGGATCTGTGGGAGTGTGCATGTGCGCGACGTGTGTGTGCACTTTTGGTATTGACACCACAACTGTTGCAGCAGTAGCAGTGTCACAGTGGCCCAATTGTGTCAGCTCTCTTTTAGGCTGAGCTGTAGGGGAAACCCTTCGAAGTGGGTCAGCCTCCCTCTTCTCTTCTTTTTCATGTGCATTGTGCCTCGCTCAGCCGGGCGACATCATTAACAGGGTAAAGGAAAGACTGGATAAGAGGGTTTTGGGACATTAAACGCATGTGACACATGCGCATTGGAATTCAGGAAGCCGATCCTAGGCAATCCATGCGAGTTTCCTTCATAAGGCGTACATGGCGTATGACGAGTGGCAGACGTGCTAGAGCAATATGCTTTGTCTGCTGCATAAATAGAGGGAAAAATAATCGCTTTGCTTTAGATAACCCCCCTGACCAGCCCCCTGGAGGATTACTCATTATAAAGTGCTAGTTTGTGTTAGCCCAGATTCATCTATGCAGCAGAGAGTGGGAGGAAGCTGGGGGCGTGGTGGTGTGGGAAAGTGTGTGGGGGGGGGGGGGGTGGTCTGGTCATTACGATGTTGTGATTTTTATTGCAGCAGAGAGACAGTGTGAGGTGAGAAAGAAGTAATGGGCCAGAAACAAAGAGAACGAATGTGGGAGGGAGCAAGAGAGAGAGGAGTATAGAGAGAGGTACTGTACACAAGCCTTCAGGCAAAAGAGTGCCAGTGTGGGAACATTTGTGTGTGTGTGTGTGTGTGTGTATGCAGAGCGATAGTGTATAAAGCTAACTTGTGTAAAGCACATGCCTTCACCTCTAAGCCCTTCTTGCCATCAGCAAAAGCAACTTCTGTTTTATCATCAGCCACTAAACATAAAAAATACAAGAGCATGTGTTCGTGTGCCAGAACGAGTGTGCAAAAGTAGCACCAAAAAAGATTTGATTCTCACAGGCACAAGATCAGGTGAATGTGAACACTGTGCAGAAACGGCTTCATCGCCCTTACTTTTCCTTTCTTTTTCCCTCATATTTTTTTTTCTCTTTCAGAGTGCTCATGAAGTCAAGGCAGGTATATATATTTATGTATATATGAGAGGCAGTCCTTTATCCACACAGTCCTGGCACAAGTACAGATATGTCATTCTGCCACTGTTACTATGCACTGCTCTCTACATCTATGTGACATGTTTGCCAAAGAGCTGATTGATTTTGCCACTGGAGATCAGCAAACTAAAATTGTGTGGCATAACTGCCAAATAGACAGATATGGGCATTTAAACACTAAATGGTGATGTCCCGAGAGCAGGTTGGTTGATTATAATACTGATAATAAGAAATTAATATTTAGTTTGCACAGTATTGACTCAAAATTGAAAAGGGTGAAAAAATATTTTACAAAATATTGCAATATTTTACCTCATGATGCTATCAGTATCACACTAAAAGTGGTAGATAGATAGATAGATAGATAGATAGATAGATAGATAGATAGATAGATAGATAGATAGATAGATAGATAGATAGATAGATAGATAGATAGATAGATAGATAGATAGATCAAAAGTGGCATACATTTTTTGTAACAATGTAATTGCTGTTCTTTTGAACTTTCTATTTTTCAAAGGATCCTGAAAAACATAATCACAGTTACTAATTAACACAACTGTTAATTAGAATGATTTTTGTGACACTAAGTCACTGAATAAAACTTCTCACAAATGCAACTTTATATATCGTATTTCGCAATTTATAACTCGATTTAATTCAACAATAGCGAGTTTGTCCATTCTGAGGGGGAAAAAATGCCAGAAGTGTGCGATATAAACTCAAAAGAGAGAATGACGAGTTGATTTTTCTTATCAGAGTTGTGAGATATGATCTCGGAATTGCGCAAATAAAGTCAGAATTTTAAAATATAAACTCAAATCCTTCATCTCCATGCAATCTGCACATTCTGTTCTGGGGTCTGTGGAAGCGATGAAGATCACTGAATGCATACAATATGATATAACTGTGATAAATTGGAATCATCAGAATGGTTGTTTAGTATCACACAAAATTATATGAGCTGGAATGTTCTTACTGACTCAAAAGAGCCTGCGTATGAAATTTCAAATTTTCCAGGAAGAAACGATGTCTTTGCATTCAAAAATGGAGAAAATACAAGTAAATTACTTTGACATTTTTCATTTCACTTGAGGGCATCAAAAAAAGAGCTTCCCTTTGGACATTTCAGAACAATATCCGTAGTATGATGTGCAGCTGCCGGCAAGGACATACACGCAAACAAACTTTCAATAATTCAACTTCTCATCATCAAGGTCTGATTTGCTTACTTGATGTTTTAAAATGGATATAGCTGATGGAATTGAAATAGCATATTAACAGTCTTTAGATGTTTGGAGGAAGAGAAGGAGGCTTTCCATCATAATAATTATGTGTTCTATTTTAGACCTTCTAAAAGTCAATCAAAGTAAACTGCTTAGCCAAGAGTGCACTTAAAGAGATAGTTCACCTGAAATTGAGAATTCTGTCATCTTTTAATCACGCTCATGTTGTATGCTCACCTGTATGCATTTCTTTATTCTGCAGAACACAAAATAAGATTTATGTACATTGAAAATTAGTTTGTACTCTGAAAATTATGACTTTTACTGCTTTTCAATTTCTTTAAATAAAATGAGTTCTGTTAACACAGTTCTTAAACATTTATTCATGTTCAGTACACTTTAATCTGTAAAATGACAGTTTAATTAATCCTTTTAGGTTGCAACTATGCAAATTATTTTTGCTGACATAACTTGTTAAAT
Organism: Barbus barbus; assembly: GCF_936440315.1. NCBI lineage: Eukaryota > Metazoa > Chordata > Actinopteri > Cypriniformes > Cyprinidae > Barbus > Barbus barbus. The sequence goes on along the minus strand of NC_136741.1, from coordinate 21,887,146 downwards.
TCTACTCTTTTAATTCTATAACTTATTTTTCCATACTTTGCATGGGACCATTTGGCAAGACTTTAAAGAAAGGCCATATTCAGTGTTAATTTATGTTAGAGATGTACTGCAGAAGATATTTTTGTTACAGTATTTATATTGTGCTGAAGAGTGGAGCTTTTACTGTGGATTCATGCATGAGGTAAACCTTAGATTAAATTTTACATATAATTTAAAAACAAAATCATATTTGGCATGCTAACGTGCTATTGATGTCTATAGTGACACTAATCCTTAATAAACCAAATTAAGTTGGACTGACATGGAATTAGTTAAATAATCCTTTGTAAACTGTGTTTTGACCAATTTAATGACATTGACTTAAAACTACTAAAGTGCATTAATTTGACATAATCCAATTAAATTAGCTCAGTGAAATTGACTTTAACTTGATAACAAGAAATTGAATGTCTTTTCTTTCATTCAGATTAATGAAGGGTATGGTTTTTTTTGTTCAGTATCATCAAAATTCTTATGTGATCCTCATTAAGGTTTGAAATAACATGAGGGTGAATAAATGATGACAGTTTCATTTTTGCATGCACTATCCCTTTAAAGTTAAAGGTCTATGTCCAGTGGACATTCATCACTTGTCAACCAACAAATACACCTCATTAACACCAATTCTCTTCAAGACCCTCCTGGTTAAAGCATTACCAGTGGTGATTGTGCTGGAATTGGCTGCTAGTCTTTATTAATCCCTATTAATAAAGGTCAGCTAGCCCAGCTGTCAGAGTGCTTCTCTGTTTTCCTCTGGCTCTTCAGCAGGCCGACAGTCTAATCCCAGCCATTTCCACAGGCCTGTTACCTCCGTGTCATGCCACCTGCCTCATACGTCTCTTTCCCTCTCAGTATCAGTGACATGTTCCAGGTCTCGGCTTGGTAATCTGCCCCTGTTCATTGAATATTTCAAAACCCCTTGACATTTCATCCTGTAATGAGCCGATACACATCTGCGGAAGGAGGGCGGGAGTTAAGGAGAGTCAGACTCGGCTTCATTAATCCAAACCCTTTTGGCTTGAAGCGAGAACGCATCAGCCAGACACGCTTCTGTTCATTCACTTGGACTAGATCCCATTTATTTAGTGTACTGATGCTGAAATCCCTCATAATCCAGTGAGTGTGCAAGAAGTCTGACGCTCCTGATTAGGTAGAAAAGGTGAGCAAGAAGGAACGCTTAACACCTTTCTGCCAGGATGTAAGCCTTAAAGATCACCCTCCTCCACAGGATCATGAGTACTTATCGCAGGTTAGCACGGCTTCAGACACAAAATGACGCAGAGATAAATTGCTGTGAAATGCTAGATGTGTATTTCTTCAGCTTTGTTATATCAGAAGTGTAGCATTTGGACCAATCAGACATACAACTATTTGTTATATTTAACAAATAATCCCTTATGCACCCTCACCTAACCAAATAGCCAACTATGAAGGTCTGTGGACCCTTCCCCTAAATGCATCTAACATCTAAGAAAGGCAGAACAGGCCTCTGGTTCCATGGCAACCCATCTGATAACACTTGTTTTATTGCTCAAAGGAAAGCAGGCAGAGCAACTCACTTAATTTCCCCTTAGGAAAAAAACATTATGCCATAAAAATGGACTTGTCTTGAATTAGTTCAAAGAAAAACCTTTCTTTGAATGAACACATATCATCAGGTCATTGTGTATATTATTACTGTTCTTGTATATGTTTTTGTGTATTGTATACTGTTTCATACATGCTTACGATAGATCAGTAGTTAATATCACTTTAGCTGTACCATGTTTAGTCTCTATCAGTTCGTCTTCGGATGATCTAATTGAGAGTGAACATTACATGTTGATACCTATGCAGCATATTAGTGTCCTAAGAATCTTTAGTAGTTTGTGCATTAACCCAGCCAAATTACCTATGCAAATTACCATGTTCAGAGACAAAGAGTCGTAAAACCTTCTCTCCAAAAATTCAGGACTCCATTGGCTATTTGACACCCCAGAGGTGTGACCTCTATAGCAGATAAAGCTCTCACATCAGTGACGCCCCTGCAGTCGGCGGTTCTGTTAGATCCTAAGAGGATGAGGAGGATGTGAGCTAGAACTCTTCTGGACCCTTAAGTTTTTGTGCCAGGCCTTGCGGCCTTGACTTTCCTTTCAACCAAGGATCCTCGGATCTCAGCAGATCTATTTCTTAGCTCTTTTTCCCTTTCTACCTGGAAAGAAACTCCCAATTACCACCGAACCAGAATAACATCTTTTGGAGTTCATCACCCTTCAAACCCAGAAGAACTTGAACTCCAACACCACCAAACCTTCAAACCATCAAAACTTTCATCCAAGACTGCATCCGGACACTCGTTCAGTGACCAAAGGCATTGCAAGTATCGTACATTGAACTAAACGAAACAGAGGTTTAGTATAAGATATAGACCCCATTATAAATGGCGCTGATGGTTTTATTCAGGTGGTTAACTTACTCTTTTCATAGCTTCATTCTCTGGTTTCCTGATGGTTTCATCCATCAACTCTCATTTGCCCTTTCCCCATGTATGAGTGATTGTATGTTTGTTTGTTTGTTTGACTAGTTTGCATTAGTGTTTAGTTAATAAAAGTTGTGTGCACAAATTACTTGAGTTTCTGGTTCTGCCTTGCAAATTAAATGTCTCTTTACGATTTTGGCCCTCGCTACATGCTCTGATGCATTAATAGGAAAGTATTTTCTGTGGCCAAGGAAATATCCTTTCTTAGAGTTGATATGAACTTGCACTGAATGTTCGTGGGATGGACAGATCAGTTGATGGCAATTTAATTCTGCTACAGTTATTACTGTCAGCCGATATAAATAATCATAATTAATTGTAATTATTTATATACAATTCCCTTTTGAGCTATAATTTGCTACAGAAGATATTGCTATCTGTATGTTTCAGATCAGTCTTTAGATTTTTTTGACAGCACAAATTGCTTAAAATAGATAAAATGCATGTTTTTGTAACCAGGGTTCCCACAGAAGACCTGAGAATTTCAGGGAGTTTTAAATTGTGCTTTCCAGGCTTGGAAAAAAAAGGTGTTATACAATGCAGTTAAAAGTTTTGGGGTTGATAATTGTTGTTTTTGAAAGACACCAAGACTTTTTTTTTTTTTGAAAAACAATAATATTGTCAAATGTATTACAATACATAGTTTTCTATTTTTAAATATTTTTTATTCCTGTAATGGCAAAGCTGATATTTTTTTCAAGTTCAAGTTTATTTGTATAGCGCTTTTTACGATACAAATCGTTGCAAAGCAGCTCTACTGGAAATTAAGTTTCCACAATATATTTATATATTGCAGAAACTTAATATATTTAACTAATGGCAAAATTTGATAATTCTGGATGTTGTCTGAGCGTTGGCATCCTCTGAGGGGTTGGCATCATCTCTTCTCAGGTGTTTGCTCATCTCAGATCATTTAAGCATTGGACCCAGACTGAAGCTTCTGTAATTCCTAGTTACCACGAGATGTTAATCCCGTGACAGAAACAGAGAAACAAATAGAGACATAATTAGCGTAACTGCTGTTCCATCTAAGCAAAAATTATTTGTTCAACCCAAGTTAAAGAATAATAATGTACATTTGATCAGATATAACTGCAGTACAAGATTATATGATGCATTATGTGAATGCTTGGCTAAAGAGATGTGTCTTTAATCTAGATTTAAACAGAGAGAGTGTGTCTGAACCCCGAATGTTATCAGGAAGGCTATTCCAGAGTTTGGGAGCCAAATGTGAAAAAGCTCTACCTCCTTTAGTGGACTTTGCTATCCTAGGTACTACCAAAAGTCCAGAGTTTTGAGACCTTAGGGAGCGGGTTGGATTGTAGCGTGGTAGAAGACAAGTTAGGTACGCAGGAGCTAAACCATTTAGGGCCTTATAGGCAAGTAATAATATTTTGTAACTGATGCGGAACGTAATAGGTAGCCAGTGCAGAGACTGTAAAATTGGGGTAATATGATCATATTTTCTTGACCTGGTAAGGACTCTAGCCGCTGCATTTTGGACTATCTGTAGCTTGTTTATTGAAGATGCAGGACAACCACCTAGCAGTGCATTATAATAGTCAAGTCTAGAGGTCATGAATGCATGAACTAGCTTTTCTGCATCAGAAACAGGTAGCATCTTTCGAAAACGGAAGATTTGAAATGGGTCTGTAATTTGCCAGTTCACTAGGATCTAGTTGTGGTTTCTTAATAAGAGGCTTAATAACCACCAGCATGAATGATTTTGGGACGTGACCTAAAGATAACAATGAGTTAATAATATTGAGAAGCAGTTCTTCTGCTACAGGTAACAACTCTTTCAGTAGTTTAGTGGGTACAGGATCTAATAAACATGTTGTTGGTTTAGATGCACTGATAAGTTTATTTAGCTCTTCCTGTCCTATAGTTGTAAAGCACTGCAGTTTTTCTTTGGGTGCGATGAATGAAGCTGAAATACTAGATGCAGTAGAATCTACATTTGTTATTGTATTTCTGATGTTATTTATTTTATCAGTGAAGAAATTCATAAAGTCATTAATATTGTAGGAAACTTTTTCCTACTTAGTTAACCAAACCCTACAGCTGTCTGTTAACTCTTCTCTGACGGCTCAGAGGATAACAAATTTGTACTGGTCTTAAAGGTTCTTTTGGATAGAGTGACACTCACCAACCCTTGGTTGTACAGAAAGATTCAGTCTGGAATAAAGTCAGATCTTTGTTGAGCTTGAAGTTTCAATCTGGATTCAGGTGAGGAGCTCTATCCGGGTCACGGCACCAAAACTGTAGGAAACTTTTTCCTCGTCGAAGCAGTGACCAGGAGACGTTGGGATACCTTTCAAGCAGAAGTTACTCTTTATTGAGAACTCGCTGTGCGTCGCTGCAGTCATCCAAGTCTGACTATAGCTCAGCACAGTAGAGTTTATACCTTTCAAGGGGGGGAGGGATACATAGAGGTGGAGACAATCTAAACAAAGCATGCAAATGCAGTACAGGAATCAGAACATTACCAGAATTTCCCCAGCCCTGACCTCATCAGCATAACATTGTCATTCAAATGCATAGGTGCTAATCCAATCAGCCTGACAGTATTGCCCATACCTTCACATTATCATAGACACAAGCCTCAGCTTTAGCATTCACCTTTAACTTTTAACTAGGAAGTGCATAAAGACAAAAGGTTAATGTCTCAGACACCTGGGCTGCCTGACTTGATCTTCTTAGAATATCATCTTTACCTCAAAATGTAAAACACAATGTTTCAGTTTATATACAATTACATTGGAACCTAGATTGATCATTTTATGTATTGTTAACCAACAATATTAAACTGTGAGGGAATATTTAGATCGGGTGGCGTATGTTTATTTGTTAATCTAGCCACTGTGCTAAATAAAAACCTTGGATTGTTTTGATTATTATCTATAAGTTTGCAGATATGCTCTGCCCTGGCAGCTTTTAGAGCCTGTCTATAGCTGGACATACTGTTTTTCCACTCAATTCTAAAAACTTTCAAGTTCGTTTTTCTCCATTTGCGCTCCGATTACGAGTTTCTTTCTTGAGAGAATGGGTATAACTGTTGTACCATAGCGCAGTACGTTTTTCTCTAACCTTTTTCAATTTGAGGGGGGCAACAGCTTCTAATGTATTAGAGAAGATAGTGCCCATGTTGCTAGTCATTTCATCTAGTTCATGTGTATTTATGGGTACACAGAGCAGTTGAGATAAATCAGGCAGGTTATTTGTGAATCTGTCTTTGGTGGCTGGAACAATAGTTCTGCCCGGACGATAACGCAGAGCCATATAACTAATATCATTAACATACACAGCATGCACGATACAAGGAAATGATCAGTAACATCATCACTTTGAGGTACGGTATCTATATCAGTAAGATCAATTCCATGCGATATAATTAAATCTAGTGTATGATTAAAACGATGAGTGGGCCCGGTGACGTTGTGCTTGACTCCAAAAGAGTTTATTAGGTCAGTAAACGCAAGTCCTAACGCATCATTTGTATTATCAACGTGAATGTTAATATCTCCGACAATTAGCACTTTATCAACATTAACCAATAGATCTGAGAGGAAATCTGCAAATTCTTTTAGGAAATCTGTATATGGCCCTGGCGGTCTATACACAGTAGCCAGAGCAAGAGACAGGAGAGATTTCTTTTGCATATCTGACAGTGTAACATTAAGCAGTTGTATTTCGAATGAGTTAAACCTCCTGTAACCTGTTTTCTTGAGAATATCACTTTATATTGTTGCAACACCGCCGCCACGACCAGTCTGACAGGGCTCATGTTGGGGTCTCTCCGCTCTCTCTGCTGGGCCTGCTTCTCCACCAGGTCGCGGATCTGCTTCTCCACGGGCTCCAGCTCCAGCTGCACCTAATGCAGCTCGAATGTGTCGTCACCTGCACTCAGAGGTATACACAAATCCGCCATTTATGCAAGTAACAGTGAAACAACGGTAATGTGTGTGAATAGAGTATTAGCAATGTAAGCGAGATTAGCGGCAGCCGCGTTGGCGATGCTAACGGGCTATAAGCTTATAGCACTAGGGAAATCAAAATAAAACTCAAAATATTTTTTTTCTCAGCAGTCGTTACTCCAGTCTTCAGTGTTGCATAATAATCCTTCAGAAATCATTCCAATATGCAGATTTTTATTTTTTGGCTCAAGAAAAAGCGTCTTATTATTAAACAGTTTATGGGAACCATACATTTTGTTTTCAGTACTCTTTGATGAATGGAACTTTCTTACTAATGTTTTTTTTTTTCTTACTGACCCCAAACTTTTGAAACATAATACATAATAAAATTTTATCAAAACAGGGAATCAGGGAATGTACACAAAATGTATCAATTAAAATAGATTATTTTATATAATATATATTGAAAATTCTCAAATTTTTGAAATCAGAAGATGTCTATTATCCACTAATTATTGACCTATGTGGGCCAAAAAAATTAAATAATTTTAATATATATTGCTCTCTCAGTATAATAAATATCATAATTTAAATATATTAATTACAAGGACTGGTTACTAATGTACAGATGAAAATCACAGAATGTCCAGTAATCACTAATGATAGATAAGTCATGGAAATTTGCCTCTAAATGTGTGGGAAGCCTGTTATCATATACTAAACACAATGCATCATTTGTCTATTGCTGTATCCTTCATGCCAGCAACCATATAATATCTCTGCCAAGCCTCTTAATTTCTCTCCATGGGAATAATGCAATAACTTGCCTTGACCAGGACACAATTAATTTGATCTGCACTAGTAGGCAAAACGCTGCCTGTGGCCACAAGCTTTGTTTTGTGCAGCGTCTCTGTCAGCGTATGTCACACTAATTGACTAGGGTGTAATTCCAGGACTCCTCTCTGTCTGTCCCTGTCACATTCTGTCTTTCTCTCACTCTCTCTTTCCTTTACACATACGCACACGCACGCGCACACACACACACACACACTCAACACTTCAATCCAGCATTCTTGTAAAATTACTAAAAGGCTCTTGTCTGATTATAGTGAGGGCTTACAGCGAAAGAGAAATTGAAGTGAATAAAATGATAAATGTGATGTAGGGAGGTGAAGGGGAGGATTTGAGAGAGCTGGACATAGTTGTAGTGGCACTCATTTATGAAAGATGACAAACATGTTTATAAGTAACTGGTTTGCATTGGAGCTTAATTAATTGTAATGTGGTTTAAAAGTGTAGCATATTTTTATCCACCTGCCTAATCTTGTTTGTTTAAATAATATACAGAAAAAATATTTTTTGAAATGCTGGCAGCTTAGAAGTTTGTATTCCTTTCAACCAGTGCAGTAATGGATTTTAGCATTTGTATTAACTTTTGTTAACATTCTGCAGCGATATGCATATTAGGGTGTTTCTTAAGCTGTGTACACTATTAGCCTTTTAGAAAATAAACTTTTCACACTATTAATTTAATTTATTTAGTAACAATGTCTAACAGTGGACATACAGCAGTTGTTTTATGAACCAAAATGGTAAAAAAAAACAACAACTCCAAAACAATGTATTTTGTTCGATAACATTATGTGATGTAAATTACATTTTAAAAATTTTTAGAATAAAATGAATATTATTTTGCCTCGCTAAGGATTTTTTTTCATGTTACTGCCCTGGAACATGTATGTGTCCATAGTCGAAGAAATACATATTCATTTATAAAATTCTTAAAAATAATAAACGTAAAGATATGCATATAAATACAGTAATTGCTCTGATGACACTTTGCAAATGTACTGTAATTTCTTATTACAGTATGTTGCATTATGAATGGCCTAATATGAAATAATACAGATTTGTTGGCAAATGATTATGAACGATTGTCTTTTTCTGATTAAGTATAACTAAATTACAGAAAGAACGACTGAATTATGTTTTGAAGATCACAAACTGTGGTTGATGGGCCAGAAAGAATAGGTGTCTGTCTGACAGAAATGCGTGTCTGTAAATGTGAAAGAAGCATTAATTCAATGCCATTTATTCAGGGCCAAATGACATATATAGGGAAAGAATTCATATATGCGGCACATTATGAAAGCTGAAGACAGGCAAAGAGGGGATGAGAAATGGCAGGAGAGGGAGAAAGATATAATAGAGAGATCAGTTGCCCACTGGTCATATCAGCCTTGTTTATCATGCCCTCCCCATCTTCCCAGATGTCTCCTGTGCGTCTGAGTGTTTGACATTGATATGGTTCAACTTCTCTGTGACATAAACTCCTCCTCTGACTGGTCATTACCTGCTACAGATCAGTAGCACTCTCCCCCCCAGGGATGTTTACACGCCCCCACATGCCAGCCTTTCCGGAGGCATCATCTGCCTCGCTGAGGTTCTGACGATGACCACATCATCTGATTAAGATCTGTTGATTCTCCCTCCCTGCAATTTCTTCTAATGCACCAGTGCAGAGCATTCTGTCTACGGCTGTAGCAGAGGTGTACAGATGGGACAATATGCTTACAACGGATATGTTTTTAAATATAAAAAAATAAATAAAAAATTCTGTAAAATCACAGCTGAAATAAAAGGTTCTGAATGTTCCTCAAAATGTCAGCAAATATATTTCTTGGAACCTGTGATTATTTTTTCAGGATTCTTTGATGAATAAAAAGTTACAGAATTTATTTGAACTGTTTTGTCAATTTAACCCGAAGAAAAGTATTAATTTCTTAAAAAACAAAAACAAACTTACAGACCCCAAACCTTTGAACAGTAGTGTATATTAGAAGTCAATTAGTAAATTTCACAATATTACTGGTTTTACTGTATTTTTGATCAAATAAATACAGCCGTGTTGAGCATGAGAGACTTATTTAAAAAGCTTGAAAAATCATACAGATCCCAAACTTTTAAACAGTAGAGTATATAGAACGATGCTATATATGTAAAACAATGCTCACCAAAGTATTGATGATAATACATTTCAAAATAATATTATCATTCATTTTAAAATGTAAGTTATTCCTTATATACTAATATAAATCTGAATACTCAGAAGCCATTACTCCATTCTTTATTGTCACATTATCATTCAGAAATAATTCTAATAATCATGATGATTTGGATATTAATGTTGGAAACAGTGCTGCCTAATATTTTTGTAGAAACGGTGATACATAATTTTTCAGGATTCTTCGATGAATAAAATCTCCAAAAGAACAGAACTGATTAGAAAGAGAAATGTTTTGTACCTGTAGTCTTTATTGTCATTTTGATCTATTTAAGTCATCCTTGGTGAATGAAAGTATTAATTTCTTTCAAAAGAACAAAAAGAAAATCTTACTGACCCCAAACTTTTGAATATTTCAGAATCCCACTGTATATAGACATGGAGCTTGTTACTGGATCCAGATGTGACATATCATTATTGGCTAAAAATATATTTTTGGCCACTGTGACACTTGAATATTTTACTATTTACACCAACACAATATCTCTGCTAAGTTATAATCTGTAAAAACAGCATCTAGTATTGAGTGGAGTATGTCATCAGATTTGAGTGCGGTTTTTAACACAAATGCAAGCTGACCTCAAAGACATCTGCTTGGCTGATGATGCATTTACAGAGTCCATCATCACCCAGAGCAGAAACATCTGGACGATTAATGCATTCAGTGTTTTTGCATCATCAAGTTTACACTGTACAGAGAACTGGTGAGAGGTTATTAATAATACAGCAATTTGTGGCATTAGTGGGGTGTAAAATTCTACTGCATTTTGGTCCAAATACTACTATGATCCATTAGCAGCCTAGAGGTACTATTGGTTTACTGGAAATCAAAGCTCATATGTAAATGGCGAGTAAACACAAGCTTTGCCTTGTTGCAGAACTGTGCTGAAATTTGGATTGCATACTGTGAGAACATTATGAAAACACCTACGCCAAACAGGAGGAGATGAAAGGTGTTGGCCAGAGACTTTGTTTTTGACTCCACAAGGATGTGAAAGGTCTTTCCAGTAAGAAATGTGCTTTGAGGAACATGCAGTACTTTTTATTTCAGCCTTATGATTTGGAATAATGTGCGATGATTTTGCAGTTTTACAGGCGATTCATTGGAAACGTTAGTCCACAATTAATATGTAATAAATTTAAGCTATTATTTCAGCTCTTTGGGGAATCATTTATTAAAGATTCGATATTGATTTGATTGAATTGATATTAATTAAAACTTATAATTAAAAAATATAAATTAAAACGTATAAATTATACCTTATTAACATTAATATCCAAATCATCATGATTATTAGAATTATTAATTCATCCAGCGAGTGTCAAAATCAGTATATCTCAACAATTTTGTTTTTCTAATTTTGTGGCCAACAATAAAACAAACAAAATAGTACTTTATCAAATTTTGAGCTAGGTACCGTGATCTTTGGCAAATAGTTTTAGACTATCACACAGCAGACACCATTCTTTATCAATGAAACAAAACATACACACATACAGGAAATGAGTTATTGCGATTTGAAGAAAGTTTAAGTCTAACGTTAGCACTCTTTGGCTATTTCATAACTTCTACCAGAGGCAGATCATAAGCAGAGACTCGGCTATCTAGATTGCATAAAGATCATTTCACCAGGTTCAGCAAAATTATGGAGATAGTTGTCTACTTGCTTTTGTCCAAGTTGAGTTTGACAGCTGATCTGGTGTTTCCGCATGTTTCTGCGTGGTCGAGGGAAACCTCCAGGGCTGCTGGTTGCGTCGTTGCGTGATGTCACTGGGGAAGCCCTCCTGTGAGTGGTTGGTTTCCTGGTGACGCAAGAGTGGCTACGCTTTGAAGTTCTTTAGAGTTCTTGTGGCTTCAGGTTCTAATACCTTCTTCAAGTGGTTCGAGTCTGGGTGATCAGCTTGATGTTAAGTCTGCGAGCGCTTAGCAGCGTGATCAGGGACGAAGCCAAAGTTTTCAAGCAGCAAGCGAGCAAGCAGCAAAGCTGGGTGTTCGTTTTTAGCGGGCTGATTTCAGTCCATCCCATTCGCTGCTTGATCCAATCAAATTGTCCCTGTAGGGCGGAGCCCCGCCCCACACGGCTTCTTTCCGTGCATACCTTATTTGCTAATCAGTTTATCACATGAAGGAAATATCCTAGCAGATTTCTATACGTATTGTAATCATACGTTATTATGCTAAAAGTCAACTTTCATCCACACCAAATTATTGCTGACAGAACTAGCTTTCGTTCAACATCAAACATCAAGTATTGGGCATACACAAAGTCCATACACTAATTTTATCTACTACACGGTTAAGGCATAGATTAAAACATCCTAAATTCTAAATAATCACACCAAGCATATGAAAGACATGAGATACAACATTAGTATGTATTGTCTGTTGAGTATATTGCTTTAATAGCAGCAGCAATTATTGATTGCCTTTTAGAACTCCTTTATGCCAGCTTGAGTCTTTTTTGTCTGCACAAGAAGAGGAAAGAAGGGTGCGTTCTTTTGGAATGCGTGGAGAACGAAGGGAGGGGTGTTTTTAGGTCATGAGAATGTCAGCTGTGGATCTGTTGATTTTCTTAGCTCAGACGTCTCCTCGTAAAACAGTCTTCCCTTGTTGATACCATCATTGAATTATGCGTTACATGGTCATTCTGGACCATTTCCAGATACAACATTCTTTGTCCTGTTTTGGGTGAATTATGTTTAAGTGATAAGGAACAACAGTGAAGTTCTGTTCTTAAATACATCCAGATGTTCTCCTCAAATTTATCATTGTTTTTAGAGGTCTCATGAGATGATAAGGAGAGCATGGCAGGAAGCTGGTCAGACAATTGGGCGCGGTGCTGATCGTTTATTAATTTTACGGCCACAGATGGTGAAGGAGGTTTCTTAACTTCTAAGGAATGTATTTTGTGTGTCCTTTCAATAAGGTTCTACAAATACAAAGGTCCTTTTAGAGTCTGCAAAGCAATGTAGAAGCACAGCAACAGGGAGAGATGGTGTTTTGGCAGGCAGGTCACTGCTTCCTCCTCTCCAAGAGTAGATTGACCCTTATCATGCAGAATGCAGAAAAAAGAGTTTTGTTCTTTTAGACTTTAAACGCTAGCCAAAGAAGTGTTTAAAATCAGCAATTGGATGTTTTCCAGTAAATGTTTCAAGAGGGACATTCATCTTGCCCCAAGCCATAGTGCTGATTGGTGAGCGCTCAGCTTCCCCCTGCTGTTATTTCACTTACACAGGTCGGTTGAGGTTAATGAATAAGAGCACAGACATTTTCCAGAGGGAAACATACACTTCTCTAATGGAGCTAAACAACTACACCAAACTTCACAGCGGTGTGAGTTCCAAGTAATATCTCCTACTACCCATTGCTCGTGACGGGCCGACCCTCCCTCAGCTCCTCCCACATAGAATAGCATTCAAATTGTATCGCTTTCTAACACAACCAAGCTCTCAGAGCTTCTGCGGTCTTAATATTAGCTCCGGCAGGCGGTGGATATTTGCAGGCAGCTGATTGGGATGGAATTTGAATTGGAGTGTCTCAGTTGGCATTGCAGTTTTGGAGCCGTGATGGTACACTCAATTTGCCTGAGCAATCTTTCATTAGGGTTTGGACGTAAGTGAAGACGAATGTTAGCCTCCCAGAACCCCTCCTGTCCACATTTCATTTTGACTACTGATGAATGGATGTTCACATGGCTTCAGAGAGAATAAATCCAAGGCGTTCATATTTGAAAGCAAAGCACAGCATGGCAGTATTATAAAGAAGGAAAAGTATTTGGGGGGAAATCTGTTAAAATTTAATGTGCAAAATGGAATGAGAAACCTGTCTGTTTCTTTTATTAGATCTTGCTTAGTGTGACTTTGATCAGGTCTAGACGTGAAGAACCAGAGCTAGCGTCGGCCCTTTGGAGGCAGCTGCTGAGATGCCTTTAGTAATCACTCTAGATTGTTACTATCTGTCAGTTTAACCACAGATGCTGAGCTAATTATGCCGTTGCCTGTTAGCAGGTGAAGTATGAGGATAAAGATGCAGTCTTGCTCTCCAAAAGGAAATTTTAGCTTTGGTTGACCTAATTAAACTGGCTTGTCATTTTATGTATGTGTATGATATTATTATGAATGAAGTGTCATACAGATAATTGCAATTGAATGATTTTGTCTGTTTAGTTGATGTCATTTAATCATATGTCATATTATATAGTAAAATGCATTTACTTATTTGGTCGTTATAAATTACACTCTACAATCAAAATAAATTCCCATTATGCCTTTATAAACTAATATAAGCGTTGATATTAAGAACTATAATATTTAACCTTTTTATATACATATATACATCAGTAATTATACTTTGTATATTTTCAAATATTTACATATTTAAATCTTTCTGATTGACAGTGTAATATTCTAATGTTATGGATAGTAACAGTGTTTGTGGGTAACACTTTAGAATAAGGTTCCATTTATTAACATTAGTTAATGTATTAACTAACAACAAACAATGAACAATGCATTTATTACACTATTTATTAAACTTTGTTAATGTTAGTTAATGAAAATACAGTTGTTCATTGTTTACTCATGTAAGTTCACACTACATTAACTAATGTTAACAAACACAACTTGTGAATTTAATAATGCATCAGTAAATGCTGAAATTAACATTAAGATTAATAAATGCTGTAGAAGTATTGTTCATTCTTAGTTCATGTTTACTAATGTTGTTAACTAATGTTAATAAATGGAACCTTATTCTAAAGTGTTACCGTGCTTGTGTCCTAAATTCTCTTCACGTGCACAGATTATTTTAAAGCAGCTGAGCTCAACCTATAATGGGCAAAAATATTATGTGAATATAAGTACAAAATAAAGCTAAAAATGAAGCACAACTGTGTTCTTGTTTATTCTTTTGAGTGAGCGTGGCATGAACCGGTGCAGGCGGAGGTTTAAACTTCAGACATTCTTCAGGAGCTCCTTTGAATGTGTTTTACTGTATAGTGTAGAGTTCATCTGGAGTGCTTACATAATCTACTACTGCACCAGAAACAGAAACATACAATGGGCATTTCATGGCTTTTCTATATTCAATTAAAATTCCATTTGGAAAGAAATATGATTGAAATTTAAAATGCACAATAATTTTAAATCATTTGTATCCAGGATGTATTCATCACGGATCATACAATGTAACAAACTCAACTAAGAGATTCATAACAAATGGGAAACATTCATAATAAAATGTAAGCATATTTTCATTCATTACTAAATTAAAAATGTGTGACTTAATGATAATCAATATTTGTATAAGAAATTAATACTTTTTGTGCTCAAGTGTTAAATTAGCTACATGCAAGTTGTGTTTTTTCTTATATTTCTTCATTAATTGTAATTGTAAATTAGCCACATATTTTGGAATATTTTTGAAACCATATTTCATACTTTTACAAATGTTTTATCATTCTCTGATTTTTTAAATCCTTTTTAAAGTATATACAGTACTTATATTTTTCCGTTTTTCACGTCAGCTATGGTGCCATCAGCCAATTTGTTTTGTCATGGCAACATTTTCTTGTGAGATTTCCTGGCATGCATCTATCGTCTGATAAATATAACCAGGCACTCAATATGGCAGATTTCAAATCACATGTGCCAGCCAAGCTATAGCCATTTAAATTGTCGAGAAAGGTAACATATAACTCCTGATATTACCTCATTGTTTGCTACATGTCAGGTCAGTTTCTTATGAACTTCCTTCAGTTCATAAGAAACGAAGTTCACGTAGACAGCTGCACACATAGATAGTGGACACAGAGTAAGCTCACCACAGACTCTATCAAATGTTATTTACCTCTAAATGGTTGCATCATTAACAAGGTCAGGGTTTCTGTGTTTAGAGAGTTTTAATGGCTGTTTATGGGGTGGTGGATGTCATCATTAATGTTCCTGCTCTCGGTCTGTTGCGGGTGATTTAATTAGTGTGTCTATGGTGATTCTGGGCAGAGAGCTTGCATATTAATGTTCTCATCGATGGACACACACACAGCTCTGGGAGGAAATATAATGGTGCAAGGGCTAAATGTGGCCATGCAGGGTTGATTGCTGCTAATTTGTTCTCTTCTATGATGATGGCTGCACTGACAGGAAGCGTAAGACAAAAATTGCCCTTGTGTTCGGCCACAACATGGTCACTTGACAAACAGGATACGCTTTGATCACTTCCTTCGCTTTCGTGGCAAATCTTGTGAGATAGACGACGTGTCCATGAATTTCTCAGCTATTATGAGTTCGGTCTCATCTAACTTATCAACATGCCCAGCACAATTTACATCCTCTACTTAGCAACCAAACACCCACTTTAGAGCCAGCATCCCTTGGATAACATTAGAGGATTGTAAAATTATAGGAGCGTGCATTCTGCTATATGCCACAGTCAATACATGTTAGCTTGATAACAATAGGACTCAAGCTCAAAGGACTATTTGTCAAATCGCATTTCAAAGCACATGCACTTTATTACAGTGGTGTTGAAGGGAAGGGATATCCCTCAGCGGCACAATGGGATATAAATGCATGATAAACTCCTTCGTCTGCATGTAACAAAATCCTGTTGTTAGACTACAAAACTTTCAGCTCTGATTTAATTGGCCAAGACATAAGGCCTGTGTTGAACTGGATTGCATAATGATGTTTGTGCAATTTACCACGCGAGCGTGAATGGCTGGTTGTAGCAAGGGAGCGCTAATAAATTTAAAAGATTGCTCTTTAAATGTTGGGTGGAAGCTGAGCATGAAATCCCACCGATGAATTGTTCATGACGTGGTTCGATAATGTGGAGGCATAGCGGAGGATGCAGGGAGGCCCAAAGTGCTCCTGCAGGAATACAGATGAACGAGAGGTAGAGCACAAGAGTGTCACAGGGTTCAGAGAAGAATTCAGCTTCAGCTAATGTCTCCTTTCTTCTCTATTATCTTTCCCTTTTCTACCATTTTCCATGTAAAAACTTGTTGTACTATTCCAGGAGTGCCATACACCTATACTTTCTTCAAAAGCCCCAGAAGCAGTACCCTGCAAGATAACTTAAGGCTTAAGAGTTTCATTAATCTTTTTATTTATTTTAATATACAGTGCCCTCCAAAAGTATTGGAACAGTGAGGCCAATTCCTTTATTTTTGCTGTAGACTGAAAACATTTGGGTTTGACATCAAAAGATGAATATGAGATGAGAGATTAACATTTCATCTTTTATTTACAGGTATTTTCATCTGGATCTGATACACAACTTAGAAGATAGGATCTTTTGTTTGAACCCACCCATTTTTCGTTACCAAAAGTATTGGAACAGATAGAATTAACATAGATTCAAGTGAAAAAGACTTAATATTTAGTTGAAAATCCTTTGCTTTCAATTACTGCATCAAGCCTGTGACCCACTGACATCACCATACTTTTGCATTCTTCTCTTGTGATGCTTTTCCAGGCTTTCACCGCAGCCTCTTTCAGTTTTGGGGGGTTACTCCCTTCAGTCTCTTCTTTAGCAGGTAAAATGCATAATCTACAGGGTTTACGTGTGGAGATTGACTTGGCCAGTCTAAAACATTCCACTTCTTGCCCCTGATGAACTCCTTTGTTGTTTTTGCACTATGTTTTGTGTCATTATCTTGCTGCATGATGAAGGATCTCCCAATCAGTTTGGTTGCATCTTTCTGTAAATTGTCAGACAAAATATTTCTGTAGACTTCTGAATTAATTTTGCTGCTGCCATCATGTGTTACATCATTAATGAAGATTAATGAGCCTGTCCCAGAAGAAGCGATGTAAGCCTAAGCCATTATATTACTTGTGTAATGTGTACTATAATGTACACCTGTGTACACTATGTTTCAGATGAGATTGTATATTTGGGATCATGAGCAGATCCTTTCTTTCTCCAAACTTTAGCCTCTCCATCACTTTGGTCCATAAAATCAGTCCATAAAACCTTGTCCCAGAATTTTTGAGGCTCATCTCCTATTCTTCTTGCTAATAAGTGGTTTTCATCTTCTGGTGTAGCCTCTGTACTTTTGTTCATGAAGTCTTCTGCGAACAGAAGATTGTGATACCTTCACTCCTGCCCTCTGGAGGTTGTTGCTGATGTCACTAACAGTTGTTTTAGGGTCTTTCTTTACAGCTGTCACAATGTTTCTGTCATCAACTGCAGATGTTTTCCTTGATCTACCAGTTTGAGGTGTGTTACTTAGTTCACCAGTGGTTTCTTTCTTCCTCAGGAGATTCCAAATGGTTGTACTTGCTATTGCCAGTGTTTGTGCAATGGTTTGATTGATTTTTCATCTTCTCTCAGCTTCACAATTGCTCGTTTTTCACCCATAGACACCTCTCTGGTTTTCATGTTGTTACACGTGTAACTAACTATAAATGCAGTCTGCACGGATCTGAAACTGAGCGCAGACATTCAGTGCTATTTATTGTTTGAATAATCAATTAATAGGACACACTAGGGCAACAAAACACACCTGTCAGCCACATGTTCCAATACTTTTGGTAACATGAAAAATGGGTGGGTTCAAACAAAAGGTGTTCAAACAAAATCTTCTAAGTTGTGTATCAGATCCAGATGAAAATACCTGTACATAAAAGCTGAAATGTAATCTCTCATCTCATATTCATCTTTTGATGTCAAACCCAAATGTTTACAGTCTACAGCAAATACCTTACTGTTCCAATACTTTTGGAGGACACTGTACATTACAATATGGGGATCTATCTATCTATCTATCTATCTATCTATCTATCTATCTATCTATCTATCTATCTATCTATCTATCTATCTATCTATCTATCTATCTATCTATCTATCTATCTATCTATCTATCTATCTATCTATCTGTTTATTTTTTGGAAGATGCATTTAAAGTTTGCTTGCCTCAAAAGGCATAATGTACCATTCTTGCTCAGTCGGTGTGTTGCTTGTATTTAAAATGTTCATTGGTTCATTGGTTAGTTCTCTTTAATTGCCTTTAATTATGCTCTTGTGTGTTTGTTTACTCATTGGTTGTAATTAGCTTTGTCTTCCAATACATATAAATGTTTCACTACTTGTATTGACTTTGTCTCGACCATTTATTTGAAGCACAGAAGATATTTGCTTTTCCTTTCTTTGTCTTTTCACCATAAACACCTTTTATTTTTATCACATGTACAGTGGTGTGAAAAGTGTTGGCCTCTTCCTGATTTTTAAAACTTGTGTTATCTTTGATTAATATTTAAATTTGTTTGATGTTCTGAAACATTAAAGTGTGACAAACATGCAAAAAAATAAAAAATCAGGAAGGTTTTTTTTTTTAACACTCTCCTCCCATAAATTTTGCATCTGAAAAGGAAACTCCTAAACAGAGGTGGGTAGAGTACCCAAAAACTGTACTCAAGTAAAAGTAAAAGTACTTGAAGAAATATTTACTCAAGTAAAAGTAAAAGTAAAAGTAATAGTCTGAATAGTTACTTGAGTAAGAGTAAAAAAGTATCGAATAAAAAAACTACTCAAGTAGTTAGTTACTTTGGATCATATCATACCTGTTCACAATCAAGAAATCACTTAAATAGGACCTGCCTGACAAAGAGAAGTAAACCAAAAGATCCTCAAAAGCTACACATCATGTTGAGATCCAAAGAAATTCAGGAACAAATGAGAAAGAAAGTAATTGAGATCTATCAGTCTGGAAAAGGTTTTAAAGCCATTTCTAAAGCTTTGGGACTCCAGCGAACCACAGTGAGAGCCATTATCCACAAATGGTGAAAACATGGAACAGTGGTGAACCTTCCCAGGAGTGGCCAGCCGACCAAAATTACCCCAAGAGCACAGCGACGACTCATCCAAGAGATCACAAAAGACCCCACAACAACATCTAAAGAACTGCAGGCCTCACTTGCCTCAGTTAAGGTCAGTGTTCATGACTCCACCATAAGAAAGAGACTGGGCAAAAATGGCCTGCATGGCAGAGTTCTAAGACGAAAACCGCTGCTGAGCAAAAAGAACATAAAGGCTCATCTCAGTTTTGCCAGAAAACATCTTGATGATCCCCAAGACTTTTGGGAAAATACTCTGTGGACTGACAAGACAAAAGTTTAACTTTTTGGAAGGTGTGTGCCCCATTACATCTGGCGTAAAAGTAACACAGCATTTCAGAAAAAGAACATCATATCAACAGTCAAATATGGTGGTGGTAGTGTGATGGTCTGGGGCTGTTTTTCTGCTTCAGGACCTGGAAGACTTGCTGTGATAAATGGAACCATGAATTCAGCTGTCTACCAAAAAACCCTGAAGGACAATGTCCGGCCATCTGTTCGTGACCTCAAACTGAAGCGAACTTGGGTTCTGCAGCAGGACAATGATCCAAAACACACCGGCAAATCCACCTCTGAATGGCTGAAGAAAAACAAAATGAAGACTTTGGAGTGGCCTAGTCAAAGTCCTGACCTGAATCCTATTGAGATGCTGTGGCATGACCTTAAAAAGGCGGTTCATGCTCAAAAACCCTCCAATGTGGCTGAGCTGCAACAATTCTGCCAAGATGAGTGGGCCAAAATTCCTCCACAGCACTGTAACAGACTCATTGCAAGTTGTTGCAAACGCTTGATTGCAGTTGTTGCTGCAAAGGGTGGCCCAACCAATTAAAGTGTGACAAACATGCAAAAAAATCAGGAAGTTAAGATTTTTAACTTGTATTGCATTAAGATACAGTAACGAGAGGAGCGTCGCCCACAGTAACGAAGTAAAAGTACAGTTTTTTCACTAAAAATATACTTGAGTAAGAGTAAAAGTACCCATTTTTAAATATACTCTAAAAGTATTAGTTACCCAAAAAATGTACTCAAGTAAATGTAACGAAGTAAATGTAACGCGTTACTACCCACCTCTGCTCCTAAATGCACATTCAATAAGGTCAGGCGCCTTTCCAGCACGAATTCTTCATTGTACATCTTTCATTCATTGTACAATTGTACATTAGTAAATCCTGACAGTACTAATTTAACACCAAAAGACGATTTTTGTTGGCACAAGCTGTTAGTAAATCTGGCCCATAAACTGTTATTAATTAGTTTTTAACTCTGAGCAAGTTTATTTTTATTCACTTATAAGTTATATACCTCATTTTTTTCACTCTCTGCTCAACATTTCCCTGTCATCAGTTCTTCTTTTGCAAATTATGAGGTTGTTTGTGAAGTCTTTAGGAATTTCACGATGATTTTCTTGTAGTGTGAATTATCTAAACAGATTAACTAAAGCATTGGCGAGTCTCTTTATAACATGCATTACTAGAATATTTTGCTAGCAAGGAGCATTCTCTCTTATGTGAATATAAGTCAGTGAATTTGGCGACCTTTAATGGGAGTGCATTATGTGCATGCGTATGTCCCCGGGCGCCGCAGCATAAATGGCTGCCCACTGCTCCGGGTGTGTGTTCACGGTGCGTGTGTGTGCATTTGTTCACTACTCACTGCTGTGTGTGTGCACTTGGATGGGTTAAACGCAGAGCACCAATTTCGAGTATGGGTCACCATACTTGACAATACGTCACGACTTTTTTTTTTTTTTAATGTGCCATGATAAGATGGTGAAATAATTAACACTTGTATGGCTAATTGTTTTGTTGATATTTTAAATGGGACATGGCAGGTTATCAAAAACATTATTATTCCTAATTTTCATGCAACATATGTACAGTTCCATAGCATACATTTCTTTCAAAGATGTTTGCGTTGGAAGATTCATTAAAATAGGTACCGGATCTAGATTGTTGTGGGTCAGATTAAACATCTGTTCTCTGCTCTGATTTCCTTCTGGTTTTTCCTCCTGCAAGTATTATGCAAAGAGTCATTGATATATTTATTTTTACCTATTTGTTCCTTTTTTCCTCTTCTTTTGTCTTCTCTACTCTTGGCTAGGTGGCCACATCTGTGTGTAAAGCATTTAATGAGTTAGTGTGACATTTGATGCAGGTGCTTGTCCTCATCCTAACTCTAATGAGCAGACATCCTCTGTCGGAGACCCCCTCACCCGACAGCACCCCACAGCTGCCAGCGGACACCAGACCAATACCGAACACGAGTTTACAAGGAATAACATTAAGCTTGCTTCCTCCCCGACTTTGAAAAGGAAGTTGAGAGAGAGAAAAGTGTGCAAACATGTGCATGGTGATGCTCAGCTATAATGGTATTGGCAGACAGCAGGGAGAGATCTATAAATCTTATATGGAAGCACAACCAAACATTCTGTGTCCAGCTCCAAACACTAAGCTCATTAACTGTATTGCACATTATCATAGCACAGCAACAATATATGTCTAATTTGTATCATTGCTGTAAATTGAAAGCAATTACAAACTGTAAATGTAATTTTCAAGCTGTGAAATAGGACATTGGATGATGAACTGTGACTTACGTGAGTAATGAAATATTCATGGTACTTAGCTGTTATTTCCCATATCACGTTCAAAGTTGACAGCAGTGTGTTATAGTTCTTTATAATCAAACATATCCAATAAAATTTTTAAACAGGTACAAAGTATTGCTTCTGACTTAGAGCCTAATAAATGCTTCATGTTCTAGCAGTACATATGATGCACTTAGCCAGGAACATGGTTTTGGTTTCAAATCAAAAATAAAAGTCCAGCCAAAACAAAATGAAGAAAACAAATTAAACAAATAGTCCATGAGTCATATTTATTTATTATTATTATTATTTAATTTATATTATCTTTGTAAGTTAGGGTCCTGATGTAGTACTCTCTGCATTGCTTCTAGACAACATGCAAGATATCAAGGCAACTGACACTGTTAATTCTTGCACAGATGGGAATCTTTGTTTTGATGCACACTCAGTGAAGAAGGTATTTTCGGAAATGAGAAGGGAGATTGAAAATGTCATGCTCATATTTAAGAGTAAGCACACCTGAGGGGGTTGTGCCCACTCGAGCGCTGTTGGACTGACAGAAGTGGTCAGAGGTTGGCTAAGGCATCAAGACTGAGGGAAAGAGGGAAAATGCGTTTGTTACTTTCTTCAAAGATTATGATAAAATATACTTTTTACATCACCTGTTTTTATCTAAAATTAAAGGGACCTTAATGTTTCTTCTATTTTTTGTAATTCTTCTTGTGATGCTGCCTAAAATCTTACTAAATCTTGTGTTTCGTGAGAACAATGCAGATGTTTCACATGGTTAAGAGTTATTAACATTATCTTGGCGAACACTATATGCTGCTATCAAAATGATATGAAGTTGATCATACTTGACTCGCTGTCTTTTTGTCATTTTGTTGGGTTTGTGAAGAATGAACCCTTCATTCATCTCTTTGGCTACAGAAAATGCTTTCCTAATGGAGGGTTGTCAGACCAGGCTTTCACTCATATTGAAATTCCCACAGTCCCCCCCACACACACTTCATCTCTCAGAAGTGACGAGTGCTTTTTAGCTTAATGTCAATCAAACCAATGTTTAAAAATGTAGATTATTGTAATCAACTGCTCAAAGAGGAAATCCTTTAAGAGAGATTTCGGTTGGATTCAGGGTGAGAAGATTATGCAATATAATGGCATCACAAGTTTATGACCTCTTGGTGTACAGACACTTTGTTCATTAAACTTATTAAATGCTGTCAAACATAAAATTGCTTTTACAAAGGATGCATAAACAGATGGAGAGTGTAACAATTCAGTAACTGTATTGTGAAACACTTTCAAAGATAAAGCTTTCTTTGTTAAAATCTTTTTGTTTTATGGCAATAAGTCTAATGCCATTTTTCTCTTTCTCTCTCTCTGCAGTTAAACCGACAGTCATTGATGTTGATCTCTTCGTAAATAGTATTGGACCTGTGTCATCAATAAATATGGTGAGTGAATGGATGTCCATAAGCTGTGCTATTTCAATCATTATGAAATTTGTTTTGATGAATTTTAAAGGGATAGTTCACCCCCCCCCCCCCCCCCCCCCCTAAAATAAATAAATAAATCTTAATTATAAATCATAATTTACTCACCCTTATGTCATTCTGAACATATTCATATTTTATTTTATTTTATTTTATTTTTCTGTGGAACACAAACACAATTTTTCAAGAATCTTAATGCCACTACTATCCATAAAACAGCATAAATAATTTGAGAATTTTCATTTGGGGGTGAACTTTTATTCCTTTAGTGTCACCTTTTCTCTATTTCTGTCACTCTCACCTTCTCTCATTCAACAGTTATAGTTTAGTCCCATAGGTGACAGATGGCTGTAGGTTTGAGTTGAAAGCAGGGCCACTAGCTATCCCTCTGAGATGTGAGTCCAATGCTTAAGCTTCATCTCCCCTGAGGCACAGAAAAGCTTCAGGGGATAGACAGAGGAAGAAAAGACTCAGACTTAAAATGAGACATAGGAAGCGGCAGAGGAAAAGAATATCTATGTTTTTTTGCACAGTAGTTGGCACTTGATATAATAGTTCATCAAAAAAAAATTAATCGCCTTTATCTACTGTACTAATAAAAATTAAATAAAGCCGCAGCTTGTTCCATTTTTATGTGCACTTCAATAGAAATCATATGTAAATGTGGACGACGGCGACAGATCACTTCAAATGGATGTTAAATTCCTCTGGAGCTCACTTCTGTCTTTGGTTCCCAATACATCAGATTCATCCTTGAAAATCAGTGTGTGTATTCACTTCCAATTATTATGGCCCAGGGCTCTGAGAATGCGAGAGAATTGTTGGATAATGAGTAGCGGCCAAACAACCACCTGAAGAAAAAGCAGCAATCGATCGATATGTCGCCTAACAGTGTGTTGAGGCTGTTTTAAAGCCTTAAGGGAGATGTTTTTACAATTCACAGCAGACAATAATATTCAAGAGTGCTAAAAAGTTTTCAAGGTCTAAACGTTAAGTTAGGAACGTTGGAATTCTTTTTAGACTGGCATCTGAATGAAACCTGAAAGGTCATGACCTCCGCGATGAACACAATCATGCATATTCACGAAGTAACGAAGTAACAAAAATGTTTCATTTCTCAGAAGAATTTGGCGTTCGCAATAGCACGAATGGAAGTCAGTTAACATGAAATATCTTCCTATCTTTTAATTTTGGTTTATTTCATGGGCTTTATGAGTTGTCAGAATGCAAAGTGTGAGAAACATTTAAATATGCTTACATTAATGTATTATCTCTTGCTCTGTGACACCGTGTCTCTGCATCTCCCAATATCTCATTTATTGTCCATGACAATTTCATTTTCTTGAAATGCCGCACATACAATAACATTGTCTGGCAGGTTATTTGCACATCTGTGATAGGACCGGCTCAGCCAACAAAGCAAATAGCATTTTTTATTTTCTGCAGCTGGCCTTTACACCATCCACCTTAGTAAATAAAAACTGTTTTACACACCCAAAAGAGGAAATTTCTTAAATATATACTAAAGTAGTATATATTGTTGCCTATATTTGTCATATAATAGTTGTAGTGGAGATCTTATAATGTTCAGGACTCAATAACTCCCTCCTCAAGGCACCTGTTCTCCCATCATGGTCCGATCCTGCTGTTTGTGCTTTCCTTTGTTTGGCCACTGCTGTATTACATATGTGGAAACTCTAGAAAATTAATAAACACCTACGCAGAAGCCACAGCAGTGATTCCAGTGGGAGGGTTTTTGGCTGTGAAACTCAATCACTAAATGCACTTATAGAGCATCATCATGCCGCATGGGTCGCCTCTGACGTACAGGGACATAGCAACCATTGTAACCTTTCCACAGCGGTGTTTTGAATTTTGGGGGAAAATAGTTATTATATTTTAAGAGTGACAAAAAAAAAAATGTAGTCAGCCACATAAAACAATCGATTAAAGACCAAGCAGGAGTCTCTGCCAACAGATCGCACTTGAAGTTGCTCAAACAAGTAAGGAATAATCCTGGTAACACTTTACAATAAGGTTAACATCAACTAACTATGCACCAGTTCTTCTAAAGCATTTATTAATCTTAGTTGATGTTAATCTCAGTATTTACTAATACATTTTTTAGACCAAACGTTATATGTTAACATTAGTTTAATGCAATGTGCATTAAAATTAACATGAACAATTTTATGTACTAACATTAAAAGGTTAATAGATTAATACATAATGTAAAAAAAAAATGTATTGTTCATGATAGTTACTTGATTAACTAAGGTTAAAAAATGAAGCTTTATACGAGTGGTGCCCATTTACCTGCCATTCAGCAAATAATTTCCTCTGCTTTAAAATCATGATGTAAAAATTTTATTAATTTCATTAATGAATATGTAAATTATATTTGATATAATTTAAATATCCATCACCATGTAACTATAATTTAGTTGTATTATCTATTAATCAAAGAGTATTACAGATACACATTAGGATATTTTTATCTATGACACTTGGTCCTTAGTATCTATACGATGCAGCACACTCTTCAACTTGTAATTGATTTTGTGTACTCTGCTTTACTTATCCCTGTAATTATCTTTGGTAATTATCTTACCAAATTATGCCATAAGTCAAACATATTAAGGTTCTGCAATATATAAATATATTGTGGAAACTTAAATTCCTGTAGAGCTGCTTTGCAACGATTTGTATCGTAAAAAGCGTTATACAAATAAACTTGAATTGAATTGAATCTTTAATGGCATACATCATTTGTGTACATTAATAAATGCAAAACCATTATCAGCTAACTACCAAACCATCTTTACATGTAATGGACAGGAAATACTGTGTGTAATTTACCTGCAATTAAATCAAACCATTATTATTCAAGTTCACACTGTGATGGTGGATTAGCAAAATAGAGCTTAATCATTGTTATGCACAGGATGTGCCAAAACCATTGTCAACCAGGGACAAACTCCCTCTCGTTATCGCTTGTTTGTGGCACCAGAATTCCTGCTGGGCTGCTCAATAATTATGGTGGCTAGCACATTTAATATGGCATTGATTGTTTTCTTAAAAGAGGTCTTTATTTGTGTTTTGGTTATTCTGAATCTGATCAAGTGAATAAACATTCATTCAAGTAAGCAAATGTATAGACTTCTGTGGAAAGAGCTTGCAAAGGTAGAGATGTGATCCTCTCAGTGCTTCATCCTCCTTCACCATACACCACCACTCCAGTATCACAACATTTACACAATAATTTAAAGGCCTAGGAGAAAATTGCGGATAGACAGGGTAAATGTCCCCCAACACAGCAGGTTGCTTTAGCTGCACCTAATTCTCCATGTGCCATTTAAAATCCCGTGGATTATAGGTAACAATTATATGAAAGAATGTGGGGATTAGTCAGTGCGGCAGATCATCACATCACAAAACGCAGTTAATACCCTCCAGAGATAGGCAAAAGTCCTGTCGCTCTGGGCTCGGATCCTTGATTGCTCTCAGACCTTGGTTCTTTTAACTGCATATTGATCTCATCCTCAGCTTGCTTTTCCTTCCTGCTCACCTGTTACGGATTGCAATCATTTCCCGGGGAGAGACAATTTTCTTTTTTTTTGCCAAACTGTGTTGATTTTGATTGATTATGGTTGCCTTAGATGTTTATGCCCACCTGCTGGATATCTAACTTTAGAGATGGTGTTGGATCAATAAGCTGTGGTATCTTTGAGTTGGATTGGCTCAACACCAAACTGAATGGATGTGATAGCTTTGCATAATGGGAACAATTACTGGATCACTTTAAAGGGATAGTTTACACAAATATGAACATTTTATCATTATTTACTCATCCTTATATATACATATATATACATATATATATATATATATATATATATACATATACTGTATATATATATATATATATACATACATACATACATATATATATATATATATATATATACATACACATATAAAAATACAATATATATATATATATATATATATATATATATATAATGCATTCAATTTTAATCGTAGAAACAGGCTTTCATGTAAATTGTATTACATTGTAAACAGAAACTTTACTTTCTGAACTGCTGTTGGTTTCATTCTGATACTGAAATTCTGATTTTTTTTATACCACTATACCGTGAAACCCTACCTGTGGGAGAGATATTGAAATCCCAGCAGTTCATCAGTCTGCTGCCATTACAAAACTGGCAGCGATTCTGTCTTCTGAATTCAAACTTATCAAGACCTGTCAAATCGGTATGTATCAGTCAGTGGTGTTTACATATTCGGTCTATATTTTGAAAACACATACACTGAGGTGCATATACGTCTAAATCAAATTTTCACTTGGTTCGGTTGCACTGATAAGGCCGGGGAGAGCTCATTTCATGATGAAACTTGGCTGCTCAGAATGAATGGCACATTTTACACTGCAGCTCATGTGCTTGATTTTCTAATGCTTAGAAAAGAAATATTTTATATTTTGGTTTAAATGTGCTGCTTCAGTTGCTCTGAGTGTTGATCAACTCTATGTTTGTGAGACATACTGTGATCAATCTGAGACATACTGTGTGTGGAAAGGCTATCAATAACAGAGTTCATGCAGAGGATATTCACAAGGGTTCAAGATTGGCTGGTTAGCATGACCCAGTTTGCCCCTGCTGGTAGATGTTGTTACTGCAGTATCTGGACCCAAAAAGCAACTTTTTCTATTAATAGCAATTCGAAAGTTCTCTCTCTATATTTATTATTATTATTATTATTATTTGCAAGCAATATGCCTAAATAATAAATAATTGAAAATGTACATAGTACACTGAAAAAATATTTAAGCCAAAATTTAAGAATTGTATATTTGAAATACATAAAATGTCCACTGATTTGGATTTCACAGTGTTTATAATATATACAATACGTTTATGAATTTAATGAGTAATAATTTTAATAAAAAATTTAAAATTATTAATATTTGTCGATCATACATGAAACGGGTAAGAAAAAGATAAGACTATATGCATATTTAATCATATATATAATATAATTATAAAAATTGGTTCGAATAAGCATAACTTTAAGCATAATTTTATTTATTCAGTTAAAAATGATGAATACACAGCTAAAATATCACCAGCTTTGGAACAAGCAATATTTAGTAATTAGATAAAATATATAGGCTAAGATTAAAACAAATTGGATTTATTAATGGTAAATATATAAACCTTTTTATTGTGGATTTTTTGAGTGTAACTACATCATTTGGATCACAAAACAAGCTGTTAAAAAATGTGACTATTCAGATTTTTTATCATTTTTAATGAGCAAAAGTATGATTATTTGAGCAAAAGTATGACTATTTACAAAGTATGAATATGGGGAAAATATGGCTAGCTGTCGAACAAGCGATATTTAGTCAGTAATTAGTTCAAATGTGTGAAATTAAAACAAATTAGGCGAATTGACTATATTTATATGAACCTTGTTATTGTGTATTTATAAAAAAAAAAAACATACAGCATTCTGCTGTATTTCGCGTCACTAGTGAAGGACATTCAAATTTCAGATGGGAAGAGTTTCTCCCTGAGGCTGGAGTGGAGGATTACTAAGGAGGTATTGAATAAGGAAAGCAGCTGTCAGCCAACATCTGCTTGTCAATTTGAAGTCAGCGGTCACTCCATTCACTGAGCGATTCAAGCTTGGCGTTGGCCAGTGACTGCCCGAGGGTGTTCAGGCTTATTGGAAGGGTAAGAAATGGCCAGTGTGAGATGATCAAATTATTCAGAGGGCTTCTGTTAAGAGGCGATGTGTGAATATGTGAACGGTAGGGTTGAACAGGAGGCTTGAATAGATTTGCACCGAAAATAACAGTGTGGTTTGCTTACGGTGTGATATGATGCTGTAATGGTGCTTCAGAAATATGAATGCTCCTAATAACTGACCATGATTATCAAAGCGCATTGAGTGCTGCTTGATTTTTGTCCACATGAGAAATCAGCTTTGCTCATCAATCTAATTGTGTGAAGCTGAAATAGCCAACTTCATAGTATTCACTGTTGAAGACGGATCTCAAGCGCCATATAATTTGATTTTAATGGCTCTATAGAACATGAGTCAGCTAGCAGCCAGACGCTGAATAGGGCTGATAAATTAGCATTAATCATCCCTGTTCCTTGTCCCTTGTGTCCCTAAACCACAGTTGATGGTATAATTGTAATTAATGGAGTTTTAAGATCTACTTTAAAATGTGAGATCACTCTACTTATCATGTTGATATGTTACTTGCCGCACAGCTAAAAGCGATGACAGCATGATGCAGTTGATGTGAAAATGGCCCTGCATTAGCTAAGCTGATGTGTCGAGCTAATGTCAAGCCCCGCGATGAAAATCTATGATCCCGTGTGAAAGCTGAGGTATGATTGAAAGCATCAAACTAAGCGTCATCCTTTAGCTTCCCCTGTCGGTGGCCTATGGTTTAAAGAGTCAGACAGGTATGTGCTCTCAGACAAAAGACAGATGTCATCGTAGTCTGTCAAGGGGAGACGTGATTTTCCAATGGATAAAAGCTGTCTTTACAGTGATATGTGACTCTGAACCACAAAACCAGTCATAAGGGTCAATTTTGTTTTATTGAGATTTATACATTATCTGAAAGCTGAATAAATGAGCTTTCCATTGATATATGGTTGACAAAAAGACAATTTTTTTAATCATTGTCTTTCTGGTTCTTGATTTTTTATTTCAGTTTATGGATTTGTATTTAATTTTTGTGCTTAATGTTTATTATTTAAATTTTTGATGATCTATTCCTATAAAAAAAAACAAAAAACAAAAAAAAAAAATATATATATATATATATATATATATATATATATATACATACATATATATGTGTGTGTGTGTGTGTGTGTTACACTTTAATTTCTGAAATCTTTTCTCTGTGGTTCTTAATTTTTTTATTTTCATTTATGCATTTTTTTATTTATTTTTGTGGTTCTTAATTTTTATATTTTATTTATTTTACATTTTTATTTAAATTTTTGGATGAAATACTTCAAAATCTTTTGACTTTGTGGTTCTTAATTTATATTTGTTCTTATTTGTTTATATGATTATATGTCTTATATGTTCTTATATATGTTCTTACACTTTATTTAAAGTTTTGGATAAACTTGTCTATTTAAAATATTTTTTCTGGTAGATAAAAGGAACAACATTTATTCAAAATGGAAATCTTTTCTAACAATACAAGTCTTTACGGTCACTTTTTATCTAACCCAGGCTCATGAAAATACGTGCCTCTATATACATTTCTGCAACACAGTAATTACGTACCTTACTTCACATTTCACAGCAGTTTCAAAGTGAAATGTCCAAAGAGTGGTGCTAAAACACACGTTCAATACGTGACCGTGGCATGTTTTTAATATGTTGGAACAGGCATGTATTGCTGCGTTTTTATTATGCTGCCTGTGGTATGTATTGTGGCTGTTCAGAATTCAAATATCCGGGGAGTGTCACTAAAAGTTAATACTCTATTGTGTTGGAAATATCCCCTACACCAAACCCAATCCTAAACCTACCCGATAGTATTAACAAATGCAAAAGGGACATACAAAATGCATTTGTTGATGCTGCTTTGTATCTTATCTTCCTTACACGGATTTGATTTGTTTTCGAACTGCAGTTTCACGGGGTTCATACTGGAGCTCTTCATCACTCAAGTCCTACGCCGTATCACGTGATCTACCAAGCAAACCTACTGAATATGAAAACTCATGCATATGAAGCTATATATGTGACAACAACGTTCAAAAGTAACAGTTTACATATTGCGCAGGATTGTTAAAATTGTTTTGAAATCATAACATAATTTTCTGCAAGTAATCGTATGAAAATTAGGCTTTACTAATCAAAACTCTGTACATGTAAATCATACTTTATGTGAAAAGGAATAAAAGTTGTCAGAGTTTACTGCCTCTAGTGATAATTTCAACTGGAAACTGCAGTGATTCAAACATATACAGTAGGTAAGTTTTTTTCAGTTTTGCAGAAATGTATATAGAGGCACTTATTTCTAATGAGCCTGTAAAGCCCGAGACACACTGCACGATTTTAGCAATCCTTTAAGATCATTTCATGTCACACTGCATGACATAAATCTAATAAACTTGGCTACGACATGTGTAGACTGTACGATGATGACACCTATTGGCTCGTAGGCTACGATGCACGTTACTATAGAAGGATAAGAAGTCATCAGTATGCGCTATTCATAAGCAAAAAGAGCAAGATAAATCACACTTTAGAAGTTGTAGTTTTTATGTGTCCTGAAAAAAAAGTGAAAGCAGTGAAAAAGGAAGGCATAAGAGCTTGAGGTAAGCAGTTTTATGTTTTAGTGACATGTCGCGTTGATTTTATGTTGCATTTTTATTGGTTGGTCAGTAAACGTGGATCGTAGCAGTAAACACACTGTGTGATGATCATGCTTTATTTTTGACACTGTTAGAAAATGATCGTAGGCTATCTCTGGCCGCAAGACCGTGAAAACAGCCGTCTTTGCACCTCTCTCACTGTATGAAACAGGACCACCGATTAGGAGCCACGATCACAGAAATCGCCACAATTGTTTCACCATGCGAATCTTTTGTCTGCGACAGCTGAAAATCATGCAGTGTGTTTCAGGCTTTATGGGGGTGCTTTGCTCAGATCAAGCGCACGACACAGAGGAGATACAATATATCCACAGAAAAACAGGAAATCCAGGGAAAGTTCAAAACAGCAAAGCAAACATATCCAACAATAATAACCAGCAACTCAGAGAACTTAATGGGGAGTATTTATACAAACGCAAGAGCGGGACTTAACCTAACTGAACACAGGTGAACAGAATGAGATAAATCAAGGGAACATTTGAAACTAGGTCAAAGGAACAAAACAAGGCAGGAGAACAGAAACAGGGAAAAACACAACTAAAAGTCCATAACTGTAACAGAGCCTATAGGTTGTTTTTAATCAACATCCTTGCTGAATAAATGATTGATTTCTTAAAAAAATAAAACAGTTAAAAAATGTTAAGCAGCAAAAACAATTTTGAATGAATGAATGAATGCTTGATGCATTTATATGAATGAATGAATGAATGATGCAAAAATAGATTTAAACATTGATAATAAATCAGCATATTACAATGATTTCTGAAGGATCATGTGACACTGAAGACTGGAATAATGGCTGATGAAAATTAAGCTTTGCATCACAGGAATAAATTAGATTTTAAAGTATATTAAAATATAAAAATTATGTTTTAAATAATATTTCACAATGGCCTTGATGTCCATAAGAGGCTTCTTTCAAAAACATAAAAAATCTTACTGATCCCAAACTTTTGAACGACAGTTTATTTATGTATTTGTTTGTTTGTTTTTTAGGACTTGTTTGTTTTAACAAACTAGTCCTTTCACAACTTTGCCTTTGTGGTTCTTTTTTTATTATTATTATACAGATTTGTATCATACCTAATCATTAGTCCTTTACAGAGTTGGGTAAAACACTTTTCCTGGTAATGCAGTAAAGTAATGAGTTACATTTTAAATTTATGTAATTTGATTACAGTTACTTATGTTAATAAAAGTACGTTACTTAAGTTACAAATGCAGTGTTAAAAAATTTATAAAGTTAAAAATCATGTTTTGCACGTCAGTATGCCCTTTAATAAATCACCGGAGAATGCCAGCTAAACTGAGAGTCATACAACATTTAGATGCCTGTCATATTTCAAAATGTTGCACTCAACATATTTTAATCTAGCATTATAGTTTGGGAAAAGTTCAACAAGTGAATGTGTAAAAGTTTATGTCACAAGAACACTAATAAAGTAAAGAATAAATGACTCATCAGAATGAGATAATCATTTGGATTAAACCGCATCGGCATCACAATTCAAGGCTTATTCCTCACAGTGCATCTTCTTCCAAAAACGAAAAAAAGCCGAGATGAACTTGAACCTTTCTACAGAGGTGACATGAGCATTTACATGTTCGCACGTCTCAAGCCTGGTTTTGCATGGATGATTATCTTATAGCACGAGCTGTGCGTGGGCATGATCACATTATAGCTGAGCTCAGACAGGAAAGACTGTACCTCGCGTTGGTTTCGTACAGATTATTTTATCAGAGAATATTTGTTTTCGACATGACTTATTTAATTTAATAATAGACACTTCAAGCTTTCTTTAGATATACTATATTTCTCATGTCATTTTCGTTCATTCTAGTGACTCGTTTCAGGAAGATATTCACGGAGACTGAGAATGCAGAAAGCGCAACTTATTTGTTTTCTTTATTTTACAAAACCAAAAAAGAAGAAGAAAAGTTTTGTTGATATTGGAAGTGAATCAGGGTATACAAATAATAGGCCTACTTATTTTTTCAGTCAATATGAAATTAATGAAAGAACTATGAGTTTCTCTGTGTTGTGTATTTTTATCTTGAAAAGTAAAGTAAACTTGAAAGTAACTTGATGTAAAGTAAAGTAATTAGTAATCTGATTACTTTTTAAATACAGTAACCAGTAATGTAATCAAATTACAATTTTAAAGAAGTAATCAGTAATTTGTAGTGGATTCAATTTTTTTTTTACTTTCCCAACACTGGTCCTTTAGTTGTTTTGCCATATATTCTAATACACTCCATAAATAGTCCTTTTTAATGGCCATCCAGCACCTTCAAAAGATCCTCACTAGTCTCTTGCAGCGGGGTAGGAGGGGACATTTTTTAATGGAACAAACTCTTCCTATCTGCATACACGTCTCTAGCTGTATGAGCTCAGCCACAAGCTTTCTCTTGACATTAGATAAGAGGCTGAAATCTGTCTCTGGCACATCTGAAGAGAATTGCCAGTAATGCGTGCTAGGAAATCACAAGGGCCCTGCATATAACATTGTCTGGATTTTGAATTCTCTTGATCCCAAGTTCAGGCAAATAAAAATAGCTGTTCTCTCTCCACTAAAATGCTTTTGATGTCACAAAATATGTCTCCTGTGAATGTCTTTATAACATGACACCTCAGTAGCAAAGAAAATGAAGATGCAGTGATATACTTTCTGCTGAAGCTTGTACAAAAAAGGGTAAAATTAACTTAGCATCGAATCGATTGTCCTCCTATGCACGTCTTTGTTATGACCTTCTTTGATAACAAAGATTCAGTCAGTTATGTGGCCAAGATAACTTGTGCCGAAAGTCATTTAAAAGGCAGCAAATTCTGGAGCTTTGACAGCAGGTTGGAGTCTCTTTTCTCTGATAGACCACTTTGTATTCACTTTTTCTCTGGCATTTTTCAGGTAAACAGTGTGAGTATAAGGTGTTATGACTGAGCAAATCACATAGACAATGAGTTTCACCTCATTAACAGGGCATGGCTTGAAAAGGCCCACTTCAACGTGGCGGTACCGGGCGTGGCTATTTTTAAACGTCTAGGTCAGTCTGTGTCCTAGGCAACCATGTGTAGCTAAGAAAATCCTTCACTGTGGTACCCATCGATAGCAACATGCTGGCAAGCCAGTCTCTCCCATACAAACACTCTAGTACAGTTGGTTCTCTTTAGTGCAGCCACCTACTTGCTTTCAGTGAGGTATTTAAAAGTAAGGAGGTGATATGAACAACGTTTATAGAGGTTTGCAGACATTACTGCAGGTTAGGTTGAGTTCCATGTGTGATTGAAACCAGTTTCAGACTTGATTTAATGCCCATTTAGCTTAAACAGTTTACCCAAAAATAGAAATTGTCATAATTTACCTACCCTGTAATATCATTCCAAAACCTTATACAAAAAAACAAACACATTTTGCTAAACTACTGGTAACTACTGATATACTGGTAACACTTTACAATAAGTTAACTTGTTAAAGGAATAGTTGACCCAAAAATAAAGTTTGCAGAAAATTTACAAGATGTAGATGAGATTGTTTCTTCAGATTTGGAGAATTAGCATTACATCATTTGTTTACACTGTTGATCCTTTGTAGTGAATGGGTGCTGTCAGAATATCAAAAAGCTGATAAAAACATGACAATAAGTAATCCAAAATTAATTGACACAACTCCAGTCCATCAATTAACATCAGTTTGGACTGTTTTTTCCCATATAAACAGTGATGATCTGGGCACATTTTTTCCCTCATTCAGACGAGATTGCCTTTTCGCTGGAGAAAGCAATATAATGGATAGATAGAGGATTTGTATTGAAGCAACATTTTGAAGATAAAAACATTTTGATGGATTTGTTTATTACAAACACGCAGCTTTTTGTTTCACAAGATGTTAATTGATGGACTGGAGTTGGTTGGATTACTTGTGGACAATTGTGATGTTTTTATTAGCTGTTGGACTCTTATTCCGATATCCTTCACTGCAGAGGATCCATGGGTGAAAAAGGCTGACCTATCATGAGTTAACAGTACTAAAAGTAAACAGTTGTATATTTATCAATTAACGTTAACAAAGATTAATAAATATCTTAACTAATGTATTATCAATGTTAGTTAAAGGGTTAGTTCACCCAAAAATGAAAATTAGCCTGTGATTTACTCACCCTCGAGGCATCCTAGGTGTATATGGCTTTCTTCTTTCAGACGAATCCAATCTGAGTTATTTTAAAAAATGATCCTGGCTATTCCAAGTGTTATCATTGCAGTAGGTGGGTCTTTCTGTTCAACAGTCCAAAACATGTTAAATAAAGTGTGCGCATCCATAGTAAAAAAAAAAAAAAAGGATATTTTTCCTTACAAAAATGCATGGATTGGCTACAAGAGGCCTTTATACACTCTCTGGAGCCGTGTGAGGCGCGTTTTATTATGGATACGTGTGCTTTATTTGATGTGTTTTG
Source organism: Barbus barbus (assembly GCF_936440315.1). Classification (NCBI taxonomy): domain Eukaryota; kingdom Metazoa; phylum Chordata; class Actinopteri; order Cypriniformes; family Cyprinidae; genus Barbus; species Barbus barbus. The sequence continues at coordinate 21,850,789 of NC_136741.1, read as the reverse complement.
GACTGTTGAACAAAAAAACCTGCCCACTGCAATGATAGAGTTTAGAAGAGCCAGGACAATTTTTTATATAACTCCGATTGGATTCATCTGAAAGAAGAAAGTCATATACTCCTAGGATGCCTCAAGGGTGAGTAATGCACAGGCTAATTTAAATTTTTGGGTGAACTAATCCTTTAACGTATAAACCAATGCTTGCTAATAGAACCTTATAATAATGTTGCCAGTATACTTTTACCCTGGCAGATCATGTTGCAGCTGCTTAGGACCAAAACTCTGATTTACATAGAAGATATAGCCTCTATCGCATTGCTTAATCTTATCGCGTCTGGTTCAAAACTGCTTGTCTGCTTCTAAAATCTAATTGGTAGATAGTAATGTAGTTCCAGGACCAGTAAGGACGTTGATCCAGGAACATGTCCTACTTAGGTAAGTTACGTTAAGCACATCTCCTTGGAACAGTGTGATGAGGTTATATTTGTATTTGAGCACACAAAAACAGCATTTTACACTTATCTCGTTGTTCAGATGTGTGTAAAAAAACATTAAACATTTACAAGCTAAAGTGGAATTAGTCAATGCATGATAAATATTTCAGGTTTTTCAAAACAACAGTCAGCCTGTTCCTCATCAGCGCCACTTTGATAATACACATTGACAGCATAGCACACATAAAAACACATTAAAATGGGTTTAATAGAGCCACATAAACTGTTAATGAGTTAAGCAGCCCGTAAATGTGCAATTCTGTCTCATGAGTGGTTATTTTCTTAATGAAAGCTTCAGAGAGAACATCATATTATCAACATTCCAGGTACTGCCATAATTAGCATAGGACTACATTAGTGCAATGCTAATTCTAAATGATCAGTGCAGAAACAGTTATTATTCTTGTCACATACAGGATTGCCAACGATTTTTAGGCAGGAAGTGGTTCCACAAATATTTCTGCCCATGGACATCATAGTACCAGAGAATGTAATGAGCAGAGTATCTCTGTTTCAGTGCCTTTCCAGGTTTGCCTTATATATGTGTGTGCTTTATATACAGTATATGCATAAGTGATCGAATGGACAGCTAAGAGTTTTATATTGTTATAAATTCCACTTCAAATAAATGCTGAAAAAGCTCAACTTAAAATTAATCACAGTTTTTGGTTGTTATTTGTATAACATATGGACAATCATGATTAATCACAACCAAAATAAATGTTTTTGTGTACTGTGTACACAAAAACATATTTATTATATACAAACCCGATTCCAAAAAAGTTGGGACACTGTACAAATTACGAATAAAAAAGGAATGCAATAATTTACAAATCTCATAAACTTATATTTTATTCACAATAGAATATAGATAACATATTAAATGTTGAAAGTGAGACATTTTGAAATGTCATGCCAAATATTGGCTCATTTTGGATTTCATGAGAGCTACACATTCCAAAAAGTTGGGACAGGTAGCAATAAGAGGCCGGAAAAGTTAAATGTACATATAAGGAACAGCTGGAGGACCAATTTGCAACTTATTAGGTCAATTGGCAACATGATTGGGTATAAAAAGAGCCTCTCAGAGTGGCAGTGTCTCTCAGAAGTCAAGATGGCAAGAGGATCACCAATTCCCCCAATGCTGCGGCGAAAAATAGTTGAGCAATATCAGAAAGGAGAAAAATTGCAAAGAGTTTGAAGTTATCATCATCTACAGTGCATAATATCATCCAAAGATTCAGAGAATCTGGAACAATCTCTGTGCGTAAGGGTCAAGGCCGGAAAACCATACTGGATGCCGTGATCTTCGGGCCCTTAGACGGCACTGCATCACATACAGGAATGCTATTGTAATGAAAATCACAACATGGGCTCAGGAATACTTCCAGAAAACATTGTCGGTGAACACAATCCACCGTGCCATTCGCCTATAGGTCAAAAAAGAAGCCATATCTAAACATGACCCAGAAGCGCAGGCGTTTTCTCTGGGCCAAGGCTTATTTAAAATGGACTGTGGCAAAGTGGAAAACTGTTCTGTGGTCAGACGAATCAAAATTTGAAGTTCTTTTTGGAAAATTGGGACGCCATGTCATCCGGACTAAAGAGGACAAGGACAACCCAAGTTGTTATCAGCGCTCGGTTCAGAAGCCTGCATCTCTGATGGTATGGGGTTGTATGAGTGCGTGTGGCATGGGCAGCTTACACATCTGGAAAGGCACCATCAATGCTGAAAGGTATATCCAAGTTCTAGAACAACATATCCAGACGTTGTCTCTTTCAGGGAAGACCTTGCATTTTCCAACATGACAATGCCAGACCACATACTGCATCAATTACAACATCATGGCTGCGTAGAAGGAGGATCCGGGTACTGAAATGGCCAGCCTGCAGTCCAGATCTTTCACCCATAGAAAACATTTGGCGCATCATAAAGAGGAAGATGCGACAAAGAAGACCTAAGACAGTTGAGCAACTAGAAGCCTGTATTAGACAAGAATGGGACAGCATTCCTATTCCTAAACTTGAGCAACTTGACTCCTCAGTCCCCAGACGTTTTCAGACTGTTATAAAAAGAAGAGGGGATGCCACACAGTGGTAAACATGGCCTTGTCCCAACTTTTTTGAGATGTTTTGATGCCATGAAATTTAAAATAAACTTATTTTTCCCTTAAAATGATACATTTTCTCAGTTTAAACATTTGATATGTCATCTATGTTGTATTCTGAATAAAATATTGAAATTTGAAACTTCCACATCATTGCATTCTGTTTTTATTCACAATTTGTACAGTGTCCCAACTTTTTTGGAATCGGGTTTGTATTTATATATACATATTTATTATATATAAATACACACCCATGCATGTACATATTTAAGATGTTATGTTTATATATGAAATATATTTATATATAATATAAATGATAAATTATATGAATATAAATACATACATGTAAATATTTTCAAAATATATACTGTATGTGTGTGTCTTTATATACATAATAAATATACACAAGTACACAGGTATATTATATAAACAAAAACTTTTATTTTGGATGAGAATAATCACGATTAATCGTTGCCCAGCACTAATTTACATATATGTTTACATTGCATTTTTTGGTTGTCTTCACCATTAATTTTCACAAAAAAAAAATATATATTTAATCATTGTCTTTTTGGCAATATTTCAAAAATTCCATTATGGAAATTCCATTATTATACACCATTGTTCCAAAAAGAAGCTGTTTTTTTCTCCCTCTCTTTCTATACACAAGGTTTTTGCTCCTTTTTATGTCATTTTTTCTATAATTGTTTTGCTTTTAGAATGAGTCACCCCCAAACTGTCACCACAGCGTTCTAGTCGTGCTGTGATAATCACAAGGTTCTGTGTGTAAGGAGGAGATGGAGGATAGCTAGGGACTAAAGCCCGATTTATATTTCTGCGTCGGACCTACGCCGTAGCATCTACGCCGTAAGCTGTGCATCAGTTTTCATTTATACTTCTGCGTCGTCGTCCAATCACGAAGTGCAGTACACATGCGGACCGCTAGTCTGCAGTGTCCACGGGCATGTTGCTTGTGTAACCTGCAGCATAGATATATAGACAAGTAGCCCCTCACTGCAGAACAAAGATCCAGGGGGCGGGGTTGGATCTACATCTAGGGGGTGGAGATTGGTAGTTTTAGGGGTGGGAATGGGTGGGTTTAGGGATCAGGGGGTGGAGACGGGTTAGGTTTAGGTAAATGTAAGGTGGGAGGAGTTGGATCTAGATCCAACCACACCCCCTGGATCCTTGTGTTCTGCAGTGAGGACCATCTCCATATAGGGGAGTATAAAATGCCCTCCAAAACGCAGTCAAGACGGATATAAATCCGATCGCTCAAACCACTTCAGGAGGTGGTCTGGGCCGCACTCTAGACGAAACTGGACAAGTGTAAATGCATCTGGTTGTTGAAACCACATATGTAAATTTTACTCCTCCCAAAATGATAAAATAATAAACGTGTGAGAGTGTGTTAAAGGCTATAGGACATTATAGTCAGATATGACTGCGCTAATGCAACACGCATTGCCGCGGACCAGTAGTTGAGCATCTCTTCAGCAAGCCGAGGCGCAAACTGCCACGAATGAAACTGAAAGTAAGACACAGATGCTCAACACAAAATCATCTTCATTAAAAGTAGTACGTCTGTGTTTTGCAGCGTTTTGGAGTCTGGGCTTTGGTAAAAAGGGTTTTGCTTTATCTTTAGAGAGAAACTGTGCAGAAACCTTGAGAACCTAAATAAAGATGCCATGACTGAGTTTTTAGGTTTGCACTGAAATGCATTACAGTGGACTCCATTGAGAAAACTGTAGATGCTGTATATATAATACTCATTTATAAAGTTTATAAAGTTTATAAATATTTACTCATTTAAAAATGTATACTCATTTATAAATATATATAATACTCATTAGAGTACTCATAAAGTCATTTAGAAAGCATATTGTTTCCAAAATAAAATGCTTAAACTGAGTATGTTCATTGCATGAGATGAACACATTGTAATTAATGATTTTTAAATTGGTTCTTTTTTGTATTTCGTTTTGTTTACAGACTTTTTAAGAGATGTTTTTCTTCTTTCCATGTTGCCAATAAAAAAATCACAAATAATCGTCAGTAGTTAAAGGTTTCTGACTGTTTTTAGAAAGCAGAATGATTAAATTAAGTGAATATGAATGTGAAAAAAAATTATATTTCATAAGAATATAAAATGCACTTTGTGTTCAAATTTATAAAATGTTCAGTTAGGTTTTTGTAGAGATTCTCTGAACCTTTCAGACAAGGGGATACAGAAGTCTTTTGTCCTGTTGCTGACAAAATGAAATGTATCTCTGAAAGGAAAATTGATTTAAGCAAAGTCAAAATATGTAAAGCATTTCAAATGTATAACTCACCAAGCATGTTCTCTTTGTTCAGAATCATTTGCCACGGGCTTCTAAAACCAAACTTATGAATTATTGTGAAGGGAACTGAAAAAGAAAGAAATTATCTCTGTCTGCGACTCATTTTCTGGTTAAATGGAATGCCAGCATGAGAACTCAGATTAACACGATTGTTTTTGTGCTTTGTCAGTGTCATGTGATGAACAGAAACAAGTCACTTAAAAGAACACAGTTATAACACATAAAAAGCACAATGAACATCAGTACATCTTGTGTGTTTGTTTCGCTCTTTTATTTTTATGTGTCATTCCTGAGACTGACATCTTCACAAGAGATTTTGAATTGCTTCAAACAAAAGATTTTTTTTTTTAGATAATATCGACATCCTACTCATTGTCTCACAAAGAAAAGGATCTTAATTTCCTTTGCCCCCAAAACATAGATGATTGCATATAAATACACCAACCACCATCTGCTTACACTATCATAATCATTATCGCTAGAAAATTGGATTTGCTCATGAGAATCCAGCTGAATGTCATGGGGTCAGTATATTTTAATCGTGAATAAATACTTCAGAACATTTTATGCTCAGTGAGGTGCTCTGCAAATAAGCTTTGAATGTCTTGTTCCATTCTGTTAAGCGCATAGAATATATATGCTATATATGCAGTAGTGTGTGTGCATATTTTCATTTTAAACAAAGCCACAGCAACACATGGTAGAGGTGCTTTGTTCTGGAATGAAATAACGTTTTTGAACCATTTAGTAAATGATTCAATGACTCACTGTAAAGGACAGTCGCTTGTTTCGTTTTTGAATGAACCAGTGTTTTGAATAATTTGTTCGAAAGAATGATTCAATGACTTAAGAAGCATTTGTTTATATCCTGAATGAATCATAAAGTCAATCACTTGTCGCCACCTACTGGTGAAATTATGTAATTTACAGAAAGAGTATAAAATATATAAGTTGTACATCTAAATTGATTAAAAACAGGCTAAATGCAACTATTATAACTATTTAAATGTTTAAAATTGCAGCTGCATGTCTTTAAGTTGAATAACTTGAAAATGTTCAGTTTTTAAAGACGAAGAAGGTTAATTGAAACACTGATGTGTTAGAAGGAAGTAAATATTGATTTTCTATGTGTTATACTTTACAGATAAAGACACAGCAGAAAAGCATACCACCTAACCTAATCCCAATGGTATGCAGTGCATTCATGCAGAACCTTTCCACATCTAAGATCATTTGGATCCTGACAGTAAGACCAGTAGAGAGTTGACCTTAGCAGTAATGTATGGCATAGTCCAGTGACCATTGTCTCCTCTTCTACCTCCAGAGGGTCAACTCTTTGATGTATTTATGCGGGATGGTTCACAACACCACAAGAGAACAGATTTTAGCTCTTACATAGAAATCATCTTTTGCTTTTGACACAACTGCTGGCTGAGAGGCTGAGAAGTGATTTGCTTTACTATTATGCCAGAAATCTAGCAGAGAAGTGCCGCTATTTATGGTCTCGAACTCTTTCCCAGGCCAGTGGCGCTGCTGTGTAGCGCTCCGGTGTATGCACACACTCATAGACAGAAAAAATTATTTTTGTTCTGTTTCTGTGTTGCTTACTAAAAAAAGATTTTCACCGTTATAGACCAGGAAGAACATAAATATATTTTTCGGTATTGAGGCATGTTGTCACTCTATACAAGGTAAGTGGTCAAAAAGATATTGAAGGTAAATATAAAAAAATTAATAAAAAAAACCAGCAAAATTGTAAAAGGTACGTACAGAAATCAAACTGTTAATTTGACAACCAGCTATCGTGATTTTAAAAAATTATCAATTTTGGAAAGAAAAAAAAATTGACAATCTTATCCGTTAAAAATGTGACAATTTCTAACTTAATATTATATTTCTTTATATTATAAATAGACTTTTAGCTGACAATGCCTTTGCATTATTTTATTGTTTACCCAACAGCTATAGAAATCAAAGGTTAATACTGTAACTTTAGTTTCGAGGAAAAATTCTAATTCAGGCTTCGAGCTAGCAAGAGAAAACATTTGTGCAATCAGACTACATACACATATTTTCACAGAGAGATCATTCAACAGGTCCTGGAGGGCAAACAGAAGTCATAGTTTTTCTTCTCCTTGCTTGCAGTAATGATTCAGAACATGATACGCTGAATTAAGCGCTTATCAGGAATCCATTACCAATAGCAAACTCTTCATTAAACATGCATTAATGGCTAATTGACCATGGCATTAGCATTTAAAACATGCTTATATCAGAAAAGTATGTCTAAATACTAATTAAAATCTTTCAGGGTGGATTATGAAATGCTCTTAGTAGAGAACTTTCCATAGAATACCAAACAATAACAAATAAAAGCTGTCAAAAGAGGGAAATATGTTTATTTACAAAATAATCAGCTGTCCAGATTATGCCATTTCGAAAAACAACATGAAACTGAGGTGAACTCAATAATTCAAAGCAAATAAAATCTGCACTGCATAGAACAAAATTCACAGGCCTTGTCAAAAATCCTTCTCATTATTAACCATGATAATTAGCTAATTAATGCTAGAAAAGTTGCTGCTGGAACCTCCCACACACGAGGAACACGCAGCAGGCATCCTTCATCCCCTGAGAAGCCAGTCTGTGGGAGGTACACCATTCCCAAACACCTTCCCTCTTTCAATGCCTAGAGTAAGAGGAGGAGAAGAGGAGGATGGGAAAGGCCTTCCACAAGATGATGAAAGGAGAACATGCCATTCTCAGTGTGTTAACCAGGAGCGATGTTGATCTCTCCTGACGTTAGCTAACCAGGGGTTCGGATCACATGCATTTGCTGCTCAAGAGCAACACCTACGCGCTCGGTGTGGGGAGGGTGGAGGTGTTGCTGAGGAGAGGGGAAGAACTGTTTCATCTGAGCATAAAGAGAAGGTACAATCTTGCATCAGCCATATAATTTATTTAGGTCTCAGTTTTATACAGAACAATCAGCCCACCTGATTCAGTAGTGATTTTTGTGTTTGTGATATATTGAGAAATATTTTTGGGATTGTAATATGTTGAGAAACGGTTCCTAAACTAGGATTGGTAGACAATAAAGTGGCGCTTATAAGTTTGTCCCAGTTGAAATATTAAAGATGAAGGTTGTTTAACAGCTACTGTATGGAATGCCTCAGCAATCATCCCTATACTTATAGGGAATAGTTCACCCAGAAATGAAAATTTGTACTCACAAACATGTACTCACACTCAGGCCTTCTAAATTGTATATCAGTTTGTTTCATCATTGAAACATATTTGGAGAAATTTAGCATTACTGTACATCACTTGCTCACTACTGGATCATCTGCAGTGAATGGGTGCCGTCAGAATGAGAGTTGAAACAGCTAATAAAAACATCACTATAATCCACAAGTAATCAACACAACTTCAGTGATGGATTTTTAATGTGAAAGGACAACAGGGGATGGACTTTTTCACTGGAAGAAGCGTTATCATAGGCTATTTTTGGCCAGAGGCGATGGTTAGACTTTAAAACGACTTGATGGATTTGTTTCTTTCAAGCATGAAGCTTTTCGCTTTACAAGACATTAATTGATGGACTGGAGTTGTGTGGATTATTATGTTTTTATCAGATGTTTGGACTCTTATTCTGACGGCACCCATTTATTGCAGAGGATATTAGTGCGCAAATTATGTAATTTCTCCAAATCTGTTCCAATGAAGAAACAAACTCATCTGCATCTAGTATGGCCCGCAGGGTAAGTACATTTTCAGAAAATTTTCTATTTTGTGTTAACTATTCTTTAATAAATTTGAAATTTCACGATGGTCTTTCATTAAACTTCAGTCAGACTTCTCACTGATAAACAGCTGGGCTTAAATTAATGTCACTGATTTCATCTCCATTGTGATAAATGCTGACACACTGCTCTTTCTCCATTTCCATGAATATCAGTGAATTTGCGAAGAAGCTTTAAGGAGCACATTAAGGGCAAGTATGAAAGCATCAGCCGAGCAAATCAGCCTCTTACATGTCTCATTCTTGCTTTTCCCTTCTGTCAGAGCATAATAGTGATTTTAATGCAATTATTCAAATAACAAGAGCTGAAACACTATCGGCACATTGGAGTGATGTGACCGCGCAGTGTACCTGAAGTCATAAAAGCTACATGACTGACTAATATGAGTTGAATTAGACATGGCATCATGACACTGTACCTGAGTAAGACGCTAAATAACTGGAGAAAAAAATCAGATGAGTCAGTAAAAATGCCCCGTTGAACATTTTGTTCTTACTACTCCATTTGAGCTTTTTGTGCGCTCATGGTTACAAACTACGGTCACTTTTAAAGGTATACTAATTGAAAATCTAGACACTTGACATGACACGCAGATATATATAATATATATAATATTCTTAATTTGTTAAAGATTTTTTATTTAATTTAAATATGACAATATATAATTGGAGTCTATTTAAAAGGAATACTTAAATTTGTATATTACCTTTTAAAACATAAAAAGAAAAGTCACCAATTACTGTGGCCTATGGGCTCAATCCATTTATGAATGGGCAATCTCTTGGGGATACGAATGCTAATCAGCACCCCAACAGGAAATAAACAGAGAACAGGACAACATTTTTAAGCCTGTAAGTTAGAACAACTTTTTTTTTTTTGCCTACCATTCTTAATTAAATGTGTAATGTTTATGCAGAACTACTTCCCTGTTCATGTATTTAGTTTTGCAGAGTGATGCTTCTTTAATAAGAATAAACAAAGTTTTTACATATTTGTGTGGAGATGCTTGCGGGAGTCTGTTGGAAACAATGTGTCAAAATAGATTAATACTTATTATAAACAGTTGCCTGCAGTGTGACTTGCTAAACTATATCCAAAACTTTAAACAGCATTTATCAAAGTATAATTTAATTACTGGTTTATACTTACTTACTGGTACATTTTATGGCCACATATTATTATGTTGAAATTCAACATTGAATATTTGCTGTTTTGAAAATTCATTTGTCTCGCTGCAGGATCATTGAAAAGAACTAATGAAGGCAAAAAAAAAATAATGCTATTAATACGCCTTTGCCAGCTACCCATTGTGTTTTTACATAATTCATTGATTTATGAGTTGCGCATTCGTTTACAAACTAGAAATAATGGCCGGGATCCCTACTTGTGTTTTCAATCACTTTTGAGGCCTGGAGGAAGTTGAATAGAAGAAAGGCATTATGTAATTAATATAATATAAAGAGCATGCTAAAGTGTTTTTGTTGTTTTTTGTCAATATTATGACAGAATAGCTCTATGGGCTTGTCATAAATGTTGTCAGTGGTGAGGATGACACATTAGAAACTGAAGAAATTTATGATAACTTAAAATATAGATAGATAAAAATTGCTTCCATTGTAAGTTCTTCTTTATTTTCTGTGTAAATAAGCCACATACCACATATTTTATTAATGCCTGGAAAAAAAGGTATATTCTTTCAACCAATAATTTGAGGAAAGTTTCCCCTTACTAAATACACTACAGAGGCAATGAATTGCTTAAAATGTATGTATTTTTTTAATGTATAGATGACAAATGTCCCAATAATCAGCTTTATACACTCACCTAAAGGATTATTAGGAACACCTGTTCAATTTCTCATTAATGCAATTATCTAATCAACCAATCACATGGCAGTTGCTTCAATGCATTTAGGGGTGTGGTCCTGGTCAAGACAATCTCCTGAACTCCAAACTGAATGTCAGAATGGGAAAGAAAGGTGACTTAAGCAATTTTGAGCGTGGTATGGTTGTTGGTGCCAGACGGGTCGGTCTGAGTATTTCACAATCTGCTCAGTTACTGGGATTTTCACGCACAACCATTTCTAGGGTTTACAAAGAATGGTGTGAAAAGGGAAAAACATCCAGTATGCGGCAGTCCTGTGGGCGAAAATGCCTTGTTGATGCTAGAGGTCAGAGGAGAATGGGCCGACTGATCCAAGCTGATAGAAGAGCAACTTTGTAACCACTCGTTACAACCGAGGTATGCAGCAAAGCATTTGTGAAGCCACAACACGCACAACCTTCAGGCGGATGGGCTACAACAGCAGAAGACCCCACCGGGTACCACTCATCTCCACTACAAATAGGAAAAAGAGGCTACAATTTGCACGAGCTCACCAAAATTGGACGGTTGAAGACTGGAAAAATGTTGCCTGGTCTGATGAGTCTCGATTTCTGTTGAGACATTCAGATGGTAGAGTCAGAATTTGGCGTAAACAGAATGAGAACATGGATCCATCATGCCTTGTTACCACTGTGCAGGCTGGTGGTGGTGGTGTAATGGTGTGGGGGATGTTTTCTTGGCACACTTTAGGCCCCTTAGTGCCAATTGGGCATCGTTTAAATGCCACGGCCTACCTGAGCATTGTTTCTGACCATGTCCATCCCTTTATGACCACCATGTACCCATCCTCTGATGGCTACTTCCAGCAGGATAATGCACCATGTCACAAAGCTCGAATTATTTCAAATTGGTTTCTTGAACATGACAATGAGTTCACTGTACTAAAATGGCCCCCACAGTCACCAGATCTCAACCCAATAGAGCATCTTTGGGATGTGGTGGAACGGGAGCTTCGTGCCCTGGATGTGCATCCCACAAATCTCCATCAACTGCAATATGCTATCCTATCAATATGGGCCAACATTTCTAAAGAATGCTTTCAGCACCTTGTTGAATCAATGCCACGTAGAATTAAGGCAGTTCTGAAGGCGAAAGGGGGTCAAACACAGTATTAGTATGGTGTTCCTAATAATCCTTTAGGTGAGTGTATGTCATCTGTGTGAACACACTGGATAGAATTGTTTTTTTTTTCCTCTTCACGGTCTTTGATTGAATAGAAATACAAATGTGGACTGTTAGTTGCAGCTGTATGATGACTCTGAACATGAGGAGTGCTTAACAAAACACCATTATCATTCCATGAGCATATGAATGCACCTAGTACAACTCAACAAGCCTTCAAAACTCATCATAATTCAGTTCACTTCATTACACCGTAAACCATCCAATGATTATTGCAATCCAAGGTCAGTATATAATTACTTTTATTATTTAGCTGTGCCACAGCTGTGTTTTCTGTTTTAGCCCAGCAGACAGTTTGATTTCCACCTACACATCCATTGGTTGCCTGATGCGCTGATTGACACAACAGAGCGATATGTATCTTTGCATATACAGGAATAAGAGACAAAATGCTGGTCTCTATATATATAGATGTGCTTGTTTTGAAAGTGTATTGATCGCTTTGGGAGCTTTTCATCACTCTTATGCTCTTTCTGCGCTTCTTCATGTGACAAATTGGCCTGCTTCTCACACAAGACATTTTCCCTTACGAATCAAATTGTCCATTACCTATCAGCAGCCCCCGTCATCTCCCACGCGTACGCTGATGCAGAGACACCCCTAGTCATGCAAATCACACTGGTATATTGCAAAACTACTTGATATGTATACACAGGTAAATGCTTTCTAATGAAAGTGGCTTGTAAGAATGTTTGTGTATTGCTGTACGTTGTATGTTTATGTTATCAGGTTCGTATCTCATATTCTTTTGCTGGATTGCATTTGCACTTTGCATTCTGGTGTGACTCCAATGTGATCGAAAAGATCCAATTGAACTGACCTCCCAAAAATTGAGGTTAGCCATACATTTTCTGTCATTTTAACACATTTTAAAACCACTGATAGATCATTTAAAATGCTTCCTATCATTTTGACAGATGAACAGCAACAAAACATAGTTTGTTGTGTTTACCTGTTTTAGAGATATTCCCACAGTAAAAAGATGCTCATATGTATTAGAAGTGAAGAAAAGGGCATAAAATACAATTATTTTAAGCATCCCTGCAAAAACAGCCAAGGAGCAAGGTTGTTTTGTGATTTTTGCCTGTAGCAAGGAGTTGTCCGTGTTTCTCTCACTTCACATTTACATATACATTTATTATTTTAGCAGATACTTTTATCCAAAGTGACTTACAAATGAGAATAATAAAGCAGAAGCAATTAATTCAATGCACACAATACAAGTTGTGCTACTTTACTGAATTACTTATCAATATTGGCTAATTATATCGACCATAGTGTCTGTTGTCTTGTTCACAATGTGAAAGCAGAATACAAAAAAGCCAAGAACGTGCTACAGTGCTTTAATGATGGATAAAGATGGAGCATGATGGAAAATGTACAATGCAGACTCTAAAAGGATGTGTAATGATTATTAATAGTGCTGACTCTATAACTATTGTGTGCATAGTTGTACAGTATGTGGATAAGGAAAACACATTAGCATTTATATATTTGTCATATGTGGTCAGAACAAGTTTTTTATTTTTCGATATACTTTTTGGTTTGAGTAATTCTGTTGTGTTTTTGTCATATTTACTATTCTCTGTTTTGATTTTAATTTTACTGAAAAATGTAATTTTATTGAGAATTATTTAATTTTAGTTAAGTGAGAGTCATAGTTAATTGGTTTTACTATAACCCTGGTCCAATCACAATGGGCCTCATTTTCGAAAGGAATATACAACAAAAAATATGGTGTATGATTGCAAACTGCCTCACACACATAGCATTAGCCATTCATCATCAAACTAAAATGCAGTCAACCAAACATAAATGTTATACTGCTCAATGTAAAAGGTCCACTGTAAGATCAGCGTGCCGGGCCCAAACAAACACATTTTTTGTACATGTGAAGGATGATGTTTTACGTGGATATTGGAACATCAGTGAAGCACAAAGCCTTGTTTACTTAATGAATAACAGTTTAGCAACCAAATGTTACATGACAAAAATGTAAAAACTTGGATTCTTGTTGAATGTGAGAGGCTTATGAGCCCAGTGCCGGTTCAGTTTCACTTTAATAATAAATTTTAGCTTGATGTTTGTATGCTGTTTGTAACAAATGCCACTATAGCCTAATTTGGGTTTTATTTTGTAGCTTAATATATAATTTTAACTAAATCGGCTATAGCATTAATAATGTTTGTAAATGTGTTGTGTTATATTTACTGGTATTTAACATACATATACATTACATGCAATTACACAAAAACAGGTGTTTTTGGATTAAGATTAATTTCTCTTTCATGAGATTACTTCCTAATTTTTGCCAGGTTACATTTCTCCATTTTGTATACTTTAGGGCCAAGGCTTCTAAACCGGTGTGTTTTTAGGGGTGTGGCATTCAAATTACGATTGCTTTTAGCCGCCACATTTATCAACGTATGATAGGATTGGCTGCACATGTATGTTTTGTGAATAACACATGAACTCTGGTGTAAAGTGATTTGTCGGCTCGGATCTGTCCTCGTTTCTACGTTAGATTGATAAATGATGCCCAGTTTGTCTTGATTGCATTTAGATTTGCATTTTAAGTGTTATTTGGTTGTGATCTGAACGGTTGTAAACTGTTTATCGATAAGGGACTCAAAGCAAACTATTGTATTAAAAATTAAGAACAGAGAACTTTACCATGTCTAAATAAATAAATTAATCTTAACAGGCAATCAAGCAGTAAAGCAATCATGATGTGCTTACCCAATAATCATCACAAAAGAAACCTGTAATCCAGTAATCAGCATCACAGCTACCAAAGAGGCATGCCTGACTGTAGCACATGTATTGTCGTTTCTTGTAATCAAGAAGAAAATCAAGTTACGCATTTATTCCAACAATATCAGCCTAAATCATTTATTTATGCTGATATTGTCCATAAAGCCAAGGGTGTTTCCAAACTTTTGTTGGGCACTGTACGCTTACTAAAATTAAACACACACACACACACGCTTTAAATCGTGTTCTAAAAGTGCCCAAACAAACCAGGTGAGTTTGGTGGAAAAACACTGAACTGTGCTGAAGAAAGTAGGTCATTAATCTAGAACTGAACACGCAAAATACAGGATATGAAATAGAAGCATTTCTCTCAGGACAGCAGAGCTCGCGTTATCTCAGGCGTGGGATTAATATACACGCCACTGTTATACAGCAGCAAAGGATGCATATATTAACACATTTTCACATCTGGCTATTTCAGTACATTTCAGGTTGAGAGGGTCAAGAGAAGTGTTCCCATGTGGGTCCTCTCGGCAGGCTTAGGTGCAGCTAGCAGTTTCAGCAAGATTGTCCCAGAAACTTTTTCCTACATGTTTAGCTGCAAAGTTGGCGAAGTCTGTGAGTTAGCCTGCAGTGTGACACAGTGACAACAACATGATAAAAGAAAAGGAAACATTTAGCAAAAGCACCACAATTGCTCAAACAACAACATAAGGGTAGCGAACATGATCAAATACCAAAAAGAAAACATCCCAGAGCTGTTGGTAAATCCCAAAACTCTCAGTCTTACGAACAGAGTGTGAACGCTAAGACAGTATTCCCTTTGATCTCGCCTTAAACAGGAACTGTTCAAACCCCCAACATTGCTGTTGTACAGATAATGCAATCAAGACACAGTTTTGCTGTGTGAAAACAGTTCGGTTACAGTAGCACACGGCATGTGATGACGTAGGATGTGGCTGAAGATCAAAGCAGGTTCCAAATCAAAGCTGCGATTGTGCAGCTGCCATTTGATATGGAGATGAAAATTCTGCTTGAGTCTGATGAAGTAGCACAACAACAATGTAAGCAGTGATGTCATTGGGCACGCAGACCTGCTCGTTTGTTTGGCATAATGAGGCAGCTTGATGTTGAACCCGATATTCATATGCAGAACATTTTTAAATTAACTTAGCTGTAAATGTGAGCCATTCAGGCCCAAGTGAATTGCAAATTGGTGACCCTTAGAGAATTGATTGACCTTCCATTTTAGTTCATTTTCCACTCGAAGTCATGCAGCATATACAGTCATTCATCATATTTCCTGTTATATAAATGTAAAAATGTGTAATTAAATTACAGTTACTTATGAAAATGTTAGCAATTACAAAGGGGGTTACATCTGAATATTTTCACAAACACTGATTTGATTGATTTCTTTCCCAAATTGCATTGACCAGTGTTTCAGGAGTTTAGGACACAGAATAGTATGCTCATATTAATACATGTTTATTTGTGACCCTGGAGCACAAAACCAGTCATAAGTAGCACGGGTATATTTGTAGCAATAGCCAAAAATACATTTGGTTTTATGTATATGATTTATTTTTTTAATCCTTTTTTAATGACCCCATTCACGAAATGGCAATTTACCAAATATATTATTAAATGGACATGAAATAATGCTGTTATAGGCGAATAATAGGCTATGTGAGAAAAAAAGGGAACTACAGCAGTGCAGGAAGTACTTTTGCCAGGGACAAATCAGACCATAGATTGGCACGATCAACCAATCAGAATCAAGTATTCCAGAGAGCTGTAAATATGCAGAGTTCTGGCATGAAACTCTAGATAGCACAGTCTGATAGGTCTAACTCAATCTGAGCTAATGACATCATTATCACATGGCACAGCTGATTGGTTTTCTCCTGTCTCTGTAACCAATGAGCTCGCTGCTCAACATTCAAATATATGACTAGTGCTTGCTGTAGCAGTTTGCAGCATGCTTCATAAACAGCAAAATCAACATCTAAGATAAGTGAATGCTCTTCAGAGAAAGAACATTTATATTCTGCTTTTATTTCAGTTCATTCAGGTCACTTGGCCATACGTCACTTCACTTTCACTTTTTCACTTAAATTATGATAGGAGGGTGCTGGGGTCTTATCTATTGGATAGCAACATATATCCATTTTTTAAATTAAACATTACACATAGTGTGTAGCCATAGGCCACAATTCTTAAGCCGCTTGGCATGGTAGCTAAGGCTCACATAGCCATAGGCTACAATTCTTAAGCCGCTCAGCGTGGTGGCTAAGGCTCACATAGCCATAGGCCACTGTTGTTAAGACGGTCGGCGTGATAGCCAAGACTCACATAATCATAGGCCACTAGTGTTAAGCCGGTCAGTGCAGTAGCCCAGACACACATAGCCAAAGGCCACTAGCATTAAGCCGGTCGACGTGGTAGCCCAGGCACACATATATAGTAATATATACATGCAGTTCACATGGCTCTTCGGAGCAGCAGCAGTACACGTCTTGGTGATAGATCTGCTTGTTGGGGGGTGTTTTGTTCTTGTTTAGGCTTGTATTGTCCCTTCTATGTTTCCTGCTTTGTGGGGGGTTATTTCATGTATGTTATATTTGCAGCAGCAGTATTTCTTACATGCTCACAGCAACATGTTGTGGACAGTGCTGGGAAGGTTACTTTGGAAATTTAATAGGTTACAGATTCCAAGTTACCCTATTTGAATTGTAATAAGTAGTGGAACTATTTCAATTACTTTAAAGTAATGTAACTGATTACATTTGATTACTTTTTGATTACGTTTTCATTTCTAACAAATGTTTTCAACTGTTAATATTTTGAAACATGTAAACCAGGCAGGGTTAACCTTACAATAGTACATTGGCATCTAAAGATGCTTCGGGGAAAAAAAACAAACAGGTAATCTTAAAATCAGTCTTTCTGTGCTTATTTAGCAATATTGACCATCTGACTGTACTGTATTATTTCATCATTCCAAGCTGGTTTAAATCTTATTTACACAGGAAATCATACTAGACTCACACATTTTTTGAAGGATGAGGAAACTCCATTTCGCTGCTCCTGTAATCCTCCTTTGACTGTTAAAACATTTTATTTAACTGCTTTTAATGTTGTCAGACAGCAGTTTGTTCAGAAGTCTCCCCAAATGATGTTTAGTACAGTGTCAACAGGAAAACTGAATTTTATCTAAGACTCATAAGCTCATTACTGTATGTAGCTTTCTGTACGTAACTTATTTACCCAGTTTGCCTCTTCTTTTAAACATGTATTCACTTTTTAAGCAAATTTTACCCAGTTCTTGCCATGAATATTAGCCTTAGATGCTGACATGACATAAAACAACCAGAGCAGGGATCATAGAAAATGCTATGGATATAAATGAAAGTCGCTGGAATATTTTAAAGACTGAATGTAGCCCACTAGTCATGAGGATCTGTGTTCTCTGATTTTTACAACAGCAAATCTATTTGTGCTTGTGCTGTTGTCTGGTTAAACTTGTGTGCCCCCAATTTCATTTCAGATTAAACACACTCAATTTTTGTGGTCACTGCCATTCTACTATTTAATTTCCTCCTGAACAATGCAGCAAGGAGGGGGATGAGTGCCTTTCGTATGTAATCTGCCACTGCAGTAAATCAGTTTATTACGAGAAACTATCAAAGGCACAGGACATGACGATGGGAAAGTGAGATGCAGGACAGAACATTCCTCTGTCAATGCAATTCCTGTTCTTGTTCGCTGCATTCCAAAAGTGATGGAAGCTAATTATAAATTTAATAATTGCAGCACAGATGGACTGCTAACAAGGTTTTCAGGCCAATCTCTAACAACATTAGGATTTGTTAAATGTATTTATTAATCTAGTTCTGTGTTCACAAAGACAGGCCAGATACTGTAA
This sequence comes from Barbus barbus, assembly GCF_936440315.1. NCBI lineage: Eukaryota > Metazoa > Chordata > Actinopteri > Cypriniformes > Cyprinidae > Barbus > Barbus barbus. The sequence continues at coordinate 21,832,303 of NC_136741.1, read as the reverse complement.
ATGTGTTGGGGAGCAGCTAAAAGTGAATAAAAAAGTGACTCTACTAACTTAACTTCTCTATTTTAGTGTAGCTTTTTCAGTTACATTTTCCAACAAGTTGCGTGACAAAATGTTTCATCACTTTTTAATGTCAACCTGCACTTTGCACAAAACTACACAGCTGCGTGATCCAAAGCACTTTTCAGATGCTCTTTTCTAAACTGTGCTCTCTCGTACAGATTCTCTGCTTTTTAGTTTATATAAATTAGGCTGAAGTTTATTTTGTTGTTCAATTTAGTTTGTTGTTTCACCATAATGAAGTTAATTTAAAAACCTTTTGTTTTTGTGCCACAGAAATACAGCTGTATTAAATTCTGTAATAAACTGAGTAGCTAGTTTCAAAGTAGCTTCCCCAACATAATTACAGGCTTTAGGTTGCATCATAAATTATAATGACAGCTTAATATATTGAGTTGTTTAATATGTTTGACCGCTTACTGATTATTTAATGGTCTGTTAATGATAATGAGTCAGAATGAGTCAGAATGCGCACAGTCTAGTTTTGAGCTACAGGCAAAAGATGTGAAAAATGTCAAAGTTTTGGTCGAATTTGAGGTTTTCACGGTCTAGCGATCCCAGTGCTCCAAATGGTAAATAAACATCTAAAATGATCTTTATTTGTACGTTTTCTGAGAAGAGTACACTTTTCTCCTCTCACTTCTGGACGACTGCTGCTGCTACTCACCATAAGTTGTAGGTGTATTGTTGCGAAGCACAGCATTCCAGCTTAGTGAATATTCATATCGAATTCTCTGTGACATAAGTCCAAACCAGTGAAATATCATTTTCAAACCCATGATAAAAACAAAACGATCAAGCTGACAGACATTTGCAAAGTGCGTGAGTAACGCACCTTTCCAAGAATGTACGATCTCCCTATAAAAGTGAAAGTGAAAGTGAAAGTGACATACAGCCAAGTATGGTGACCCATACTCGGAATTCGTGCTCTGCTTTTAACCCATCCAAAGTGCACACACACAGCAGTGAACACACACACACCGTGAACACACACCCGGAGCAGTGTTTTGAAAAGTACAATAAACTACATTATTGTGAATTATGTCTTGGCAAAATTCACACGAACATAATCTTTTATGTCTTACATGAACGTTTAGTTATTGGTTGGTGAAAAATCTGATGTGTAACATTATATTAGATCCATGCATTACAGTAGGTCTTAATATAGATCTGTCTCAATGTTTATCAAATATTAAAAGAAAAGACAATCACTCGCTGCTCTTGATTAAACTACTGTTTATTTGCATCTTTGTTCTTATTTTTAATAACAAAGATAAAATAAAAAAAAGCTACGCTGCGATTAATAATATGGTAATTATTATTAAGAAAAGAGTTGGAGGAAAATATGCAGTGTTGCAATGTGATTTTGCTTTGAAAAATTTACTCTAAATCAGACCTGCTGGCTCTATCGCCTTCAAACGACTTTAGCTTAGTCTTTTTTTGTCAGATTCCAACAAGTCATATATCATTTTGTGAAAATAAAAATAACTCGTTTTTGAAAAATTGCTCATTCACGGGTCAGCACGGGTCACATAAGGATGGCAATAATGACACCATATTAGTATATTTATGATCATCCATACTTTTCTGTCTCTAAATATAGCACTTTAAGTGGATAAAGGCAAATATAACATGAGCTAGCCTGTCAAGATGCATCATGAAAAGCAGGATTGTGATGTCTGGGCAAATGTGTTAACTCATGGCTTCAGGGTAGTTAGGATATTAACAGCAAGGCACAGAGGTACAATACAGTTTGTGTATGTGAACTCGGCAGGGTGATTTTAGCTATCTGAAAGATAAAGAACAAAGCGGCATGGAATGTTTAGATCGAGTTCATGGCTTTGCCTCTAGCTTAGAGCCATAACCTATTTAGCTGTTTCAGTAAGGCTGGAAAACCCTGTAGTTCCCATCAATAAAATAACCCTGGGGTGTCTGTAATGAGGGCAGCAGCACATGCCTCCAGCTCTGCCAGCGAACATATGCAGCCCTCTTTCACGGGCTGAGGTTGACCCTGCAGACTTCTGCGGCATAATCATGAGCGCTCGCTTATCTGTCACTTGGTCTGGGTGGGCTAAGATGATCAGAAAAAACAGCCACTTTTCACGCCTGTCTGCTGGAGACCATCATGGCCTCTATTTCTCTTTCGAGAGGGTGTGAAATGGAGGGTTTGAGTTTTGAAGTACCAGGTAAGCACCTGAGTTAGATGGGGAGTTTGAACACTGAGAGGGATGAAATGATGGAATGAAGAGAGGGGTGGAGAGAGAAAGAGAGGGAGGAATGAAGTGATGGAAAGGTGAGTGCTTGAGACGGGTACGGATGGAGGAGAAAGCGACGTGGAGAATGTGAATGAGCATGTGCAAGTGTGAGGAGAAACTGAGGGGAGGTGAGACAGGAAGGGAATGGTATGAGAGGAGTGTATAGAACAGAGGGAGGGGTTAAGAATGAATTGGAGTAAAAAGCAGTGTAAGCACTTTTTCACTGGAAAGTACATGAATCTGAAAGAGTTTTCTCCAAGACAAAAATTCCTAGGGGAATTCCTAGTGGAACTGGCTTTCTTTCGGTGCAGCACTGTTCACAACTTTGCGTCTACTCCGAGTCTTATGTAAAGCTATGTTCACCCAAAAATGAAAGTCCTGTCATTATTTACTCATCTTCATGCCACTTTTGAAGAAGCTTTTTTTTAAGCTTCAAAATGACACAAAAAGCAGCATAAAAGTGGTTATTTTGACTCATGTGCTATATCCAAAGCCTTTTGAAGCCATACAATAGCTTTGTGTGACAAAAAAGACCAAATGAAGTTTAAAAGTAGGAATGTCTGATTCATGAACTAATTGTTCTTTTGAATTTGATCTTTTCACAAAACTAATCTAAATGATTTCTTCACAAATCAGAAAGGCAGATCAGATAAATTCTCACTGACTCAAATGTCTTCCAATTCAGTATGTCCCTCAAATCTTATGACTAGTAGGACTTGAGTCATTTGAACCACTTTTATGGTTCTTGCATTGGGCTTTTGCAGTCTTTTTGAAGCTCGAAAGCTCCAGTTCCCAATTCATTGTAAAGGTTTCATATGAGAGGTAGCGAACAATAACGGGACTTTCATTGTGGGGTGAATTATCCCACATGAACCGAGGAAAACAGGCTTGTTTCTTAAATTCTAAATGTTCACAAGGTCATCTTACTTTCTTTTAATTTGATAAAAACTTGTATAGAAAAGAAACATTTCTTTAACTAGAGATTTTCACCGGGAGGTAAATTCTCATTGTTTCAGTGAGGCCACAAACAGCAAGCTCCATTATTAGGCTATAGGGGATGCTAAGTGTTCATCTCGAGAGGATGAAAAGTGTCTGTTTTTCTTCAAGAGGACAAAATCTTTGAGGGACTCCACATGATATAAATGGTTGTGGCAGTTATTATCTACAAATAGAGACGAAAGGCACACTATAACACTAATCCAACACAAATATTTAAAACCATGCTTAGTCAAACTAACAAGCCCAACTTAACACCTCAGCAAGCAAAAGCCATTGCGCATTGTAATCCACACCAGTGTTGCTGATGCTGTAAAAATTTGTGAGGAAATGTTACATATTATATTAGCACTGGTTTTCAGTGGTTTAAAGTTACCACTTTACAGGTTTGTTGACTCTGTAATATAAATGCGGTTCCTTGGAGCCCATGGTGTCCTCAGGAGACGTAGCACAGATCTGCAGCTCAGTTGGAAACAGAACTTTTCCACTGACTAATCTAAAGAGTTTAATCAAGCCACCGGAGAATACATTGTTATTTCCTTAACTCATTTCTCGACAACAGAAGTTGCTGAATAAATGAATACAAAGGTCTTTATGCTGTTTTTAATGGAATTTAACTAATTTACTTTGCAAACTTAGTATTACAATGTTATGATGAGCTAAATGTTAGTAATAGTTTCTATATTTCTATGTCTGTTTTCACAGAATTACAAATATATAAAATACCATATATATTGGTAAGAAAAAATGGACACATCTTGCATAACTGCATCTTTAGGAACATAAAGGAACTCATTGAAGCTGTGCTCACAATAACTCTACGTTTGTGTAATTGGATGGATAAAATATATATTTAATTAAATGGGAAACAGCAGTGCAAATGTACAATTCCTTTCAGAGTTTGTGCTTTGAGAAAGCATGCTTTATTCTTTCATTTCTGTGTTTAGAAGAATACAAGAGAACATAGCTTGCCATTATAGTAGATAAATGCTAGTCATGCTGGGTCTTTACATTTGCTTTGAATTGAGATTATTCTATGGAATCGCCTCTCTTTTTTAGATCTGCATAAAGATAAAGTAATGTCTCAATACAACATAGAACACTGATCTCTACAATGTGTGAACAAGCATCATTTAACATTATATCATGCAGAGTGTGTGTATAATATTGGCTTTTATGTGGAATTTGTATTTGGAATTGGGAAGATGAAGTAATGGCAAAAACTTTTACTTAGAAAACACAGCAAATCTGCAGTATTGTGCATCCCTAGTTTGCAGTATAACTAAATAAAATGGATAAATACACAATTCCAGTCATTTTAACACTTACTGTATAAGGCAATGGGTATTTTTTTGAATGGCTGTTAATGGAGAAAGATGCTTTTTGGGCCTAGATGGTGTTTGTTTAACTCATATGATTTTACGTTACATTTTAAGCTCTTGTTAGACTTTGCAGCAACAAGTTAATATGTTACTTGATGTAAATCATTTAATAATTAAATGCACTTTTTTATATTTCTTAAAAACACTTTGTACATTGAATGTATATACTGTTATGTAACACAGACTATCCCAGTGAAAATTGGCACCAAAGATTAAACTTTTTTTTTTCTTCTGTGCTTCCAAGCAACACTTTGGACCACCTCAGACCTGGGCTCCCCGAGGTGTATTTCCTGCGGGCCGCTACCCTGTAGTCATGTCTTGGCTAAATGCCATATTCATTTAATGCTACTCCATGCCATCCCTCTGGACGTGAACGTTCCAGAGCTTGCATAACTCTGCCTTGGCCTGTTTTATCATTCATTCAACAGGCCTTTATTTATATATTCTCTTTCTCAGATGATAAATGGCACAAGGAATTTAATTAGAGCTATGGGAGGAGAAAGGGCCTGATGAATCTGATACTTTGTGGCTCTCACACACAAATCAAAGGTGAAAGTGTGTGTGTGTGTGTGTGTGAGACGGCGGAGCAGGGAGATGTCATTACCACAAATGGCGTGATGTGCCTGTCAGGTGTGGTGGAATTAACTCACTCATTCTGATCTCAACAGCTGAGGGAGCCACTCTGCTCAGGGAAATCACTAATCTGTATGCAGGTCATTTATGGACACGACAGGAACTGGAACAGAAAATGATTCCTTACTCACAAGAGCCTGGGCCAGACAATTTACTGTAATGAGTGATATTCCTACTAGTCCTTCAGAAATTACATATGAAAATATTTCCACTCTGAAATACTTCCAGAGAATATTTTTGAATGAAGCTTTAAGGAAATGGGTACATAGGTGCAATGAATGTCTCTTGACGTTACGACACTTTATTGGATAAAAATAGATTCTTATTCGTGGAAAAGAGCCATCAAAATGTATGTACTTTGAGAGCTGACAAAGCTAGGATGGTTATGTATTTTGGGTAACAGCTAACAATACTGATGTAAACTGTGGTCATTTCTAATAAAAATCCTTGGACCTTATGGGACTACACAAAAATGAAGCCATTCTGATGCCCACCCGAAGAAGAGTTCGTAACACTTTCTATGAAGCCCATATTTAGAATATTTTATAAGGGTATTTTAAGCCATTATAATGAATTCATAATGCATTATAATAAACCTTATAATATGTTATATCATCTTATGAATATTTATAAGAACAGTTTTAATGTATTATAATATTTACTTATTTGTGGTTATAGCTTTGCAACTACATGTCAACTAGCATTCATTAGAGTATTAGTATTATGTCTGCTCAATGTATACTAAAACTTTATTTTGATGGTTCCCCAACAGACAAACTGACTAAGTAACTTTGCAAGTATGTCAACATTCTACCTACCCCAACCTTAACCTAAGCCTATTAATACTCTAATGAGAGTTAGTTAACATGTAGTTGCAAAGTTGCTTATCAATAGACTAAGGGGACCATCAAAATAAAATGTAACCTAAACATTGCATTTTTATTTATTTTTTTCAGTTGAATTTAACTAGCTCACATCAAAATTAATATTAGCCTCACAGGGAACACTCAAATAACACTCCACACCTAACCACTTACAAGATGTAATAAGATACTTAGCAGATCTTAAATAATGACAAGACATATAGTCCATTATAAATGTAAAAGTAGATTTAATATGGTGTTCATTGTGTTATAAATAATCATAATCTTAAAAGTTATAACCACAAATGCGTAAGCATTATAATGTATTATAATTTTTATGATTATTTATAAGACAATATAACATATTTATAATACCTTAAGAAAGCCCTTATAATGTATTATAAATATGGCCTTCATAGAAAGTGTTACCATCTACTTTTACATTTATAATACACTATATATAGTTTATTTAAGTTCGGAATGCAGTCTCAGATGACAGTCTTAATGGTTTCAAAGTTTTGGACTCCCGATCACGTTCTTCCGGGTTGAAGATTGATGAATTCTCAAGATGTTCTGAGGTAGAAATGTTCTTCCAGGTGTTGAATGGAAAAAAAAGCTAAGAAAGAGATCTGCTGAGGTCCAAGGAGCTTGGTTGAATGGAAAGACAAGGCCGCAAGGCCTGGCACAAAAACTAGAGGGTCCAGAAAAAGTTCTAGCTCACATCCTCTTAGGATCTAACAAAACCGCAGACTGGCGGGCATCTCTGAAGTGGGAGCTTTATCTGCTATAGAGGTCACACCTCTGGGGTGTCAAATACCCAATGGAGTCCTGGATTTTTGGAGGGAAAGTTTTACGATCCTTTGTCTCTGAACATTGTAATTTGCAAAGGTAATTCAGCTGGTTTAATGCACAAACTTCTAAAGATTCTTTGTTTCATATATTTTATTTTAAGCTTTTTATAATAACATACAAAACAACATTTAAACAATATAATACAATAGAATACAATACAAAAAAAAAAAAAAAACAAGGGATGGAATGGGCTAGCATGGATTGTTGGAATACAGCAGTTTTACATAAAAGTAGATTAGACAGGATTGAGGAAATCAAGGAAGGGCTGCCATACAGCTTGGAATCGACATTGTGATTTGGGCTCTGATAAATGTATACCTTCCAATCGTATAACATGGAACAATTCAGACAACCAGGTTTTGAAAAAAGGGGCATCTGAAGATTTCCAGTTTAAAAATATTATCTTTTTGACAAGTACCATGCTCAACAGCAGTGATTGTTGTTGAGAGCTTGAAAAAGTGTTCAGTACCTCAGACGTTCCCAAAATTGCTAGAATGGGATCAGGCGTCACAACCTTTTGAAAAACCTTTGAAAAAAAGTCAAAGATGCTACTCCAAAAATCAAACAAGTTAGGGCAAAACCAGAACAGGTGCGATAGGGTGCCCTCTGACACTTTACATCTATCACATATTGGAGAAATAGTATTGTATATTTTATTTAGTCTAACTTTGGAGTGGTACAATCTATGTACTGCCTTAAACTGGATCAGCCTGTGTCTGACATTTATTGAACAATATCGGATCTTACTAAGGCAATCATTCCATATTTCATCGGACAAGTCTACTCCAAAATCCTTGGCCCAAGCTTCTTTTAGGTGGTTTGTGTTTACAGACACTGGGAAGACATTAACAAATCGTGAGATCAGATGTCTAGAGGTTGGATTTGACACAATACATTCATCAAATGTATTAGTCTTTGGTTTGCTAACAAATTGTGGAATGACTTCTTTAATAATGCCTTATTTGTAAATACCGAAAGAAATCAGACCCAGGAAGATTAAATATAGACTGTAATTGACTAAAGGATGCAAACATTTAATCTACATAGAGGTCCTCAATGGACTTTAAACCTTTGTTTCTCCATGCAACAAACACCAAATCAAGTTCTGATGGCTTAAACAAATGATTGTAAGCAATTAGAGTATGAACAGAGACATCAGGCAAAGTACAATAACTTTGTATTTGGTTCAATATTCATATTGAATTTTTTATCAAAATTATGTCCAATAAATTTTGATGGAGACACCTTTGAGAAAAGTAGAACTGGAAGACAAGATTTAGTTAGGGATATTGTCTCTATCTTAAGCCACAGTGGATCAGCTATAGAGGAAATTTCACTAGAAACACCCTTCTGCCAGTAGGACAGAGCTCTAGCATTTGCTGCCCAATAGTAAAATTTAAATACTGGAAGCCCAAAGCCTCCTATCTGTGTTGGTTTTGTAAATGCATTTTTGTTATGCAGGGAGTTTTATTGGCCCAAATAAAGGGCATGATAATTGAATCTAAAAGTTTAAAAAACGACATGGGTATATAAATGGGAAGATTTTGAAAAAGGTATAGAATCTGTGGTAAAATAACCATTTTAATTGCGTTGATCTTTCCAATAATTGATAAAGGAAGTAGCCTCCATCTATCAATATTATCCTTCACTTTATCAATCATTGATAAATAATTAAGTTTAAATTTGTTTAGGATTCTTTGGAATCTTTAGGCCAAGGTAAGTGAAGTGATCTTCAACTAGTTTGAAAGGCAAATAACCAAAGTGATTGGGATTTGTATGCTTAGAAAGTGGCATAAATTCACTTTTGGACCAATTAATAGTATACCCGGATAACCTACCAAAGACGTTAACATAATTGAGCAAATGAGGCACTGATTTGATTGGATCAGAGAGATATATTAAGAGGTCATCAGCATATAAGCTAACCAGTGGTTCATTACCTCCTAACTTTATTCCGTGAATATGGGGGTGACTTCTAATCCCTACTGCCAGTGGTTCCAAGGCAATATCAAAAAGAAGAGGAGAAAGAGGATCTCCTTGTCTAACTCCCCGACGTAACTCAAATGGTTTAGATTTATTAGCGTTTGTTAGAATGGATGATGAAGGACATAAATACAACATTTTTACCCACTTAGTAAAACCGCTTCCAAATCCAAAACACTCAAGCGCTTTTAACATAAATGGCCACTCTATTTGGTCAAAAGCTTTTTGAGCATCTAATTAAATAATTGCTGCTGGGGGTTCTTTTCCATAGTCCTTATAAAGAACATTAAGAAGGCGGACATTTCAAAAAGAGAACCTGCTAGGTATGAACCCAGTTTGATCTGGATGTATTATTGTTGCAATATGTTTGCCTAATCTATTAGCCAGCACTTTTGTTATTACTTTCTGATCAAAATTTAAGAGCGCTAAGCCTATAATTGGCTGGATCAATGTCATCTTTTCCTCTCTTTAAAAGTACAAAAATGTTGGCCTCATATAATGAACTCGGAAGTCTATCATTTACATAAGAGTCATTAATCATTCTCAAAAAGTAAGGGGCTAATTTTGAACCATAAGCTTTATAGAATTCACATCCAAAGCCATCGGGTCCTGGTGTTTTACCAGACGGGAAGGACTTAATAGCCCCCAATATATCTGCTTCAGTGAACAAACCTTCTAACTCCTCTTTTGAAGCTTCACTAAGTTGAACTAGGTTAAGACTATCAAAAAAGCCCATCAAAATCCAATTGGCTAGCATCACATTTTGTGGCGTAGAGATCAGAATAGAATTCTCTAAAGCAATCATTAATCTTTTTTGGATCAGTTATAATCTGATTGGTCTTCACCTTTTTGATTTTATGGATTGCTTGTTTTGCTTGTTCCCCTCTTAACTGTCTTGCCAGTAGAATTTCCGGCTTATCACCTAATTCGAACTGCTTCTGTTTCAGTTTGAGTAGGAGGCCCTCAATTCTTTTATCTGAAATAGAATTGTATTCATATTTTAACTTCAAGATTTTGTTGTAATCCTCTTGTGATCCAGAGCTTCTCTATATGCCTGTTCAAATATCGGAGTAAATTTTCAATTTCTAATAAACTGTTATTATTTTTTTTATTTCTGGCTGCTTCAAATGAAATAATGTGGCCTCTTATGACTGCTTTAAGGGTGTCCCATAAGTCTAAATCTGAGACCAAGCTGTTATCATTGGAAAAGAAAAATTAATCAAGTTTAGTCCCAATATATTTTTCAAAAGATGGATCCTTTAGATTAGAAGATATAGATTGAACCGCCAATGATAACTTCGCTTCCACAAAATATCCTTAAATTGAATAGAAATGGGACTGTAAACCGAAATCAACCTATTATGATACTGTGTATCAATTATATTAGGCACAAGCTCAGAACTAATCAAAAAATGGTCAATCCTAGTATAGGATTTATGTACATGAGAGTAAAATGAAAATTCTTTATCTGTAGGGTGTTGCAGCCTCCAAATATCAACCATGTTCCTATCTTTAATTAGCCTATTTAAAATCTGAGTGGAATCTATGGTAGGAGGTGGCTTCGTGGATGATCGATCCAGATATGGATCTAAATAGCAATTGAAGTCACCTCCCACTATAACATTTACACATCTACATGGAATTAAATCGAAGTAACTTTTATCCCAATCAAAGCAGGTTTAAAGACTATTAATTAAGACTTATCAACTTGGATGTGGAGCAGTTGTAAAACACGTCTATCTTCTACGCTGCTCCATAACCCCCCCCCCCCCCCCCCCCCCAAACTTCTAAAGATTCTTAAGACACTAATATGTTGCATAGTTGTCAACATGTAATATTCACTCTCAATTAGATCATCCGAAGACGAATTGATAGAGACTAAACATGATACAGCTAGAGTGATATTAACTAGTGATCTATCATAAGCATGCATAAAATGGTGTACAATACACAAAAACATATACAAGAACAGTAATAATATACACAATTACCTGAAGATATGTGTGTTCATTCAAAGAAAGGTTTTTCTATGAATTAATTGGAGAAGATTCCATTTTATGACGTAATGTGTCTTTCCTAAGAGAAAGTGTTTCTCTACTTGCATTCCAGTGAGCAATAAAACAAGTGTTATCAGATGGGTTGCGATGAAACCAGGGGCCTGGAGTCGTTGACAGACACACCAGCACCAGTATGTGTATTAGGTGGGGGGTCTGTGACCATTTGTTAATCTAATAACTAATTGATTTGTTAAATCAAATGCAAAATTGTGTCTGATTGGTCAAAATGTTACAGCACAGTATCTTACTACTACTTACTAGGGGGTTAGATGTGGAGTGTTATTTGAATGCTCCCTGTGAGGCTAATATTACTTTTGATGTGAGCTAGTTAATAATTTCAACTGAAAAAAATTAATTGCTAGGTTACATTTTATTTTGATGGTCCCCTTATTCTAATGACTATAAGCAACTTTGTAACTACATTTCAACTAACTCTCATTAGAGTATTAAAGTGAAAGTGACATGACATACGGCCAAGTATGGTGACCCATACTCGGAATTCGTGCTCTACATTTAACCCATCCAAAGTGCACACCCAGAGCAGTTGCTCAAGGGCACCTCAGTCATGGTATTGAGGGTGGAGAGCGCTGTACGTTCACTCCCCCCACCTACAATTCCTGCCGACCCGAGACTCGAACCCGCAACCTTTGGATTACGAGTTCAGACCGAACACAGAGGCAGGGAAACACAGAGCTTATAAACATGGGGAAATCAACAAGGAACAGGTGAGGACTAATCAAACGGGGCTCGGGACTAATTAACTAATGATCACAGGAACGAGGAAGGTCAAATAGAGACACGAGAGGAGGGGAAAACAAGACACAGGACTGACAAATACATTATACTCTAATTATGAGAAATAAAATCCATTGTAACTTAAGTGGATGCAACGTGTTCACTGCGTGTTATAAATCTTCATACTCTTAAAAGCTATAACCACAAATAAGTAAATAATATAATACATTAAAACTGTACTTATGAATATTCATAAGATGATATAACATATATTTTTTTTATTATGCATTCATTATAATGCCTTAAGAATACCCTTATTATGAATATGGGCTTCATAGAAAGTGTTACCGAAGAAATTAAAGTTAAATTAAGTTCTGCCATTCTTTTCTCACCCTTATGTCATTTCAAACCTTGTATGCTATTTTTTGTTCTGTGAAACACAAAGTAGAAGTTTTTGAAGAATTGTTATACAGTTCTTACTATACAAACAAACAAACAAAAAAACACTAAAAACACAATAAAAGATGGTCACTATGTAGTGTTGTTGTTTGGAAAAAATTGGTGTCTACTGTTGTTCCCTGGAAAAATACCAGCATACCTATATTGTTGTAAAGACATCAGGGTGAGCAAATAATAGAATTTTCAGTTTTTGGTGAATTATTCCTTGAAATGAGCATACATTTTGCATTGACATTTACTGTAACTCTTATAGCACACAGCAATAGTAGATCTATAGCATTAGTAGTCGTTCCTATTGAAATGCAATTGTACACAATGGTTATTATCCTTTGAATCAAGCCCTACAACAAAGCCTGCAGCTTATGAATGTGTTGGCATACAACCACTGACATAAATGTGTCTGACAGGACCTCTAAGGAAAGGGAAAATTAGTTGTTTAATTTATTATTCATTAAATAAGTCTTCCCATTGCAGTGTACCACAAAGCAGGAACCTTGATTTTATATGCATTCTCCACACATTACCATTTCCACAGCCGTCCCGAAGGATTATCCAGACAAAAACAAGTCTGGTGGAATCAAACTATGGCAGACTGTTAATAAAATTATTTCAGTGGAAACCACAAACTGGCAAACCTGCAGAGTAAATGTGCAACCAAGTAAGGTATGTGAGGGCTTGCTTTATGATAAAGACATCCAGTGGGACACAAACAAACCTGTTGCTATGTTTCACCATCCATTTTTACAATGGCATACACCACTTATATACAACACAGTACAATAACTGTGTTCTATTGTGTGTGTCGTGTTTACTAATGTTTTGGCCATGTAATTCCTAGTTTATCACACCAGTAAAGCTTCTTCAGTGAATCTCTCCCGCATCGGCATCAGCTTTGTGATTTAGAGAGCACACTCAATACTGTAAAACATTTGTTCTTTTTTTCGGTATTTGATGCTTGCCCGCAACTTTGAAGCAGCACTCCAAAACCTAATTAATATAACAGATTGTCTAGCAGCACACAGACTGTGACAGTCTGGAACTCTCAACAACAAGAGAATGTTTGCACTCATTTCGTTATACAGGATCGTTCATAATCTTTCTTTTCAAAAGAGTAAAGTTAATGCTTAATTGTACTTTGTGGTTTATAAACTGCCAACAGTTTGCCTACAGACTCTCCCTCTATTGTTTACCATCTGTGCATTGTTTTGGTCCAGATGTAATGGAATCACCTCACATTAGTTCTGTTTATTCTGACGCTCAACACATTTTCACTTGGACGGCAATTAGACCTGAAGTGATGTTCTTTTCCGCCTACCTCTGAACTCCCTTTGGCTTCTAGAACAAAAGGTCACAATTATGGCATGATGGCTCTCATACCCACTGACTTGTGATAAATGAGACTGGTATTATAATGAAGAGACCCTCCTTTGGGGAGAGATAGCAAAAGGTCAAATGACTGTCAGGCCGGCTCAGGTACGTGGGGTTGTAGGGTGACAAGCACCATTAATTATGAAGTTGGACAATCAGTTTAGATTGGAGGAGGAGCCGCTAAAACAGAGTTTTCAAAGTTTTTGATGTCAAGGATTATCCACCCCATTCATAAAATATAATTGAATATAGACTCACATATTTGCTATACAAATGGGTTTTCATGAATATAACCTCATTTGTACTATGTGCGGAATAGTAACGGTGTTAATTAAAATACATGCTGTTTGCAAAATAAAATAATTGGCTGTCCTGACATTGTCCTAAAGCCAAAATAATTAAGTATGTATTAAGTTGGCAGTGCATCTTTTTTCTATCAACTCTTAGAGCAATGTTAGATTATATACCCGAAGAGAATCATTTTATAGCATTTTTCTCAACAAATACTGTTCCAAAGCAGCTTTACAGGGAATATTGCCTAAGAGCCCCCAGTGAGCAAGCTGAAGGCAACAAACGCAATGAGAAACTCTCCAGAAAGATACAGTACAAATACAAACTCTTATGTACACTGCATGTACAGAGAAATAAGTGTCTCTTAATAGAATACAATAATAATCTAATGACTATTTCCTTTTAAAAAGCAGAATGAAAAGTAGAATGTTTATTTATTTAATTATTGATTTATTGCATTTTTATTTAATTTTTTTCTGTACATCGCACCATCTTTTGAACCCCTGGGGGTCTGCTGACCCCAGTTTGAAAGCATTAAGAAATTCAGAGCTCATTTTGAATGTATTCAAACAAATATAAAGTCATTACTTTGAGTTTGGTATACAATGCAATGACATTTTAAGAGTCTCTGTCATGCAGCATCACAGATGCCCACATTTATCTTGCTCGTGGATCATTTACTGAGTTAGCGCAGGTCAAATTGATCAGCTCTGTGTGGAGGTTTGTGCAGACTTTAGTGGGGTCAGTGCACTTAAAGGCTGGCCGGTTGAAATGGCTGGAGTAAATTAGCTGGACGTTTATTAGGGCTAGATTCAGACATCAAAGCTGGAATAGATAATGAGGCCATTAGTCTTCCTACCTCAAATCACTCCAAAGAAGATCTTTTGCATACACACGCTGATGCATAGGCACATATTTTGATTAGACTGCTCCCACAGAATAGTTCTAATCGTGGCAAATGTTTGAAATGGAAATTGATTCTGAGCTATTTATGCACCATTTCAGATGCAGTGACTCTTACACTTCAGAGACCCTGTCAAACATCTGCATTCAAGTTCTGGTTATATTTACCAATCTATAATCCAGGAAACATTTACACCTAAAATAACATTCAGTGAGACTGCATATTAAATGCACATCCTCCATTAGGCGAACCCCATTATCAGCATTCGCTCTGACAGTAAAAACCAAAAAAATTACCTCCAGGGAATTATAATAATACCATAATTAATGTATTAATGGTATAATCTGATTTCAAAATTACCCCTTTTTGGAGGCTAATTCAGACTGTAATGGCAAAGAGCATTTATGAAACAGCTGTTGAGCTTTCAACAAACTCTGGCCTCACTCGCTTTTTGTTGTTGCTGTGTTACAAGGATCCGTCCTGTAAATGTCTCCTGCACAGTAAATCAAGACCTCCTGCCCCCAAAACACACTACTGAAAATATATATGAAATATCAGATGGCTTTTAACCATAATGTGATAATATAATAATATAATATAATTTAACCATAATGTTTTCCTCACAGGTTGCATGGGTCAGATGGAATATTTAACCACGTATGCAAATATCCAGCAGCCTTTGGGGGCGTCTGTACAACTGCTAGGATGACTTACTGTATAAAGCCAAAGAAATCCCTGAAAGTTTGTGGACCATGAGGTTGTGATTATGTGTCTCTCCCCACATTCAATTCCTGTGGCTCCTGCTGCCAGCTTCTACAGTGCCAGAACCTCATAATCCTTGTTAAAGTATCTCAAAGCTGACTTTGACCTCCATCCAAACCACAGTGGGATCGGCGGCACTCCATCACTGAATACTGAATAATTCTGGCATTAATTTAAGGGCTGATTGTATGAATTGTGGCTGCTGCTGTAAGGCTCTGTTTCCACTCATCAGAGCTGTTTAGGAATAAATCGCAGTGGGATTGTTTTAAGAGTGCTAAAGAAGACTGTTAAATCCAGGATTTATTAGAATGGGTTATATATTAAATATCAATTAACAATAATATATATACAGTTATTTATGGTTCAGAAGTGACCAGTAATAGAGCTACAATATATTACTTGGTCAGTATGTTATTCATCATGTTTGATACATGACTTTTTTTCTTTTCCTTTTTTTTTCCACAGGAGTACCAGATTGACATAATATTTGCGCAGACGTGGACGGACAGCCGGCTTAGATATAACAGCACTATGAAAATATTGACTTTGAACAGTAATATGGTTGGGCTCATTTGGCTACCAGACACTATCTTCAGAAATTCTAAGAGCGCAGATTCACATTGGATTACTACACCAAATCAGCTCCTTAGAATATGGAATGATGGGAAAATACTTTACACTTTGAGGTAAGCCATCTTTAATAATCTGATATTTGACTGTGAAAATAAATGAATAAAAATCCAATGTTATTTAAGATGAAGTGTTTTTAACAAAACTAAGCAATTATGTGGAAAACTATATCTGTAGGAAGATTGTTTATTGAAAATAAAAAATTCAGTTGCTTTCTTTACATATGGAACTTGAGCACACAGAATGTGCACAATTGTTTTAGAAGACATTTGAAATAAAAAGTCAAGAAGCATTTTCTTTACTGAAATATGAAACGTCTCTGGTTACTCGTGTAACCCATGTTCTCTGAATAGGGAACGAGTTGCTGCGTAGCTATGACGCATTGGGAACGCCCTCTGGGTGTGCCGATTGTCTGAAGCCCTTATAGAATCATGGCAATTCATTGGCTGATGATGCCTTATACTGGTGAACGCGCCATCTGATCCTCAGATTTCTCTGCCGAAAAAGGCCCCTTGTCGGCAGTGTGAGAAGCTTGGCAGCAAATGCAGCGTCTCGTTCTCTGTTCAGAGAACATGGGTTACACTAGTAACCCAAGACGTTCTCTTTCATAGATTCACTCAACGCTGCGTAGCTATGACATATTGGGAACGATATAGCAAACACGCCAAGCTAAAAACACTGCCTTATCTGGTCCGATTACAAACCACGGCTGGTTCAAGTGGATAAAACCCAGGAACCCAGAGCCGTGTCAAGATCCAAGTTATAGAACCTGATAAAATTGTGTGGAGAGGACCATCCTGCCGCTACACAAATATCCTCTAGGGGGACCCCTCTAAAAGATCTTGAGAGGAAGCCACACCCCTAGTAGAATGTGCGCTGAGAGGTGAAAGACCACGCACCTCATAAGCCAGCGAAATGGAGTCTCTCACCCAGTGAGAAATTCTTTGCTTCAATGCAGCAAGCCCACGACAGCCAGCACCTAAGCATACCAACAACTGGGGAGATTTTCTCCAATGGCTGGAGCGGTCCACATAGAGCTTCAAAGCTCGGACAGTGCAGAGCATGTGAAGTCTCTCATTCACTCATGTAAAGATTGAAGTGTGACCACCTGATAGCGAAATGATGTGGATAAAACCTTGGGAACATAGCCAGGCCTAGGCCGTCAGGTTACTTTGACCAGACCCGGAGCAAAGTCCATACACATTTCGCTGACAGAGAGAGCTTGCAAATCCCCAACTCTTTTCAAAGATGTTAGCGCCAACAAAAGAGTAACTTGAGAGTCAGAATCTGTTCTGGAGCTGACTCCAGGGGCTCAAAAGGGGCTTCCATTAAGCCCTCCAGGACCACTGATAAGTCCCAAGAAGGAACTCCAAGGGGGCGTTCTGGTCTCAGACGCCGAACTCCATGCATAAATGCAGAGACCAACCGATGTGTCCCCAGGGGAACCTCAATCCGCCTACAAAGTCGCTGGTGGGGCAATGGCCGGCCGCGGGCTCCTCAGACCGTGGTCGGAGGGGGATGAACTTGGACACTGCTCCTACTGGCGGTCTCCTTCCTGGGCAAGGAGCGCTCTCTGGACAAGGAGGAGGAGGGGGTGTTAGAGGAGTCCCGCGTCCTCCTAGGCATAAACTGCTTGAGGGCAGCTGACTGAGACTTGGCGGATCAAAACTTCTCTACCACCGAGTTGACCACCTCCCCAAATAGCCTAGACTGAGAAATGGGGGCGTCAAGGAGAAAAACTTTCTCCATCTCATGAATCTCCATGAGATTAAGCCATAGGTGGCGCTCTGCAGCTACCGAGTCCGCCATAGAGTGCCCTATAGCGCGTGCAGTGTGCTTAGTGGCTCTCAGGGCCAAGTCTGTGGCTCTGCGGAGCTCCTTGACTGCCTCTAGAGTCAGACCGCCACCCTCGTCCATCTCCTTCAGGACGTCTGCCTGGTAGGCATGGAGGATGGCTATAGTATGGAGGGCCATGCTTGCCTGACCAGCTGCCATGTAGGACTTTCTGATAAGGGCGGAAGTGGTCCTACATGAGTTAGTTGGAAGGAGGGGGCGGTACTTCCAGGAAGGCGCCGAAGATGGTGTGAGGTGTGTGGTATATAGGGACATTTTGTTGCTGAAAACAAACAATTGTCTGTCTTGTCAATTCAAATAAGGATCACCCTGACAAGGCCACCAGAGAAAAAAAAGTAAATTTTTAAAACCCACAAGCTTTTGACAAGGTCCTCATAACAACACTATATGAAAGGTACAAGAGAAAAACTATTTGCAAAACAGGATGTAATAATAAAGCAGACAGTAGGTCACTGTCAGTGATCTAGTTTCAGGATTCTTGCAACAGAGCGTAAAGTACTTGAGTGGTACTTGTGGTTTTTGTTTATTTTAATCAATTCTATTAAGCTAAATTATATTATATAAATAAACGTATATCATTTTATATATTGAAAATTATACTTTGTATAATGTCTAAAGAAACCTGTGAGGCAGGGGTTTTCAACTCTTGGTCCTTGAGGTCACTCTCAGAGTTTAGCTCCAACCCAGTAACTTTCTATTAATCCTGGCCTTACGAAAATTAACCATGGTTTCATTATAGTAGAAGTGTAGTAACCATGTTTTTTCGGCGTATTGATTACCATTTGTATGATCACAGTTTTACATAAATACCATGGTTAAGCTATGGTTAGTGTAGCAAAACAATGGTTAATTTGTGGTTACAATGGTCTAACTGTAGTAACCATGTGGTTTTATTGGTCCCAGTTTATATTAGGTGGACTTAACTACTATGTACTTTCATTTAAATTTAATCATTTGATACAATGCTCTTATTGTGTATATACTTGTTTTTACATTGTGCTTATATTTTAAAACCTCAATCGTTAAAGCAATTGCAAAAGTGTTTTGCAATACTATATGAACACAATAAGTACATTCTACTTATGTTTGATGTAAGTACATAGTAGTTAAGGCCACCTAATAAAAAGTGGGACTGTTTTGTTCGTAGTAAAACCATTATTAATCTTCGTAAGGGTTTACAGCGCCTGTGACCTGCAGTTGATTCCTGAAGAACAGAATTTTGACTTGTTCCGCAGTTTGTAAAAAACACGCGCGTGTTTAACATGGGTTTAAACGGCTAAAAACACACCTCTTCCATCTTTATTTGACCCTCTAACTCTAACACTCTCTATTCTAATTCTATTCGTCTTCTTTTTATTAAAAAAACACACACACACACACACACTTGACCCTCTATCAAGTGCATATTTATTCTCTAACTGCTAGCTTTTTTTGAAAGACTAACACTATAGCTTCCTTTTTTTAAATTCTGTCTACTTGTTTCTTTAAAAAAAAAAAACCTTGCTACGTGTACTACGTTAGGCTAACTGAGACTTGTCATAACACTTGCATGTTGTTGCTCTTTTGTTGGTTTTGATTGCTTCTATTGTCCTCATTTGTAAGTCGCTTTGGATTAAAGCGTCTGCTAAATGATTAAATGTAAATGTAAAGTAATGCGCTTGCAATAGAGCCTCAACAAGATAGCTGGAGGGAAATGTCAAGATGTTTGTGGTTGTTCTTTCAATTTTTTCAAGCGTTTAAACATAGCAACAAATAATTGTCAAGTGTATAATGATAAAAAGTCAAATGAAATTGAATTTTAAAGTAATGTTTAGTTGATACTAACACATACAATATGCAACAAAGAGTCTGTGATATGATTTTATCAGTCTATAATTAATTACTTCACGTGAATTTTTGACTTGATACTTTAGGCTTTTGAGTAAAATTTGGACACAACATCCTTTTCTCTGTACTTTTTAAACCCCTTTTGGTTAGTTTCAAAACCTCTGTTCCTAAATATGATTTCCAGTGCCTTTAATCTACTACCCAGACTGAGCAGACGTCACTTTGACATTTTTAGGCGCCTCTATTTCAGATTAGGTCATCTCTTTTAAAGTCCTTGATGAAATATCAGGAGCTGGGATGAATTTATGTCCACAGTTACAAATTTACAGCAAAAAAGTCAGCAGTTACTGCTAAAGGCACTATGTCAAAGAGTATTCTCTGAGACAGCAAAACACAGTGTTCTCTTCTGTTAAGTAATATTTATAATATTTGATGGGTCTGGGATGGGTCTGTGTTTTGATCGGAACATTTAAAGGCTTTGAAAATGTGACCAAAGATCAGCAAATCCGAACTCTCGGTGACATCCGCCTGTCCTCTGGGTCAGAGCTCCACTGTGAGACAGCCTTTCTCTGGTCTGGTGTGACTCCAGTGTCTGTGATGTTAAGGTGTGATGACACTCGTTTATAGCCGACTAGCCTAGTTTGGTTCAGTGGTTGGTATTTGTGACGGATCTGTTCAATAAGACTCTAGGCTAGGTTTAACCACAATTAGGCCAGGAAGCCACAGAACCTGCCTGTGATGTCATATATTATTTAGCAGCCCGCTACAAATGGGGCTTGTGAACAAACCTTTAGAAACCCTGCATGGGCAGCAGCAGAGTCCTCTGGTTAATCATTTATAGGGGCCAATTCACACTGTGAATGAACTGCACAACAACCTCTTACACTGTCTTGACTTTTTGGTCAAACAAAGTGCTTATGATTCAAATGGCAGCTGAAACAAATGACTGCCTCCTCTCTTGAGAACCATAAACAACATTATTTACCTCTTGTTGATGCAAGGAAAACTTTTAATTAAGTGGCTTGGAGATAGACCTCTGTCATATGGGGACTAGGTGACAATGGTACTCTCTTATTAAATTTCAAGTTATTCAATGAAATGCGAAAAAAAACCTCTAAATTCCATTGGGGTTCTTGGAAGTACTCGTGTCTATCCTTAATGTCTTCACTGCCTTTTAAACATTTTTAATAGTTTGTTTGTTTATTTATTTATTGTAATAATTTATTCTAATATCGAACACATATGACTCATACTTAACATTTATGATCCTATTTATTTCTTGCTTTTATTTCCATTTGTTTTTTATGCATAATTTATATAGATTTTATTTGATATATCTGTTAAGTACAACTATTTGTTCTAATACTTAAATTGTTGTACTCGTATTTTACATAGATTCTATTTATTTTTTTGTGGTCTTTTTAAATAATTTAACAATTATTCTGTTGTGTTGAAAATTTCTTTTAAAATTGCATAAATTATCACAATAGTGTTAAGATAAAGAACATATCTGAAACCACACAATTTCCTTTCTTCCTACCTTATTTGTTTTATTTTTTATTTTTTAATAAAACACCACAGAGAGTGAATGTTCTTACACCACTGTAGACATTACTAATGAGAGCCTTAATGTGTATTACAGTATATGCCTCTGGCAATTCTCGTTATAAATACATATGTATCATCATGGCAGACTGGGGTGCACATGAGAAAGTATCCTTTGCTTATTGGAAACTAACACTGTAAGCAAATGGTTCATACATTTTCTTCAGCAGTGTCATCTACACCAACAGAGCCCAAAGCTCATAGTTAACAACATAAAGTAACAAAATGCATAAAATCTGTCTTTCACATTTGAATTGCCCTCTCAAGCTAACAATTCCAACTTTGATTCAAAGTGAAAGTGTAAATATGAAATGGGCTTGTCACATGAA
Source organism: Barbus barbus (assembly GCF_936440315.1). NCBI lineage: Eukaryota > Metazoa > Chordata > Actinopteri > Cypriniformes > Cyprinidae > Barbus > Barbus barbus. The sequence continues at coordinate 21,810,461 of NC_136741.1, read as the reverse complement.
ACTGTCTACTGTTGTGTTTTCATAAGTCTGAAACTTCTGCTGCAGTTTTCCAAATATAGTCAGATGAGTGGGTGTCCACTGAAGCCGACTCTGCCCTATATTCAAATCGGGACATCCAAACACACACAGCTACATTGCTAGTCATATCCTTTTCAAGCTGTCCCTTCAGAAAAGCTTACCCCAATGAGAACAACAGCAAGATCAAGACCTTGTCTGCTCATGTACAATCTTGATTTAAAGGCCATGTGTTCAAATAAATATACTGAAAGCTGGCATTAACTTGGCAAAGAACAGTGAAGAGCCTTGACACAAGCAAAAGAATATCAAGTCTGATATTCAGGACAAAATAACATGATTGCTTTTAAACTGCTGTTATACAACGATTACAAATACATTCATATTACATAACATCACCAATTCAAGTTTGGGGTAAAGTAAGTACGTTTTTTTTTTTTTTTTAATGTTTTGAATGTCACTAACGCTCAGCAAAATACACTAAAAATAATAATATTGTGAATATTATTACAACTTACAATAACTCTTTTCTATTTTAATATATTTTACACAATACTTTAGTTCTATGATGAATTTCCAGTGTCTTCAGTGTCACATGATCCTTCAGAAATATGCTGGTTTGGTGCTCAGGTAACATTTCATAATATTATCAGTGTTGAAAACAGTTTTAACCTCTTAAGACCCTGCGACCTCATATGAGGACATTATATTTTAGTGAATTGTCCTGTACAGAGCACATTCAGGGCTTTTCAGAGATACTAAATGATTGGATGTTTCACTATGGCCACTCCCTCTCCTTGGTCTTCAAATATGTCTGATATTCATTTAGTGACACTCTTAACGAAAAATGAAAATATTTTATATTTATCATTTAAATCTGTCATATAACATATACATCAGGAAAATGTTATGGAGTTTCAAATCAAAATATGACTTTCTGTTATGAAACAGGACGTTGATTTCATGTCCTCATATGAGGACACCGGGACTAAAAGCATGTTTATAACATAACAAATTAATAGGGAAATAAATTATGTTTCAATATTCTATTAAATATTATATTTTATTATGAAAATCGTGTCAATTATTACTCCCATTAGTACACTTCTTTTTTCATTACATGTTGCCCCAAAAACACATTAATATTTAGTTTATAGATACATTGTATATAATGAGAACCCGTTTATGGCCATTTTACACACATTTTGCAGAAAGAAAAATGGTATATCAAATCATTCTGTTATAACATAGTTGAAAGTCATCTTTATACAAAAAAAAAAAAAAAATCCTGAAAACTAAAAATGTATTGGTGATTTAAAAAATCTATTGTTTTTGCCAATGCATGTTCACTCATGTCTTTTTATTTTTATTTTTAAAGAAATTGAGTGCCGATGTCCTCTACCGAGGACATAGCATAACTTATGAATGAAATATCATTAAAAAATTTTTTTTTTTGAAATGCTCTAAACAATGCAAAGACATGAAGAAAAAAACTAAAACTTTCCCGAAAACTTTTTCCTCTGGTCTCAGGAGTTTAAGTGCTGCTTAAGAATTGTTTTGTGAATGCTATGATTCATTTGTAATAGAGCATTCAAAAAATGGCATTTATTTTATGTATTTATTCCATGGTCTGTCTGAATATCGGCTGGCAGGTATGCAGTATAACCATTTATACTACGGGGCCATCGAATGCTTGAATCTGATTGGCTGATGAACGTTAAGGTGTGCAATTATTTCCAGGGAAACGCAAGGCGAACATAGTTCCAGGCATCGCATTACATGCCCATATCACTTCGCCAAATGATTTGCATTATTTCAAATGTCCTTACAGCCTAAAACAGCAAAAGAACCAAAACCCACAACGACACTGGCCAAACAAATAAATATAGTAAACAATACAAACGACAGATTATATTCGTGTTTTTGCCACAACATTACGTTTTATGTACGGAAAGCACTCTCCCGCTCTCTCTCCCTCACAGAAAGTTTGCACATGTTAAAGGATTAGTTCACTTTTAAAAAAACTTTTGCTGATAATTTACTCACCCCCATGTCATCCAAGATGTCCATGTCTTTCTTTCTTCAGTCGAAAAGAAATTAAGGTTTTTGATGAAAACATTTCTCCATATAATGGACTTCAATGGGACCCAAACGGTTCAAGGTCCAAATGACAGTTTCAGTGCAGCTTCAAAGGGCTTTAAACGATACCAGACGATGAATAAGGGTGTTATCTAGCGAAACGATCGGTCGTTTCAAAAATAAATAAAAAAGTTTAAGTTTTATAAGCACAAATGCTCGCCTTGCTCTGTTCTGCGATGCGCGTTCGTGACGTCATGTAATACGCAATTGCATTGAAAAGGTCACGCTTGATGTAGGCGGAAGTACAGAGTCAGTGTTTACAAATGTGCGGAAGGAGGACCATATACACGCATTCAAATGTCTTTGTGTCAGTTTATGGTTTAAAATGCCCATTTCGTGTGCGTATAGTGGGTGTTTTAATATTAAAAAGCCTAAAAGAACATTTTGGATTTTACGTCAACCGTGACATTTTCAACGTAATTGCGTATTACGTGACGTCACGAACACGCATATGTATATGTGTATATATATATATATATATATAGAGAGAGAGAGAGAGAGAGAGAGAGAGAGAAATATAATAACAATGAAAATATCAAAATAATAGAATAAAAACATAATAACAATATAAACTTAAATAAGCAGTGTAACAAATAATAACTTGTGTGAACATTTCATACCACAGTGTTTAACACACACAGGCTGAGGGTAACTGTGGTAGACAGTAGGGAAACACACTGAGGTCAGACATAATACACACATTCTCTCTCTCTCTCTCTCTCGATCGCTAATTCATTCAAATAAATGTGGTCTTACCACACTATTTCATCTCTGTGTCTGATTTGAAGCTGGCAGAATGCTAGTGTTAACGAGCCGTAACTGACGAAAATAACTGTCATTTATTACCCATTTGGTCAAATATTGAGCTGCAAAGACCAATACAAGTTTTAACTTGTCTATAACTTGACCATGGAATAAGCTGGATAATCAAGGCTAGCCATGCACTAAAGGATTTTAACGCAGGACTTGGAGGCAAATAACCACCCAACGCGAAGCTTATTTATTGTATTGTTGCTTTTAATCAATTTAATGAATATTTGATGAGTATTTTAAGTATTAATTTTTTTCTAAAAAATAAAAAAAATTGCATGAGTGCAGTATTTCAGATGAAATTTACCAAGTTATTTTTTTCCCTTCCCAGTGCATTTTTTTAAGGAAATATCAGCACTCTTGGAAAGCCGCTTGTCCAATCAAATTAGAGAAACAAATGTAACCATTGTATTAAGCGATTTAATGAAGAGTTTTCTGTTTTGTTACGTAGTTAGTATTCGCCTCAGGCCCAAACATTTTATTACATATAACTTTCCAGACCTGTGCTAAATATACTTTCAGATTCACAAGTGCTAATGAAGGTGGAGTTTAAACAATGACAAAAACAACAACAACATACAAACAGAGAACAAGCAGTTAAGTATTTGGGGAAAACAGGCACTTGGTTAATGCATCTCAGGCAGAGCGATGGCCTATTCAGGTATCTCTCAGCTGCCTGAAGACCAGAGCGTCTATTTGGACCAGAGGAAATTTCACAGGCCAGTGGAGAGACTACATCATGCCATCTCCAGCACTCCGTGAAATATTTTCTTGGCAACAGGAGAAATAGCACTGATGCTGAGGGGCAAATTCTGCGGATAAAGCCAATCTGGAACAAAGGCTAACTAGATGCTCCCATATGGAGCTCATGATCGATATTCAGTGACACAGCAGACATGCAGCAGTGGTATTTAGGGGGAGTGTGAAGGGAAAAGGGTAGTGCAGACTACGAAATGTCACTCGCTATTTTAATTGCAGTCGTCGGAGCTTTGAAGTAAACAATGCTGGAATTTGTGAGTGCTGTACGCTTTCTGAGCTGCAACACGCAGAGCTCGGTGGCACCGTTTCAGATCTGAGCTCAGAAATGAGAAATTTGATTTGCCATACCTCTCCATAATACTTAATGTGTTGTCGGGACATTTGTTTACCAATACAGCAATATTTACCATGATGGCTTCTTTGGTTGCTACAGTAAGCCAATTATCCGCTGGCGCTATGTTACTCACTGAAGCAAGGGATTGTGTTTAAACAGCCAACAGAGCGGTGTGTATCTACTTGTCTATTCATTTCAATCCATCACTATGTCTTGCAGCAGTTGAAATTTACCTATAATCTACTTGATTATTATACTTTATTTATCGTATTACTGATGACAGACTTCAAAATAAGGGTCAGGCAAACAAAACAATGTCTCAACCCATGAAACAATAATGAGCTGGAGAGGATCTAATATAATTTACTGCATATGTTATCATTTGTAAAAAAATAAATAAATAAATGTTCTCTACCCATTCACAGATGCCACTATTATGAGGTGGTCCATTTATAATTTTTAACTGAATTAAATTTGCTATTAGCAGATGCCATTATTATTATTATTATTATTATTATTATTATAACTGGTATTTTTCAATTGCAACTATTTTTGTCATTTGAAATTTCTTTTCTGCCATAATTTCTCATGGATCTCCATAACTTTTTTTTTTTTTTTTTTTTGTGAACAATTATTTTTATTCAGCAGTCATTTCAGTACAACACAAAATACAACACACTAATCCAGACTGCAGCCATACCCCCCACCCACCAACCCACCAGGCAGACCCACACTGTGCCGAGAAAAACAAGACACTGCAGTGGAGAAACATGATTTAATGCAATATCAAATAGCATTCCAGGTCTTCAAAGTTTTTGTCTTTGCTCCATGAATACGAGCTGTAGATAGTTTCATAGAAACAATGTCAAGCAAAGATAAGCCCCATACACGTCTGGTCATTGAATGGGGAGGAACCCGGCGACTGACTAACATTTTCTTTGCAGCAGTAAGAGCAGCTAACAGTAAGTTTCTCTGTTGGGGAGACAGAGCCAATTCAGAAAAGTTATTTAAGAAGAAAAGATCTGTAGTCAAAACCACATCCTTTTCTAATAGGAATGATATGTCATGAGCAAGCTGAGACCAGAAAAGAGAGAGTGCAGAGCATTCCCCCAAAAAATGTAAATATGTACCTGGTGCCCCCTGCGGACATAAATTGCAATTTGGGGAAGGTGACACATGCATATAGAAGTGTTTTAAAGGGGACAGATAGAGTCTATGTAGTAATTTCCAATGGATCATCTGATGATTTGGGTTTTTTGAGGATGATGTGATCTGCATAACCTTTAAATTCATGTAATTAACCACTCTTTAACTGCAGGAATGATCTCATGTCATTTCTGATTGACTGTAACTAGCTGTAGGATCATGGTTTCAGAAAAAAAAGGTGCAAAGCTGTCACGGGGTGATAAACTAAGATACAAAAGCTGAAAGCTACATCTCTCTACCTTATTTACCCTTAAATGATACATATTAGTACTTTATAAGTACATATTGGCACATAAAGTGCATCTTTTGAAAGGGTCCCACCCCCGTTACAGATTTGTGTCCTTTTTTCTTAGAGTGCAAATGGAGAAAATATTCCAAATAAGTTCATTTTAATGCTTTTGAGATCCCTCAAAAAAGACTTGGGATCATGTACAATATAATTAAATATTAGCAATTTATGTGTTGCTTATTTAATCAGAATACATGTTACTGGAGATTTATTTATTTTGTATAACTCAAGTATGCTAATTACAGCCAAACTACTGGTAACAGAAGAATAACTTGGTCATGAGAGGAGAGAATAACATTTCTGTGTCATATTAACAGTGTCATCCTTATTCATGCTATATAGGTAATAAGCATGCAGTTATCACAGCTGTGGTTCATTATATTCGTCCTGTGGGAGATAATAATTATAACTTTAAATCATACACTAATGTATGAAACGGACACTTCACACGTCAGTGACTTCACCTGAGCGTGACACACTGTCACATAGAACCAAAAAGAGAATTAAACCTTATTCAGAGTATAGACCTCTGTCAAACAAGCTTCATCTAACTGTCAATTTCTCATCCTAAAAATTAAAAGTTAAATAAGCAGAAAACATTAGTTGTCAGCCCTTGTAAGGGCAACAGCTGATCATAAAATATCATGAATCAACATGCAATTATCTAGCATAAGTAGCAAAAAAATTGCATAAGTAAAACAGGGGATTTAGATATTTCACTTAAAGCAAATGTCTTTTGCGTTCTGCATTATATTGTACTGAAATTTCTGTTGCATTGTAACTGTTGCTTTTTCTGTTCATAGATTGACCATAAATGCAGAGTGCCAGCTTCAACTGCATAACTTTCCTATGGATGAACACTCCTGCCCCCTCATCTTCTCCAGCTGTGAGTATCTCTTCTCTTTAAGCTCCACGTATTCACAACTTTATATTTCCATTTCCTTTAAAGGCCCTTTTTCTTCTTTGGTTGTGAATGTTTTGGTTGTCATTTGTTCTGTTGTACAAGACAACCTTAAGCATTCATGTACAGCAGTATCAGCATGCATTATGAAATGCTTCATTTGAAGTATATCAGCACAGTGTTGCATAAGCAACTTCAATCTTTTTGAATGGTCAAAGCATTTCTCGCCTTTCATGCTGTAAATGTTCAGTTTAGATGAACAATATAGCCTAGAATGTCTTTGAAATGTACACAAATCTTCGGGAACAAGTGGGAAATGATCTGGAAATCCACTTTAGCCATTGATTTCAATGGATGTTTTTTATTATACCACTTCTTTTTTTTCATAACAACAAAACCAATACTTTTCTATTTTCAAATAATAACAGTAAACAAAACTTACCGCAAAAGCAATTCAAGCTATGACAATATTTCACATGTGAAAGAAATCTTTACATTGGAGTCAATAGCAGCAAAAAAAGAAAAAAAAGTAGTCTATGTGGAGAAATTGAAAATCTAAATTATAAATGTTTTGGCACAAAAAAATCTAACATATATATGTACTTCAGGGAAAAAAATAAATAAGGGAAAAATTACCCCTTTAACAGAGAAAGACAATCAGAAGTGATATTTAGCCTGTAAAATTGGATTTTATGGAAAAGATTGCTAGTGCACTGTTCTGATGGCAGACATGGCATTGCTGTAGGGAATGTGTCACCGCTAATTAGGATGTCATGCTTTGTGATGTAATATCTCATTTTTGCTCTCCATATATTCTCTTATATTGAAAGTAGGCCATGGATTTCATTGTATATATTCACCAAGGGCACGGACAGACTGGTAATTACTCTGCGTGTCCGACGGGCTCTTGAAGGCTGGCTTCATTAACAGGGTGTCATGAATGACATTACTCAAGGGTGATGGGTAATAGGTGATGCATCTGTGGTGTTAAGAGTCCAGGCAAAGAGGGATGTAGGTAAATTGGAAAAGTTTGTGTCCTTGTGTAATGTTTTCTCATTTCTGTTTCTCACTCTGCCTCTGCTTCTACCCTCTAATACACAGATCAGGGCTCTCCGCTCTTCTCAAAATGTTTTTTTGTCATACTCATTTGTGGATCCATGCTCAAAAAGTCGACACCTATTTACAGAAAGCTATGTTTTACATCACACCCATTTTCAACAGTAATCTTGTTAGAGTTTGTGTGGCACGCAAAAGGTGTTCTTCTAAAAATCAATGTTTTATTCAAGATTCAAGAATTTTTATTTGTCACATACACAATTATACAGAGTATAACCAGCAGTGAAATGTAGGTTAAATGTAGGTTTTATTGAGAGAACTGTTATAACAAATGTTTACGGTTGTTTACTTAGTGGTTGCATTATAGAAAATATAGTGAGTTCAAATTCAGAGTATTATTTTAACTAGATAATTATTAATAGTCGCCTTTGTAGTGCATGGCACGAAAACATTTGTTTATGTGTATTTACCAACCTGGTATCATGGCATAAACGTACCTGGGGGCACTTTTTAGTGAGACCGTTTTTACGTACCTTACTGCACGTTTCTCCGCAGTTTCAAAGAGAAATGTCCACTGAGCGTCACTAAAACATGGGTTCAATACGTAAACCATGGTACGTTGATATAGGTACGTATTCCTGTGTTTTTATTACGTTGCTTCAGTTCAAAAGCATCCGTTTTCAAATCTCCCCACATATTAATATTGTTTTGAAGTCATAACATGATATTCTTCAAGTAATTGTGCGAAATTACGCTTTAAGCGAAACTCTGTAAATTTGTGTGAAAAGGAATAAAAGACGTCGGAGTTTTACTGCCTCTAGTGTTCATTTCTTTTGGAAACTGCAGTGATATGTACTTATTGGTACGTATTTCGTGTCTCGCTAAAAAGTGCCCTCGGTTACGTTTATGCCATGAGACCAGGTAGGGATTTACTCATATCTGATAATAACTTTGATTTTGTATCATGACTGAAAGCTTGGCGCTGAGTAAATTGAGACTTGAAGCATTGGAGAAAGTCCTACCTCTAGAAATATTTTGGGTTGCTCTTTCATTGCCATGGAGACTTTTGATCTCAGGCTTGGTTTAGTTCTTTTAGAAAATAGTTTGTGACATTGTTGACATCTCTTCCTCTCCAGGAGGAACTAAAGCAGGTTCCAGGGGCGCTTGGAAATATTTTGATTTTGCTGTGTTAAATATATAAAGCAGACTATGACCCTGCAAGAGTGTTTTTTACTTGTCTCACTCAAAGTGAATCATTTTAATAATGGTCATTGTTATGCTAATGATAAAACTTAGTATCATACAGTATAATTTGAGTTAAATTAAACAGATTTCTGCTTTGGTGTCAGTGAAGCGGTAGTTGATTCTTACTGATGGCGCTGTAAGGAATACAAAGATGGTTGCGAAGACACTGCTCTTGAGGGGGGGAAAAACCCATCTGAAAAGCAGGAGACATAAGCTAAAGTCACTTTTGGTCTATATTTAACTGTATTGACTCAATCAAACATTAATTCATTATGTGTGTTATTGCTACTTTCCTTGAACATTAAGTTTGTTATATACAATATTAATTTATCTCATAATTAGTAAATTGATGACCATGCATCTCAGAAGATCTGTGTCTTTAAGTTACTAATTATATACATTCTTGAAGTTGGTGTACAGGTTTGTTTTAGTTTTAATTTGTTAAATTGAGGCACTTAGACTAGAGCATATGTTTTTATTGAAAAAAAAAGTGATTTTCCTTCAGTATTTTTGTTTTGTTTTCCCAGTGCAAACATTATTAAATCAATAGACATTTACTTTAGAAGCAATATAATGTACATTTGAGACTTTTTTCAAAATTGAGTTTGTGCTTAAAGGAACACTCCACTTTTTTTAAAAAAAGGCTCATTTTACAACAGTTGAGTTTTACCGTTTTTGAATCCATTCAGCTAATCTCCGGGTCTGGCGGTAGCACTTTTAGCTTAGCTTAACGTAGATCACTGAATAGAATTAGACCATTAGCATTTGGTCATCAGAAAAGAGTTTCGATGAATTTCCTATTTAAAGCTTGACTCTTCTGTAGTTACATCGTGTACTAAGACCGACGAAAAATGAAAAGTTGTGATTTTCTAGGCCGATATGGCTAGGAACTATACTCTCATTCCGGCGTAATAATCAAGGAACTTTGCTGCCGTACCATGGGTGCAGCAGGCGCAATGATATGACGCAGCGCCTGAAAGTAGTCCTTAGCTATATCATAACTAGTCATAGACATAACAAATACCTAGATGCCTCACTGGCCGATTTGAGCCGTTGCTGCGATACATCAATGCGTCCGCTATGTTTGTGAGGGCAAGACTGCCTTAAAAACAAATGTAAGTAAGCGGGGGAGCTGCGTTTATTTTCGGGATAAAATCACGATAACGTTTACATTTATCAACCGATTTCAGTAGTTTGTGATCTACATGGAGTTAAAAATAACTCTGCCTCCAGTTATTTAGTTAGGCTTGGAAAATTATTAATTTTCTTAAGAAATTGTGAAAGCTCACACTCACACTCGTGTTGATTTGGTTGATTTTTTTTCCTGTTAACAATTCTAATATTAATGTAGTATAACTGTGATATATACATGTAATTTTAATGTACATTAAATTAAATTAAGGTTTTTTCATTGCTTTCTCTGTCTTCAACCCCAACATTTTAGCTTTTCTTGGGCCTCAGGTCAGAACACAGCTCATTCCCTTTGAAATACTGGGGGGAAAAAATCTAAATAATACATCTTTAAGTACTAATAATTTACCATAATAGAGAAAATGGAATAAAATCAGCAAATACAAATCAAAAAGTGACACACTGGTAGTCTGCTTTTTATTTTCATAGCACTCTATACAGATATAAACTCCACAACAAACATTAACAAATATAACTGATAATCCTTTATGGATCCAGTAAAACTTAGTTACAGTGGTAAAATATTATGCACTAATATAGTGCACAGTAAAAATATAGTAAAAGTGATATGTAATATTAAAAAGTATAATGCAGTACAAGTTGTAGTAAAGTGAATAATATAAAAAGTGAGTACAACAGCACAATATCATAAATGATGTAATAGATTTATAAATAGCACAAATTATATGTGTAATACTATAATAAATAAATGAATAACAATAGATGAATAATAGCAAGTAGAATATGTAATATCAAGGGTGGAATAATACCGAATAGACTATAATGAATAATAAATTAATAGTAAATTATAAAGTAAATTAAATAATTGTGAAAAGTACAGTATTATAATGGTATTTGTGTAATAATTATTAAACAAAGACACAACTAATGACAAGCCAAAACATTTGGTCATGAATCCTTGAGTATAATAAAAATAAAAACATATGTGGCCCATTCACGTATTTGTCAGACCGTAAACAAACCTGCCCGCGCTACTACTACAACTATTAGAATACTGGGTTCACACATTTGTTTTGGTCGCGAGACAGGTCAGTGGAAGCGTTATAGTGCCGTGTTTTAGAATGATGTCTGATGCGCGGAGAATCTGCTATAAAAGACGAGAGCGCAGCATTCAAAGACATCCGTAGTGCATTTACTTTGAAATGCAATGAAAAAGTACGCAGTGGAATGAAAAATGCGTTCTGAGTGAATGACCCTACTAAAAGGTAGCCTACTTAGCAAATACAGATGGCAGAGTAGCCTATAGTAAAACAAAATGGCATCAAATTAGAAAATCTGACATCCAGGAAATAACATGTCTTAGGGCAGCAGTTTTACCACAAATACAGTCTACAGAGAAGTGATACCACCACAACCACCAGAAATACTTAATTGTGTGTTTACAATGAAACACATTGCAACCGATTCCCTGACATAACATTAATGGGGAAGTTGTGGCCTAATGGTTTTAGAGAGTCGGACTCGTAATCCAAAGGTTGCGGGTTCGAGTCTCGGGCCGGCAGGGATTGTAGGTGGGGAGAGTGAATGTCCAGCGCTCTCTCCACCCTCAATACCATGACATAAAATGGCTGCCCACTGCTCCAGATGTGTGTTCACTGCTGTGTGTGTGCACGTTGGATGGGTTAAATGCAGAGCACGAATTCCAAGTATGGGTCACCATACTTGGCCGTATGTCACTTCACTTAAATCACTTAATTGCGGCCCATTTAACAGATGCATCATTTGAAGTTTAACAAATTGAACCGCAACGAACAATACAGCAAAATAATCAACTAACTACAACAATCTAGCCCTCTATTAAACATAAAAAAATTATTTCATCATACCTTTAGCTTAGTCAGTAGTGCTGCATAATGCCTGCATTTAGTTGAACCGCTTGCGGGAAGTTTGTGTGTCAGATCAGATGTAACAATTAAAATACGACTTTGTGAAACAGACCGTCCTAAATTGTTTCTATAGTAGCATCATATTAATGCTAGAAAGCCTATTAATTTGGCAATTGTGTTTTTTAAATAAACCATTATATTTCACGACGCCCCCTCACAAATATGTTAATAATAGGCATGCTAATAAGCAACTACGTACTGTAGTAACTAGTTGCTTATTACCACGCCTATTATTAGCATATTTGCTGTTTTTTAGTACATATAAAGCACATATTATGCACGACCATATTCTACATCCCTAAACTTAACAACTTACTAACCATTAATAAGCAGCAAAATTACCACTGAGTTTACTGTGGCAAAAGTCACCAAGAATTGATCTTAAAATAAATTGACCCAAATTTGAGAATTGGTACATATAATAAATTACCAAATTTGTAGCCAAAAGTGAAATAAAAAACCATTGGTAAAAACTTTATGAAAATTGTAGGCCTGTGCATGGCAATTGTGGAGTGACTTTTCAGAAACTCACCATTTTCAGCTATCTTTTAGGATGCTACAGGAAAATCTTAATTTCAGATAGAGCTCATTCGATACAACATGAAATATTACTCAGTAGTTTGAAGATGTTTCTCCTCTGAATGGCTTCATTAGTGGTAGTACAATGGGAATATCCCCGGCATTTAAACTTATCACGCACTCGCCTCTTCATGCAACTCCAGATTGCTGTGGGAATTGCTTCAGTGAGGGTATGAATTTAGATCACTGAGGGAATCACCTGCCTGGTGCTGTGAATCACAATCTGTGAGTTTCAATTGGAGTGAAACCGCCGATGTAGAGATGTCAGAACGGCATTGTAAGTAGCTCATAAGAGATGTTGTAGATCCATACTCTCCCCCCGCCGTGCAGGGATGCATCTTGACATAGATGACATCCTTTATGCTGTATAAACCATCTGTCTTCTGTGTTTTGCACTGGTCAATAACAGTAGAAGTTGTGGTCATCCAGTATCGGACAATGTGCTTAAACAAATTGTTTATTTTTTTCTAATTTATCAGACAGTCCTTATTGCACTGAGCGGGATGGGGTCAACAAAATTGGACATCAGAAAAAATGGGTCAAATATATGTAGAAATAGCAATGTCATTATCAATTGCAAGATATAATAGCATGTAACAGTCATTAATTACTAATGCTTACACTTACTCTGATGTATGGATATAATGACGTTTTGTAGTAGGGTACAATGTTACTACTAGAAGTGGCAGGATGTAGATCAGGTTTTATATAATGAGATCATTCAGTTGAGGCTTCTTAGGAATAATTAAATTCTCTTTGTCTTGTGCCCAAACCTTCTCCGCAGGGCCTCTAAAACACAGCAAAGGTCCAAATTTTCACTGTTGAGGAAAGTAGAATGAGCCATAATAAGCAATCCCTCAAGCTTCTGGACACCCTCAGTCCTTTTCTTCACCTCTAAGCTACTTTCTTCCATTTCCTTGCAGCATTCACCATTTGTTTTTGAAAAACCAGAGCTGGGTTCCAAGCCCTGCATTTTAAATTCAATTGATATGCAAATGAAGGTTAATGCCCATCAGGCAGGACCTTGCAGACCTTTTCATGTTAGCGGCCATACAGGAGCGAGCGTACTTGGACTGAAATGCCTGCCCCTGTATCAGTCACAAAGAAAATGGTCCCCCATCTGCACCCAAGAGGAGCAATTTGCCAGAAAGATTATTTTAATATTTCACACCTCACTACCCAGCACAGCAGCTTGTCCTCTAAAGCATATTTAACCATTTCAAACATACAGTGCTATAGTCGCTGTGTGCATAAACAAACAGACAAATTAAACACTCCCCAGCCAGTGTGTCTCTACCAGCCCTGCAGGGAATGAGGAGCTTTCAGGTGTTTAGCAGACCTGACACCAGGCATCAGGTTTGTCTGCTCTGATCCGGCTGACGAGAACAGTGGGCACCTTTCGACCTGTGTTTATCAAAGATGTCACCTGCCTCAAGACTATGGGATTTCACTGTATATCTAGTGACATTAAAGTGGTGTATATTTTTATTTATTCATTAACATTTTTGGCATTTATTTCATTGGAGTGAGGTCAGAAAGTACTTGGGACAGAGAAAAGGGATCATGAAATTATGGAGGCTGAACTCGAAACAAGCTGACTTTCAAATATGACACTTTTTAAAAGGATATTTCACCCAAAAATGAAAATTCTATCATCATTTACTCGCCTTTATGTTGTTTCGACGTGTATGACTGACTTTCTTCTGCAGGATACCAAAGAATGTTAGGGTCCAAACTACTTTCATTGTATATGGCAACATAGACTCATTGGATATACAGTATGTGACTCTAAATACATTTCTGCAAAACTGAAAAAACGTACCTATACATATGAATCACTGCAGTTTCCAGTTGTAATAAACACTCAGACAAGGCTGTAAAATTCAGACAATTTTTGTTCCTTTTCATACAAAGTATGATTTGCTTTTCACATAAAGCCTAATTTTCGCACAATTACTTGAGGAATATCATGTTATGGCTTCAAAACAATTTTAACATGCTGCAACATTTGAAAACTGATACTTTTGAACGTCAGCATCACATATCCAGCTTCATATGTATGGGTTTTTATATTCTATGTTTAGGTTTGGTCAGTAGCTCATGCAACGCATTCATACCCAACAGAGCTCGGGTATGAATCCCATGAAACAAAACAGTTCAAACCTGCATATAAGGAAGTTCAAATGGCACAGTTGCATCAACAAATCTGTTTTTACTGTATACTAGTTTAGCATTTGTTTACACTATTGGGTAGGTTTAGGATTGGGCTTGGTGTAGGGGATATTTCCAACACGATAGAGCATTAACTTTTAGCTACACTACAAAAACAATGTAATATCAACGCAACAAAAACTTGCCAGGGTCAAATATTGAACCCGCGTTTTAGCGCCACTCACTGGATATTTCACTTTGAAACTGTCTCGAAACATGCAGTAAGGTACGTAATAACGGTGTTGAAGAAATGTATTTAGAGATGTATTTCCAATTACCCTGAGTTGGTATATGCGTGATTTACATTGTATTGGAAGAATAAACAGAAGGCAGAAAAGTATAATTCAAACAGAACAAATATTTGCACACTTGCCATGCTGTAATACACACTATCAAAGCACATTATTCAGATCATGCAATTCCTGGTTGTATCCATGCAACATGCATCAAATCCATCAAGCAATCTGACCTAAAGATCGTTTGGAGACCTGATGAAAAGTCAGTGGTCATGAAACTCTGTTCAGTCTGTAATGAAGATAGATGGAGTGTTCAGACTCATTTAAAAGGTGGAAAAGTGCTGCGTGTGCTTGCAATTCCTGCAAAAACTACCTTTTGTGGCCCTAACCGATGGGAGCTGCTTTTCCTGCTGCACAGAATCACCTTAGTGCCATTAACTCATCGAATTGCTTTGACTCCCCTTCATAGATTCGCTTGGAGGGGAAGACATTACAATTTCCATCAAAGCCTTTTTACTCTACGCTCTCGTGCTCTGATGGCACTTCTGCTCAGGCATGCCGGAACATTTATTGGTCATTTTCAAAGGATGGTCAAAAACAGATCTAGACGGATGTTGGGGTTATTAACTGAGAAGCTTCCTGAAAATTATTTGTTCACAATAATGTGTGAGACTGAAGCAACAAGTGACACAAAACAATAAAGATTTGGAAATTAAGTGACTAAGCAATATGCAAAAATGCTATTTACAAGATATTCAAAGTGAATCAACTCAAAAACCAAAATCGTAATTGAATCAACTCAAAAACCAAAATCGTAATTGGTAGCGTGTTTAGCGGCTTTTGCTTCTGCTGTGCTGCACATAAAACATAATAAACCTGTCTTTTTTGTGTCAGTATTAGAAAATTCTCTGCTTGTTCTCATTCTTCTGTTAATTTGTTTTGTTCTTTCTCTCTACGCTTTTATCGTCTGCAACACACTTGTGGTTACATCTCTATATTTTTAATGTTTCAAATGTCGAAATACGTTTTCAACTTCAAAACATCTTTTCTCGTTCTGTTTGATGATCTCCCAAGCAATTTACAGGATCAGTTCACTGTCATAATCCAAACTTAAAAGTTATGTGAAATTAGAGAACCTGCCCATTATCTTCTTTCAGTTATAGCATTATCAAAGGCTTGCAAATGAAAAAGGTGACAAAAAGTTTATGTAGCTGAAAGTTTTAAATGAAAAAGGTATATAATATGGAATATATGGCTAAAAATAAGTGAACACTCTCCCGTTTCCAAGCTTTGATTAAAAAGGCAATCAGTAATATTGTGAGCTGAACAAAGGAAAGATGTAATGTTTAAAATTGAGCAAAACACTCAGACACCAATTATAATGCTGATCTAGGACGGAATCAGTTCATTAAATAAAATGGGAATTTTTAAATGATGATAGGGACTGCTGTGATTACCTTTTGATCATGCACCTCTTCTGTCTGCAACAGCTCTTTCTTTCAGCAGGCACTAAAAGAGCACATGCTGATCTCTTAATACCTCGATGTCAAAGGAGTTGGTGAGGATTAATGATTAAGTATTGCCAGGAAGTGAAAAAAATGTCCTCAAGCAGAACTAAGAATATCATGTTAACATGTAGAAAAGTATATTACGAACAACAAAAGTTGGTGAAATTAATGCCCTACCCTCAATAAAAGCACAACCCAATAGTCAGGTTGCCGAATATTGGTTTAAAATGATAGTTAGCCCAAAAATGCCTTGCCAAACCTATATGATTTTCTTGTATGATGCTGTACATAACCTAATTATGTTAGGTTATGTCAATCTTTCCCCACCTCAAAATTTCCATCAAACTTTTTAAAACAAGGTAATGCCTACAGTATGTATGTATGTTTCTCATCGTTTCTCACACTGAATCAATAGTTGCACTAACATGCTGTCATAAATTAAGATCTAGCTCCTTTGAACCAGGTCAAGAGAGCCTGATCATGTTACTTACAGAAACGTGTAGTAAATGGCTTGGGAAATGGCATGGAACATTTGAAGTCTTTAAAAAGTTATGAACCACCACTGAGATTTTAATCCCTAATCAAACTCATCTAATGAGAACCTTGGCACAAACTCAGTTCTTATGTAAGCCAGAGTCTGGCAGCAGACCTACATAGTCAGGATTCACAAGTCTGGTGGGGCATGACAAAGTGCTGAAGGAAAGTGCTGTACCATTAACTGAAATCCCAAAGAGAAATCCCCAGTGCTTAAAGAGGTGTTGGATGTGATGAAGTCTCCAAGAGTTATTTAATCCATCCAAAGCAAATAGTGCAGTTCAGTGGTTTAGTACCAAAGAGGGATGGAAGCATTCAGTGTTGCATAGACATCCACTGGGTTGCAGTTCATGGGTCTTGGCTGGTTTTCGGAGAATCATTGAATCTGTTCTTTTACCTCAGTTCTATATAAATGCTTTTCTGCGCCAAGACTACACAAACAATAGTGCTGACAGTCACTCGTGAGGATTAGATTTGAACAGGTCAGTGTTTTTTATAGTGTGATTATAGCCTTACTCTTTGATTTGGCCATTTGAAATTGAATGTAATATGCCACATACCAACATGCTTTTTCAGAGAACTGAGGGCATGAAGTCATTTGAATTTATTATTTAATGCAGATAAACATTATCAATAAATTCCACAGTCAAAAAAAGGTGAACAAGTTCAAACACACATAGTGTTTAACATTACATATTACCATAGAAATAATAACTTCCTTTACCAATATACACATTTACAAATGTTTACCTCAGCTTACCATCTAAATAAGTAGGGAAATCTCTCAGCATTTTCTTCCCACCTAATTTTCTTCCTGTGCAATGTACTGTTAAACTCAAACTTGGTCAGTCTCATTATTCCAAACAAACAGTCTTATTGTACTGTAAGTGTGATATTGCTTTTACACAAGTTAAATGAACAAGAATATTAATTAACTTACATTTTAAACTCAATGCCAGTTACTTTGTCTGTTTTTGATCCTCCAATGAAAATAGTTCCAAACAAAGCTGCAGCTTATCTCTGAGCAACACACAGGCAGTGTTTTATTCCTAAACGTTTTGGCCTTCATTTTGATAGGACAGTGAACAGTGAGAGGAATCGAAGTGGGAGAGAGAGGTGGGCAGGATCGGGAAAGGTCCACGAACCAAAACTCGAACTCTTGTGCTGGCCACACAGCTATCAGCACTGAAATAATGAAACAGTCGAGTAAGTGATTCAATGACTCATGAAGTGTGTTGGTGAATTCGGAACCACATGAATATTACTCTTACTATTTTTATCGTATCTTTATATGGTAAGAATAGTCAGAGTAGTACGCTAGTGTCACAGATCAGCCAGGCTCATTCACCTCCCAATCGCAACGCACTCCTTCACCTGAGTATTAATTGCACACACCTGCACTTCATCAGCTCCCTCATCAGCCTGCACATAAAAGCACACACCTCACACCAGCTCATTGTCCGATCTCGTTTCCTTTCGAAGTGGACTGATGCTACTACAGCTACTAACCTGTGTACTTACCTTGATCTCCTACTTACCCCCGGTCTCATCTCCAGCATGTTCTTCACAGCTCTACTCCATCGTCTGTGTCTCCAAGGATCTCCACGAGTGTGTCTCCCCTGTCCAGGATTGTGAGGTGTGTGCCCCGTCTCCCCTGTCCACAAGTTCCTGTGAAAGCAAAGGATATTCCATTATCACCCTCATCGTACTACTATACCGGTTCATTGAACTTGTTACTCACCTCCATCAGCAAACCGCTGACTCCACCGATTGCAATAAAACTCACCTGTTGAATTCTAACCATCTGCCTGAGTCTGCTTCTCTAACAGAAGATCGGACCCAAACCGAGGGATACGGCAGGATGAGTCAGCCCGATCCATTCCAGGAACTCGTGGATAATCTTCGGCGAGTTCTCCGCAAGCCCACTACAACTCCGGTAACTCCCGTCACTAACAGCACCGACACCACCTCTTCACCGTATGTGATTGCCAGTCCCATGGCCAAACCGGCGCCCTTCTCTGGTGTGGCGGAGGAGTGCAATGGATTTCTCCTACAATGCTCACTCGCTCTGGAAATGCAGCCGCATCTCTACGCCACCTGTTTACACCAAGTACCTCGGTGTAAACCTCTCCGAGAACCTGACTTGGACTACACACATCCAAACACAGGTTAAGAAAGCCAGGCAAAGACTGTACCATCTGCAAGAGCTGAGGAAATTCAGGGTCTCACCAGCAGTCCTGAAAACTTTCTATTCAGGGACCATAGAAAGTGTATTGACTCAGTGCATCTCAGTGTGGTATGGAAACAGCTCCAATCAGGACTGAAAAGCACTACAGAGAGTTGTGCGCTTAGCTGAGCGCATCTCAGGGTCTGCTCTCCCCTCTCTGCAGGACATCTACCTCAAACGCTGCAAAAATAGAGCTATCAAAATCATCAAGGACTATTCACTTTGCTTCCATCTGGCAAGCGCTTCCGTAGCCTGATGGCAAAAACTGAGAGACTTAGGAGGAGCTTCTTCCCCCAGGCCATCAGGCTCCTAAACTCTAACTCTGTGTCATAACATCACTTGACTCCATGTAAATATCACTATATCAATAAGCTATTCATAATTTTTCTCTACCTCATATTGCTGCTATTTAAATACCCTGTACAACTTTTTTGCACATTCTTCTCATCATTCATTCTTTATAACTATTAAGTCAACAACATACTGACCTGCACATTTATATTTTTTATCTTTTTATTTTATTCTTTTATTTTTTATTTTTCTTAATATTTGTATTCTATATAATTGCACCGTCCTTGGAGCGGACCTGACTTACATTTCACTGCTGGTTATACTCCGTATAATTGTGTATGTGACACATAAAAATCTTGAATCTTCACCGACAGAGCCAAGATAGCTTTCATAATTTCCCTGCTTACAGGATCAGCGCTCCAGTGGGCTGAGACCATCTGGGCCCAATCCGGTACTGTGACACAATCTGCTAACAGTTTTATTGAACATTCCAGAGAAGTTTTCGGCCGGCCGGTGATTCATCTGTTGGAGAGCAATTGTATCTTCATCAAGGATCTCTGTCTATAACTGACTATGCTCTCCAATTCAGAACCCTTGCAGCGGCCAGTCGCTGGAATGAGCACTCGCTCCTCTGCCCGAAGAGAGCCTCCCAACTACCTCCGCACCGGCCATGCGCCATAGATCTCTTACCGGGTGAGTCCGTGACCTGTGGAAGAATTTACCCACTCTCACTTCCTGAACAGAAGACCATGGAGGAATATATTGAAGAGGCTCTTCAACAAGGTTACATCTGCCCTTAAACGTCCCCTGCTGCTTTGAGCTTTTTCTTCGTGGTCGAGAAGGACGGAGGCTTGCGGCCTTGTATCGATTACCGGGCACTCCATAAGATCACCATCAAATTCGTCATCCTTTTTTTTTTTTTTTTTTCGTGACGTATTGTCAAGTATGGTGACCCATACTCGAAATTGGTGCTCTGTGTTTAACCCATCCAAGTGCACACACACAGCAGTGAGTAGTGAACAAAATACACACACACACAGAGCAGTGGGCAGCCATGCTGCGGCGCCCGGGGAGCAATTGGGGGTTCGGTGCCTTGCTCAAGGGCACCTCAGTCGTGGTATTGAGGGTGGAGAGAGCGCTGTACATTCACTCCCCCCACCTACAATCCCTGCCGGCCGGGGACTCCAACCCGCAACCTTTCGATTACGAGTCCGACTCTCTAACCATTAGGCCACGACTTCCCCACTTGATCCTCTTCCTCTTGTCCCAGTGGCACTCGAACATCTCCGCGGAGCCACCGTCTTCTCAAAGTTGGACCTCCGCAGCGCGTATAACCTCATCCGGATACGCGAGGGGGACGAGTGAAAGACTGCCTTCATTACCTCTACTGGTCACTACGAGTATCGGGTGATGCCGTATGATACTTCAAGCATGAGGTTCTCCGGGAGTTTCTCCATCGATTCATCCTCGTCTACATTGATGACATTCTCATCTACTCCCGGAGCATGGCCGAACATCGCCACCACGTTGCGGAGGTCCTGAAACGCCTGAGGGAATTCCAACTGTTTTTCAAGGCAGAAAAATGTTCCTTCCATCTACCCGCAGTGCAGTTCCTTTGATACTACATTGACAGCGGTGGCATCCGGATGGACGAGAGGAAGGTGGAAGCCATTAAGACCTGGCCCACTTCTTCTGCCATCAAGGAACTCCAACGCTTTCTAGGATTCTCCAACTTCTATAGAAGATTCATACATGACTACAGCATCATCACCAGCCTCCTGAAGAACAAGCCCAAGTCTCTGTCCTGGACACCTTCTGCCACTGAAGCCATCGAAACCCTCAAGGAAGCCTTCACCAGCGCTCCACTCCTCATCCATCCTGATTCTGGGAAGCCCTTCCTAGTAGAAGTAGACGCTTCTACCTCCGGAGTAGGAGAAGTCTTGTCTCAGCAGCAGGGGACTCCAGCCAAACTCCATCCATGCGCCGCCTTCTCACGCAAACTCAGCCCGGCGGAGATTAACTACGACATCGGCAACAGAGTTTCTAGCCATCAAACTGGCTTTGGAGGAATGGAGGCATTGGTTGGAGGATGCACAACATCCATTCATCGTCCTCACAGACCATTAAAAACCTCCAATATCTGCGTGATGCTAAAAGACTTAATCCTCGACAGGCCCGGTGGGCGCTGTTTTTCACCCGCTTCAACTTTACCATATCCTATCGTCCCAGTCCCAAGAATGTGAGGGCGGATGCTCTCTCCCATCTCTACTCCCCAGAAGAGGTCTGTGAGGAACCAGAATCCATCATTCCAAAGGAAATCATCGTCACCCCCATCCGGTGGAATCACCCCCTCCAATGTCTCCACACCTACTCCGCCGGGCTGCCCACCAGGTTTGCAATGCATCACCAGAGCATGACGCACTCCACTCATTCGCTCTGTGCACACATCTCTGGGCACTGGCCACCCTGGGGCCAACGGCACTCTCTTGTCGCTTCTGGTGGCCCAATATGGCCAGGGATGTGAGAAGGTTCATGCAGGGCTGCTCGGACTGTGCCATTTCCAAGAGCCCACACCATTTGCCAGCGGGCAAACTCCTCCCGCTGCCCCTTCCCAACCGACCTTGGTCACACCTAGGAGTTGATTTCATCACTGATCTACCGGCCTCTGATGGTAATACCTGTGTCTTCATAGTCAATGATCGATTCTCCAAGTCCTGTCGTCTGTTACCCCTCAAGGGTCTGCCCACATTCATGGAGATGGCTATGCGTATGTTTTTTTTATTATATTTATGTGTAAGTATTTTTTATTAAGGACTTATTAAGGAACAATTTAAGTGACTTGCAGAATTCTGAATCACATACTAGCTGTTAGAGAAGCAGACTTAGATGGTTAGAATACAACAAGTGAGTTGTATTCCTCAGTCACCATCGTATTCTGTTTCTTCTTTAGTACTTAAGGCCAATTCTGTCACACTAACCCTGACTAAATCCATTGTTTTACCCATGTCTCAGCTGGTCTGAATGTGACTTTGTGTCTGTGCATATTCATGCTAATGTTATGTAGCTGTCCTGATTATTTAGTGAGGAGGAGATGATTTTGCAATCGCCTTTTAAAAATGTGTGACTAAAGAATTTACTCGCTCTGCTTTTGTCTGTGAAATATAAAGCTCCACTCTGCTAGATGAATCCCCACATCTCTGTATCAATGGTGTCACTCTAGATTATTTTCATTGCTGTATCCCCCCCACCCACATTTGCTCATCAAATAACAAAAGATAGAGCTCATGCTGATTTTTTTTTAAATTGTATTTAGAGCTGCTTTTCATAAATATTGACACAATGAGGGTATAAGTTATATAAGTATGTTGTTTATGTGATTATATATCTTTGATATTTTACCATATTAGTGTTATTAATATTACATACTATTCTTGTGACCCTAAAACCAATATAAAACCAAAACTTTTTTTTTTAATCTTTAAGATTTTTTAATCTTTTTGAAAGTCTCTTTTGAAAGTGTTTGAAACTTTCTAATCATGAAATTCACGATTTCCACAAAAATAAGCAGCACAACTGTTTTCAACACTGAGCACCACATCATCATATTAGAATGATTTCTGAAGGATTGTGTGACACTGAAGACTTGAGTAATGAGTGCTAAAAATTTAGCTTTATCATCACAGGAATAACTTAAATTTTTTAATATATTACAACAGAAAACAGTTATTTTAATAATATTGTAATATTTCACAATATTACTGTTTTTACTGTGATCAAATAAATGCCTTGGTGAGAATAAGAGACTACTTTCAAAAACATCATTGAATCTTAGTGATTCCAGACTTTTGAATGGTAGTGTATATATCTGTCATTTAGTTTCTTAAACTGTCCATTATTTTGAAAGGAGGTAGTTCATGACTCTGACAGTGCCCATTCAGGGTCTGACTATCTTTGTATCCTGTCAGGTTTTAGCCAGTCTCAGCAGGCACGAAAGCAAACCAGCCAGCTCTGCATTGAGGGTATTAGTATTGTGCTCTAGTCCTGCACCGATAAAAACCTGATAAAGCACCTCATGTGTGGACAGCACTCACAAGGTCTATACATTTTTTTTTTATATACTGTCAGTTACTAAATCATGCTATAGAAGGCTGTAAGGTGGAAGTACATTAACAGTGTGTGTATGGAAGCAGAATAATGACAATAGTTTTTGAAAAGCATGCTGAATTCCACAAATCGAAAAAAAAGGATGCATTGTAATTAACAGTGCTTGCATTTTAATGCCTTGTATTTCCAGGACTTGCATTTTTAGGTCCTGAAATTTAACATAGTTGTTTATTTAAACTGTGAATATTTCAATTCAAAATATTTCACACACATTTAAACACAACAAAAAATTCAATAATTATTGAATTATTGAATTTGTAATTATGAAAATGTGTGTGAAATATTTTGAATTGAAATATTCACAGATTAAATAAACAACTATGTTAAACTTCAGGACCTAAAAATGCAAGTCCTGGAAATACAAGGCATTAAAATGCAAGCACTGTTAATTGCAATGCATCTTTTTTTTTCGATTTGTGGAATTCAGCATGCTTTGTTTCAAAAACTATTGTCATTATTCTGCTTCCATATATGTGTGTGTGTGTGTGTGTGTGTGTGTGTGTGTGTGTGTGTGTGTGTGTGTGTGTAAAATCGTTTAAAACATTTTTTAAACAAAGATCAATCTGTTCATTCTTTTCTTATTTGATTGTATTTATGTGGGTCATAAGATGAGCCATAAATCTTTTTTGCCAACCTAAGCATGGCATTCTCATCCGACGTGGCAGACAGAGGCAGGGTGTATAAACTGAAATGTACGGCTTGCATTTAGTCCTTCCCAAATCAATAGTAACCTCCTTTGTTGATGAATGATGAAATTACAAAGTTATTTGTTGTGCTACCAAGGTTTTCTCCACTCCCTATTAGGTTTAAATCACATAGTCTTCCTCCCGCTGCCGATCTTCCCACCATCACAGGAAGCTCTTGCATGCTGTGATTCATCAGTGCCCCTTTCTTCACTCACTGAGGCCAATGGATGGTGTTCTGGTTCCCATGGCGATGGCTATTTTTTCCTCTGATTAAGTGGAATTTGCTTGTAACCTTTAGCCCAACATGACTTAAGGGTTATACAATAATGAACCAAGGACAATGCAAATGGGAGAGACAAAGACAGAGGGTGGCAGGGCAACTGTTGGGATGAAATGGAGCAGGAGTGTATCTTTGACACTGCCCATGGATAATTATCAAAAGAAATATAAAGAGATATCCACTTCCACCCAATGAACTGAATATGATGCAAGGAGAACAGAAGTGTGGCATCAAGCTGGACATAGCAGGTCATTTTTATAATGTCTAAGGAACAAGGAGTTCAACAATATGATTGAAAGGCAAGTGGTTTCACTGGCAAAGCATTTAGAGTTTGACAGAGGCCATATATATATACTGAGTATATAAATGTACATATAATCTAAAAATCTAAAATGTATATTTCCTACTGGCACCCTAAAGCAGATTTAAACTTTTGTATGTCTTTAATTTGGTCCACTCACATGATTTGCATCAGGGTCGCACTATTATTCTTTCAATTTAAACCATTCTTTTATTTAGCAGTTAGTTTCTCAAGAAGTCCATCCAAATTACTATTAATTAAATTGATTTACTTGCCAAAGCCAATTTTTATTTTGAATTTGGCACTTGGTGAGTATCCATTTGGACCTATATACCACTAAAAGTGTTTCATTCCACAGATTTTAGTTTAGTTATATCTATTGTTTGCAATTCTACCAAACAATAATACTAAATATAAGATTATGAAACCATTCCATTTAATACGTTCAGACACTCAATCAATGATAATACAATTTCAGCTCTGGTCCCCTGGTACCCCTAAAATACATCTATGGAGGCTGCATCTATTTTACTATTGTGTACACAGAATTTTAATTGAAACTATTTTGCTGATCCTTTGCAACCTCTTTATGGCTGATTGAGCCAAGAAGTTATAAACTTTATACAATACACTACTAATTATTTCTCACAGTTCACAGGGATGGCACAATGGGATTTACCCAGGGTAAAGATGAGGATTTTTCAGCTTATTTCTGTGCCAATTAATAAAGTGCTTTTTCTATTTCCTTTAACCCTATACATCTCTACTGGATTATTATAGTTCTTGCTTGTGCCAATTAATAGGATTGTGAATTTAATGGGTGTCCAACAGGTGTTTATGAAGCTCTAAAAATACACAGTAGTAGTATTGCACATATACAGTTTCAACCTTTCTTGTTTTGTGTATTTTTGCAACATTGAATCATTGCACATTCACTTCAGATCTCAATCTTTTTTTGGTCCATACTATGAAAATAAACAGGGTCAAATGTTGTCTGGACCCCAGCAACTATCCCTATAAGAACCATTAA
This sequence comes from Barbus barbus, assembly GCF_936440315.1. NCBI lineage: Eukaryota > Metazoa > Chordata > Actinopteri > Cypriniformes > Cyprinidae > Barbus > Barbus barbus. The sequence continues at coordinate 21,784,562 of NC_136741.1, read as the reverse complement.
ATGTTTAAACAATATCAAACATATGAAAAAAGCTTAAAAAAAATGTCTTGATTCTATTATTCGCTGGTGTAAAATGTGAGCTGTTTGTGATCAAGAATATCTTTATTGGTACTTGAATGCCCTCTGCATAGACCAAGGAGAATTTTAATGAAATTCAGTTATTCAAAAAGCATCTTTTATCTTTTTCCACATTTAGTGTGCTTAATCTGGTAAGAGAATGACAATTACCGCATATGGCTATTAGGCTTGATAACCATTTAACAGCACAGGTCAGTGTGTGTTTAATGGAATTAATATGTATTTGTGTGGAAATCTAATTGTGCTGTTTTATTAATCACAGTGTCTGGATGAAGTACATCCACTCACTTATCAAAGAATACTCGCTAAGAAATATTAGAAACTCTTGGACATTGTAGAACATAAGTGGCTTCAACACCAGCACTCTTGCTGCTTAAAGGGACAGTTCACACAAAAATTAAAACATTATTTAGTCACCTTCATGTCTTTCCCAAACTGTGTGAATTTCTTACTTTTTTATTTTTTCTTACTAATTTTGAAGAATTATTTCGGTCACACCAAAACATAGCATTGGAGATTTGACTCAAAATAACAATTTGTTAATGAATCCAGCATCATTTCATCTGTCATTAACTCTCCAAGGAGAGGCACTAATCATGTTTTTTCAGTGAATAATGATTTAAATGTCTGTCTGTTTCTTTCAGAAAAAAAATATTATATGGCTTCAAAAATTGTCATACAGTTTTACAACGACATGAGGGTGAGTAAATAATGACAATTTTAATTTCAGGGTGAACTATCCCTTTAAGGCAGAATTTTTAAAAAAAGAGCGTGAAATATCATCCACTTTCCAGTACTTATGAGACATAGATAATCAATGCAAGAGCAACATCAGCGATCATTTCTAAGATTAAAGATCCAAAGGCTCAAGAGACCACTGTTTCAAATCTCTTTTCTGGGCCACAGGTTGTATGCGAGAGACATACATCTCAAGGTTGGGTGTCAGCATCAAGATGGATGCTGTGTATAATCGAACCAAACTTCTCATTTACTTGTTCTCTCTCTATGCCTTTGTCTTCCTTGTGCCTGTGATGTGCGTTTTATTAGCATGCTCTGGGCTAGAGACAAATGCTGCAGTTCGATGCCTGACACTGGGCTGCACTCAGGCATCCATCATAAGTGAAGGGGGCTCTAAGGGTCACTGGCTTATGCTCTGTGTAATTACAGATGGATACCCACGAGATGAAATGATTTACAAGTGGAGAAAGAATTCTGTGCAGGCGGCTGATCAGAAGTCATGGAGACTTTACCAGTTCGACTTCATGGGCCTGAGAAACACCACAGACATAATCAAGACAACAGCAGGTAATTGTTTTTTTTGTTTTTTGCTCTATTAATTGGATCTAATAGGAGTTTGATTATGAATAAAGTATAATTATTTTTGGCTACTGATAAAGAGAATTGTTAGAAGGTTCAAAAGTCTCTTTGTTTCTTAATATTATCAGTTACAACAGTTGTGCTGCTTAATATTTTTGTGGAAACTGTGAAAAGGTTTATTAAATGATGAATAAGAAGCTCAAATGAACATTTATTTTAAATAGAAATCTTTTGTAATAGTATATTTGCTCACACTTTTGATTAATTTAATGGTCAGTAAAATAGTATAAATTTGAACAAAACTGACCATAACATTTTCATAGCTATATGTTTTGGGGCTAGAAATTTTAAGGCCAAACCTTTCTAACCCAGCCACTCTCATTCAACCTAGTATTAATAAAAATGCTCAGTATAATGTCTTCCTTTTATTTACATTATTAAATTATGCTAAACTAGCATTGACCTATTTTCTCAAGCAACTACCTTTACATCCATGTCCTAGATTTATTGCACCATTGTATTTTGCGGCAGAAATACATTTGCATTTGTTTAATGATGGTTTTACACTCAATAGAAGTGATCAGATCAGCTGAAGATGATATATGAGGTTGTTTCTCTTGACAATGTATTTATCGAAATTTATATACAGTTTTTCTAATATGTTAAACCCTGCAGTATCTTAATGGACCCCCATTAAGATTGAAAACTCTGGGTCAGAGGATTGTAAGCGGTTGAAATGTCACTTCAGTTAAAGCACTACTGTGCATACACAATTGGATGACATTTTCTCAGGACTTAGTAACTCTTAGTGTGAACATGGTCAATGAACTGAACTAGTAATTTTATATCCTCATATTCAAATACCAAATCTGCTGTACTAGGATAGTAGAGAATGGCATTTTTGGTGCAAACCAATGTTATAATTGACTTTGCATTGAATCAAGGTTATACAGTAATGTTTCATATTTTCAGAGAGAGATAATTTCAAAGGACTGTGATGTCAGAAAAATAAACAGTGCATGAAGCTTCAATAAACTTTTTAAGATACAGATAATATCAACAAATCAATGTTAGATAGAGAAGTATTCCCATGAAGGCGTGAACTACAACCTAGAAAAGCTGATTTGGGCATGTTGTAACATGGCTAGCAATTTTCAAATTAGCAATGCAAGAGGTCTATATGTGAGAACTGCAGCACAGCATGGAAAAATGATTTGCAATATGTGGGAAAAGATCAAACGACATAGTACAGATTAATTTTTGTTTCATTCTATCGATCATTTCACACACTTTTTATTCTCAGCCTGTGAAAATGGATAGTGGCCTGTTTATCACTGTATGAAGGAAAAAACTTCTGTAGGCTACAATGAAAAGTGAAAAGGTTTTGTTTAGGCCTCCAGACAAAATAGTAATGATGACTGAAAGACAAAGTTCACCATATCTGTGCAGTATGAAAGAAGCAAGATGGTTTCAAACATTTTAAATCTTCAGATATGCAAGGACAAGGCTAACCTGTATATTAGCATCACTGTAGAATCTGTTGAACTGAGAGATTTAGCATTTAGCATTTTTCTATACTTTAGATATGTCCGTACTATTTCATCTGAATACTTAAAATAGGTTTGAAATCTGGATAATAAGTGTCAATAAAGAAGAGAGAAAAATTCTAAATCATTGCTATTAAAGTGAGGATATTTTCAATGTCATGGTCAGCTTCTTACAAAAAAAAATATATAAAAATGAAAACAGACAGGAGGGCTTTTCAAAGAAAATATAAAGGCAATATGTTCACATTTCAGAAGTATTACACTCAGTTTTTCAATGTACATGTATTGTATACTTAAAATTTAGTCATTTTAAACCATCTGTTTGAGACATTTTTTTTTTTTTTTTTAAATACTCATGTACACAGGTTTCATCATTTGTTCTCTCTCTCTCCAGGTGACTATGTGGTGATGACTGTATATTTTGACCTGAGTAGAAGAATGGGATACTTCACAATTCAGACCTACATCCCCTGCATACTTACTGTGGTTCTCTCTTGGGTCTCCTTTTGGATCAAAAAAGATGCAACTCCAGCCAGAACAGCACTAGGTACATACAGCAAATACAGATACCTGATCCTTGTGTGATTCATTCATATGCAACTTGATGTTTGGGTTTCTTTGTCTATAAATAGGTAGTATTAAATACACTGTTTGTGAAGATATTTAAAGGAATAGTTCACCCAAAAATGAAAATTTACTCACCCTCAGGTCATCTAAAATGCACACTGACCAAAATTATAAACGCAACACTTTTGTTTTTGCCCCCATTTTTCAGCTGAATTCAAATATCTGACTTTTTCTATGTTCACAAAAGGCCTATTTCTCTCAAATATTGTTCACAAATCTGTCTAAATCTGTGTTAGTGAGCACTTCTTTGCCGAGATAATCCATCCACCTCACAGGTGTGGCACATCAAGATGCTGATTAGACAGCATGATTATTGCACAGGTGTGCCTTAGGCTGGCCACAATAAAAGGTCACTCTAAAATGTCACAGATGTCGCAAGTTTTGAGGGAGCGTGCAATTGGCATGCTGACTGCAGAAATGTCCACCAGAGCTATTGCCCGTGAATTGAATGTTCATTTCTCTACCATAAGCTGTCTCCAAAGGCGTTTCAGAGAATTTGGCAATACATCCAACCGGCCTCACAACCGCAAACCATGTGTAACCACACCAGCCCAGGACCTCCCCATCCAGCATCTTCACCTCCAAGATCGTCTGAGACCAGCCACCCGGACAGCTGCTGCATCAATCGGTTTGCATAACCAAAGAATTTCTGCACAAACTGTCAGAAACCGACTCAGGGAAGCTCATCTGCATGCTCGTCATCCTCATCGGGGTCTCGACCTGACTGCAGTTCGTCATCGTAACCGACTTGAGTGGGCAAATGCTCACATTCGATGGCATCGTGTGGGTGAGCGGTTTGCTGATGTCAACGTTGTGGATCGAGTGGCCCATGGTGGCGGTGGGGTTATGGTATGAGCAGGCATATGTTATGGACAACGAACACAGGTGCATTTTATTGATCATCCAGATAACGGGACGAGATCCTCAGGCCCATTGTTGTGCCATTCATTCACGAACATCACCTCATGTTGCAGCATGATAATGCACGGCCCCATGTTGCAAGGATCTGTACACAATTCCTGGAAGCTGAAAACATCCCAGTTCTTGCATGGCCAGCATACTCACCGGACATGTCACCCATTGAGCATGTTTGGGATGCTCTGGATCGGCGTATACGACAGCGTGTTCCAGTTCCTGCCAATATCCAGCAACTTCGCACAGCCATTGAAAAGGAGTGGACCAACATTCCACAGGCCACAATCAACAACCTGATCAACTGTATGCGAAGGAGATCTGTGTTGCACTGCGTGAGGCAAATGGTGGTCACACCAGATACTGACTGGTTTTCGGACCCCCCCGGACCCCCCAATACAGTAAAACTGCACATTTTAGAGTGGCCTTTTATTGTGGCCAGCCTAAGGCACACCTGTGCAATAATCATGCTGTCTAATCAGCATCTTGATATGCCACACCTGTGAGGTGGCTGGATTATCTCGGCAAAGGAGAAGTGCTCACTAACACAGATTTAGACAGATTTGTGAACAATATTTGAGAGAAATAGGCCTTTTATGTACATAGAAAAAGTCTTCGATCTTTGAGTTCAGCTCATGAAAAATGGGTCAAAAACAAAAGTGTTGTGTTTATAATTTTGCTCAGTGTAGATGAGTTTGTTTTTTTCTTCATTGTAAACAGATTTGGAGAATTTTCACTTTACATCACTCGTTCATCAATGGATCCTCTTTAAATGGTCCAAACAGCTGATTAAAATATCACAGTAATCCAGAAGTAATCCAAATAACTCAATTATCAATTACCATCTTCTGAACAAAAAGCTCTGTGTTTGTAAAAAAATGTAAATAAATTAATCAATACGTTTTTTAGTTGTTTTTTTTTACTTCAGACCATCACTTCTGACTAAAATACAAATAAAATCTGACTAAAATCAGCGGTTTGAACTCTCATTCTAATGGCACCCATTCACTGCAGAAGTTCCATTGGTGAGCATTTGATGTAATGTTAAATTTCTCAAAATCTTTTAAGAAGAATCAAACTCATCGATATCTTGGATGACCTGTGGGTGAACAAATTTTAATTTTGGGGCAAACTATTCATTTAATAAATGTTTTGTTTTATTTGTTAATCAAGTTCACATATTATGAGAATGAAAGACAGTTAAAGTAAAGTATTTGTCTTTAGATTTTATGACATATGCATTCTTATGAAAGGAAAATCTGTGTTTTCTTTTTATTGTGTGTATTTGTTCACATTCTTTCATGTTTCATGAAAGCGCTTCATCTCCTTTTTTGTTGGCTGTACTCATTTCTTTATAGTTTCCTGCTTTAAGTCCATGTCCTGTCCTGGTAAATGTCACTTTTGTCAAGGTAATTTTTTCATTTTTCATTTTTTATCAGCGAACTTTAGTTATGCTTTTAGTTTTTCTTTTATTTTAGTGTCTTTGTTTAGACCATGTTATTTCTTTTCATTTTTCCTCATGTTGTTCAATGAGAGATCCACATGTAAAGTATCATGCAACATCATTTAGATAGGCTTTTAATCTCTCATGATGTAGCTTGATTAGCTTGCCACTCTTAGTCTGTCTTGTTTGATTAGCTCTGAACACACCACAGAACAGTGTGGCCTGAGATGGTGTTCCCTCTGAGTATTCTCAAGATAACAAGCAGGATCAGTGACGGTTAAAAAAAACAAAAAAACAAAAAAAAAAACAGGATCCTAGATTGACATAAATTGGTTATCTTACACCGATCCTATAGCTAAATGCTAAGAAAACTGGAAAAGGCCAGAGCCCTGCACAATCTATGTTTGTAAGAAAAGAAATAAACTGGCAACATACTCTGAGAAGAAAAAGAAGGATGAATGCAATTAATCTGTCTGACAAAAGAAGTCATTACACCTTCAGTGGAAAGAAAGAGAGTAGGAGAAAAAGTAGAGATTTGCTTTACAGGCATCCAGTTGATCGATGAAGTCCAGAGAGAAAGGCATCCAAGATAAAATGTGGGCGAGAGAGAGGGCTTGGGCTCACAGCTGTGGAAATGTCAGGTTAGAAGTGACCAAGATAGAACCCAGAAGAATGGTGAGGGTTCAAATATAGGGTGGTCAGTCGGTCTTTTTGAGCAACTTTTTGTTACCTAACCTGAAAATGTATTTCATTTTGTAACATGCACTGCAAATTAACTGCTTTTGTTCATAGTCTATACATGGCCAAAAAAGAATATGGACACCCAAAGAGTACACTTATATGTGCTTTTTTATTTTGAAACCATGGGTGATAGGGATAAGAGCCCCTTTTCTGCTATAACAACTTCCTCTCTGATGGGAAGACTTTCCAATATGTTGGAACATGGCTGTTGGGATTTGCTCCCATTCAGACCTGAGAGCATCAGTAAGGTCAGGCACTGATGTTGGGCACAATCACTGTTCAAATTTACATATATATACATATACATATACATATACAGGTACATCTAAAAAAAATTGAATATCGTGAACAACTGCATGTTTTTGTAACTTATTTCAAAAAAGTGAAACTTTCATATATATTTTACATCCCTAACATGTAAAGTAAGACATTTAAAACATTTTTTTGTTTTAATTTTGATGATCAAAATCCAGTATCTCAAAATATTCGAATATTTCCTAAGATCAATCAAAAAAAGGATTTGCAAAGCAGAAAAGTTCAAGTTCTTTAAAGTATGTTCATTTATGCACTCAATACTTTGTCAGGGCTCCTTTAGCACAAACTCCAGCATCAGTGAGGTGTGGCATGGAAGCGATCAGCCTGTGGCACTGCTGAGGCACTATTGAGCCTTCAGCTCGTTTGTATTGTTGGATCAACTGTTTCTCATCCTTCTCTTGAAAATATCCCATAGATTCCATATGGGGTTCAGGTCAGGCATGTTGGCTGGCCAATCAAGCACAGTAATATCATGGTCAGCAAACCACTTGGAAGTGGTTTTGGCACTGTGGGCAGGTGCTAAAGTCCTGCTGGAAAAGCAAATCAGCATCTCCATAAAGCTTCTCAGCAGATGGAAGAATAAAGTGCTCCAAAATCTCATGGTAGACGGCTGCATTGACTCTGGACTTGATAAAACACAATGGACCAACACCAGCAGACGTCAAGGCACCCCAAATCATCTCTGGCTTCGGACACTTCACACTGGACTTCAAGCAGCTTTGATTCTGTGCCTCTCCAGTCTTCCTCCAGACTCCAGACACTGATTTCCAAATGAAATGCAAAATTTAAATTTATCTGAAAAGAGGACTTTGGACCGTCCAAAAACAGTCCAGTTCTTTTTTCTCCTTAACCCAGGTAAGATGATTCTGACATTGTTTCTGTTTCAGAAGTGGCTTGGTAGCCCTTTTCCTGAAGACATCTGAGCGTGGTGACTCTTGATGCACTGACTCCAGCTTCAATCCACTCCTTGTGAAACTCTCCCAAGTGTTTGAATCAGCTTTGCTTGACAGTATTCTCAAGCCTGCGGTCATCCCTGTTGCTTGTGCACATTTTCCTACCCAATTTCTTCCTTCCAGTAAACTTTGCATTTAATATGCTTTGATACAGCACTCTGTGAACGGCCACTCCTTTCAATAATGACCTTCTGTGACTTACCCTCTTTGTGGAGGGTGTCAATGATTGTCTTCTGGACCATTGCAAAGTCAGCAGTCTTTCCCATTATTGTGGTTACAATACCTTGAATTTATACTGTAGAGATGGTAGTTTAATGAAACTCAAATATAAATATTCTAATATATTGAGATACTGGATTTTGACTTTCATGAGCTGTAAGCTCTAATCATCAAAATTAAAATTAAAATAAAAAAACTTTTGAAATGTCTTACTTTACATGTTATGAATGTAAAATATATATGAAAGTTTCACTTTTTGAAACAAGTTACAAAAAAATTAAGTTTTTCACGATATTCAATTTTTTTTAGATGCACCTGTATGTGTGTGTGTGTGTGTATATATATATATATATATATATATATATATATATATAATTTTAGAAAAGTTATTTTATTTTAATAATGTTTCACAATATAACTGTTATTATTTTATTATTATTATTTTTCTATCAAATAAATGCAGCCTTGGTGATCATAAGAATCTTAATTCGCCCATCTTAACAACCCCAAACATTTAAACAGTAGTGCTACATTAATGATAATAATAAAATATGCATTTTTTCATATTCAAAATGAAAAACACTCTTAAAAAGTTGAAAAGATCATTTAAAAAAAAAGAAAAATAGAAATAGAAATAGAAATTTGAGCAGAGAAGTACTGAACAGCCGGTCTACAATCATTCAACTCTTCCCACCCACAAACCAACAGCCTGGGTATGTACCATCATTGATAAGTACAGGAAGTACAGCATTACAGTCATTTCAACATCCAGAGAGTTGTTATGTCATTTTTATCCATCGCAAAAACAGACAAAAGAAATAATGAGGCTAAAATGGAGCCAAGCAGTTCGGGAAAGAGTGGCATTTTGAAACGCATATTTCATTCACAAGCTTTTCTGACTCAGGCAGGCATTCATTTAACTAAGTGCCACTGTATCAGGGGAAGTCAGTCTAACAGGTGAAGGTAATCACCGTGGCCAGCAACGGCAGAGGAAAAAGGAATGGAGTGCGAAATTTCTGTCTGAAATAGATGAAGCTTGCTTGTTTCCATAGAAACCCTTGCAAAACAGGAGCACAGTCACTGGTTCTCTGAGGCAACTGTAAATGTCCATGCAAGAGTGGAGCTAAGAATGTCTACACGCTTCTGAAATTCTAGGTGTTTGTGTGGGTGGCATTTTTTTAATTTGCAGGTGCCTCTGTTCCTGTGACTTTGGCATCTGTGACTTTGGCATCTGGACATGTGTCAGATTGAAAGCAAAAAACAACTTTAAAGATACATAATAGGGTTGTTTGTTTTCTTTCTGTTAAAAATAATAACAATAATTTGCTGTAGTGGTGATTTATGGTGGTGGTTAAAGTATTGCATTAGTTTCTCTCATATTGGCTGTTTTAAAATCATGTCTATGTAGAGCATTTCAGGGCAGTTCCTTTTCAGTTAGGATACTGCACTAGATAGGCAGCCTAGTGAGGCAGCTTACTAGGTTTTAGAACACAGCTAATGTGTTACACCTGTCCAACAGCTACCAGAGCAATGGAGTCTTACATGGAACTTAATGAGGTCTGTTCAGCGAAATGGCATCCCATAATTTGCTTAGAGCAAAAAGTAACAGTGTTTTGTATTCAGCAGAGATATCAAACTACATTTTACACATGCTAACAATGTCAGCATACACTTTAGATGATTTAGCTCTTTTTTTTATTAGCAGGTATTTCCCTTGTTACCAGGCTTTCCATCTAATATCCTCTTTTGGTTATGCAGGAATAACAACGGTATTAACCATGACAACGCTCAGCACGGTGGCACGGACATCACTACCCAGAGTCTCGTACGTCACAGCAATGGACCTTTTCGTCACTGTCTGTTTCCTTTTTGTTTTTGCGGCTCTCATGGAGTACGCCACACTCAATTATTACTCCTACAGCGCTCGCAGTCGCAGACCAACCTGCAACAAGACGAAAAGATCGGTGAGCAGCATATTCTGAATTATTTAAAGTTAGAAGAAAACTATGCATCCTGTTCACACAATATCTAAGGGATGCTTTCATTTTCTTGCTCTAACAGGGACTCCTGAGTTTCTAGCAATCTATCAAAGTATTCATGTACATGCAGCTAATCATGTTTCATTTAGCATCAATGTGCTTTGGCTTGAAATGAGAGAGAGAAAGTGGAATAAAATAAGATACATTAAAGTAGCAATAGTAGGGTTTAGCAGTAATTTATATATATATATATATATATATATATATATATATATATATACACTCACCTAAAGGATTATTAGGAACACCTGTTCAATTTCTCATTAATGCAATTATCTAATCAACCAATCACATGGCAGTTGCTTCAATGCATTTAGGGGTGTGGTCCTGGTCAAGACAATCTCCTGAACTCCAAACTGAATGTCAGAATGGGAAAGAAAGGTGATTTAAGCAATTTTGAGCGTGGCATGGTTGTTGGTGCCAGACGGGCCGGTCTGAGTATTTCACAATCTGCTCAGTTACTGGGATTTTCACGCACAACCATTTCTAGGGTTTACAAAGAATGGTGTGAAAAGGGAAAAACATCCAGTATGCGGCAGTCCTGTGGGCGAAAATGCCTTGTTGATGCTAGAGGTCAGAGGAGAATGGGCCGACTGATTCAAGCTGATAGAAGAGCAACTTTGACTGAAATAACCACTCGTTACAACCGAGGTATGCAGCAAAGTATTTGTGAAGCCACAACACGCACAACCTTGAGGCGGATGGGCTACAACAGCAGAAGACCCCACCGGGTACCACTCATCTCCACTACAAATAGGAAAAAGAGGCTACAATTTACACAAGCTCACCAAAATTGGACGGTTGAAGACTGGAAAAATGTTGCCTGGTCTGATGAGTCTCGATTTCTGTTGAGACATTCAGATGGTAGAGTCAGAATTTGGCGTAAACAGAATGAGAACATGGATCCATCATGCCTTGTTACCACTGTGCAGGCTGGTGGTGGTGGTGTAATGGTGTGGGGGATGTTTTCTTGGCACACTTTAGGCCCCTTAGTGCCAATTGGGCATCGTTTAAATGCCACGGCCTACCTGAGCATTGTTTCTGACCATGTCCATCCCTTTATGACCACCATGTACCCATCCTCTGATGGCTACTTCCAGCAGGATAATGCACCATGTCACAAAGCTCGAATCATTTCAAATTGGTTTCTTGAACATGACAATGAGTTCACTGTACTAAAATGGCCCCCACAGTCACCAGATCTCAACCCAATAGAGCATCTTTGGGATGTGGTGGAACGGGAGCTTCGTGCCCTGGATGTGCATCCCACAAATCTCCATCAACTGCAAGATGCTATCCTATCAATATGGGCCAACATTTCTAAAGAATGCTTTCAGCACCTTGTTGAATCAATGCCACGTAGAATTAAGGCAGTTCTGAAGGCGAAAGGGGGTCAAACACAGTATTAGTATGGTGTTCCTAATAATCCTTTAGGTGAGTGTATATATATATATATATATATATATATATATATATATATATATATATATATACAGTTGAAGTCAAAACTTTACACCTTTCAGAATCTGCAAAATGTTAATTATTTTACCAAAATAAGAGGGATCATACAAAATGCATGCTATTGTTTATTTAGTACTGACCTGAATAAGATATTTCACATAAAAGATGTTTACATATAGTCCACAAGAGAAAATAATAGTTAAATAATAGAAATAATAGAAAGAGTTCAAATACACAAAAATGCTGGAAAACCAAAGAATTTGTGGGACCTGAAGGATTTTTCTGAAGAACAGCAGGCAGTTTAACTGTTCAGGACAAACAAGGGACTCATGAACAACTATCACTAAACAAAAAAAAAACACAGCTTTGGATCGTTCAGGTAACAACACAGTATTAAGGATCAAGTGAATATAAACTTTTGAACGGGGTAAATTTTATAAATTCAACTATTATTTTCTCTTGTGGACTATATGTAAACATCTTTTATGTGAAACATCTTATTCAGGTCAGTACTAAATAAACAATAGCGAGATTAATTGGAATGCATAATGAAAAAACATGATTTCTGAGGATTGTTAAAAACAGAGTTATCTGTCTTTGCAAATTAACTCTCTCTCTCTCTATTTCTATATATATATATATATACACTGTACTACTGTTCAAAAGTTTGGAGTCCATAAGATTTTAAAAATGCATCTTGTGCAAATATCTCTCATGTTTACCAAGGTTGCATTTGATCAAAATGCAGTACAAACAGTAATATTGTGAAATATTATCATAAATTATGAATGTTGGAAACAGCTGTGTGTGTGTATGTGTGTGTGTGTGTGTGTGTGTGTATATATATATATATATATATATATATATATATATATATATATATATATATATATACTAACGGCCATGATTGACCAATATGAATCAAGTAATCTGGTATTGACATGTTTGTATATTGACAAATACATGTTTGATATAGGCGATCGCTCCGGATGATATGGTGTGGAAATATGATTTCATTAGGCTGACGTTGTTAGTCTTTGTCTATGTGTGTAATGTGATGCTAAATTATGATTGAGCAAGCACATCTTACTTTTTATTCATTGTGTTTCTCCGGTGGCAGTCTCCGCAGGTGAAATTTTCCCACTCGCTCGCTGATCACTCATTTTGATTAGATCTTATCTCTGCTGAGAAGCACGGATAATTACCATAGAAATTTTACACAAAACAAATATTACCCTATAGGTGATCTCACATATATTATCTTTCAGTGCTGTAATTACCATGCTTTACTAGTTATGTCACAATAATGAGATGAATAACAGGGAATAAGTGGCATAAAACTGCTGGAGAGTTTTTGGTGTGTGGTCTAGAAGGGTTTAGAGGAAGGATTTAGACAACCATGCTCAGATTTTAAGGTCATCATACCTGCCCGTGACTTGCCCACCGGAGAGAACGCTGTTATTTCAAGTGAGTGGGAATCACTTAGAAGCCACCATGATCTTATGTTTTGATTGACAGCCTACCCTGAAGGATTTGTTTTGCTCACGGCATAGATTAGATGCACTTCAGCTAAACTTGTGTTGTTCTTTTGGGTGAAATTTTGTGTACAGTACATGCAAAGCTCATCCAAATTTAGGACTCCAGTGATGATTTCCATTCACTCACAATAAGGTTTTTTGGAAGCATATTGCAAAACAAGAGGCCTTAAAATTCTAAAAGGATGTTGTTTTTGTCCAACAGAACTACTCAGTACTGGATGTGGGTCCTCCTCCCACAGTTATCACACTCAACAATTCCATGTACTGGCAGGAGTTTGATGATGCCTGTGTTTATGAGTGCCTGGATGGAAAAGACTGCCAGAGTTTCTTCTGCTGCTACGAAGAGTGCAAAGATGGAGCATGGCGAAAGGGCCGTGTGCATATAGACATTTTGGAACTCGATGCATACTCTCGTGTCTTCTTTCCCACTTCTTTCCTATTGTTCAATGTTGTCTACTGGGTAGGCTACTTGTATCTTTAGAGGTCCCACACACCTCACGACACAAAGAACTTGACTTTTGGTCCTGTCAGAGCAGACACGAATAACAGACTGAACCAGGACTTTTCAAGGTAGGGTAAAAATAAAAGTGGATACCGGTTATCAGAGTTGAGCTGTGGTGATTCAAGGACTTCTCCAGTAGGAGATGAAAATGAAAAATGAGACAATGCTACAGGAACCGAAAGCTACAGCAGATACATCAAAACCCTTAAAACCAGGCTGTTTTTATATGGTCAAGTAGATATTGCCACAAGCTCTTTAAGTGGTTGCAATTCTCTGGCAGAGACCTTTGCCTTTTGTTCTTCAGGTACCAGGGAAAAAAAGATTCACAACCTTCCTCTTACACAATCTCGTCTTTTTATGGGTGAGAGAGCAGCTGTAAGAAGGCAAGGTGCGAAAAATCCTTAGGCCAAGACAGCGTGAGAAAAAAAATGCCTTGCATAGCATGTGACCCTCTGACTTTTGGTGTCTCTTACAATTCTGGTAGATCATTCACTTGAATGGAAACCTGTCATCTAGCCATCAGTCAAAACCAGAGCGGCTTTCATGTAAGCACGGCTTTCAGAGCCATCTATAGTGCCTTCCACTGGAGGAGAAGCCATCAGGCAGAGAAATCTTAGAAATGATGGCAGGAGCATCATCTGGTCTTGACTGACTGCTGATGGTTTTCTTTTGGAGTTTATTCGAGCTTTAGTTATAGTCATTCGTTATTTTGATACATTCAACATGTCTAAACCCATCGTCACTGCATGTTATATGATAGTATTAAGCTCTACCCTGAATCAGCACAATAATGACAAGAGAGTAGATCCATTTTTAAATATTTGGAATATTAATTAGTATATAGACTGCAAATGTTTGCCTATATTTCTAGATTTTTAATGCATATTTTTTTTCCACACAAAAGAGGTTAATTAAAGATTAAATCAATATATTATATAGTAGATAATATTTTATTTTGAAATGTCTAAAGTCTATTAGCATCAATCTATTAGTTAAAAAGTGCATGTATAGAATAGGTCTTAAGTTCCACAGATTCTCACCCTTCAGTCCAGCCTGAGTTGGCACAATATATTGCTGTCCATGTCTACACCCAAAGGAAATCAAGGAAAGTGAGTGTCTCTGGATCATCATGGACACATTTGTATTATTTACAGATTTTTTGCATCTACAGCCCCATCCTATGATATGGCAATACATTTGACGTGCAGGTTGGGTATCACTGCATATACTGTATAGGATAGTTCATTCAAAAAGTACAATTCTGTCACCCTTTATTCACACTCGTATACTGTACATTAGATTTCCCACTTATGGAATACAAAAGGAGTGGAAGAATGTCAAGGTTGCGCTTTTTCATACAATGAAATTCGGTAGTGCTTTTTGAAATAAGAAAAATCATACAGGTTTGGAACGACATGAGGGTGAGTAGATACTGACAGATTTTAGATATATGTTTTTAAGTGAAATATCAATTTAGTAATAAAAAGAAGTGTCAGAGTAATAATCAAAACAATCAGTAACACTTTACAAATGGTTAATATTAGTTAATGCATTAGGTATCTTTGAAATAACAATGAATAACATTTTTACAGCATTTGTAATGTCAGTTTATAAATATACTGATGTTCATTCATAACACATTAACTTATCTTACTGTTAGTTCATGATACCCCATGCATTAGCTCATGTTAGTGAATTGAAATTTGTTGTAAAGTGTTACCAAACAATCTTCAGTAAGAAACCCTACATAATCACTGTGCTCATTACCGAACTGTAATTCACAATGAGAGTTGTTACTGTGTTGCCTTAGAGTCACCTGCACAGTTACTGTGAGATGATCCATTAGAGAAAGACAGATGGATTAATATAAGGTATCTACTTCAAATTATAGTCATAACCAAAGGATACACACTAGCTGAAAACATTCTGAGGCAATCTCAAACTCTTTTTTTTCCCGTACTATGATTAATTATTTTGTAGTTATGATCTTCATTATCACTATCATCTCATGGGTAATATATTAATGTGTGATGCACATCAAGGCAATATTATTGTTATTTTCTTCCTCAATGATTGTAGCATTTTTTTTTTTTTTATTGGAACATTTTTCCATCTGATACAACTGTGGTGGGCTGTGGATTCTACCATTCTGGCACCAGCTTCAGCTCTAATCCATCAGACCTACAGAAGGTATCAACATTTAATCAATCAAGTAATTTTCCACCTGGGCTCTCTGTAACTTTCATCTTTGAAGTCACATTTGTATTCGATTTCATCTTTGTAAGGCAATCTTTTTAAGGATTGTCTCTGAGTCTGTTAATGAAGTTCTGATTAACCAGAAATGTGCTGTGAATTGCTGCCAAGCTGATTCTCCTCTTGCATCTCATGACGCTATAGTGATTTTTTTGTTGTGGCTTCTAGAAGGTGTCAATCCACTATTGACCTGTTTTGCGATTCTGTTTGATGATAATCTGTGAGTGCTTCGACATGTTGTTATTGCAGCTGTTAATTCAGTTTGACGTACAATAATTATTAGCTGTTCATTTATAGTGGTGCTAGAGCTTCAAACTGATCATCGTTCGAGTTCAACCATCAGCGGTTTTTGCTCTTCACCCCCAAGGAATTTGCCAAAAAGTCGTGTTAGTTACCTAAAGCCATATGCTGGAATTAAATCCAATTATACTGCTTTTTATAGTGGCCTAATAATGACATTAATTCCAATGACGAAGTACTCTGAGGAAGGAAATAGAAAATCTTGTGCATTAGCCCTTGATGTATTTAAAGATTATTTGGTCACTTTTTGTCACTAGATATCATTCTTCACCATTGGGGGTCTTTTCAGTGCAACGAATATAATGTTTAGTTGTTGTTTTTTCCTCACAAGGAGAAAATGATTTACACATTCAAGTGACCTTTAAGAGGGTGGATATGCTATCATTAATGATACATAACATGCATTCACTGAACACTAAAGCATCCTTCCCAAGGTCTAGCCACTGCTCAGAGCGGGTAAATCTTGTTCAGAATCGTCATTGTTTATTTTGACTTTCTTTTACATCCTTGGAATTTACATAGAATTAATAAAACCTTCAAACTGCAGGTCAACCGTTAAAGGCTGAATGCCAAAGAAATCTCATCCACTGATGTACTATGAAGATGGCTCCCCCCATTAATATCATTCATTTTTCACTGTAATGTTGTTGGGATTTGTTTGTGCATTACAGTACAGTAAATTACACCATAATTCCTCAAAATGTCTGAAACCCTTTTGTTTCAAGTAGTCAGATTAGTAGCAATCTTTGAATACATTTATGTCAGTGGTCTGTACTGTTTCTGGGAATCGTCTTAAAATATAACCACTGTACTAATAGCGATAATAATATTAATCATAATCTCTATTGCCCCAGTCACACAGACACACATTGTGCACCTCTTTTTCACTTGAACACACAACCTTTCATTGTAGATTATGGCTTTGTGTTTACAATGACAATGTGGTGTGTATTTTTCATGTTTCTATGGTTTGTGAGTGCTCACAATGTGCAGTGTTGTCAGTGGGGTTGTCATATGGATTTGGTAATAGAGGGTTTCTGTGAGTTTTTGGCCTGTCTATAAACTCATTTCTATTTCTCGTGCTATTTTCATATATGTAGTTCTTTTTATAATCGAATTGTAAAGTGCAGAGGTGAATCAGAAGATGTGAAATAAAACTTTGTTTTCTTTTTTTCCCATTTCTGTATATCACTGCAATCTTACCTGCACTTTATAAGTGACTTAGTTCAATGTATTTACAACAAATTAAAGGTACTTTGTAAGTAGGAGCAAGTTTCTTTGGCTAGCTGCAAGATTTGACTTTTCATTAATTCGTCTGTTTTTACCATCTCATTGAACGCTGTAATTAACGGTATATGCTCCAGTAAGACTGATGTATGAGAATGTTCAAGTCGATTTCATATTGATTTCTGCTCCACTAGCTGTCAATAACAGCCTCAGTGCCCGTGTATCAAAATAATCATTGTTCATATTCAATGTTATCTGCCCGATTAAAGGGATAGTGCACCCAAAAATGAATATTCTGTCATTCTGTCACCCTCATGTTATTCCTTTGAGTTGAATCTTTTAAATGAATCAGTTGATTCAATACAGTTCTGAAGGCATATTCACATAACGACTGTCTTTGTTACTTATTGTGCTTTTGCGTCCATTTTAGTTTGTAACGATATGAGGGTGAATAAGGAATGGTCACTTCTGGGTGAACTATTCCTTTAAAAACACTGCCCGGTAGAAAACAACATCTGCTTCTTGATGCAGTGCAGCTTACTCAGCAGTAGTTGACAGATAAAACTGCATCTCAGCTAAAAGCAAACACAAAAATGAAAAAATCTGAGAGAAAATAAACAATGAAAACGTCAGAAGCAGTAAGTACATCTTAAAGGAATCTTAAAAGTAGGTTAATGCTGTTAGTGTTGCATATGCATCCACAAAGGCCCTCCGCTCTCAAAATAATTCATTGAGCATTACCAACCTTGAGAACATAGTATTTATGAAATGCACAGGGAGGCGGGTGGATGATTACATTTTATAATGTCACAGATCAGATTCCCTGGGCAAATGGATGGATAAGAGATAATGATGTATCTGACATTTAATCTAAAAGACTGGCCCACTAACGTTCACTAAACCTGGAGTGTCATGATATTGCATATTGTTAAATCACACTTTTTATGATTTTTTTGAGGGGAAAGGCAATATCAAATGGCATTTGTAATATGACAGAGGGTTCCATAACCATATAGGCCCTTGAAATTGCTTCAGTTTGAAAATACTGAACGTAGCACGTTTAATTTGTGGCTGTATCTCTTTAGAAAGGAATCTAACACGGCTAACACAAATCCTTAAATTTAATGATAAAGATAGCTGTTGCCGTCTAAGTAAAAACAAATAATGTAGCAAGCAAATTAGGAATGAAACATGGAATTGGCTGTGTTTGAAATGTTCTTGCTGCCTGTATTCTGATGAGGCCTGAATCTCTCTACCACTAAACTTGGAATGGTTGCTATGGGAACATTGTTCGTTCTGTGTGTAATGAAGTGAAGCCAAAGATGAGACTGATTTGGAACTGGAGTGTCTGACCTACTTTTTAAAGACATTTTAACTCCTTGTCTAACTCGAATGCTGTTTGACAAAATCACTCAACTCTCGCCAATAATCATCTTGCAGAGGTTATATCACATCGGACCATCGCAAACTGAGTCTCAGACAACTTTCCTGAATGAAGCATCTAGAGATTTGTATTTGATGTAAAATTCCACAGATCTTGCTTAAAAGTTAATGCTTAAAATGTTTTTTATTCATTTTAACTTCCAGATTTTCTTAGAAGTTTTCATGATAAATGTATCCCATTATAGAGGATAATGACATTATCCACAACCAGAATTTTAAAGGTGATCATTTGTGTTAAAAATTCACATTTCATTAAAAAAAAAAAGTTGTTGTTTTTTGGGAAAACCTGTTTGAAAACTGAAATGAAGCTCCACCTTTTCGTTTTACTTTTTAAAACCCAAAGTTTTTCATTTTATTAAGAATAATACCAAAGTGAATAAAGTTCTATGAAATATAATGATGAAGATCAAAACTCTGCTGCATCATATTCATTATAATATGAGCAAACATGTCCTCTGATGATCCTGCATTATAATATTGAGCACGACTCCATCAAACATTTTTGCTCTTTTTGCAATGAATTAATCACCAAAATGTAAGTTATTCTGCTCTGTTTGGGAGATTTAATTATCCTCAGGCAACAATATTAACAAGTCAAGTCCTTCCTATCTCAGAATAACAGCAAATCTTTGTTAACCTCATGCATACTCCAAACCTTTGATATGTGCACTCACTGTTCCCGCAGGGCATTCATTTGAATGTATAAATGATTTTATCGTTTTACATAAGCACTTTTTTCATGTCCATAACCTAATAACACCTAAATAAAATTTAAAACACAAATTTAAATTGCCCCAAAACCCTTTCATCTCACAGTTTCAGTAGGCTAGAATTATGAATTATTAACTCTCCATTTGGCTTTTACTTTATGAAGTTTGTCTTCGTTGTCCCAGAACACAGTGCAGTGTTTATCTAGGGATGGTGAATTTTTACCTTTTCTCATTCACTTACAGATCTAACAGTGCGGAACATTTTTTCACTGAAAAATGACATACATTTTTTATTAAAGTATGCACTCAATATGAAACATTTATATGTCCTCCTAACCCAGGTACAGCAAGGGTGTATATTTAATGTCTCAGCAAACTTATTTTTTATTTTTATTTTCATATATATATAAAATTGCATTCTCTAAATGGTACCAAAGTGCTTTCAGACAAATGAAAAATCTGGTGCTATATATCATACAGAGAAGGGCACATGATATTACAAATGTTGACCAACATGAGAATTTCAAGTGTTTTGCAATCCTAAAGAGCAACTCCAAATGAATCAATACATCAGTGTTCAGAGGCCATACACAAATAGCAGATAAATATGACAAATGACCTGATTGCACTGACAGCACAACACAGCAATATTGTATCTCTGTCATTTCATGCAGCTGATTCTGTGATCTCATTCTAATGAAATCGATTTTTATTTTTAAATAACATAAGAATTGCACTAGACTTGATTTTCAGTTGTATCTAAGCACATCCACTGAGATCCTCTGATCAAATTTCAACAACTCTGTGATAAGTTTAGAAAAACTATTTCGGAAAAAGCATTTTCATTTTAGTAGGTAGCTGGGTTAATGAGAGGGAAAAAATCACCCTTAGAAATTAATGGGAGTTGTCTTTATTTTTCTTTCTTTCTTTCTTTCTTTCTTTCTGATGTTATTAAAAATACGTTAAAAAATCATACAGACAGTGTGACTTATGTTGAACACCTCTTCATTACTATAGAAAATTAAAATGTGTTGTTATTATTATTATTATATATTATTTTTTTTGCCATAAAATAAAGTTAAATATTTTAAAATGCAAATATTTTTTATTCATGTTATTCAACATTGTTTATTTTTTTATGATTATGATATGTTATTATGTGTACATTCAAGTACTTGAAAAAAATTAATGGTTATACTGCTTAACTCATCACTGTATGTTTGAAAATTTTTGAAAAGGCTTGTCTATATATATATATATATATATATATATATATATATATATATATATATATATATATTCCACGTATATTTCTAACTACACATTTACAAGATTCCTCGTGTTCATCATCTCGGATATCCTCATTTGTCACTGACCCAGTTATTTCTATAATTTCTTCCATTCCGTTCAGAATAACAGTGACATTACGTGGTCATTTACTCTCCATCATTTTCACTGCTGTCAGTTCCAGACTTCTAACACATGCTGCTGTTTATTTGGATGAAGCCTGGTTTCCAGATTGGGTGATGGATGTTTGTGAATATAGCAGGACAGAATGCCATGGTCTGTCTCTCATCTTTCCCATAACCAAGCATTCTGCCTCCACAGAAAAGCATGATGAAAGTCCATCAGCAGCAACAAGCCTCTACATGAAAGATGGTGCGGTATTGTGTACGCTCCACGGATCCAGCTGAGCTATAGGCCTCTCCTCTATTAAGGTTATACTGCACCTCCTTCCCATCCCTTGAAAGCTTTCACAGTTCAGTTGCTTAGCTTTCCAGCACTAAGAGCCTTCATTCGAGTCCCTCTCCTGTCACATCCATTAGAGGAGGAAAACATGACATTTGTCTATCCAGAGAAAAATCTGCTCTAACAGAGTGACCAGTGTCACACAGGATGTCGTAAAATGTTTCCAGGCAAGCTGGGATGTTTGTCTATTTGTGAATGAAATCTGGAAAAAAGGTTTAAATGGATTCAGTCGTTCTTCCACATTTTGAACTCTATTAATGCATTTTTAAAGGTTCAACAAAAGATCTCAGCATTGCTAATTTTCTGAGAGCAATCGATATCTACCTTTTTTTATTTAGTGAAGTCTCAACAAGCTATTGTTACCAAGGCAACTGGGCAGACAATGAGCTAATTGAATAAAGTGATGACATGAAAAGTCAGGACTGGCACATCAATTTCCTGTGAGACATATTTATTGAGAAACATGTCTAAAGGCTTGAGGAGAATTTTAGCTGACCGATTCGAATTACAGGCTTTGTGCTTTATTGAAAGCAGGATTTGATGAGAATAACCTTTTGTTTGACTGGAAAGTTTTCATTAGATGAAACATTTTCATTCACGTTCACATAATTTCTGAAAGAGACACTATACTGAAATAAAGTGCCACTGATTAGTGCAGCAATGGCAAGTTGGAGGTGGAAGTGGAAGTTCATTGTACAAGCAATGGCATTATTGAAGCCGTAAAGCAAAGAAATGATTATAGTCATACTTTCATCCATTATCATCTCATAAACAGACCGAAACTAGTCCACTTCATAATTACATTTTAATCAGGAGAGTGTCTTTAGAAGTTCCCGTCTGAGTCCATAGTGATAACAAAAACAACACTTTAAATGCTACAATTTTCTTTACAGACCCTGCTTGTCTTTATTCCTCTTTACTTTATATTTTGTCCCACAGAATTTTGTTCTATTTGCAGAAAGAGAGAAAGTGTTTTTTTGATAGTTTTTTCTGCATTCTCAGCTATTTGCTTCAGCTCAGGACTCCAGAAGTTTTCTCTGTCAATACTAATGTCAACATCTTGACCCTCCGAACAACAAATGTGTATTATTTCACATATAGCCCTGTGGTAACAGGTGGAAAGTGAAATCAGTAATGCCTGCACCTTCTGATACTTGAGCAATTTGCTTGAGTGTTATGCTTAATTGCTTATACTTTGGATCGTAATGGTTCCGTGGGAATTGTGAGCAATGATGAACTATCCAACTAACTCACTCTATCTTTGTCTAATTTTCTCTTTCGCCTGTTGTTCGCTCAGTTTAGGACAATTGATCATTCTGCTGTACAGCTTGCAGTAGAGGGCAGAGAGGCAGCAATTGGGATGTTCAGTAAAATGTGTCATGGGAATTTTCAACTGGAACCTTCATGGAGCGTAACGGGAGAAACAAAGTGAATTGTGTTTAAATAGCTTAAAGTGAATGAATTGGCTTAAGTTTCAGGTTACATGTGTTGTTAAATTCATCTTTAGAAAATGTATATATAAATATATATATAATAAATGGGCAAGTATATTTTTATTTTAGTTATTAACGTACAGTGGCCTCAAAAGCATTTGTAAACTTAAAACACAATACAAAATGTATAAATGATTTTACTTTAAACAATAAAATATAAAACAAGTGGAATTTATTAATTACAATCAAATAAGTGGAATTAATTAATTTAAATTTACTGATTATTTATTTGAAATTTTAATTTATTCAAACAAACGTTTCAGAAATCAGAAATGCTGTAGCGTAATTTTTTAGCAGATGCCACCTGCTTTGATAATGATCAAAATAAATTAATGATAATGGTTTAAACCACTTATTTTATATGGATTCCTTTTATGAGGCCTTTATGACCTTTTTGGATATAAGTTTTGGCCACCTTTACTTTCCATAGAGGGACAGAAACCTATGGGTTTCATAAAAAATATCTTATTTGTTTTTCAGGATTAACCAAAGACTTATGGGTTTGGAATGACAAGAGGACAAATAAATGATGACATAATGTGTATTTTTTGTATAAATTAATGCATTATAAAAGTGGTTTTATAATGCATTAATTATGCCTTGTGACATAATAACACTTATGAATTCATTGTTACACTAAGCATTTTAAATTCAGTTATAATTATTTACAACAACATAGAATGTATTGCAATGATTCAAGATTCAAGAAATGCTTAGTGTAACAATGAATTTATAAGTGTTATGTCACAAGGCATAATTAATGCATTAAAACCACTTTTATAATTGCACATTATGAATAATTATAATGCATTATACCCTTTAATAACCCTTTATAATGCATTATACATAAAGGCTTTAAGTAAAGTGTTACCCATAATTTAACATAGTTACCCATAATTTGTGTCTGTATTCTATTTTGGGCCACTGTATATCAGCAATAGTTAATATCAAATGAGATATTACACATTATGGAGTGAAGTATTTCTTTGATCAGATATAATAATAATAATAATAATTCATTACATTTATATAGCGCTTTTCTGCTTTTTTCTAAGCACTCAAAGCACTCTACATTGTGAGGGGTGGTGTCTCCTCGTCCACCACCAGTGTGCAGCATCCACCTGGATGATGCGACGGCAGCCATAGTGCGCCAGAACGCCCACCACACACCAGCTTATTGGTGGAGAGGAGACAGAGTGATGAAGCCAATCAGTGTAAGGGGATGATTAGGAGGCCATGATGGCCAGAGACCAATGGGAAATTTGGCCAGGATGCCGAGGTCACACCTCTACTCTTTTCGAAAGACATCCTGGGATTTTTAATGACCACAGAGAGTCAGGACCTCGGTTAAACGTCTCATCCGAAAGACAGTGCTTTTTGACAGTATAGTGTCCCCGTCACTATACTGGGGCGTTAGGACCCACACAGACCACAGGGTGAGCACCCCCTGCTGGCCTCACCAACACCTCTTCCAACAGCAACCTAGTTTTCCCAGGAGGTCTCCCATCCAGGTACTGACCAGCCTCAACCCTGCTTAGCTTCAGTGGGCAACCAGTCTTGGGCTGCAGGGAGATATGGTCATTTATGATGCTAGTTCACACAGAGTGGTTGATGAGAAGGTTAACTAAAAGTTTGAACTGTACATAATTTCAAAGCCAACAATAGTGCATTGTTTCTTTGTATACATGATTTTCTGATATGAAATCCAATTAGGTTCAGGCAGAACCAGTCTCATTTCTCCTTCCCTGCAATTACTTGATACATGTTTATAAATGATAAGCCTTTGTGATTGAAATATGTTTTAGTCATAGATATGCAAATAACTCATTATAGCAGTCGAGAGCGAGAGGGTCCTCTATCAGCTCTGATCAAAAGAGGCATCACTTTGGTACTTGCCCTCTAAAACCTGTATTCTTCTCATCAAAGTATGTTTGGAGAAATTGTGGGGTGCCGTATTGTCAGGCTTCTGATATGGTTGACAGCGACACTAAGTCTCCAGGCATCTCAGGAACAGTGCCGCTCTCCAATATATTTTAACACCAGCAATTTCATGGCTAAGGATTTACTGCCATTAGCCTTTATCCAATTTCTCTCCTTGTGTAACTTTCTGAACGCTTTATATCATTATAGTGCAGCACACTGTACAATTGTCGTAAAACACTAATTCTCCTACAGACTCCAAAATGCCCTAAACACACAAACACCCACACACACACACCTGTGAATGCACATTCTATAATGATGTGCCAAACTGCTATGCTATGTTGCCTGGCAACCACCTAACAGCCTAATGTTGGTATAATTAACTACTTGGAAGAAGAATAGTTTATTTGATAATTATTCTTAATAAATGTAACTCTTCATTGAGCATTGTTGACAAGCAAAATGCTGCTCAAAGTTGGATGTACTGTAACAGTGATTTTACCACAGAGTGCTCTTAAAAAAACATTATCTGTGGTAAAATCACTGTAACACAGCCGCTCAAGGCTTATTGCTTTAATATTTAGACTCTCAGTAAGTAGTTTTTGTCTCTCTCTCTCTCTCTTCTTGAATATATGACTTAGAAAAGCAGTCTGATTGTTTCTTCTTGTGTGATATTTGTGCACAATAACAAGGTATACGGCCGACCACCTGCTGAGATATGATGCTTTGTGCACAAATCTCAGTGCTTGCAGGAATGATACTTTTCAATACATACACTGTAACCTACACGGCAACATTTTAATGTCCTACAAACCACTGTATAAATGACTGATGATGGTCATATCAGCCAGGAAGCGTTGGTAAAGATTCCAAAACAAGTGACTTAACCTGTCACCATTCTAATTTAAAGGAATAGTTCACCAAAAATGAAAATTTGCTGAACATATACTCAAGTTGTAAATTAGTTTGTTTCTTCATTGGAACAGATTTTGAGAAATTTTGCATTACATCACTTTAGTTGAATCCTTTGCAGTGAATGGGTGCCATCAGAATGAGAGTCCAAACAGCTGATAAAAACATCACAAGTAATCCACGTTTCCAGTCCATCAATTCACATCATGCGAAGCGTCATGTGAGTGTTTGTAATAATCCAATTTATCATTAAGGTGTCTTAACTTTAAACTGTCGCTTTTTTGCCATAATCCACAATAACATGTCCACCCCATCCCTTCCCATGTTGTCCTCTTATATCTATATCCACCAACATATCGGTTTATAGCAGTTTTGGACTGTTTTGGGGACACTTCATTTCCAGCGATATAGTTGACCTGATTGCAAAGACACTATTTAAACTGAACTGAGCTGGATGATGACATCACTGAATTCAATAATGAAATGCCTTTAACTGAAAATCTTTTTTTTTTATCTTTTCATTTTACATTATTAACACACTATTTTCCTTTTTTTATATTGTGCAGTTGCTTTGACACAATTTACATTGTTAAAAGCGCTATATAAATAAAGGTGACTTGACTTGACTTGTTTTTGCTTGATCTTTGCATATTTCTTCTCCTGATTCAGGCAAAACAACTTTTTCACTGAAGAATGAAATATTAAAGATAAAGGATTCGTATTTCAGGTGGAAACAATGGTTTGAGGTAAAAAATATATTAAAGATAAATTTTCAGCAAATGTTTATTTTTGGGCGAGCTACTCCTTTAAAGCCCCGTTCACACTAAGAACAATAACTATAAAGCTAATAAAGATAACGATATTAGCTTCCACACCAGCGAACAATATTGTCTGTTTATTCTAAGCGCACACTCGTCTGCTGCTTTAAATTGTCAAGCTAGTGACAGCAGGATTGATTATGATTGGCTGTCAAAATTTTATCGTTCATCAGCTGGAAAAAATCATTCTGAAAGTGATTATAACGATATCGTTTGTCTTTTTTTTAAATCTGGAACTAAAGTCTGTAATAAAGTTTGATTGATTGATTGATTGATTGTCTGTGCCTTTATCGTTATAGTTGTGGTTTGGACTCTGCTATTCTTTAATACTGAGAACGATTTTTAGAACTATATCTTTATCTTTATTTACCGTTCTTAAGTGAATGGGGCTTAAGACCCCTATTTAATCCCCAGTACATCCCAGAGGTCTTTCCCTACATTAATTGTATTTCAGGTCACTATGGCTAAAAGTCATTTAGCAAACAAATCAGCTAACCAGGGATGCTCTGTTTTGACAATGTGTCAAATTGCAAAAGTGCATTTAACATACATGACGATTACTGGAAGAGTTAAAAATGAAAGATGGACTGCTTGTAAATGTAAAAAGTATATATAACATGACACAACGTCCAACCCAGTTCCCTGAGATATGGGCCTTTGATTTTAAAATGGAGGTGAATTAATGTTTTATTCAGAAAAGTGTTTGTCTATGAAGACTTTGGACATCCACTCCTTCCCATCATTCAGTAAGTAAGGAGCATCCTAAATGGAATCTGTCCATCTGAAATGCATCTTTTCAGGCTTTATACATCAGTTCGATGTGGGCTCTTCAGAAATCTCTAAAATGGTTTTCTTTAGCCTCCATTAGCTTTTCATCTTTTATAAGATGTAGGACACGGCTCCTTCACAGAGGAAGCAAACTCTAATAACCTCATACACACGTAAAGAAAACAGAATTACATTTTGATAGGTTTTAGTTTGTTAACTTGTTTAAGGAACAGGGTACCCGAAAAAGGTGTTTTTTTGGTTTGTTTGTTTTTTACTGTTCAGTCAAAACAGTATGACTTGTTTTTCTTCTGTGAAAAAAAAATAAATAAATCATATATATATATTTCAATTGCAGTTAATAGTGTTAATATCATACATACATAAATAAATAAATAATAGTCCATGCAAATCATTATTACCAAACTTCTCAAATAATCTTCTTATTCAGTGAATAATCTTCTCTGAAATTTGTGAATGAATCAGATTGATTCCCAACTGAAATATTGAAAAAGCTTTTTCCTCTCTCTCTTTTATAATTTGTGTTGACAGCAAAGATATTTTCTATTTCTATTCTAAAGAAAGAATAAGAGCATACTATTTAGTGAAACAGAACTTGACAGAACTTTAATTTTGGTTTAACTAATTATTTAATGCTTTACATTTCATTTAGAGAAAGATTTTTGATGATAATCATAATCAGTCATCTAAAGTACATCTGCAGCTTACATACTTTAATGGTAAGAGCGGTCAAACAATTGCTTTGTATTTCTGCAGCATAATGTTTGGCCATGGCTAGAATGTAACCAGGGGATGTTTAATCTTTCTAAACACCTTCTCTCTCTAGGACAGCTGATGCCTTCTGGTATGATGAGGCATTTCAGTCTCAATTATTAGATTTTGTCTCTCTTCTTCTCCTATCCAGGGCTGCACTGACAGCCCTACCCTGAGGTTGGATTTCTGCTTTGCGCTCTCTAATAGATCTGATTTCTCCTCAGCCTGATGGGATCGGTAGATTGATTGCTTCAGTCTGGCACCACACAGTGGTGTGGGAGCCAGATAGAGGGTGTTCCCATGGAGACATGCCCAGATGTGTCTAACACCAGGAAAGAGAAGTCCAATATACAAAAGCAAAAGGACAAAACAACTGTCAGGACAATGCACGTATTACAGTGCACCTGTCTTTCTTAAATAAATAAATAAAATACAAACACAAATACAAATTTATGGGATGTCTGTAAAGTCATGCATTTCACAAAAGTGAATGAAAAAAAGAGATAAATAACTTCTGGGGAGGAAAAAAGCTTGTGACAAAGTAAGTACAGTATATAGGCTTTCTGCAGCAGGATCACCTCAGGCTGCTTAGTAGAGAATCACTAGCCTATAAACAGAGCAGGAACGTTCCCCACCCTCCATTACTCTTATGATGTCTGCAAGGATATCTTACATCCAGAACTTCTGTCAAATGCACCCTCCCATCTCTCGCCTTCCATCTGCAGGCTTGGCAAATAGATGCAGAGATCCAGTACTAATGAGCCTCGACACATTTTTTAAATCCTGTCCTATAAGCTCCGCACCACTTTTCTGAGATTCACAGGTGAATAAAAGCAACACTGAAGACAGCAGGGCAAAATGAGAAAAAACGAAAAGTGAAGTACTATACATTTTATGGGCATTTTATGACATACTGTCCTCAAATATTTTTTTTTCCCTATTTTTAATAATTTGACTTGATGGCAAATATTTTGTCTTTAAATATAAAAGTATTTAAATTAATAGTTAAAAATTGTCCTGCTGAGTGTCTAAACATAAATAGTAAAATACAGAAATCTGTTGAAATTAACAAAAAATATGTTAAAATAATATTTAAAATTATCTGATTGGGATCCATTTTCAAAAATCACTTGCCAAAAATTTACATAGTACTGTACTAAAAATGTAAAAGAAAATTTAATTAATTAAATAAATCTGTACAGTCTGGTGCCAATTAGGAACTACTACTGAATATATAGGGCTCACAAAATCTTTTTTTCTAAATGGCCAATTGCTAGGGATCGTTGAACATTTATTGCTTAAATGTTCATTTATGCAATGTTCATTTATTGAGTAAAAATTGATATCTTTGAAATTGCATAGTGCAATTAAAATGTTCAAAATAAACCAAAATGAATTTATGTCTATTTATTAACTACCCATATACTTTACATTCTGTTACACATATAAAATGGAATATACTAATATTAACAAAACATATTCACAAGCAGCTCAAAAGTTAATCTAATAAAATAATAAGTAAACTAAAGCTATATGGCTACAATCCGTCAAAACTGTGGCAGTGAGGGATCTGAATCAAGCACTATAAAGAACAATATGCATGTTGGTAAATACCACATATGTCAAGTGACAAGTGTCAGAAATGAAGTGCATTGTGAAGTGCATTTAAATAAATAGTCAAGATCATTCCAACAGCATGCGTCTCATCGGTTCAGAAATCTGTAGAGACTTTTAGAAGTGTGCTTAGAAGGTAAAAGAAACGAACAATACAAATAAAATTAGCTTTTTAAGATTTAAAACAGTAGATTAAGATTTAATTTCCCTGAAGATATAGATGTCTGTGTCTGCGGCCCTGGAAACTGAATTAAATTGAGGACACAAAGCTGTTTGGATAAGTATGCATGATATTATGATAGATGAGAAATAACTCTTGAGATTCACTCACTCTTCTACAAACAAGAGAGATATAATTCCGCTCCTCGACCACAAGCCATCCTTAAACCATCCATATGAGGGACAAAAGATCACTTTGCATATAGGCTATCCTGATAAGATTTGAAATGCAGTAAACAACTCCTTGTAGAAAAGTTTTAGAGGGATGTTTAGCAATGAGATAAACCTCTTGTGCATGCAGAATACAAATTAGGATGTCTACAAATAAGAGATTTATTAAAACATTTCTGCATTAGCCTTTATTTTGCCCCGATTATTGTCCTTTTTGGTCACAGATGGAAAGCCCACACCAAGTATTATAGGAAGGTACTGGTTGTTACAACCAACAGTGCCATTAATGTCACAAATGTTTGCAAGTTTAGTCATTTTACTTTCATATTTCTAAAGGTGAATCTTACAGTGTGGATGCATGTTGAACTGTGAGACCTTTGAAGAAACAGCTCGCAGCTGGCTGCAAATGTTTAGATGACAGACTGAAAAGAGTACAGTTTGTTACATTTACTGCTTTTCAAATTAACCTTTAAGTGAAAGGATGACAATTCAATTCTAGTGGGCCTGCATCTGATTATCATTGATCAAAGATTTTGGTGTCGAGCTGTTCACTAAATAAAAGCTGTACTGTTCTTGAGTCCATACTCAATTTCCATATCACAAGTTGTGGCAGGTATTATTATTAGCAGTGTTCGTTAACATTAACAGGATTGTCATTAGAGATAATCAAATTCTAATTAATATTATAATTTTTGTATTATTATTATTATTAGAGGAGACAATAAACTATGGAAGTTTCCACCACAATCAATCAATCAATGAAAAGGTAATTTAGTTTTTTTTTTCTCAAAATTTTAAGAAATAAAGTCAGAATTGCGAGATATAACTCTGAATTGATATATTGATATAAACCCGCAATTCTGAGAAAAAAGTTAGACTTGAGAAATTTATTCAGACTTCTTCATCTTGCAATTTTGAGTTTATATCATAATTATGTTTTTTTTTTTTTTCAGCACAGCATAGAAAAAAAAAGTCATGAGATAAAAAGTCACAGCTACAATTAATCATGTAGATTCAAGAGATGTAATTACTTTACAGAAACGTACTGGTTTGAATATGTTACTTCTTGCTGCCCCAAAATAAAAATAGCTTACACAAAAACCTCACAGTTACAGCTTTTTAAACTGAGATCTAATGGTCATCACCAATAACTTAAGGCTAGAGTTTAAAAAAAGAACAACTACTCAGACAACACAATAAAGTCTTATACTGGCCAAAGCTTCAGCTTTTACAAAGCTATATGATTGACCATATAGATTTGTAATAGCAACACATAGTAACATTTAATCAAAACAATCTATGCAGGATGCGTAATTTATTTAAAAAAAGAGAATGAAGACTAGCAGCGGTTCACACAGGCTGTGACCCAGTATGAAGGTCATTCCTTCCATGTGTGATGTCCTGAAACTCTGCTTCTCATGGGACATGGCTCACACCCAAAATGAAGACTCAGTGCATCAGAAACAATTTCACAAGGCCATTCTTGCTAAAGAGACCTATCGATGTGACAGATGGTGTGTTGCTGACGGAGCAGAAAAGATGTTCTTCGCTGTTAAGATGTGTCACTGATAGGATGAGCGGACATCTCGCTGAGGTCGTGGCTAACAATGCAAAAGTTGACATGTCAGAAAAGGACAGACTGACTCCACCGTCACAACTTCATTCTTGTGTATTTTGTGATATGCTATGGTAAGAAAGAAAGACCTGAACAATGCACATACATTTTGAACTGTACAAGAAGGGGCAAATATTAAGACTATTAGGCACATTTGCTGGAACAAAGTTCACAAGACACTACAGTTCAGTATGTTGTTTTTTTTTTTAAAAAAGAATGAATTGCTGAATAAAATGAATACTTTTTTAAGGTAGAATGCTCTAAATTATTCAAAAGTCACAGTGAAGTTTTCTATTTGAGAGTGACACTCAGATTAGTGTAAATGAACTGATTTTCTTTGGTGGTCGCAAATAAAGTTTTTTTGTTAAAAAATTGTCGCGCTAGTAGATAATCATCAAATGCTCATAACTGTAAAAAAAAAATCAATATAGACATATAGGAAGTTTAGTGTATTCTATCATCTTTGTTCTCTGTCATATTTGTCAAATACAGAATTACACCAAAAATGCATCGATAAGCAGATTCTATTTCTATAAATTATTTTCAGTGTGCATCAGTTTAGCACCTTGAAATATACACTGTACAGCTACTCCTCTAAGTGCTACAAGAGATACAGAAATCTGTGGATTCTGCATATTTTAATAGCATAACCAGAACTGTGGAAGTATATCTTGTTCCAGAGAGGGGAAACAGAAGTGGCAGGGAGGCAAGGATAGCAGGACAGAGAGACAAAAGTAAAGCGAAAAGATGACATGGAAGAGACTCATCCTGTGATCATTAAATGAAGAAGATTCTGAGAGAATTACGCAGATCTTCTAAAAAGGGAGGATTAGTCACTATGTCTCACATAACCTAAATGTAATTTCTTGATAGCTAAATTCAGGCCAGCGAACCTGAGAATGAGGTCAGCAGTCTTGCCCCAGCTTCTCCAAATCTTTATTTTCTCTAAGCAAAGACAATTGTTACAGTCGCAGAGGTCTTGAACATTTGTGTCTATCTTTTCCTTTGTAGGGTAAAAACACCCAATTCCCCAAAGCCTCATTCTCATAAGCTTTAAAACACATCTGGGTTCAAAAGTTTAATGTGATACTAAAAGCTCCATTTATTCATGAGAACATTTACATTTTTTGAGCAAGGCCTACTATTTTAGGTCTACTCCCAGATACAGTATTAGATAAGATGAAGATAAAATATTCAAACATTTCGAGTGCAATATTTTTCACTGTGTACACTCAAAGCTATCAAAGCTGAAATAACACCTATCAGAGAAAATCCCTGTGTTTTCTGTGTGTCCAACAGAGCTGAGTGCTGGTAGAGTAAAGCAATCACTGATCTCATATTTATTATCCTTTAAAAGATAAATGCATTCACAGCTCAGACTATGACATATCAGTACTTAATTTCAAGTCACTTCCAGTTGATGGGCACACAGATGATGCCTCCAGGTGTTTTGTGCACTCTCATGAAGGCTGTTCCAAAAGTCCTCTCAGGCAATGCTCCTTATACAGTGGAGAAGCAATTTCTCCCCGAATAAATAACTCCAATATGGTAGACGTAAGGACTAAATGGAAAAAAGTATTTAAAAGTGTAATTAAGCATGGATTTTATATATATGAAAAATTGGTCCCACTTCATATTAGGTGGCCTTATGTACTTACATCAAAAATAAGTACAATGTACTTATTGTGTTCATATTGTATTGTAAAACTCATTTGCTGCTATTGAGGTGTGATACGGGTAAGGTTAGGGACAGGTTTGGGAGTATCGGTAAGTTTAAGGGTGGGTTAAGGTGTAAGAGACGGGTCAACAGTGTAATTAGGGGTTCAAGCACATAGTGCTGAAACCCTATTGTATCTGTTAGGATTTTATTAGGGGCTCAAGCACGCAGGGCTGAAACCTTATTGTATTTGTTAGGATTTTTTTATTAGGGGTTCAAGCAAGTAGTGCTGAAACCCTATTGTATTTGTTAGGATTTTTTGTTATTATTATTATTTATTTGTATTATTATTCCGCACTAAAACTGATCGTGCAGCCCAAACTGTAAGGCCTAGAAAGCTGAAACTTGGTAAGAAGGTAGTTGAACGGGACTAATAGATCGGTAGGGGTATTGATGCTAATCCATCACGGGACTCGTATAAGAAGTGCGACAGGAGACAGGCCACTGTTCAGCTCTTTATCTGAAATATTTAACTGTTCACAGCAGATGGCAAAACATTGCCACAATTGGATTGGATGTTGTACAACTTATGGTCACAAAGTGTTAAATGTGGTCTTTCTGAAATGAACAGAGTAAAGTAAACATCGGTTTGCATCTGCTAAATGTAAATTACAGACATGTAAATAACAACCTGCTACTGATACATACATGAATAAAAAATGACGAGGAGAGGATTAACAGTAGCCAGCATACGCAAATGAATCACCGTATGTCTTAAATATAACAGCATTAGAAACAATGTAAGGTTCGATTACACAAGATGAATATTTAAACACAACAATGAAATAAACATCGGTGGCTTATAATCAGGAATGATTAAATAAACTTACATTCAATCATGCACAATAACACCTGAAGAAATGACGGAGCAAGCGACTGGTGAAAGTGAAAGTAAAGCGGAATAGCAGAAACCAACGTCAACTAGCCGCACACATTCATAATAAAGGTCCTTCCCTATAAAGGTACATAGGGAATTCAGAACAGTAGTAGTCTGGCTCGCTACTCAGGCGCAAAGAACCGGCCCAATCGGCCTAAGGGGAGCACTACAGCGCAAAAAAAAAAAATGTTCAGACATTTTTGGCCATAGCTGGTAAACTGTTTGTCAAAGACTCAAAAAATTTTTTGCATCGTTGCGATCCTTGGGTCAGCACGAGCAAAAGTGTATATGCAATTTTTCGCTCTACGATGCACCGTTTTTCCGCAAAATTGAGCTACATCCCAAACCTACTTTTGCGAACTAGTCCTAGGTTTTTCACCCGATCTGAACCAAACCACTGCAGAAATATTCTTTGGACACTGAATATCAATGTCAAAAAAAGTTTAAATTTCGATTTCCGCGTGAAACACTGTGCCAATTAGTGTCTATGCTAACGTTATGCTTAACTGAAGTATAACTCTTGAACGGAATGAGATATAAAACGATCCATGCATATACACCCACAACAACACACGCAAATACATATAAACTCGCTGCGCGCATATACACCTATAAACACTCGCACATACATATAAACTCGCTACGCGCATACACGTGTATATATGTATATGCAAGTGATTTCATATGTGGATGTGCGTGAAGTTTTCAGTGTAAACGGAAGGCATTTCAGTGTAAAAGGAAGCAGCGGCACTTCCGGCGGGACATTTGAAAATGCTTAATGTGGCTTAATGCATTAAAACAGTGTTTTTAAAAGACCAAACTCAATAAACACATTATTAATAAAGCATACAATGTATAGATGAGCAGATGAGTCCAGAATAAGAGGGTAACGCGTGTAAAGTGTAAAGCGTTTTCCTCCCATAAGGAATACGCTTAACCTGGCTTAATGCGTAATTTTAGGGGACGTCGGAAGCAAAATAAATGTGGGTGGGTCCTCCCCCAGAAAAAAAAAAAAAATACTGGAGTATATTTTCTGTAGTCTGGTGCCTTTTAATTAACGCAGTGTCTATTTATACAAAGAGCAAATAGGCCACCTTGTTGGCATGGGTTATTTACTTCTGCCCACTAACGTCACAACATTACAAAAGACAGCTCTATCTACGCATTTTCAGTGGCGTAAGAGATAAAGCGTGTACCACAGTATTATTCGTTAATCTTCTGGGGGCTGGAGCCTTCAGCAAACCCTTAATGGATAATCATCTCCTTGCACAGTATCGTTCATGGCTTGACTATGCTCGTTTTTTTATTTTGGGAATTATCTAGACATGCATATGCAAAATAGGACCCTGATTGCATATTTAGTTAGTTAGAAACTTGTTTTGATGTTTATACATTTGATGTTCTTTTGTAATTGTCACGCACTCTGCTTGGCATTTATGTAAATCCAGGCTTAGCAAGTATGTATTCCTGGCTATAGCTGTTTTAACATACCCTTTTAACATACAACACATAGTATGTGTGCTCATTTTTGTACATCACAAGAACATAAGCATAGTTCAATATCATGCAGGCCTCAGCAAAGTTTATGAACTATGAAAAGCGGGGCTAACCTTGAAAACGAGATGCAGAGAACCCAGCCAGTAAATAAATAAATAAATAAAAGTATCTGTTTGACAGTGAAAATCTTTTGGCAAACCCTGACCACCCCCATGTAGCTGAAGGGAAGACTAATGAGAGCGTCATCGATATGGATGTCACAATGACTAGACTGCTTTACTGCCCCTGACATGACTTGTGCTCCTGTGTCTGTGTAGCTGACTTTTTCTAAAGCCTCAAAAAACAACCTCTCACAACAACAGGAAAACATATGACATGCCATTGCTGTAGCCATGGATACAAGAAGAGCCTCAACATTAGCCACAGGGATTTGGAGAAAACTCTTTCAAAACTGTCAATCAGCAACTTGTGAAGTCGCAGCTCGTTATGGGTGGCAAAGTTTAATGTAGATTCTTGAACATAGAATTGTTTTTTTAAATAACATAATAAAAATAAAATAATAATGATATATAATTAATAATCAAGGGCTTGTGCATTGACACATTATATATAATAATAAACTCTGTGGATTCTCTCTTAGCTTCTCCACCTTGTTGAAATGTAATCCTGGTCTGTTTAGCGATTATTTGGTTCAGAATGAGCTGGAAACATATGCTGTTTTTGGAATGAACTTCAAAGGTCATCCCTGGAAACATACAGAGGTTGCTGACTGACAGCGCCAACATTGATCTCATCTTGTGTCTTATTACTTTGCGCTTCTACAGGCCAAGGTTCGATTATTCATAAACCTTCCACTGAGTCTCCCCTAAGCTCTAAACCCAACTTCTTAATTACAGTCGACATAACCCATTTAATCCCATTCTAATTAATACGGGACTCAGCATGCAGTAGTATTGGGGGAGAAGGGCAATGAAAATTAGACACAGACTACAATCAGGGAGAGAGCAAACTCGGTCAGAGAGCTGAAAGGACAATTACAGTATCTGTCTTGGTAGAACAAAAGAGTAACAGTTTAATTCACATTGTAAAACCGCCATGTCAGGTGAAGCCTCCTACACAGTTTACCGGGTATTTTTCCTATTCAACATCATGCATAATGGTGCCAAAATAAAGGAGATTACAGATTAGTCAAATGCTAGATTCAAATGCAAATGGTCATACTGTATGTTTATGAATGCTTCTATATGCTTCCAAAGAGCATTGTTCATTATCCAGCACGCTCTCTCTACCCTCTGTGATTTGGCAATGCATAAATACAGACCGAGATTGATTCAACAGAGAGTTTACTTGATGCCTTTAGTCTCTGGTTCTGTTCCATTCAAAATAAGCAACCTTTTTGTGACAGTAAAAGTTTTGGCAAGCAACAATATATACACTACCATTCAAAGATTGTATTCTGTAAGATTTTTGAATGTTTTTGAAAAAAAAAAGCTAAGCAAAGATGCACTAATTTGGTCAAAAATACAGTAAAAGCAGTAAGATTCTGAAATGTAGTTAAAAATTTTAAAAGCAGCCATTACATTAACCTTCAGAAATCATTTGATTATACCAGCGGTGTACTGGAGAGCCACAGTCCAGCTAATCAAGGTCTAAGGGTTACTAGAAAGTTACGGGCAGGTGATATTTTATCAAGGTTGGAGCAAAACTCTGCAGGACTGGCATTTGCCACCCCTGGTCTTGTTAACACCACACTGTAAAAAAAAAAAAAAGAAAAAAAAGTTGAGCACCTTAAAATTTTAAGGCAACCAGCTTCAGCAGATTTTTGAGTTCTCTCAACCTATTTTTGTAGGAGATTCTCTACTTTTTGTTGTATAAACGTAAAACAACAAGTTGAGAAAACTCAAAAATCTGCTGAAGCTGGTTGCCTTAAAATTTTAAATTGGCTCAACTTTTCTTTTTTTTTTTCTTTTTTAAAGTACAGAGGTCAAAGGAGAATAGGAGGAGAACTCAAATAACCACTAATTACAACCGAGGTATGCAGAAGAGAACCTCTGAATGCACATCACATTGAACCTATAGCAGCAGAATACCACACCGTGTGCCACTCCTGTCAGCTAAGAACAGGAAATCGAGGCTACAGTTCACACAGGCCCACCAAAATTGGATAATAGAAGATTGGAAAAAGGTTGCCTGGTCTGATGAGTCTCAATTTCTGCTGCGGCATTCAGATGGCCGGGTCAGAATTTGGTGTAAACAACATGAAAGCATGCCAGCCTGAACCACTGATACAAGACAGGATGGAATAATCTCAAAATTCAAATAATCTCAAACTGGTTTCTTGAACAAGACAATGAGCTCACTAGCCTCCAGTCACCAGATCTCAATCCAATTGAGCACTTTTGGTATATGTTGGAATGGAAGATTGGCATATGGAATGGAAGATGTGGTTGGATATACAACCAACAAATCTGCAGCAACTGCACAATGCTGTCATGCCACTATAGACCAACATCTCTGAGGTATTTTCCAGCACCTTGTTGAATCCATGATGAATTAAGGCAGTTCTGAAGGCAAAATTGAGTCCAACCTGGTACCTAATAAAGTGGTCGGTGAGTGCATATATCTCAAACTGTGTACTTTTAGGCACCCCTGGACTAGCCGGAATGAACCACCCTACAGTAGATAACACCTGGCCCTCATATAAGTGGAATATCTATTCCACTTATATAGTTGGTGTCAGCGGATTTAGGAGCTTCAGCACTGAATGACATTTGACAAGCTCAAGCAAGACTTTCAGTTCTATTCTCTCACACAAGACTTTAGAGTGATTCAGAGACTAGAACTAAAACTACAGGAATATGAGATTGGAAAAGAGCCAAACGCTTCCCTCCCTTAGGGATCAGCCCTCAAACAAGCGTAAAGCACATAGATTAGATAGTGGGTGATGTAGCACCACAATAATGACTCATTCAGTGCTAACTAACGTTAATCAATGCTGGCAGCTGGGGTGCAGATCCAGCTCTTTAAATGGCATTTACATTGCTTATTAAGCCTTGAAAGGCTAACCTGGAAGAAAGAAACTGAGAGGGGCACACTGAAATGAAGGACAAAATTGCATCAGTTTAGCTATAATGAAATTGTATCTTCACGTGCTTTGTTGCCACCACCCAAAAGCCCGTTTAAGCCTTTGATAATGCAATTTCCTGCCAACCTCACCGCCTCAGAGAGATGTGATTTTCACTTGAAACAAAAAAGAAACAGAAACAATGTAATTTTTCTGTGAGATAAAACGGAAAACACAATACTTTAAGGACACTGCACCAATTGTGAGATTCCCAATGGACTGACATGGCAACACCACAAAACAAGTCTAAGTCAGGCCTTTACTGGTTTTATTCTGAATCATAGAACTGCAAAAACAAAAGTTCCATTTTTGTTTTTCATACTGATGAAAACATTTGTGACAAGGAGACACATCTGTTTGTCAAATGTCTGGGTGAAAAGAGAAATTAAGGCATGGGATTAAAGAAATTACAGAATAACATGAACAAGTATTATTTTATTAATAAGTATTAACAAGTAGTATCAATTTCTAACAAATATAAATTTGCATATTACACATATTTGTAACAAAGAGGTTTTTTGATACCTTGGCAAGTCATTCATGCCACTGACAGTTCTTTGACTGGCACAGTATTCAATGGATTTGAAATCGGACTTGGTACAGGATTGAAATCTGCCATCCTTCCTCATACCACACTGCAATTGGAGGAACATGACATCTACAAGAAGGTATCCACACACAGTCCCAAGCCCTCTATTAGTGACAATACTGAGCTGTGCCGTGAAAGGAAAACAGGAAAAATAACCCTGTCCATTTCATGCTTTTGAGAGCCCTTCAATACAAACAAACAAAAAGCTGGAAGTGGTAAAACATCTACTACATGTTCCCTCAATCACCCAATAATCTTGAACCTTCAATACTTTGGCAGCCTAAAGAAACTAGAGCTTTTCAGGACAGACTTGATCACTAAGTAGAACTAGTTGAACTGGTTGAAAGTAAGTGCATTCTCTAAATTATACTTTGATAACATTGCACTCTGTCAGTTTGAATACATTTCCCAAAGATTAAATTAGAAAAGGACACGCTAATTGTTCTTTATTATTCGCGCTTTGTAACTTTTTATATAAAATATGGGGGAAAACCTTTTACTTTTAAAAAGGCACCGAAATATTTAAACAGCAGATGTACAGCAAAAAAGGTAAATCTAGTTGTGTCAGAAAAATGTCTTTCCATCAAATTCTGTAATACACCATTTAATACGCATTTCTAATCAGAGCCTGTAGACCCGGGGACATTTCAGAAATGTAATGCCTCATGTTAAAAGCTATTCTCTGCAACCATTACCCTATAAATCTATGCATTGCCTTGTTTGATAGAATATCAAGGGAACAATAAGCTGGAAACTAATGGAACCAGCTGACAGAGATTCAAAACTCAAACGATCAAGAAATTAAATGCAAAAATTGCAGCATTGCAGTCTAAAAGGAAAGGTTTAACATTTTAAAAACATTATTTATAGGTTTGATGGAAAATGTTTTGAATGGACAGGTCCTAAGTTCTATTTTAGTCTTATTTTGCTTCATGTGTCACAGTGATACTACAAGGAAATAACTCAGTATGCTAATGCTCTACGAGACTGAAACATGCAGTGGATTCTAGGAATGCTCAGCAGATGTTGCCACGGCAGAAGTGTTATCATGCCATATGTGCAACTGTCTAGCCCAGTGTGCTTTATTCTGAGACTGACTCAGAGGGGAACTGACTTACCTTTTAACATCCTCACTTTGCAGCCAACACACACACACACACACTACACAAGAAACACTACACAGTCATATACATAAATATAAACAGCTACACACAGTAGAGCTGCACTATGCGCTCAAGACCACAGCTGTAACTTCCCAAGATTCAATGAATTTTTATTTGTAGATCCCTAAGCAGCCATCGTGGGTGGTATAGCACAATGTAGGAATAAAATCAATTTGTATTATTACTCCAAATGGAATTTTATTTTTGGTAAACAATGTCCCAGATGTATCTGTCACCCATCCAGATTGCACAAGATGATGCTTTTAGATGTTTGGTTAAAGGTTCATTGTTAAGTGTGAACACATAAAATTGCTGTTAGATGATGCTTACAATCTTCACACAGTTTCTTCTGCCTGTTTGTTTTCTTGTTTATGGAAGCCCATTTCTGTTTTTCATTATATAAAAAAATGGATTTAAGTACATTTTGAATGTTAAACTTTAGATTTTAACTTAACTTTAGATTTTTTGGGGCAATTAATGTTTTTTTGGGGTTTTTTACTGTATTTTGCATAAATGCATTTGTCTTTGTGAACAAAATCTTATATAGGGTGATGACTTAAAATATTTTGCTAAAAACTAAAAGATCTCTGCTTTTCGTCGAATATATAAAATCTCCAAGTTATTTTTTTTTTTAGATGAATCAAAAGTATTTGAAGTATCAAATGGCCAAAAGACATTAAATCAGGCAAAATTTGTAACATTTCCCTGCTTCTTATGAATTAATCACATACAGTCTCTAGCAATTCCCTGGGGAAAAAATCTTTGGCATTTTATTATTTTTACAAGGGAATAATCAAAGGCATTCTGATTTCTGACTGACTGGCTCCATTGCCCAGTGTTGCCCGTGACATTTCATGGCTGCTGGAGGTAATCAGCACCTCTTTGCCAAATTAATTTCCTCCACCTCAGCTATTCCATGTTGTGTGGTGATATGCATGCTCAACTTCACTCACTGATAATGTGCATTCAAGATATGCAGCAGACATGTGATGAACAAAGAAATGGGCAAATTACAATTATTGATCCATTTGTCATAATATGCATATCCCACAGTTTCAATTTTTACTGCACATGGAGCAAAAGTGAACCAACAGCAGCTGATGCTAATTAAAGCACTACGGAAGTTGTTGCATGATATAAATGCCTTTTTATCTTTTAAACCCAAAATGATCATCAATTGGATAAATTTCTTCTTCCCATGCATGATCTTAGTACACGAAGGTGTTTTGTCTGATATGTTCTGATATTTGAACATGTAACTGGTGCGCAAAATGTTCTTCAAGTCATTGAAAGTTTGATGGTAATTTTTTTTTTACTGTACAATTAATGTTAGTCCCAGTCACAGAACATGTACAGACAAGCAACCAAGTGAACATCCTTTACAGGTCTTCATCAAGTGTTCATAATGGGCACACACAAAAAAAACACTAGGGGCAATATGAGTGATAAGTACTATATTATTGATATATAACTATCCTAAAATATATCCTCTACAGGTAGCCTACATTGCACTATATAGTATGATCAATTAAAAATCAAATACATTAAAGTGACGTTATAATTTACAGATTGTTATTTATGCACACATAAATTAATACTTAAATACACAATTTCAAGAAGGTCCTGTTTTACAAGGTGACATTTAAACTGCTTAGTCAATAACTTGCTTTAAGTACTTACACAATTAATTCTAAAATAGCTGGTGGTTCTGTAGTGGGTTGCGATAGCAATGTTTAATTAGGTCAGAGCTGAAATGACCGAATTAAAATAAAATGGTGGGAACTGATTAAACCACATATAATGCATTACTGATTACAAACTCTCTCCTTCCGATCAAATGCAAGAATTT
The DNA here is from genome assembly GCF_936440315.1 of Barbus barbus. Lineage (NCBI taxonomy): Eukaryota > Metazoa > Chordata > Actinopteri > Cypriniformes > Cyprinidae > Barbus > Barbus barbus. The sequence goes on along the minus strand of NC_136741.1, from coordinate 21,742,067 downwards.
CTTGTTGAAGCAAACAAACAGTGACTGAACACAACGATCAAACCAAAATCCTGGCAACATGCACAACAGTAACACTTTCTGTGTGTCCTACAAGCATGCACTGTATGATGCACTAAAGAGGTCTTCATTTTTATAAAGGTATTCACATTCATACTGTAAACAATCGTAACCAAAATTAATATTTACCATTCACCTTTATAGAGCATTAAACACACATTTATTTGTGATCAATGTTTAAGCAAGCATTATAAATGTATTACAAATGTGGTTACAATTATTTACACCATAATTTGATTATAAAGTGCATTAAAACATGAATACCATTCTAATATATTTTATATACAGTCATCATAAGTAGAAAGTGTTACCCAACTACTGTACATGTTGTGCAAATAAAACTTCTCTCATTAAAAACTTTGCATTTAAATTTTATATGCAAACATTGGTGGGTCACAATTTTCAACATGAAATCTATGGATAACTACATGCATAACATTATTTTAGATTTTCTGAATATGGTATGTAAATTGTATAATTTTAAGATTTCCAAACCATTAAACACAATTGTGGGCCACAGAGGATCCCTTTTGGAAGATGCCTCAAAAAGGGGATTTCAAACTGGAATTTAAAAAAATTCAAACTGTATCAATAAATAATATAAGCAGATCTGCATTTTTTATTTAAATAATAAAAATAAAAACATTATCTGGTTTTCTTCATTTTTGGCAAATATAAAAAGGTTTCCCAAAAAGAACTCTTGTAGCATTATCACAAAGCAGCAGTAGCACCATAGCAGTGTGATACATCTGTAGGAATACAGCAGATGATCAGATGTTCCCATGTTTTATCTTCTCTGTACCTCTCATGCATGTAAAGCTAAGTCCCTCAGGATGAACCAGGTCTACAAAGTTTAAGTCTTCATGGATCCTTCCAAGAAGAACAGATGTGTCATTCAAAACACACACACACACACGCTCAAACGTAAACTGCAGACACACCCAAAGTCTTTTTGCTTCCCCGTATAGAGGGAAGGTTTATGTGTTCCAGCGAAGTCCGATGTGAGTTGCGAGCAGGTAGCACATGGCTATTGTGCAGGTCATCAGCATCATAGGGAAGCCCAACCTGTGAAATAGAGCACAGCGAGAATTCATGTTATGAGTCCCTACATGAAAGTTCCTATGAAGATGAAAATTGAACCTTAGAAAGTCTGTAAATCCCACTCTGTTAGAAGGGAGAATTCAACGTAAAGCTTTTGAGAAAATAATCAGCGACACAGTCTAATGCTTGGTGCTTTTTCTTAATGAAAGACTGTATTCTCGTGTTCCACTGAATGTTCATCGCTCAGCATCACCCAGAATCCCTCTCTGTTTCATTCCTCCTTTGTTGCTCATATGACGATTTCTGAGCAGTTTTGCATTATTCTCCCGTCTGCGGTGCATTTGTTTATGTCTGTTTGTGTGTGTGTGTGTGAGATTCGATTCTGATCAGCAGGGGTCTCGATGCTATCCTGCTGAGGAGCGTGGCAGGCACGTTACCCGCTTCATCGAAGTGGTATTAAAGTGTGAGTCTTTAAACATTACGGCAGAGTCAAACGCAGGGGAAAATAGCATTAAAGTATGATCTCCAGGCATTAACGGTGAAGTCAAAGGCTGGCGATGCAATAGGACTGATGATACTTGTCCCCCCCCATTTAACGTAAGCTGCTTTCCTCAAAGCCGTCAACTCTCAGAGACATGTGGACCATCCTTGCTATGTTCGCTTGTAAAAGCATCCATCTAGAGAGTGGAATTACCATTGTAATTACTGGACACCGGCCTAATCTCCACACTCGATCAGCATGCATCAGTGCCCTTCTGACCCTCGGTTCAACATGCTGCGTCTCATCTGTCCATGAGGATTATACTACATGCCATCCAACCTCACATATAATCAGTAGAAGAACTGCACATGGACACTCTGTTGAGTAAATCAGTACAAAAGAAATCAACAGATTTTAAAGAGAAGTGGACAGATTATCAAGGGAACCAGGACAATAGCACCCAGCAAATACACCGTGAACTATATAATCTGTTTTCAAAACAATGCGTGTGCCCAACCCTCCCTTTATCAAATAATCGAGACCAATATAAATGAGATTCTGTCACTATTAAGTCACCCCAATGGCATTTCAAAACTGTGCTATTATTTTTCTGTGAAACACATAAGGAGAATTTTAAAGCATCTATATATAACTTGTCTCATATAAAAAAGTTCGACATGTTCATGGCTGGAGGACTTCAAAAATGACTGGGGGAAAAAAATACAATGTAGTTCATACCACATCTGTGCAATATTTCATGACTTTTGAAGCCATATGATAGCCTTGAGTAGGGAAAAGGCAAAAAATCTATGTTCCCTTTAGTTGAGCTGTTAATTTGAATGTTGCTGTGACTGGATTATTGAGGCAATCAATCAATCAGTTCAGAGTTGACAAATCAGATTCAACATTTTGTGTATGAATCAGAATGATTTGTTCATGAATAGAAATGATTTGTTCATGATCTGGAATTGCCTCATTGATTTAAATATCTGGTTTCAACGGTTCTCCATTTAACAGCTCACCAGAGGGGAAGATTATCAGCGAATAATGTATTAAATTAATTTAAAATATAGAACACAAGACATATGGACTTCATTTGCAGAACTGTCGATTTAACAGATTTCTAAGTTTTAAAGAGCCATATGAGGATTCTATATAATCGTCATTTTATTATTTTATAGACCAGGTTAGAGGCCATTTCGAACTTAACACAGTTGAAAACAAGGCTGTGAGTGATAGACTTACAGTCTTTACAATAACATACACTGTATATAAATGTCCTAAATCATGTAATTTTCACATCTCTCAACTTTCAAAATTGTTTCATGGAGTTTTATCATCTAAACCAGCAATATGCTGTTAAACAAGTACAGTCACTCTGAACATCTATCCCTCACAGCCTTGTTTTCATTCTCGTCAAAAAATAAAATATGGTCTGTAATATATTAATGGCATATGAGTGGAGTTTATGAAAACTTGTTTAAACACTGCACCTTTACATAGCAAATCTGTCTTGTTTTTGCCCCACAGCCTGCTGATCTGAGTCCCCTCTTTCTTTTTACAGAACACTAAAATTCCACATGCAGTTTTAATCATTTCTGTTCAGTTTACTTCTCTGATAGTTTATAAAAGAGTCAGTTCCCTATCTGTCGGTCACTACGAGTTATGTCGTGACGACATAGGGGATTTACTTGGAAGCCCCAATCATCTCTGACTAAAGAGAAAACGCCAATGAAATTGGCTAGTGGATTTTGCATACCTGAGCCACTCCCCGTACATACGGGTATAAAAGGGCGACAGGTGCATCCACTCATCAGATTTTTGCTTCGGAGCCAAGTGGATGAAGACGGTTGTGCCATTCTCCACAAGCCTCATCTTTGTTTTTGTTCCTGTTGGCGTCACGGTGCAAACAGCGGAGTCCCTTCTCCAGCGATTCCCCTGGGCACTTCAACTAAAAGAGCAAATTCTGAAAGAGCAAAATCACGGACGATCGCGTCTTTTTCAAGATGCCGTTTCGTCCGTGTCCTCTTGGTTGCGGTCGTTTCCTGTCCGCGGATGACGGACACGATCGTTGTCTTCAGTGTCTGGGTCTCCAGCACGCTGAAGCTGCGTTCGTGGATGACTCATGCGCCTGTTGTGGGCGTATGAGCATGACGTCGCTGCGATCTCGCCTTTCCTTTTTGAAAGGATTGGCACCCTCTGCCGCCACCCGCCCCGGTCTCTCTGGCTCGAGCAGAGGACCGCCGGTTGGCGCTCTGGGAGATCTGAGGGTCACAGTAAGAGCCTCTCCGCCGGGTACGTCCCCACGGACCTCTTACTCCTCACGCAGCGAATGTCCCGTCCGGTTCCCGGGTGATTTCGCTGGTCCGTCCCACGGGGCGCCCAGCATTTCATTCGGTGCGCCACCCGAGGATAGGATGTCGATCGCAGCATCGGGGGACGGGTTTTCGTCCTCTGAGGATGAAGGTGCAGAGGGGCTGCCCCCTTCGGGTGTGGTCGCCTCCCCTGCACCGGACCCAGAGTTGACGGCCATGCTTGCCCGGGCAGCCGCGAGCATCGGGCTGGAGGTCAACAGACCGCCCAGTCCCGAGCCCTCGCGGCTGGATGATTGGTTTCTCGGAGTGGGGCGCGGCTCACAACCGCGATCTACTCCAGTGCCTTTCTTCCCGGAGGTGCATGAGGAGCTGACGAAGTCGTGGATGGCCCCTTTCACGGCCAGAAGCCGCTCGTCTGCCTCCTCCGTCCTCACTACCCTCGATGGCGGGGCTGCCAGGGGGTACGTGGGCATTCCCCAGGTGGAGAGAGCGGTCGCGGTGCACTTGTGCCCGCGAAACGCCGCCACTTGGAGGAATCGCCCGCGTCTCCCGTCCAAAGCCTGTAAGCTGACGGCTGCTCTTGCGGCCAAGGCTTATAGTGCTGCGGGCCAGGCAGCCTCTGCCCTGCATGCCATGGCGATCCTGCAGGTTCACCAAGCCAAGGCACTCAAACAAATGCACGAGGGTAGTTCCGACCCGGGGTTGATGCAGGAGCTGCGCACGGCGACTGACTTCGCTCTACGAGCGACGAAAGTCACGGCGCGGTCCCTCGGGAAGGCGATGTCTACCATGGTGGTCCAAGAGCGCCATCTCTGGCTCAACCTGGCGGAGATGAAGGATGTCGACAAAGCACGCTTTCTCGACGCTCCCGTCTCCCCGGTTGGGCTGTTCGGCGACACCGTCGAGGGATTTGCTCAGCAGTTCTCGGCGGTGCAGAGGCAGACAGAGGCGATCCAGCACATCCTGCCCCGGCGCGAGGCACCTGCAACAGCTGCCCCCGGGCCCAGGCCTCAGTCTGCTCGCCGCCGTGGGCGCCCCCCTGCGTCCTCCAGAGCTGCTCCGCCCCGTGCCGAATCAACACCTGGGCCGGCGCGTCGAGCCTCTCGCAGGAGGGCGGCGCCCCCCGCGTCCCAGCCGGGCCCCAAGTCGTCCAGGAGAGCGACGAAGCGGCCCTGACGCGGGCAACCTGGAGATGTTGGAATTTGCTCTTTCTCAGGAGACGGCGAGGACAGCGCCGCTCCTTCCCCCGGAGGAGGGCCGGGTGGAGAATCTTGTGTTCCCTTTTGTTTCTGTTCCGCCGTTGGCCCAAGGGCCAGCGGTACCCACAATGTCACAGAAAGAGCAATTTCCTTTTCCTCCAGGTTATCAGGTTCGCGGGTTGACAGTGTGCGACGCGCTGCCTCCTCACTCTCGCCCGCGACCCATCTTGCCAGCGGCCAGGAGAGTGCGGGTTGGGGACGCAGTGCCTCCCCACGCACCTCTAGCCAGTCCCCTTTGGGACCCAGGGAGTTCGGTAAGGGTGCTTCAGAACGCGCTGCCTTCTGTATCATCCAGCCATACTCCTCTGCGCTGCACCACCACAGGTACGTCGATTGTGCCGTTGGAGCCCCTTGCACGACGTCTGGAAGCGTGGCTTGCGCTGCCCAGCCCGTCTCGGTGGCTCACGCGTACAATTCGACTCGGCTATGCGATTCAGTTCGCCAGGCGACCTCCCAAGTTCAGCGGCGTTCTCGAGACCTCAGTGGTACCTCGGAACGCCCCTGTCTTGCGCGAGGAGATTGCTGTCCTCCTGGCAAAGGATGCAATCGAGCCGGTCCCTCCAGCCGAGATGAGGCAGGGGTTTTACAGCCCTTACTTCATCGTACCCAAGAAAGGCGGTGGTCTTCGGCCAATCCTGGATTTGCGAGTCTTGAACCGGAGCCTGCACAGGCTTCCGTTCAAGATGTTGACGCACAGGCGTATGATCAGGTGCATTCAGCCCCAGGATTGGTTCGCAGCGATCGACCTGAAGGATGCTTACTTTCATGTTTCGATCCTTCCGCGACACAGACCGTTCCTACGGTTTGCGTTCGAAGGTCGGGCATGGCAGTACAAGGTCCTCCCCTTCGGGCTCTCCCTGTCTCCCCGTGTCTTCACGAAGGTCGTAGAAGGCGCCCTTGCCCCGCTACGGGAAGTGGGCGTCAGGATCCTCAACTACCTCGACGACTGGCTCATTCTGGCCCGGTCCCGAGAGCAGTTGTGCGATCACAGGGAGCGGGTGTTACGGCACCTCAGCCAGTTGGGGCTTCGGGTCAACTGGGAAAAGAGCAAGCTCTCCCCTGTGCAGAGAATCTCTTTTCTCGGTGTGGAGTTAGACTCGGTGAGTATGACGGCGCGCCTCACGGACGAGCGCGCCCAATCAGTGCTGAACTGCCTGAGTTCCTTCAGGGGCAGGACTGTGGTGCCACTGAAACAGTTTCAGAGGCTCCTGGGGCATATGGCATCCGCAGCTGCGGTCACGCCGCTCGGATTGCTTCATATGAGACCACTCCAGCACTGGTTGCACTCCCGAGTCCCGAGGTGGGCATGGCGCCGCGGTTCACTTCGGGTAAGTATCACACGCGAGTGTCGCCGCTCCTTCAGCCCCTGGACGGACCTTGCCTTTCTACGGGCCGGGGTGCCCTTAGAACAAGTGTCCCGGCATGTTGTTGTCACAACAGATGCCTCCAGCACGGGCTGGGGCGCTACATGCAACGGGCAGGCAGCCTCGGGGCTCTGGACAGGGCCTCGACTGCTTTGGCATATCAATTGCCTGGAGCTGTTGGCAGTGCATCTGGCCTTGCGGCAGTTTCGGCCACTGCTGCTAGGCAAGCATGTGTTGGTCCGTACGGACAACACTGCGGCTGTGTCGTACATCAACCGGCTGGGAGGTGTACGATCACGCCGCATGTCACAGCTCGCCCGCCATCTCCTCCTCTGGAGTCACACGCAGCTCAGGTCGCTGCGCGCTGTCCACATTCCGGGGGAGCTCAACCGTGCGGCCGACGCGCTCTCACGACAGCTCACTTTTCCCGGAGAGTGGCGACTCCATCCCGAGACGATCCGGCTGATCTGGAGTCGATTCGGGGAAGCTCAGGTAGACCTGTTTGCTTCCCGCGAGTCCTCCCACTGCCAGCTATATTTCTCCCTGACCGAGGGGCCCCTCGGCACGGACGCACTGGCACACAGCTGGCCTCGGGCTTTACGCAAGTATGCATTTCCCCCAGTGAGCCTACTCGCACAGACACTGTGCAAGGTCAGGGAGGACGAGGAGCAGGTCCTGCTGGTCGCGCCGTATTGGCCCACCCGGACCTGGTTTCCGGAACTCATTCTCCTCGCGACAGCCCCTCCCTGGCGTATCCCTCTGAGGAAGGAACTCCTTTCCCAGGGGCTCGGCACCATATGGCACCCGCGTCCAGATCTGTGGAACCTCCATGTGTGGCTCCTGGACGGGACGCGGCAGACTTAAGTGGTCTACCACAGGCCGTGGTAGACACCATCACTCAGGCTAGAGCTCCTTCAACAAGGCAAGCCTATGCTCTGAAGTGGAGTCTGTTCGCGAACTGGTGTTCTTCTCGCCGGGAAGACCCCCGAAGATGCACGATTGGAGTAGTGCTTTCTTTCCTGCAAGAAAGGTTGGAGCGTAGGCTGTCACCCTCCACCTTGAAGGTGTATGTGGCTGCTATCGCGGCCCATCACGATGCAGTGGACGGCCGGTCCGTGGGAAAGCATGATCTCATCGTGAGGTTCCTGAGGGGTGCCAGGAGGTTGAATCCGCCTAGGTCACCCCTGATGCCCTCCTGGGACCTCTCTATTGTCCTGGCGGGACTTCAGAGGGGTCCCTTTGAGCCGCTGGACTCAGTCGAGCTGAAATTCCTGTCGGCTAAGACAGCGCTCCTGACCGCGCTCACTTCCATCAAGAGGGTCGGGGACCTCCAAGCATTTTCGGTGAGCGAAGAGTGCCTTGTGTTCGGGCCGGACTACTCTCACGTTGTCCTGAGACCCCGGCCTGGATACGTGCCCAAGGTTCCCACCACGCCCTTCCGTGATCAGGTGGTGAACCTGCAAGCACTGCCTTCGGAGGAGGCAGATCCAGCCTTGGCGTTGCTGTGTCCCGTAAGAGCATTGCGCATATACGTGGACCGCACCCGGAGCTTCAGAAGCTCTGAGCAGCTCTTTGTCTGCCACGGAGGTCAGCAGAAAGGGAAGGCTGTCTCCAAGCAGAGGTTGGCCCACTGGATAGTGGAGGCCATCGCCTCGGCGTATCAATCCCAAGGCGAGCCGTGCCCCCTTGGGGTGAGGGCTCACTCCACACGGAGTGTTGCCTCCTCCTATGCGTTGGCGCACGGCGCCTCTTTGGCAGACATCTGTAGAGCTGCGGGCTGGGCGACACCGAACACCTTCGCGAGATTTTACAGTCTCCGCGTGGAGCCAGTCTCTTCCCGTGTGTTGGGTAACAGGTAAGTGGCGGGAAGAGTTGGCCGGTGTCACGCTTGCTGCGCCATTCCCCCTCACCCGGGGATACGAGCGCCTGTTTCCTCCTCCAGTTCAGTTCCCCGGACGGCGAACCCTGGTGGAGACCTCCAGCACCCCCGGCAGTCAGACTGGGCGGAGCAGTCTGACGCCAGGCCCAGTACTGGTGCTAGCTCGCCCGGGTCTCCGGTCAGCCCCTGTACTCGGCTAGGTGTCCGTATGGCCTGATTCCCTTCGGGTAATCCCACACGTGTATTCGTCCACGGTACGGTTTCCCTCACGGTAAACCCGTGTCTTCCCTTTGGCAGAGTTCTGTCAGGCCCTGCTGGCAGCCCTCCTCCCTACTCCTAGGTAGGATCTGCCCCAGGGTCCAGTCGTATGTAGTACTGCCCCAGGCCTGGGTCAGTCCATATCAGTGTCTCCACATGTTACCTCCCTTCGGGCAGGATGTGGCCTCCGTAGCGCCCTTCTCCGGAAGGCTCGCTTCCCCGTCGTTACCGCCAGGCTGTAACAACAAATAGGAAAGACTTGAAGCAGTCTTTCATAGAAGGTCGAAATCCCTTCCAATTTCTTGGGGAAAGGAACAGCGGCTTGGCTATCTCCAGCAGCAATGTACTCAGTGGTCCCTGCGGGCACCAAGGTTAGCGAATTTGCGCTGGGGCGATGGGAAGGTTGCGACCTTCGCATGGCATTTGTCTGTCACGCACTAGCTTGTCAACATCTGCATGCACAAGGTCGTGACGGGGTTCAGGTTGTGGCGCTTTCCATATGACCCCTATGTCGTCACGACATAACTCGTAGTGACCGACAGATAGGGAACGTCTCGGTTACGTACGTAACCCTCGTTCCCTGATGGAGGGAACGGAGACGTTATGTCCCCATGCCACAATCTTGAACCATCGCTGGTTGCCGAGGACTCGTTCTTGGCTCCTCAGCGGGTAGAAACCTGATGAGTGGATGCACCTGTCGCCCTTTTATACCCGTATGTACGGGGAGTGGCTCAGGTATGCAAAATCCACTAGCCAATTTCATTGGCGTTTTCTCTTTAGTCAGAGATGATTGGGGCTTCCAAGTAAATCCCCTATGTCGTCACGACATAACGTCTCCGTTCCCTCCATCAGGGAACGAGGGTTACGTACGTAACCGAGACGATCTTGTTGCTGAATAGAAAGTCCTGTAGAAAGGGATTCTGGAATGAATAAATGAGTGAAAGAGCAGCTGAGAGGAGAAAGCACTTGTGAGGATGAACGCTCTGGACATCCATTTAGGCCGAGTGCATACCTTCAGCAGCCCAGTGGATACTGACTGAGTGCATGGGTAAATACAGAGCATTTGGGGCATAGAGAAATCAACAAGCTCAGAAGAGCAAGTGGCCACTGATTGAGAGGATGAAGGAAAGCAAATGGATGATAAAAAGAGCGAAAAAAAACAAGTAAACAAGCAAGAGAGGGAGACACAAGGTTTCCTGATAATGTTACAAATTAAAGTCTTAAACCAAACAACTATTAAAAAAAAAAATGCTTAAGTGAATAGTTCAGCCAGTTTACTCAGGCCATCCAAGATGCAGATGAGTTTGTTTCTTCATCAGAAAAGATTTGGAGAAATGTAGCATTACATCATTTGCTCACCAATGGATCCTCTGCATAGAATGGGTGCCGTCGGAATGAGTCCAAACAGTTGATAAAAACAACACAAAATTCCACAAGTAATCCACAAGACTCCAGTCCATTAACGTTTTGTGAATCAAAAAGCTGGGTGTTTATAATAAACAAATTCATTATTAAAAAGTCCTCCATCCATATTATTGCTTTCTCCAGGGAAAATGTTGTCTTGTCTGAATCAGAAGAGAAATATGCACAGATAAAATACCATTTACAAGAAAAAAACGTCTAAAACAGTTTTAATCAGTGGATTATTGTGATGTTTTTATCAGCTGTTTGGACTCTCATTCTGATGGCTCCCATTTAGTGCCATGCCAAATAATCACTAGTGAAGTGATGCAATGGTTAATTTCTCCAAATCTATTTTAATGAACAAACAAACTTAACTGCACCTTGGATGGCCTAACAGTGTGTAATGTTCATTTTTGTGTTAACTATACCTTTAAGCTCAATAGTAGATCATGCTGCTCATGAACTGATAAAAATGTAGTCCTTAAGTGCAGTGCAAGTTGTATTGAAAATATTTGCCAAATGCATAAATGTAAAATGTACAGCAAAACTTAACCACAGCCAGAACTGTAGCCAATTAGTTTGTCCCTTCAATACAAAAAAAATGCAAAACTAGGATTTGAAATAAGGAATCAGTGAAAGAATCAAAGAGAAAGGGGCTGCCAAAGCACACAAATCAAGACAGAAAATGAGACATGAGGGTAATACACTTCCACATGGAACAGTGTCCTCCAGCACTTCCTGTCTTCTACTACATCTCTTTTTAACATTCTCTAAAATTAGATTATTGAAAAGCACATATTTTAAGGCCGATTATGTAAGTATGGCAAAGATCACAGCTGGTCCAGGGAACAAACCAGGTGTTCAATATCCGGAAGGCAGGTGGGGAGGCTAAATGCTGGATTGCAGAAGGAACAGGTGTGTATTACCTGTATGACTTGTGTGACATACATCAAAGTAGGTGCACGTGCCACGGGTGTGAGGGTAGGTCAGGTGGCTAATGCACAATTTGAGTGATGTGAATGAAGCAACCAGGTGCCCGATTCATAAGTAGTGAAGTGAAACCTGAAAAGTGGCTCCACATGTGGTTTGTTAAACTGGCTGAATAAATAGCACATTAAATGGCACTAAGTACTCCATAAACCATTCTAAAATGAAAGTCATGCTTTTTTTCTCTAACGGCCTAATGAAAGGAAGAGTAATGTGACTAAAAGTCTTACAAAGGTGATACAAGTCCATTATGACTGTTTGGAGGACAAAGATGACTTCAACATGCATACTGAGGCAGTCTTTCAAGCTATTCGATGTATGACATTCACACTCTAAAGTGACACAATGATCTTTTTTTTATACTACAAGGACAATCAGAGTCAGTAACCTGAGTTTAAATACCTTGCTCAAGGGCACAAGGATGGCAACTCATTAACTGTGCCATCTTGGGTTTAATTTGACAATGTTTCAATTACAAGCTCGTATATTTTACCACTTCTACCATCACAACACATTTATACATAATAAAAACAGTTGGCCACACTTTATTTTAAGGTTAAATTCTCGCTATTAATAAACCATTAATTATGACTTTTACCTCAGTAAACTCCTAATTTGCGGCTAATTAATAGTAAGGTAGTTGTTAAGTTTAGGTATTGGGTAGGATTAGGAATGCAAAATATGGTCATGCAGAATATGTGCTTAAAAAATACTAATAAACAGCCAATATGTTATGAATATGCATGTTATTACGCAACTATTGGCCCCTATACTAAGGTGTTACCAAACAGTTTTGAGTCAAAACCTTTGCAATGCAAAAAACAATGTGAGATGCAATAGGCAAATGCTCTAAGGTCAGTCTGATCTCATAAGAATTTCTAGTAATATGTACACATGCATTTTTGTATGCTTGGACATTCGCTGAAAAATCTAACAGCAAGATACAGTTGTCTTAGGGTTCCACAGCATGTTAATGGTGTTCAAAATAAAAACCTTTGAATTATAAGCTCAGATCTTTACCACTAAACCATAACACGCATATGCATGACCTTGGGGAAAAATCTGTTTTGAGTTGAGGGAAAAAATATGATTCTTTTATCTGGGTTGTCCACCCTTCCTTGCTCAAGGCTATCGACTGTGTGCCACATTTTGTATTAAAAACCCTTGACATCTCAAACATGTGATGAGATCAGAACAGCTATCTGCCAGAATCTCACTCACTATCACTACAAGATTGCTGATGTACACATGTCCTTACGACCGTGAAAACCCATCTCATGTGGCTCGGAAAGCATCAGAATGCCAATTTTTAGTTATAACTAGAGAAAAAGACAGGAAAGCCATTAAAACTATGAAAGGAAATGACTTTCTCAAAGTCACACAAAGATACGGTAGTGAGTGGAAATTAAGGTCAGTGTTGATTAAGCCTGATATTTCAGACATTATTATAAATGCCATCATTGTCATTATTCTGTGCTTTTCAAAAGGGACACACCAGATGGTTTGTCATTTGGACATCCACCATTATCTTGCGTGCCAGTGTTAGGGGGCACATGATGGATTTTGAAGGCCAAAGTGGCTTGGCATGGTACTGGGAATAATAATGCGATCCAAGCTCTGGGTTTGTTTGTACAATAGGCCATGATTGCCCATGGTTACACACACACATGCTGCTTCTCTCCTCTGTACAAGCACAGAAATATAAGTATATTCATACCAACAGATGGGGGAAAGAGGCCGATTAGGAATGGAAAAAAGGGATGTGCAAAACTACATATAAACATTTCACAACAATTTGTTTATATATCGTATTAATATTAAGAAAACGTGATGAAAATTCTGATATTCAAGACAATAAAAAAAGGAAACATATCTGTATGTAACCCTTGTTCCCTGATGGAGGGAACGGAGACGTTATGTCGTGACGACATTAGGGGATTCACTTGGGAGCCCCAATCATCATAGTGGATTTTGCATACCTGAGCCAATCCCCGTGCATACGGGTATAAATAGGCGACAGGTGCATCCACTCATCAGGTTTTCCGCTAAGGAGCCGACAACGTGTCCCTGGCACCCAGCGATGGTTCAAGAATGTGGCATGGGGACATAACGTCTCCATTCCCTCCATCGGGGAACGAGGCTTACATACGTAACCGAGACGTTTCCTATCTGTCGGTCACTACGAGTTATGTCGTGACGACATTAGGGGTCCATGGAAAGCGCCACAACCTGAACCCCATCACAACCTTATGGCATTGCAAATGCTGACAAGCAAGCGCGTAACAGACAAATGCCATGCAAAGGTCATAACCTTTCCATCGCCCCAGCGCAAATTCGCTGACCTTGGTACCCGCAGGGACCACAGGTGAGTACATCGATGCTAGAGATAGCCAAGCCGCTGTTACTTTCACCACAGAATTTAGAAGGGATTTCAACCTTCAACGAAAGATAGCTTCAAGTCTTTCCTATTTGTTGTTACAGCTTGGCAGTAACGACGGGGAAGCAAGCCTTCCGGAGAAGGGTGCTACGGAGGCCACATCCTGCCCGAAGGAAGGTAACATGTGGAGACACTGTACTACTGTACTACATATGAAATGGGACTCTGAGGCAGATCCTACCTAGGAGTAGGGAGGAGAGCTGCCAACAGAGCCAGACAGAGGGAAGACACGAGTTTACAGAGGGGGAAACCTTACCGTGGAAGAATACACATATGGGATTGCCCGTAGGGAATCAAGCTATATGGACTCCTAGCCCAGTACAGGGACTGACCGGAGACTGCTCCACCCAGTCTGACTGCCGAGGGTGCTGGAGGAACTCCACCAGGGTTCGTCGTCTGGGGAACTCTACTGGAGGAGAAAAAAAGCGCTCACATCCCCGGGTGAGGGGGAATGGCGCAGCAAGCGTGACACCGGCCAGCACTTCCCGCCACTTACCTGTTACCCAACACACGGGAAGAAACTGGCTCAACGCTGAGACTGAAAATCTTGAACGGGTGTTCGGTGTCGCCCAGCCCGCAGCTCTACAGATGTCTGCCAGAGAGGCACCGTGCGTCAAGCATAGGAGGAGGCAACACTACGTGTGGAGTGAGCCCTCACCCCCAGCGGGCACGGCTCGCCTTGAGATGGGTACGCCAAGGCGATGGCATCAACTCCAGTGGGCCAACCTCTGCTTGGAGACAGCCTTCCCTTTCTGCTGACCTCCGTAGCAGACAAGGAGCTGCTCAGAGCTTCTAACGCTCTGGGTGTGGTCCACATATATGCACAGCGCTCTTACGGGACACAGCAACGCCAAGGCTGGGCCTGCCTCCTCCGAGGGCAGTGCTTGCAGGTTCACCCCGACCCTCTTGATGGAAGTGAGCGCGGTCAGGAGCGCTGTCCTAGCAGACAGGAACTTCAGCTCGACTCAAACCAGCAGCTCAAAGGGACCCCTCTGAAGTCCAACCAGGACGATCCCAGGAGGGCACCAGGGGTGGCCTAGGAGGATTTAACCTTCTGGCACCCCTCAGTAACCTGACGATGAGATCGTGCTTTCCCAGGGACCGGCCGTCCACTGGTGGAGGGTGACAGCCTACGTTACAACCTTTCCTGCAGGAAAGAAAGCACTACTCCAGCCATTTCAGGGGTCTTCTCAGCGAGAAGAACACCAGATCGCGAACAGACTCAAATCTAAAGCAACAGCTCACCTCGTAGAGAGGGCTCTGACCTGAGTGAAAGTGCCTTCCACCGCCGGTGGACAAAACACTCAAGTCTGCCTCGTCTTATCCAGGAACCACACATGGAGGTTCCAAGATCTGGACGTGGGTGCCACATGGTGCCGGGCCCCTGAGAAAGGAGGTCCTTCCTCAGAGGGATGCGCCAGGAAGGACTGTTACGAGGAGCATGAGTTCCGAAAACCAGGTCCAGGTGGGCCAACGGCGCAACCGGCAGGACCTGTTCCTCGTCCTCGCTGACCTTGCACAGTGTCTGTGCAAGAAGGCTCACTGGGGGAAGCGCAAACTTGCGTAAAACCCAAGGCCAGCTGTGTGCCAGTGTGTCCGTGCCAAGGGGGTCATCAACTGGCCGTTGGAGGCAACCAGGTTTACCTGAGCTTCACCGAATCGACTATAGAACAGCTGGATCGTCTCGGCATGGAGTCGCCATTCTCCGGGGAATGTGAGCTGTCGTGAGCCCATCGGCTGCACGATTGAGCTCCCCCAGAATGTGGACAGCGTGCATCGACTTGCGCTGCATCTGATTCCAGAGGAGATGGCGGGCGAGTTGTGACATGCGACGTGATCGTAGACAACCCTGCCAGTTGATGTATGAGACAGCCGCAGTGTTGTCCGTGTGGACCACACGTGCTAGCCAAGAGGCCGAACCGCTGCAAGGCTAGTAGCACTACCAGCAACTCGAGGCAGTTGATGTGCCAAAGCAGTCGAGGCCCTGTCCAGAACCCTGAGGCTGCCTGCTAGTTGCATGTATCGCACCAGCCCACACTGGAGGCATCCATCATGACAATGACATGCCGAGACGCTTGTTCTACTTCGATCCGTAGAAAGACAAGGTCCATCCAGGGGCTGAATGAGCAGCAACGCATTGGCGTGATGGTCACGCGAACTGTACCACGGCGACATGCCCATCTGTAACCTGTGCTGAAGTGGTCCCATATGAAGCAATCCGAGCAGCGAGACTGCGGCTGCGGATGCCAAAGCATTTCAGTGGTACCACCATCCTGCCTCTGAAGGAACTCAGGCAGGTCAGCATGGACTGGGCACACTCGGTGGTGAGATGCGCCACCACATTCACCGAGTCTAAATCCATACTGAGAAAAGTGTTTCTCTGCATGGGGGAGGGCTTGCTCTTTTCCCAGTTGACCCGAATCCCCAACTGGCTGAGGTGCCAGGGGCAGCAGGTCCCTGTGATCGTACAACTGTTCTCGTGCGTGGGCCATGCTCAGGACAGTTGAGGATCCTGATGCCCACTTCCCGTAACAGGAAAAGGGCACCCTCCGTGACTTTTGCAAAGACGTGGGGACGACCCTGTACTGCCATGCCCAACCCTCGAACGCCACCCGTAAAAATGGCATGTGTCGAGGGCAAATCGAGATATGAAAGTAAGCGTCCTTCAGGTTGACCGCTGCAAACCAATCCCGGGGTTGGATGCATCTGATGATGCGCTCGAGCTTGAGAAGGGCCCGATTCGAGATTCGCAGATCCAGGATTGGCCGAAGGCCACCGCCTTTCTTAGGTACGATGAAGTAAGGGTTGTAAAACCCCTGCCTCATCTCGGCTGGAGGGACTGACTTCATTGCATCCTTTGCCAGGAGGACAGCAATCTCCTCGCACAAGACAAGTGCGTCTCGGACTGCCACCGAAGTCTGGAGAGCGCCGCTGAATTTGGGAGGTCGCCTGGCGAACAGAATCTGTGTGAGTGGCACCAAAGGGATTATCAACATACCCGCGGTGGTGCAGCAGAGGGGAGCAGAGCTGGATGGTACAGAAGGCATTGCGTTCTTACACATCCCCGTCGAACTCCCCAGGCCCTGGGTTGCGACGCACTGCCAGCCCATGAGCCTGAGAACCCGCAGGAAAGGAAAATTGCTCTTTCTTTGACAATGTGATTACCGCTGGCCCTTGAGCCAGCAGGGAACAGAATGAACTAATTCTCCCCCTGCCCTCCTTCGCTGTCCTCACCATCTCCTGAGATCGAGCAGCTTCCAACATCTCCGGGTTGCCCATGTCAGGGCCGCTTTATTGCCTCCCTGGACGATATCGGGGCCAGCTGGAAGGGTTTGCTAGGGGGTACGTTGACATTCCCCAGGTGGAGAGTGTGTTCACTTGTGCCTTCAAAACGCTGCCACTTGGAGGAATCGTCCTCGTCTTACCCATCCTAAGCCTGTAAGCTGATGGCCGCTCTCGCGGCCAAAGCTTACAGCGCTGCGGGCCAAGCGGCCTCTGCTCTGCATGCCATGGAACTGCGCTAGGCGACTGACCTTGCCCCAACATGCACCTCTTTTTCTATCAAACTGCAGACTTGTACTATTAAAGTAATATATATCCATTCTCAAATGCATTTCATTGAAACTAGACAATTCCTAAAATAATATCATACGATCCAAAAAGATTGAAATTATTACCCTTTTACTGCTGAATGAAGCTCTATCAGGTAAGGACTATGTTCCACAAAAAATATATCACATGAAGTCATTATGAGCGTTTTCTAGGCAATGAAATGGAGCTCCTGTAATCACAGTTCATTGTAGCTTTATATCTGGGAGTGTGGTCTTTTTTATAAACTATTTTTGCATTTGCACCAAAAACTGACCACAGTGATGTGAAACAGAAATGGAAATGATTTGATAAGCTTAGCTGGTTTTGTGTACGCTATTTAGGCCTGTATTTTCCACCACTGTAAGAGTGGTAGCTGAACAGAGACTCATTAGAAATTATAGGAGAGGAGAAAAATGTAATGGAGCGCTCTAAAATGCCATCTTTAAAAATGTAAGAACTTTTAGAAATCTGTGGAGGTAGACAAGCTGAGGGCTATGACTGAGCTGTCTGCTCTAGAGAGTGTAAAACTGAGGTGAAAAAGCAATGGGCAATTCCATTCACTACAAAAAAGAAACAGAACTGTTTCACATTAGGCCATTAGATCAACGTGGTCTCTCTAGGGATGTAAGTGAAACTGTGTGAAAAAAGAAAAAAAAGGGGGGGGGGGGGGGGTTGGGATTGCAAAGTTGATAACACCATAAGCTTTCTGTATCAGGATAAAGACATCACAGTGCTTTAACTAATTGAAATAATTGGCTAATTCAAACCCAGGATATGAAAAACATGTTGATACTAAAATAACAAAATAAATATTATTTTTACCTATTTTTTGTTGGGACCAAGTAGGCAGACAGAGAGGCAACTGGTTTTGAGCAGTGAATCGTCAAATGCACTTCTTGATCAAAATGCCCATCTTAGTGGGATATTAATGTAAACAAGCAGGACAAAAAGTCGGATTTGTCAAAATATCTGATATCTGGCATGAGGCCTTGCATTGCAAATGCCACTGAATTATGCCATAATATTAATAAAATATTAATCCATACTGATAAGATGGCTTTTAATTTATTTGTTTTTACTACTGACTGTTTACTTGAATACTTTCTAGAACAATCTGAACCAATATTTAAAACATATTTGAAATATTTGAAGACTATATGCCTATACTGTATTTTAATGAAGTTTGTTAATATACAACCCAAATTCCACAAATGTTGGGACGTTTTTTAAATTTGAATAAAATGAAAACTAAAAGAATTTCAAATCACATGAGCTAACATTTTATTCACAACAGAATATAGAGAACATAACAAATGTTTAAACTGAGAAATTTTAAAATTGTATGAACAAAATGAGCTCATTTCATATTTGATACCTGCTACAGGTCTCAAAATAGTTGGGAAGGGGGCATGTTTACCATGGTGTAGCATCTCCTCTTCTTTTCAAAACAGTTTGAAGACATCTGGACATCGTGGTTATGAGTTTCTGGAGTTTTGGTGTTGGAATGTGGTCCCATTCTTGCCTGATATAGGTTTCCAGCTGCTGAAGAGTTCGTGGTCGTCCTTGACGTATTTTTCGTTTAATGATGCGCCAAATGTTCTCTATAGGTGAAAGATCTGGACTGCAGGCAGGCTAATTCAACAACCGGACTCTTCTACTACGAAGCCATGCTGTTGTAATATGTGGTTTTGCATTGTCCTGCTGAAATAGACGTCTGGAGGGGAGCAGATGTTGCTCTAAAACCTTTATATACCTTTCAGCATTCATAGTGCCTTCCAAAACATGCAAGCTGTCCATACCGTATGCACTTATGCACCCCCATACCATCAGAGATGCTGGCTTTTGAACTGTACACTGACAACACGCTGCAAGGTCTCCCTCCTCTTTTGAGAATGTCAAATTTGGACTCGTCTGACCATAGAACACTTTTCCACTTTGAAACAATCCATTTTAACCCTCTGGGCCCTGAGGGTGTTTTGGGGACCTGGAGAACTTTCGATATGCCCTGACATTTGTGCTTTTTTCAGTTGCTTATAAAAATATAAATGGCTAAAGTCTAATAACACTGTAAACAGCACAAACAGGGCTACAATAATATGTTAGCAGCATTTATGTACATGATTGTGTTTTTGAGAAATCAACGTTTATGCGTGGTTAGTGAAAAACTAAAAATTTTAAGTCACTGAAATAAGACCATGAAACACATACAGAACAATTCTTCACAAGACTTTTGAGAACTGCCTCTTGTAGCCTAGAATTTTTGCTTCAAAATTATGTGAAAATCATCTTGTTTATTTGCTCACAGAAAACAATACATTGATTTAAATTTTTAAAGACATGTTTTGTGATTGAAAGCCAATATGCGAGGGAGTGGTAATGGGCTTGAATATATTAAGTGATTTTCACCTGAGAGACAAAGGGCCCTCCCCTAAAGGCTGCTAATGGGCCATCAGTGTGACTGTGACTGAGGCAGGTAAGACAGAGTGTGAGGAGACTGAAAAGATGGGTTTTTAAAATTATTTGTATTTTATTTACAACACAGTATAATCAAAACATACATAATGAAGGTCAAAATACACATTATTGTGCACACTGATCTAACCACAGAGATGTAAACAGACTTTGAGTCATTCCTGCAACCGATTCTGTTCAACAAGTGAAACAAATAAATCATAACTGATATTTACGTGTTATTTAAGTGTTTCTGCTACTTTCCATGATTCAAGAAGAAACTGTTGAACTTCTGATGTTGGTGCAGTGCTCTCAGAGGAAAATAGTTGGAAGAGACTGAAAGTCAGCAGGATTCATCATCTGTGGTGCAGGTGTCTGATTCAATAAAATACAAACATGAGCATGTTTATATCAGGAGCAGTCATAGACTCATTCATGCTTTGTATTATCGTAAAAAAAATACATTTTATTTTTGAGAAACTAATTATTATTGATTAGCACGTTATTAAAATCTATTTTTGAACAGAGTAGGCTATTAATAATAAACATGTTCTAAACATACTTAGACTCGTAGCATTCACCATGTTACAATGTACTCTCTTATTACTTTTATTGTTTTATATAGAGCATGAAAACATCATCGTGATATAAGAAATTTGAATACAATGAATTGCCCATCATATTCAAAATGTTTTACTGGATTTCAAACATTTTAGTCAGGAATTATAGCTTGGGAAAAACCCAACTATGATTTTGTAGCATATAGCCATCCTGAACATCATGTATGATTTGATATTATAGAAGATATGATTCTGCAGTCATAGACTCACGCATGCGTTGTACTATAAAAGGATGTACTTCGAACTATAAAAAATATATTTTATATCTGAGAACTAATTGTTATCGTTTAGCACGTTATTAAAATATATTTGTGAACAGATTATTAATAATAAACATGGTCTAAACTTTCTTAGATGCGTAGCATTCATCGTGTTGTAGTTTGGGAACAACCCAACTAGTAATGTGTTCAAGTTTATGTCACAATAACACGTTAACTAATGCAAAAAATAAACATTACTTACTCATCAGATCGATCTTCTCTACTTGATGAACTCTTGCTCTTATTTTGAGGGAAATCCAGTCTTTACTCAGCGCGTCTTCTTCCAGAAACAAACAGTATAGCAGCGATGAACTCTTCACTCCTGACTCTGTTTATGCTCCAAGCGCGTGCGGATCACGTGGTTATTTACATGTGAACACGAGGGGGCGGGATCTCATTAAAAATATTGAGTTAGACTGGACAGACTGAACATCGTGTTGGTTTCATACGGATTACTTCATCACAGAATATTTGTTTTCGATATGACTTACTTCATTTGAGAGAAGACACTTCAAGCTTTCTATAGAGATAACTCCCATGTTTCTCTGTTAAGTATTCGCTGAGTTACACTTCATTTTAGTGACGCGTTACTATAAACAGATTGCGGAGACGGAGAAGACCGAGAGCGCATCCTGTTTGTTTTCTTTATTCTTCAAAAGCACAACGTTTAGTTGTTATTATGAGTGTATACAAATAAAAGTAGACCCCTTACAGATTCAAATGGTGTATTGCTCTTATCTGAACGATCAAAAATGGCAGAGTAATTCAAGCTCATTTCTGCCTCATCAGGAAAATCTGCCCCAAAACGCGTATTCGCGTTTGTCGCGCTCAGAGGGTTAAATGAGCCTTGGCCCACAGGACACGACGGCGCTTCTGGACCATGTTCACATATGGATTCCTTTTTGCATGAAGAGTTTTAGTTGGCATCTGCAGATGGCACGGCGGATTGTGTTAACCGACAGTGGTTTCTGGAAGTATTCCTGGGCCCATTTAGTAATGTCAATGACAGAATCATGCCGATGAGTGATGCAGTGTCGCCTGAAGGCTCAGACCATGGGTATCCAACAAAAGTCTTCGGCCTTGTCCCTTATGCACAGAGATTTCTACAGTTTATCTGAATCTTTTGATGATGTTATGCACTGTAGATGATGAGATTTGCAAAGCCTTTGAAATTTGACGTTGAGGAAAGTTGTTTTTAAAGTATTCCACAAATTCCTCTGCCTCTCTAAGACATCCCTTTTATAGCTAATCATGTAACAGACCTGATGTCAATTAACTTAATTAGTTGCTAGATGTTCTCCCAGCTGAATCTTTTCAAAATTTCTTGCTTTTTCAGCCCTTTGTTGCCCCCGTGCCAACTTTTTTGAGGCCTGTAGCAGGCATCAAATTGGAAAGAACTCATTTAGTGTATAAAAGTGTAAAATTTAAAGTTTAAAATGTTTAAACATTTGTTATGTTCTCTATGTTCTATTGTGAATAAAATATTTGCTCATGTGATTTGAAAGTCTTTTAGTTTTCATTTTATTCAAATTTAAAAAATTTTTAAAAACATTTCCAGAATTTGGGTTGTATTAACTTAAAAAAAAAAAGAAAAAAAAATATAGTGTAGTCAATAGCATATTACTAAATCCTCTAGTCGCAGGTTAAAATGACGAAGAAGCCGAGCAAAAACTAAAATGTGTTTAAATAATAATTCCATGTTTTTTCTTTTAAAACTACATTACATTTTCTTTCTAAACTAATATAATGTATAAAGCACACAAATGGATGAGCGTTCTTCCCGAAAGCATGCATCTCTTTCTGTCTCTCTCTCTCTCGCTCTCTCTCAAAGACTCAAACACTGATCTTCTCTTTCTGTAAACCTGTATACCCAGGTGTGCCACTTAAACTCCCTCCCTTAATTACAGAAACCTGACAGCATCAATCACGCTCCCAATGTGACGCTACAGCAGCAGCTATAAAAAGCACCAATCTAGGTCCTCCCTATCTACAATAATCGGCCACGTAATCATTTGCCGAGGCTCACCATAAAACACACACACACACACAAAATCACATGAGACTTCAGGTTGACAGCCTTTAGAAGTGCAGCACCTTAATAGACCAGTGACTGAAACATCAGAATCAGGATAAACTTTTAAAAGCCTTTTCTCTTTGTTCCTAAATGAATGTTAAAGAGGAAATCCATTAGCATGTAGTCCGATCCCTAACAAGCATTCCTTTGTGGCCAAGACTCTCGCAGCGCTTCAAACAAATGGGAGAGAGATATAATTTGACATGGAAAGGGAGTCTTATTGCAGCTTGGTAATAGCATGAAACTTTGATCATAAAAGGTCTGAATGGCCAACAATCATGACTACGTATAAAAGCTATTGCATAAAGGTTAAAAAAGTGGTTATAGTGTGAGTTACTCTGAAAAAGAATAATTTAAGTGGCTCAGTTCTCAACAATTACAGAACAATTGTACAATAATAATCTCTAAGCACAGCATTAGAAATGGGTCTTAAAACAGTTGAACGACTTTGATAATCTCTTTACTATCTTAGTGAAATTGAATCTTTCAATAAAATGAAAGCAGTCATATAGCCACAGTCAGAATAAGTGGCCTATTGCATTCTTTTAGTATAAAGTATGAAGAACATCTCTTGAGATATGATCATAGACAGTATCTTTTGACATATGATCATATGCAATGCACTACTTATCTTGCATTGTCCATTTGACCACACAGGTAAAAAGAAAGAACAAAAGAAACAAACAAACAAAGAGAACTGACTACAAATCTACTATTGTGAATTGTGATTTTAAGACTTAAGGACACAATGCAATCACATGATATGCTCAGTTTTCATATTCAACTGAAAAAGAAAGACAAATTAAGCTAACTCACATTCATGAACTATGATTTTCATATGGTGGTCGGTCACAAGAGGAGTCACTGTCTCATACTAGAGAGCATTTGAGTGGGGTAAAATCTGTGTAGCACAACATGAACCATAAATATTTAAACCATTTTCCTGGAAGAGAAAGACTATACATTTTAAAGGTGTGTATCTGCTAAAAGTGATTTTTGTCAGTGTTTAGGCAAGCACAAGCATATTTCTACATATCTTCTAAAAAGTTCTGCATGCATAAACCATGCTTTCATTTTGTATTTGTGCTTCCAATAAAATCAAAATCTCCTAAGTTTCAAAGAACACTTTAATGGGTTGAAAAATAAAGAAACTTTCAAAGTGCTATTTTAACTTTTTTGTGTTTTTCTTGCATATGTAGGGTATCAGAGTGAATCAGACAATTTAAGATTCAATCAGATTGATGAACAACCCAAAGAGTCAAATTCCACAAAGAGGCCCAGGATAACAAGACAACGTCATAAATCTGTCCACGATACCCTGGCACCACCAGTCTGAAGAAAGCCGAACCAACCTACTCTTTCACAGAACAGCTTGCTAAATTAAAAATTGATAATCCCAAATCAGGAAGGAGATTGTCAATTTTGGGCCAAGAACCCCAAGATTAATGATTGAAGAGACAACATCATGACCATCACATGAGGGAAATCATTAGTAGAGACATTGGTGGGTGGTTTCCCCCACCCAGGACAAAGACCGGACTCCTTCTAGACATTGACCTTTTGTTCCTTTCACAGAACATGTCGTCACGTTCACAGAATGGTACAGAAACTGCCTTTACATGTATATATGCACCTAAATGATGCTAAAAGGACTTATGAGTAACTAATAATTTCTATGCATAACTCCATGTATGTACAGTATGTAAGCCACACATTTGACTATCATGTCCTAATCACTCGTTGTTTATGTATTTTGAATAGCTATTAAATAGTTTATAGATTTATATTCATGTTGGGTATGTATGGGTTTGAAAATTCATGCTTTAAATGTTTCTTTCAATCAATACTTTGTAAAATGTATTATATTCTTGTTATAGAAATCATGTCCAAATTATACTCTGCAAGAGCGGGAAAATTCAGACCATGTGACTGATAAGATAACGTGTTGATTTATGTATTGGGGGGAGAAACATAACAACACCCCAAGCTAAGACAATATCTAATTGGTCAAGACACCATTTGGGATGTGTCCAACAGCCCAATTTATAAACTCAGGACACCATCAAATTCAGCTTTTAGTCATCGCTTTTTGCCCGTGAATTCTTCGAGCGCTGTTCCAGCATGCTCTGGCTTGCATGCCAGCAGCTCCTCTAAAACCATGAGGAGAAACGCCATCTAGCCTCATCAAACTTTACTCTTTTCTTTCTTTTACATTGGTTTCTTTTCTTTTCCGTTGAGAGTTTTGTGTTCTGAGTTAAGTTTTGCCGCAACGCCGTGTCTCCGAGTTCACCTCGAGTCTGTGACCACCTCAAAACTTCAACCAGCCCACAACTCCGCATCTTCAGCCAACACCCAACCATTGGCTTCCCAAGACGTCACTTCAACGACTACTGAACTTCCAGCCAATCAACAAACTTGGGAAACCCCTTTCTGCAATGACAACAACAAGGGAACCCCCTAAACAAGCAATGCAAGTACCTCCAGATTATAGTTGAGCAGGTGCTTTTAATATAAATTTTTACCTAATTGATGAACTCAATTTGAGGGTTAATTAAGTGATTGATGGTTGTTCAGATCTATGCAATTGCACATATTACTGTAAACTTGGGACTTCACATTTTCATTCTCTTAAACTAATTCTTTCCTCACTTTCTCTCTTCCTGCAACTTGTGTGGATGTGTGAGTGTGTGTGTTTATGTGTTAGATTAGTTTATATTGTCTTAGATTTATCCAATAAAGTCTTATTTATATTGAAAAGAGAAGCATCTTGTGTTTTGTGCTTACAAGTTAATGTCTTAAACTGCCGATCTTGTTACTGTGCTAATTAATAGTGTTTTCACTATATTTTGGATTTTAATATCCAGTGCGGAGTTCTCGTTAGCCGATTCGGTTGATGAGCCGTAAAAACAGTGATTCTGTCCAAATTTCCTTTAAAATAAAAAATAATTCCCTTTGAGCTAAATTGACCTGTTTCCCTTACACATATCTACTGCTTTTTGTTATCTCTTCACTTTCATTTACCACTTGTTCTTTGGATTGATAAATTAAGCAAGACACAAACCCTACTAAAAAAAATTCACACTTCCAGACAAAAAATATATAAAAAACACATTTATAATTACATACTTGGTTGCAATCTTCCTTGTTTGACATCTGTGAGCACTACATCTCTTCATTCAATCTGTTTAGAGTAGAAGTCACGTCCATGTTTGAATGTGTCTGCTCTCTCTGTTATAAGCCCTTTCTTTCCATGTCCCAGCTTGCCCTACACTAGAGCTGGAAAGCTGTCCTTACATTACACGCTATACGACAATGAAATAAACTGTTGTATTGTTGTAAAATACACTCAATATTGTTTTAAAGCCAGAAGATATCAGAAGTTGGTTGACTGAGGCAGTGAAAGAGATCTGCTCTATTATTTTCTTTTTAGGTGTTCAGTTGTGAACAGCTATTACATCTTGAGAGGAGGATGTCGGTGGTGGTCTATGCAGAATGGGACTCATTGTTCTTGATTTACCATACAGGGTAAGTAATTGATTCAGTGCCAAATGCAGATTACACACCTGCAGTCTCCAAGCACAGGTTTGGTATTGTCTGTGCTACAGGGGTATCGAGAAACAGCAGCTGTAAATAGGAATGCTAATTACATCACATGACGTGGGAGATCCGCAGAAGAGGAAAGCAGGGCTTCGTCTATTGGAAACAACAGAATGAGGCCCTTTCCGCGTAAATCAGCCAGTATGGTCTCTGTTGTTTTTAGTTACATCGACAGTTTATCTGCCCTGAAGCAAGTCGATGGTATTCATGGATTCTTTGCTGGAAGTGTTTTGCAATACACTTAGTTTAATTAATTCAGCATTATTGAAAATGCTGATGCATTTGTATGCAAATGCATACATCTAAATTTATACGTACCTTAATCTAAACCACACACACACATACATTCAGATGCAAATATCTTATATAAAATACTTGCATTACTGGCACTCAGTTTTCCTTTCATCAAAAGTACCATTTCAGTACTGTGGTTAAATTAAACACTACATAATTGGCAGTGTTGGGGAGTAACTAGTAACATGTAACGGTGTTACAGAACATAATTTAATTACAAACCGAAACTGTAATCTGAAACATTTATTGAGAAAAAATGTCTAATTCCATTAAAGTTACTTATGAAAATGTTAACGATTACAAAAGGGGTTACATCTAAATATGTGACCCTGGACCACAAAACCAGTCATAAGGGTCAATATTTTTATTTATACATCACCTGAAAGCTTAATAACTAAGCTTTCCATTGATGTCTGGTTTGTTAGGATTTGGAAAATCTGGAATCTGAGGGTTCAAAAAAAATCTAAATAGTGAGAAAATCGCCTTTAAAGTTGTCCAAATTAAGTTCTTAGCAATTCATATTACTAATCTAAAAATTACCTTTTGATATATTTACGGTAGGAAATTTCCAAAATATCTTCATGGAACATGAGCTTTACTTAATATACTAATGATTTTTGGCATAAAAGAAAAATCTATACTTTTGACCCATACAATGTATTGTTGGCTATTGCTACAAATAATACTATGCTACTTATGACTGGTTTTGTGATCCAAGGTCACATATTTTCTGTAAAAACCTAGGATATGATGAATAATAATAATTTGTTGCATTTTCTGTTTTTGATATGCACAATGTCCCCTTACATTTCAAGGCCATTTAGTAAAGCAATGCTATTCTGACGCTTTTGATTGGTTCTTTAAATTTGCAAATCCACATTGCAGAAGCTTTAGGCTACAACCTGTCTAAAAGTTGATTAACTGGTTAACAGTTGAAAACATTTGTTAGAATTTTTGAAAAGTAATCAAAATGTAATCAAGTGTAATCAGTTACATAATAAGGAAATTGAAATAGCAACACGACTTATTAAATTTTAAATAGGGTAACTTGTAATCTGTTACCTATTATATTTCCAAAGTAACATTCCCAACACTGATAATAGTTCCTAAGAAGAGAATATAATAATAATAATAATAATAATAAAGCTGAAGTATGTAATTTTACAGTGGTAGAACCACCAAACATTATCATATTATATTATATTATATTCATACTTAGGTTATCAAAGTATTGTAATATGAAATTAAATAATATTACAGTTTTTACAAAATAACTAGTTACTAGTGCACTAATCATTTTGGCTATCTGAGAGTCTTTAACTACTCACACTCACATATCACTCATATTATCAAAAAGCCAAACAAATGTGCGAAATATATAATATACAATCAAACTTTTATATTTAATTTCTCTATTTAGGTTGTTCCCTTCAGGGCTGCTCAGGTCACACTTACAGTATGTGTAAAGATGTCAGACATATAGCCTACTCATAATGTGAGGTAACTGCGTATACCATGGATTCACAAGCTCTGCATCATTAAAGTTTTACAGCTGGTCAGGCTACGTCTCCGTATGTCACTTCATTAATTCTGCAGTTCACTCAGAGTGCTTGGCCGTAGATGAAAAATGCCAGCAGAAGATGGATGTTGGAGAGAGAAAAAAAACCAAGTGCTCAATATAGGCAACTTGCCCTGGTGTGGTAAATATGCTCCGTTTAAGAGCAGGTCCCCAAAGCCTTGGTCATTCAGACTAACCTCCTTATGCCAAAGACGGTCAGCGATGGTTTTCTAAGAAAAAGTATAAATGGAGGTCAGAGGGGCAACGCTGCAAAGCCAAGCGAGTCGTCACAAGCCAATATCGCCACTATTGGGATAGGCTAGGGTGAGTGGAAAAGGGCAGGAGATTGACAGGAAAAGAGAGTGATGCACGGTTTAATCAAATCTGGACTCATCTGAACACCAATGGAAGACTTCCTGTCACTTACAATTGGACAGGCCAGCCCAAGAATTTTGGAGCAAGCAGAAAGTTTAGATTAAATTAATTGTCAGAGAACAACACAGAATGCGGTGAGGATACTTTTCAAACTGTCACTGAAAAGTACTGTAATGACATGCGATCATTGTAAATATTCTAGATATTTTTATCAGCCAGTCAGTGAGATGTCTGAACTATGTATTAGTGTTTTTAAAAACTGAACTATAAAAATACACCAATTGGCATGTATGCAGCAGACCAAAAAAAGTGCAAGACAAAAATAGCGCAGCCTTTTAATAAGGTAACTTAAAAATGTTCAACAAATATGCATGCTAATTTTCTGTTGCCTAATATATTTTCAACTGTTTTTGCTTTTAAAAGTAACCAAAATTTTGTGAATATTTTGAGGGCAACTTCTTGGAGGGAGTTTACCACAGTGACAGCCCTGTTGAAAACTTTTAAACTAAACTGGCTAAAAACTAAAGTTAAAACAAAAATTGGTAACACTTTAGAGTAGAGACCAATTCTCACTATTAATTAGTTGCTTATTAGCATGCCTACTGATAACTTCTTAGCTGTTTATAAGTACTTATAAAACACATCATTAATCAAATACCTAAACGTAACAACTACCTTACAAACTATTAATATGCAGCAAATAAAATGATTTGTTAATAGCACGAATTGGACCTTAAAACAAAGTGTGACCCAAAAATTAAACTATTTGACCTCACTAAACAAGTATTCATTTAGATGGAAGACTAGATGAGTATCCTGACCTGTCATTAATCAAGATAAACCAACATAAATGGATTCGGAATAACTAAATAGTAAGAATTTCTGGTAAAACTTTAGTTTGGGGACCCACCTATTTTAACTAGTTACTTATTTGCATGCATATTACTATCATATTGGACTACCAGCACTTATAAAGCACATATTAATGTCTTATTCTGCATGACCATATTTTAGATCGCTTAATTCTACTCAAGCCTAAACTTAACAAATACCTTGCTAAGATATTATGAGTTTATTGAGGCAAAAGTCATACTTAATTGCTCATTTATACTGAGAATTAAATTAAAGTGTGACCGAATTACTAGCTTAGCTGTGCACATCAGTAGTTGATTGTTGAGTTGGCGAAAAATGTAACATGATCACAAAGACTGCAATCTCTGCGTCATCTGACCCCAACAATACTACAAAAAAGTATGGCTTAGATTGTGAATAAAATAAAGCCTGCTGCTCAGGTGATCTTGTTATATTAAAAACCAGGAGAGGAACTGTGTTGTACAACGTCGGCTGCTTTGTGAAGGCCTCATGGTGAAGCTCAGTGGTACTCCATCACCAGTTTCTAACCAAAGCACCAGAGAAAGTCTCAGTCCCCCCTTCATCCCCATAGCAACCGACCAATCAGCCAATTACAGGCTGAGCTGAGGACTTACCCATTCATCACAAAGTTCTAAGCATCACAGGGCATACAAATGAGGCACCAAAATACAAAAAGCAAATACGCAGAAGTTCAGGATTACATCGCAATTTATCTACTTCTGATACTCTACCTGAAGAGGTATAGAAGCGGTTCAGATGACATGCAGAGGTTGATAAGGATGACTTGAATTCTCTGTGAGTATCAGGCAGGAGGGAGGTCAATGATGAATGAGCAATTACTCAAACATCTGCTGCCACCCTGTTTGTTTTCCTAGCACTGCCAAAAAAATAAGATCCCACAAGCGATTGCCTCCTCCCTCACCCACCCCCCTGCCACCAGCCCATTCCCATTTGGCTCAGCCCAGAGTCGCCCAGCTGCTCTACCTGCCTCTGGACAGTCCTATGGGCACCAGAACGAGGAAGGAGGGAATCCAAGAATACGTCTCATGAGTGCACACAGCGAGCAGGTCTTTGGCTTAGCATAGGTACTTCATTACTGAAACAGAATCGGAAGCGAGTGGCAGCCGTTCAACTAAAAGTGAAGAGTGAGGGAGAATCTGGGGTTCTTGCTAACGCTAGGACGGATTGGATTCACTCCTAAGATTAGCCTGAATTGATCTGCCTTATCTCCCTGTCTGATGTGCCGTTTAGACTGAGCTTCCGTTCCTTCCCTGTGTTTAGCCGAGGGCCTTGGGCTCTGTCTAATGCCATTGATTTCTCCTGTTTCAGGGTTTAAAAGTGCAATGGCCACTTAGACAGACAAGCAAAGGAACTACAAAATGGTAAGTGATTGCTTGTCAATGAAGATAGATTGTTAGGTCATGGAAAAAATATTAAAATGTTAATTATATTTATAAATAAAACCGTAAATTTTATATACAGTATTATATAAATATATTTGACATTTTTTATTTTATTTAATTATATTTATTAGTTTTTATTTTATATATATGTATTATATATATATATATATATATATATATATATATATATATATATATATATATATATATATATATATATATATATATATTATTGTTATTTATATTTATATTAATATTTATTGTAATACTTTATGATAAAGTTGCATTTATTAGTTGATACATTAGATATCATTTAGGTATCATGAACTAACAATACAATTATTTTATATAATATATTAATTCATGTTATACCACGAGGCCGCTGAATGCTTGAATCTGATTGGCTGACGAACGTTCTAAGGTGTGCAATTATTTTCAGGATAAATGAAAATGAAAATTTATTTTGTGAAAATTTATTTTCATAAAGACGTTAATGCCCTGGCAGTGGCAAATAGCCTTGGATTTATATTTAATTTGATTACATTAATGTTTATTTGACATTTACAAGAAATATTTTAGCTGCTACTAAGCTATGTAAAAGGAATACTGTAGTAAAAAAGCACCTTATTTGTTTAAAGTGTTTGCAAACAAAATGTCATTGCACTTTTTTTCATATTGCAGTACTTTTAAATGAAAAAAGTGCGCGATACACTACTTTTGAATTCATTATTGAATTTTGTGCATAACAGACAATCATGCGATTAATTGCGATTAAAAATTTGAATCATTGCCCAGCACTAATATATATATATATATATATTGGAAATAGGAAATGAATGGAGAATGAGCCAAAGTAAATCCATAGACACAAATCCCTAAGGTAAAAATGAAAGTGTGAAGTGCCTTCATGTCTGGCTCTGTGCTAGGCATGTCTGCACTTCCTTTTCGGATTCTATATACTGGGATTGAAAGACCCTACAGCCTCCCACCAGGATCATTTCATAGTCCAATCAGATGTGCATTCAACTTCCTCTTTTTCACCATTGACCACCAACACCCCACCAACTGGGAGAAAGCCAGATATCTGCATGCATCTGTATTTGCATGGAAAGCACTTCCATCGAGCAGGTGGTAACAAGCAGGGAGAACCGAATCAAAAGAGACGGTGAATATCTCCGCAAGCCTCTCACCAAGAGGTAATCAGCAAGCAGCTCCTTTCCCACATTCAGATGTATTTGTTGATACGCTAGAGAGTGCTTGAAATCAAGCTGTCTTAAGAGTCTCTCTAAAACTAGGTCTGTCACTTCTTATAAAGAGAGAGACACACTAAGGGATATTTTTGGACCATGATGAACATGATCAGTTAACATTGATTTTACACGGAGCATGCAAGACAAATATGTGTACAAAAAAACATCTTGTATAAATACAGAGGACATACATACAGGACATTAAAAGACATAACGGATACCAATATTAAACAAGCTCAAGTTGAGTGGCATTTTGATTGTAACTGTTTGTTATGCTGTTCCCTTTTTGATTGCAATATTGCTCCAGCTTTAAATGGTGCATTTTATAATGTGAAGAGAAGAGAGAACATGACCGGAAGCAGCAGATTGCAGGAGCTGCTGGTGAAAACTGTGCCCTGAAACAGACCCCATTTAAGCTACTTTTGGACAACAGATCTGGCTGGAACGATCACAGCTTTCTGGACATAAGCATCTGGACATAAAGCTATGGGGATTGACTCTTGCACCAGGGCACTCTTGGGTAATTTTGCTGTTAGCATTAGCTTTGACATAGAGGAATTTATTTTCCCCCTGAATGAGCCTGGTGCTCATTGCAGCTTATTGTGGTTCAGAACAACCCACTTAAGAAGAGACCACCTAACCAAAATAAATAAATTTGTGCCCAACACAAATACCTGAAGAACTCCATGAAGGAAAATCCATAGCCATGCTGTTCAGCAATCCCAGCACACACCACATTTGCAGATGCTCCAATCAGTGTTCCATTTCCTTTGGGAATAGAAAGACAAGAAGAAGAAAAAAATGAATAATTATCTTGGATAACTCTGATAGCCTGAATAAACATACACATTAATTTATTTTTAATGAAAAAAAATGTTTGCCTAGTGAATTCTTCCATATATACACTAACCAATCACTCGAGTCTGCCTTGAGAGAGAGGATCTGAGAATCTGTAAATGTTTAAATAGAGCTATATGTCCTCTACAAATACAGCACTGTACAAACACGGATCTTTATAAATGAATATTAGAATTGAGTTGGTGCCAATGTGCACAGTAGATTTTGTTATGCTGATTGCAATTTAAGGTTCTACACTGTGCAATCACTTCTGTTAGAGCACCAGCAATGAAATTAACTTGAGTGCTAAATTGCAGAGGTGCTCCCGTTTCTGCCACGGGATTAACATCCCGTGGTAGCCAGGAATTACAGAACTTCAGTCTGGATCCAACCACTACATGATCTAAGATGACCGAACACCTGAGATGGAGGATCAGCGCCGGGAGATGACGTATGTGTCCCTAATCGTAGGCAGAGGCCAACACCTGGATGAACGCCAGAGACAGATCCCCATTGAGGACCCCACCACTTAGACAGCCATCGGAAAAGACCACTGGAACCAGCTGAGCCCATTCAATCTGACTTGCTGCGGTTTGGAACTGAACTACTGGTTTGTTGGCCAGAGGAGAATTGGCCCCCCGACTGAGCCTGGTTTCTCCCAAGGTTTTTTTCTCCATTCTATCACCGATGGAGTTTTGGTTCCTTGCCGCTGTCGCCTCTGGCTTGCTTAGTTGGGGACGCTTCATTTCCAGCGATATCGCCGACCTTATTGTAAAGACACTATTTAAACTTATTGACACATTATTTTCCTTTTGTGATATTGTGCAGTGCTTTGACACAATTTGCATTGTAAAAAGCGCTATATAAATAAAGGTGACTTGACTTGACTTGACTTTAGCAAGGTTTTTTTTTTTTTTTTTTGTATCACCTTTTTTTTTTGGTAATGCATGGCACGAAGAGGGACTTCTGTCCCAACTCAAATCACAGGCATGATAGCTTTCTGAGGAAGGACAGAGGTCATAACTTCATCAATAGCATGTCTAGAAAAATTTACTCTGGAGCATCTAGATGTGTTCTTCAATTTATTGTCCCACCTCTGATCCAAGTGACTTCATCAATTGTAGAATTTAATCTCACTCCACACCTCAATCTCATAAGACTTCCAAAACCGGCATGAATCCAGTGTAATGTGTCTTTAGCATTTTAGACTGTTTACCACACCATACCATACACAATGATATTCCATATCAATGTGTTTATTTTTATTTTTTTTATAAAAACATACATATCACAAAAATATTGTAAACACCACATTTTCAGTTTAATGACTAAATGCCTTATAGGGGATTAATGTTCTGATTTTGAACCATTTAAAACTCTAAAGGCAGTTTACACCCATCAATTTGTCATTTCCTAAAAGACATATTTCATAAAGTATGTTGTTAGATTGATTGATTGATTGATTGATTTGATTTATTTAAGTGTCATACATCATAATGGATGCCCAGCCCACAAGGGCTTATTAGACACTGCAACATATAACAAATCATAGCCACGTGACATAATACAAAGTAAAAGACAACATTACCAGACAAACACAAATATATCTATATACTCCTCATACGGGGTATAGAATACTTTGACGTCTATGCCAGGCCTTTTCCACAAATTTAACTAAAGCAAAAACCTTGTTTTCAAATAACCAATACATAATTTCATCTTCCTGCTTCCAAAATAAATCAGAATTTTCCAACTGGATTAATTCAAATAATGATTCTCTCAAATCACAATACAAGGAGCAATGAAAAATAAAATGGAAATCATCCTCAACCACATTAGTGTCACAAAATTCACATAAACGTGAATACTGAGGTATTCCTTTAAATCGCCCCACTTCCACTGCCAAAGGCAGGGTGCCAGTTCTTAGTTGGGCACAGAGAGATCTTTGTCTTCTCGTTAAATTACACAGGAGATATAATTCTGTTTTATAATCCATTTTAAATTGTACATAATTTCTAAGTTTTGGCTTATTCCAAATATCCTTCTTCCATTGTTCCTTGTATTTTACACCCAACTGCTGTCTGACATGATTAATATTACAGTTTAGGTTATTTTGTAACATTATATTCATATCTGAATTTGCTAAAATAACGGAAATATCTCTAAACCATGGATGAAAATTAGTTTTATCCCAGTTAAAAATTTTCTTTGTTAACCTTTCCTCAGGCAGACTAACAAGACGGTTCCATAATCGCACCATTTCACAGGTTTGTTTAACAATGCACGGAACCCATCCTGCGTCCCCCTCCACAGCTAACTTTGTAGCAAATTTATGCACACCAAGGAAGCATCTTAGTGCTCGGTATTGAACTGAGTTACATTCAGACACTTCTCCGGAACCCCAAACTCCTGCAGCATAAAACAAAACTGGGTCAACTAACGATTCATAAAGTTGTGTAAATATGGAAAAACTAAGATCTGGACATTATTTCATTTTACTTAACAAACCACCTAATGCTCTTCCGGCAGAATCTGCTAATAATTTCCTTCCTTCCTGAAACCTCATATTCTCATCCAGAACAAAACCTAAGTATTTATAGGATGAAGTAAACTTTAAGGAATCGCTACCAAAATGAAAAGTGAAACTACTCTGAGGAACCCTCTTCCTCCTAAAGTGAATAACCTGGGTTTTTTTATTATTATTAATAGCAAGGCGCCACCTTTTACACCAAGAGTACATGATATCTAACATATTCTGCAAATTATCATGATTTTCAGCAATTAACACAATATCATCTGCATACAATAGAATACTTAAATTAAAGTTATCTACCCAGATACCCATTTTAGACTGCTTAATTTCTTGGGCCAGATCATTTATATAAAGCGCAAATAAAGAAGGAGAAAGCAAGTCCCCCTTTTTCACACCGAAGGGTGTCGAAAACCACTCCGTTCTTAAATTATTAATTTGTATGCAAGCAGTTGAATTTCTATATAGTGCTTTTATAGCATTATAGAATTTTCCATCAATACCAAAAGACAACGGTTTAAATAACAATAATTCTCGATTAATGCAATCAAAAGCTTTTTTTAAATCCACAAAGCAGGCAAAAGTGCTCAAGCTCTTGTCCAACCGAGCTCTCACCACCGAAGATAGCACATAAATATGATCAATACAGGATCGATTTTTCCTAAATCCGTTTTGCTCATCCATCAAGCCCCCACAAGACTCCAAAAAAAAGTTCAATCTATTATTGAGGATTCCTGAATAAATTTTATAAACTGTACTAATTAGACTAATTCCCCGGTAATTCAACGGAACTCTTGGATCATCATTAGCAGACTTTGGGATAGGTTTGATTACAGATTTGCTCCATACAGATGGACTAATACTATTCTCAAAGCATACATAACATAAGCAATAAAGAACATTTGTCAAATTAGAGTTTTTGAGTACTTCATTAGGGAGATCCTCAATGCCCACAGCCTTGCTTTCTTTAGCTTTATCCAACACCTGAAGTACCTCATTTAACGCAATATCCCTGTTTAACATATCATTTTGCACAGGTATAATATTCCTCCCCACCTCCATCTCCAATATCCTTACTCGAATTTCTTCCAAAAATGAGTCATCAAATAACAGAACTACTTTCAGCATACAAAGTTCTATAATCTTGTTCCCATTTTTTTATTATTACCCCAGATTCAAAGGAAGACTCCCCATTTTCTAATAACACCTCCATTGGTATGAGCGATTTCTTCTTTGGGCCTAATTTATGTATTTCCCTCCAGATTTGTTGAGGATTACCAATTTGCAATCGCTCTATTTTAATAGCTTGTCCTCTCTTAAACCTTCTCTTAAAAAATCTTAATTTTCTATCAAAATTAACCTAACACAACTTAAATTGGGTGTACAAATATTTTTTCCTCATGGGGTCCATAGGACCACACTTCAGAAATCTCCTCTCTGCTGAGCGTAACTTTAACCATAACTCCTTTAATTCATTGTTCCAAAATGGCTGTTTAATTCTAGGATGGTTTCTTAAATTTCCTTGCTTTTTAACAGGACAATATTTTTCCATCTCAACATGTAACAATTTACAAAAATTACTATACCAAAGATCCATGTTAGAAGAATGGTCTTCACATGAAAGGTTCACATCTTGAAAGATGTCAGCGTGACAACAAAACCAGAAGTCTGCCTTAGCATTTCATGGATTGATTCTACAGCTAACACATCCCTTTGATTAGGCCATAGTACTGTCACATATCTCTCCGTGTTCTTAGAGCCAAATAGTCAATGAAGCATTTTCAGATGAGCTTGTTAGCACAATAAATTCCTAAAAAGAGACCCTTTTTTGAATTACTATTATGAATTGCTAGTTATATATCAGATACATTTAGGCAAAGTAATTACTTCTCGCTTCTATAGGAGTGTCACGAATCTGGTCCATGAACTTCCGTTCACTCACCACCAGAGGTCACCCGCTCACCGCATGGCACTACACCACTGTTGCACATCACCATTGGACTACAATTCCCATCATCCATTGCACTGACGACACACAGCTGTCACCAATCTCACATTGCTCTGATTACACAGCTGATCACACAATCACACACACTTTATACGCCTTGGACTTCCTCTCTCTCATTGCCGAGTATTGTATAGCGTTTATCACTCTCCTAGCGATAGCTACTCTATGGAGCCCACGTAGTTGTCATAGTTTTGCCTTGCGTGTTTTCTCGTGTTTTGATTCTTGCTCGTGTTTCCTGGATTAACCCTTTGCCTTGCCGTTCGGACTCTGTTTGCACCTCCCTTGAACTATTGCTCGTGTACTTGGATTATCTCTCTGCCTTGCCCTGTTGGATATTGTTTGCCAATCAAGACCCACACTTGCCCTAGGATTACTCTTGTGTCTTGCCTGTGCCATATCCATTTGCTGTTGTTTGACCCTGCCTGTGATTTGACTATGTTTATTAATAAAAGCTTGCACTTGGATCCGCTTGTCTCACGTCTTGTTCACTTCATTACAAGGAGGTGTTTTGCAATTCAAAGGAAACGCAACAAATTATGTATTTTAAAAGCATAGTATTCATTGCCGTTCATCAATCCACTTGAACCAAGGTTGCTATAATGGCATGTTTGTTTAAAAAAAAAAAAAGATATATAAGAGAGATAATAATGCAACTGACCTCCAAGGCAAGCTCCCATAGCCAATGCAAAAATGAGAGGTTTGATTGGTAGGTTGACATCGGCATCTTGACTGAGGTTTATAAGCACAGGAATCTGTGAAAGAAACGCATCATATATTGGTAACACTTTACTTAAAGCTGTGTTTATAAATGCATTATAAAGGGTTATTAAATGCTATGATGTGTAACAATGGATTCATAAGAGTTATAATGTATTAATTGTGGTTACAATTGTTCATGAGATTGTACAATGCATTATAAGGTGTATTACAATGCATAATGCATTAAAACTACTTTTATAATGCATTATAGACTAATTGAATGTTTCCAGTATATTATATATAGTGTGTAAGATAGATAGATAGATAGATAGATAGATAGATAGATAGATAGATAGATAGATAGATAGATAGATAGATAGATAGATAGATAGATAGATAGATAGATAGATAGATAGATAGATAGATAGATAGATAGATAGATAGATAGATAGATTAATTAAGAAATGCCTATTACAAACAACCATCTGTCAAGAACTAAATATTGTGGATGTCAGGGTCACAAAGAGTGCTATATTCAATAATTCTGTCAGCCGTCCAACCTATTAGCAGATTGAGTCATATTCTTCTGCTCCACCAGTCAAGAACAAGAAAATCAATAGTTAATGACATTAGATTTCTTTATCCATCATATTTATCTCTTTTTGCACAGACACTGAGCTTGAATGAACAGCAAATTAAAATCTCATGAAACAGTATGTATGATCCAAGCATCACTGCTTTGACCGAGGCATGAAATCTACATGGATATAAACGAGACAAAAACACTCCACAGTGGCTATAGCCATCAATAGTTAGCATGAGCATATAATGGTGAGAAGCAGAGAATGCATCCCTGTGGCGACAATAACAAATATGCATGCATCCGTTTCTCAAGGCACATAAGCATTCGATCTTCCCACCAGTGTAGTGTAATTTAAAGATTGCATATTTGCAGAAAATGTCTTCTGCCTCGAAGATTTTTGTGTGTAGCCACTTGTCCGCTACATGCTGGCCTCCCAGCTAACATCGGCTTCAGCTGCAATCGACTTGAATAAATTACACAGCACAACTGTGATTACATTTTCTACTACATTTTCCATCCGGTTCATTCAGCTGTGGCATCGCCAGCGTGGATGGAAGGGCACCAGGAGCCAAAGCAACCATACACTTGTGCTGACAAGAAAATAGCAGTTTTATGTTTGCAGTGGAGCGTAAATAGCACATTTTTAATCTCTGTGGAAGATCCTAACTTGACACAGGTGGCATGGAAACATTTTTACAGCTATCACACTGTAATCATAACTCTACATTCCTAAATATTAGTATATTTATTACAAATAAAGTGGCTGTTTGATAATTAATGCGGATAAACAAATAAGCATATTAAAATTCTTTTTTGAAGGATCATGTGACACTGAATACTGGGGAATGGCTGCTGATCTATTTCAGGACAACTACTTGGGGTTCCTGAAAATATAATATAAATTGTGGCTTAAAGGTTTACCACAAAGACAGAACCTTAGATTAAACAGGTTAAGAATGGTCAATAATGTTCATGTTAAATGATCACTTTCATTAAATCCCACAAGCACTTTGATCATGTTTACTTACTGCAATTACAGAACAATCCTTGGCAAGTCACCCATCAAATGGCCAGGGACACAAAGGAGATCTACAAACATGTTGAGGGAGAGCAGGGACATGTCTGCAGCCATGTATATGTCATATACAATCCCTTACAGATGAGACCAGGGACAGAAGTAAACAGCTTCTGTATTGATCTTCAGATCAAATGTTTAATGCTCCATGTGGATGTCAGTGATTGTGTCATGTTTGAAAAAGTATAGAATCTCAAATTGAACACGCTGAGCCTGATACATGAACCTAAACATGGTCAGCACAATTTAAAATTGCTTCATGCATGATGTGATATGGAGTCAATACTTAAAGCAATTCAAATGTCTAACCACAGAAACTTGCTGCTTAGACCATTATGAATTTCCATGGCAGAATATTTTGGTTAGTTAAATGGTTTTTCTAATTAAGCTTGTTAACCAAATGAGGCTTGAGGGTTAAGTTAGTTATGAGGTCCGATGAGGACACCAGCACACCAGAATTCAATTCACTTTTCAAGGAGGCGATTAAAAACAACTGAACACATGCTGATTTTTGTTGTTAGTGGACTCAAAAACAGGCACATTCTGTGCTCTACAGAAATAAAGTGTGTGTTTAACTGCATGGTCTTTCTAGTCTAGCTTCAGATTGTGAGAGGGCACTGCTGAGAAGTCTTTCTGTATTTATACAGTGATGGGGCTTGCAAAATCAATGCTATCTATTACCACCACAGGTGTACGCTGAGCTCAAGTACATTTCACTCTGTTTATCTCTCAGTTTTTGACAGAGCGAGTAAAAGAGACAGACAGTGAGCAAGAATAAGACTATATGTAACCCTGGACCACAAAACCAGTCATAAGCGTCAATTTTTCGAAATTAAGATTCATACAGCATCTGAAAGCTGAATAAATAGGCTTGCCATCGATGTATGATTTGTTAGGATATAACAATATTTGGCTGAGACACAACTATTTGAAAATCTGGAATCTGAGGGTGCAAAGAAATCTAAATATTGAGAAAATCGCCTTTAAATTTGTCCAAATGAAGTTCTTAGCAATTCATATTACTAATCAAAAATTTAATTTGGATATATTTACAGTAGAAAATTTACTAAATATCGTCATGGAACATGATCTTTACTTAATATCCTAATAATTTTTGGCATAAAAGAAAAATAGATAATTTTGACACATATAATGTATTTTTGGCTATTGCTTCAAATACCTGTGTGACTTATAACTGGTTTTGTGCCCCAGGGTCACAAATAGGACAGAGTTGCAGGTCCCAGTGGCTAACTAGTCATCCAACAATCGATTTTATGTAAATGCGTCCTAAATAATATTTATAATTGTGGTCAGTTTGACTGGCCAATTATACTGGACTAGTATTCAGCTAGATGTTCACATAGCTAGTTGCCTAACCTAACAACTAAAGTAGTTCTGTCCATCCCTACAACACACAAGGCGAGAAAGGAAGCATAAGTGAATAAGAAAAGCGGTCAAAATAGACAGATCAAATGAAACGTGTGGAAAATGAA
Source organism: Barbus barbus (assembly GCF_936440315.1). Lineage (NCBI taxonomy): Eukaryota > Metazoa > Chordata > Actinopteri > Cypriniformes > Cyprinidae > Barbus > Barbus barbus. The sequence goes on along the minus strand of NC_136741.1, from coordinate 21,701,014 downwards.
GGAGGAGGAGGAAATGAAAAGGCTTTTGAAATGCTAAGTGATTTCTGGAGTGACTTGTCTCTTCATCTGCCCTGCATTCTTCCCTTCTGCTCATTTGGCAGTGAGTGATCGGCAGCACAGCTCTGTCTGTTTGGTGCCATGTTCATCATATCAACTCACAGCACTTGTTCCTTCATGATGCACATGATTCATTCGCTACTCTGATAGCACATCATCACTCACTACTGTTTCTCACACTGTTCAGCTGACTATAGAGGATGAGATGCACTGTTTTGACCTATTTGTCAATAAAACGCTGACAGTTGACAGGATATGGCAAGCAGTGACGGCAGTGTCCTGCAATGTGACATGCCATACTGAAAGTAGGGCTGTCGCGATTGGTCGATTTTAGTCGACTAGTCGATTTTTTTTAAATCGTCGACTTCATTTTGCAAGTGTCGACTAACCAGCAAAATACCGGAAGTGGCGCATTTCAGGACAAAAATCCATAAAACACATTATTAGACTATTTTCCAAGGCTGCATGATATATTAAACCCATTTAAAAATCATAATTAAGCATAATTGTGAATTCACAAATGCTATGATTTAATTAAATAATTATATGCGATGCAGTTCACACAGTATATGCGCTTTAATTATTTACATGTGTGTAGGTTAAGTACGTGCGTCTCACAGCGGCTCCGTTCACAGTAGCTCCACAGAAACTGTTCTCATACACATGTGGAGCGTCATAAACTCCATCTCTGCATGTTGTTGTGAGTTTGGTTTATTATAACGTTCATCTGGGAACACAACGTGCGCCATTTCATTAGATTTGCAAGGTAAATCATTTATAAATCTACACAAACACAGGAAAATACATCAAGGTTTTAGAATAAAAGCTCAAACCCTCACTCTAGTTTACACGTTTTGATGTCCACATATTCATTTAATTACAGTGGCTATGGTATTTCTGTCCTAAAGAAATGGAGAAATATTAAAGATTAAGTGGAGATAGAGACATATATATATATATATATATATATATATATATATATATATATATATATATATATATACAGTATATATATATATATATATATATATATATACAGTATATATATATATATATATATATATATATATATACAGTATATATATATATTAACAGTGATTTAACGAGTTCAGTATTTGCGCTAAACCTGTGCAGATTTTGCTTGCATGAACATCCCCAAGACATTAATGAGTGAGCATAACTTCCGAAAAGTAACCCGCCAAATTGACTAGTGATTTGACAACGTTACCCGCCACAGCTGATTTTTACCCACATTTGGCGGGTTGGCGGGTGTTAATTTCAAACCCTGTATATATACATATATACTCACCGGCCACTTTATTAGGTACACCAGTTCAAATGCTTGGTAACACAAATTGCTAATCAGCCAATCACATGGCAGCAATTCAATGCATTTAGGCATCTAGATGTGGTGAAGACGACTTGCTGAAGTTCAGACCGAGCATCAGAATGGGGAAGAAAGGGGATTTAAGTGACTTTTAACGTGGATTGTTTGTGGGTGCCAGACGGGCTGGTCTGAGTATTTCAAAAACTGCTGATCTACTGGGATTTTCACGCACAACCATCTCTAGGGTTTACAGAGAATGGTCAGAAAAAGAGAAAATATCCAGTGAGCGGCAGCTGTGTGGACATTCAGATGGTAGGGTCAGAATTTGGCGTAAAGAACATGAAAGCATGGATCCTCAACGGTTCAGGCTGGTGGTGGTGGTGTAATGGTGTGGGGGATATTTTCTTTGGCACACATTGGGCCCCTTAGTACCAATTGAGCATTGTTTAAACATCACAGCCTACCTGAGTATTGTTGTTGACCATGTCCATCCCTTTATGACTACAGTGTACCCATCTTCTGATGGCTACTTCCAGCAGGATAATGCACCATGTCACAAAGCTCAAATCATCTCAGACTGGTTTCTTGAACATGACAATGAGTTCACTTTACTCAAATGGCCTCCACAGTCACCCGATCTCAATCCAATAGAGCACCTTTGGGATGTGGTGGCACGGAAGATTTGCATCATGGATGTGCAGCCGACAAATCTGCAGCAACTGTGTGATGCTATCATGTCAATATGGACCAAAATCTCTGAGAAATGTTTCCAAAACCTTGTTGAATCAATGCCACGAAAAATTAAGGCAGTTCTGAAGGCAAAAGGGGGTCCAACCCGGTACTAGCAAGGTGTACCTAATAAAGTGGCCAGTGAGTGTATATTAGGGCTGCCCCCTGATAGTCGACTAATCATTAGTCAACCAGAAGAGGCTTGGGCGACCAAAATTTTATTAGTCGCAGAAAAAACTATTTCTCAAACAACGATATACACTGTGAGATCGTGAAATGCATCATACTATTACTGTATTGTGGAAAGAATTACACAGAGTGAGCAGAACAGTCATAAAACATGCAAATGAGGTATCAAGTGAGACAAAGAAACACTTTCTTGCTGAAACTATGTGCCTTGTTATTGGTCAAACTAACCAAAATGGGTGTTACAGGGAAACCAGATAAAATGTCTCCCACACCCAAAAGGCGAGGTCTTCTCTTTACTTTCGGTGCCCTGGAGACACACATATCACCTTAAAAATCTTGCGACTCCCCTTTTGGGGGAGTCTGAGCTTCTAGCAGTTTTAAGTCCAGTAACTTTGGCGATTCACTTCGGACCAATCAACCTGTGGCTGGAATGACAAAGCTTTCACTCCTAAAGGAATTCATCAGGAATCTACGCATTATACATGCACCAGGACACTTTACTCAGCACCAACAAAACCAATATGCAAGTAACTGCTTGTTAACTATTTAGATGCGCTTCTAGGCTTCGACCCCTTTTTAATTAAGGTGATGTAATTCTTTGATGGTTCTAACAGGTTGTGTTTAGCTGATGTGTAAATCCTGCCATTATGCTCTCTCTCTCTCTCTCTCTCTCTCTCTCTCTCTCTCTCTCTCTCTCTCCGTGCCTTCGTTGCGTTGGCATCTATGTTTAATGTGTGTATGTTTGTGTTTAGTTCAATGTTACATGCTCCCCTGTAGTGTAGTTTAATAAACATCCATATGTATTCACGCTTGGTTGTCTGTGTCTGCTGCTCACAGAAGGTCACTTTAACATTCTGGTTTTGTTACATGCTCTATGAGCAATGTATTAGTGAGGAAATTATTTTTCGTGGCCAGAGAAATAATTTTCTTTAGAGTCAATAAACGATTAAAACTGTCCGTACTGCGGCCGAACAAATCATTTTATTGTACTATTAATGCTACAGTTAATTCCTGAAGATGAATATATATTGATACCAACCCATTATGATTAATTATGTTCATCTCACTTTTAAGCTGATTTGCTACAGCATCCAAATGCTTGCCTTTCATTTATCGACCTCAAATATAGCTTATCATCTGAAATATATAAGTATTAGCAACTTTATATGGCCGCTCAAAGTTAACCAAGAAAAATGTGCGCAATTCAAGTGTCTTTGCGGAGTGTGGAAGCTGAACAGTAGTGCTCACTGCAGGATAGATGAAGGCGCTGGTGCGCTCACTTGCTCTTAAAATACTCCGTCATTTTTGGTCATACAGATTAGATAAGAGTAATACATCTTTCAAATCTGTAAAGACTCTATACGTCTATTTGTGTGCACTCACAATACCGCGCTTTTGTAAAATAATGAAAGCAAATATGATGCGCTTTCTGCCGTCTCGGTCTCTGTGAACTTGAGCGTGAAACTTTGCCTTACAGACATTAAAAATATATCTATATATTCTAATAATCTGAAAACAAAGAAAGCACTAGTTTATCAATGAATTATTAAAATGTTAACACAGCCTCATTACTGTTTTTCCCTGACACATTCATAATCATTACTTCTGCCGATGCGCTTTGGCAAGCTTTATGCCTGGACTCGAGCGCTTATTAACCTATGTAGGCAATTAAAGGTTCATTATAATGATTTAAGTTATATATATATTAGTATAGAAAATAGTTGTTATAAAAGAAGTTTAATAAATTAAACTTTAGACTTCTGAATGGTAGTAAAAATGATGTTTAAAATATGAAACTCTTAACATTGATTAGCCTATATTTAGTTTCAATCAATATCTTTATGCAAACTTTAAATTATTTTTTTTTAAAAGGTCAAGTACTAATAAAAGGTCTGTGTACGAAAGATGTCAGACAAACTAGAGTGTGATATAGAGTTATTTTTATCTCTTTTTTTTTTAACCGTATCTTTTTGTTTGAGTGAAAATGCTTGAAGGAGTAAGCGAGTTCCTTACCATAGTGGCAGTGAAGGGAATGTTGTCTATAAGAGAGGAGGCCAGTGCTGAGACCCACATGACCAAAATGATGGCGATGGCCAACCGCTCTTCCTCTGGCACTGCCTGGGAGAGAAGATAACAATAAAATGTCACAACCAAACACACACACACACACACACATGCTCATAAACCCTCTCTCTGTCAGTCTCATAAAGGCACGTAGATGCCAACACAAAGGGGGGAGGCTTCGCAGACAATGTGTTCATGACACAGTCACATTGGATTCATTATTTCACGCTCTGTTGCTTTCATAAACCGAAACACAACACAACAGAAATAAACACACACTCTCACCATATGACTGTTTTCAATCCAGCTATAACGTATGTGAAAATGCACGATAGCCTTTTTATTAGCATGCAGGAATGCTGTTTATTAGAACATCTTTTTATTTCAGTCATTTCCACACTATTTCTCTCTTTGGTTGTTCATCTAATGGTCAGATTTTGGGGGTCCTGGTGCTGCTGATTGGATTGAATGCATCTGAGCTCCACAGCAGCACCTGTCATGAATAATTACTGTGATTGTAAAAGGCCCACACACCAAATACAAGCTGACGGGTCTATCAGAGTGTGATCGCCAGCCAGGCAGAGCTGGACACTTCCAGGCCTGTGGAAATCTCTGTATTTATGGCCCACAGAGACCTACTATTGGATCAAAGACAATAATAATTTCAGCCAGCCACAATATTTAATTAATGAGGTTCATTTGGCTGGTTTACATTGTTTATTTTAAGTGTGGAAATGCATACTCTTAGAATTACAGTCCATGTGTGAAACAATGTATAGAGCAAAACAGAGATTTTTTGAAGTCTTTGTTCAAGAGTTATAAACCATGAACCAAATCAACCACCAGCGAGGTCAATCACAACATTACACACTTTAATTTAAAGGAAAAGTGTATTGGAAAATTTGTCAAAAAGACAAAGGTACAAGAGTGTACCTAACTGCTCTAACTACATCTCCATGAAGCCAAGATATATTTGAAAAACAATGAAGAAATATAAAATAACTTAAAGATAATGATAATAGGAAAAATAGACAAACACACTCTTAAAAATAAAAGATCTTCCTTTGCATTGATGGTCCCATGGAACCCTTCCATTGCACAAATGTTCTTTTTAGTGGAAAATGTTTCTTCTCATTATTCAAATATTCTTCACACTAAAAAAAAAATGGTTATTTTAGGAACAGTTCACAAAAAGGTTCTTTGGGACCCAAAATATCTATTGCTCTTCTATTGCATCCAACCCCCCTTTTGGAACTTATTTTTATGAGTGCACAGTAGTTAAAGAGTAGGGATACAAATTCTGTGTCATTTGCAGTGGTTCATGGGCAGTGGGCAGGCAATAAAGAATTGTTTTCTCACAATTTGCTTATTGCGATTCAGTTATCAGTTAACAGCCTTGTACTGCAGCTCACTGAATAAGTTAGCATAAAAAATCAACCCTAAAATGAATGGGATTTTTACATAAAATGCAGACCTCGGACAACAGTGAAGGACTATGTAAATAAAAAGGTAATTGCAACTTTTTATTTTAAAATGTGATTTTATATCATAAAAAGTAACTTTTTATCTCACAATGACCTTATATTTCACAAATTTCAAACTATATTTAGCTGTTTAAACATCATATCTTACCATGTGACTTACAATGACTATCTTCTTATTTTTATTTTTACAATATGCTTTTACTCTAAGGCAGAAACAGACCTTCCCCTCAAAATCTGATCACAAGTGGTCACAGGAGATACATCTGAGAAATGTTACATCAAGGTGTAAACAGCATGTGTCGCCTTCCCACTTGTGATCGTATCACCCAAGATTTAACACCACTTTTTGGGATAGATTTTATGCTGATTGCATAACACCTTTAGTGAGTCGTGCACCAGAGCAACACAGACAGCCCATACTAATATAAATTCCAAGTGAAATCACCCCAAATATCAAATATCAAATACTTCTGGAGCAAATACTCACTTTTATCAACACTGCTGTCTGTTCCCCAATGTAGTCGATGAGCTGCAGATGGGCTAGGGCCTTAAAAACACACCAAAGAGAAAATCAAGCCATAGACCAGAAACCAAAACAACAGACATTTAACCTGATAGCTCTGATTTTCCATCTTTTAAACAATGGAAGTGGGATATCAGTATTCATAAATTTTTGTCTCGCTGCTTGCGGTGCACACTGGTATGAGTGATTGTGAATGTTGGCTCTGCTATAGAGGGCAAACAGTTTATCTTGGAGCAGAATTAAGCTTCCCACTGGGCCCAAGGGGTGGGCTTCCCTGTGTGAATACTGTCCTGCTAACAAAACAAAGGATTAAACCAACACAAACAGCAAACCTAGCATTTCTGCTGCTGACATGCTCACTTTCTCCTAACTTAGACTCCCAGTCTCTAAGTCGCCCTCTTTCTCCTTCTTTATTTATTAATGTGATAAATAAAAATAAACATAACAATGCGCTGTTAAATACACTATTAATATTTTATCTTTCATGAAAATGCACTTTAAATATTTGGTTCTCTATAACGATGCAATTTTTCCAAAAAAACACATTAAATTCAGGGGGAAAATAACAAAAATAGATACAGATATATAATAAAAAAATGTATTAAGCAGATGCATAATAATACACTATTATATATATCTTTCATGACAATGCACTTTAAATATTTTGTCTTCTATAACAATACATTTTTTATTTTTTCACACTTAAAAAAGTGTGTGTAAATATAAAAAACAGACACATGTAAATGTATGTGTGAATAAAATTTGAAATAGATTTAATAAAAAAAGAAGTAGAACATGTTTTTACAATAATTGTGCAAATTAATTTAGAGTTAATACAAGTCTAATATAAATCTTTTTAATAGTGCTGTCAAACAATTAATTGTGATTAATCGCATCCAAAATAATAGTTTTTGTTCACATAATATATCTGTGTGTACTGTGTATATTTATAATGTATATAAATACACACCCATGCATGTATATATTTAAGAAAAATATCTTACGTTTATACATTAAATATATTTATATATAATATAAATGATATGAATATAAATATTTACATGTAAATATTTCCAAAATATATACTGTATGTGTGTGTATTGATATACTGTATACATAATAAATATACACAGTACACACAGATATATTATGTAAATAAAAACTTTTATTTTGGATGTGATTAATCGCGATTAATCATTTGACAGCACTACTTTTTAAATCATATTTTAGGGGAATTCAATTTTTTATTTTATTTTATTGCATTGCATTTTTTGGTTGCATTAAAAAAATACATTTGAGGGGGCACGTTTGAGGCGTGACAGGCTCCGAACCAGCATCCAAAACACAACATGGGCCGGTGACCAGTTAAACTGATCTTGGTAAACAATGACTAGCCATGACTGTGATGTAATAGATGGCAGAACATTGGGATATGTGGGTGTTTGTTGAGCATTAGCATACCTCCATAAGCACAAACAGAGCAGCGAAGAACAACAGGGTGGCCCATTCCACTCTGTGAAGTATGATCTCGAAGTCCTGAATGTCAGCCAACACCAGTAACCACAGAGCCCCCAAGATAGCGATCCAACCTGAGGGACAAAACAGTACATCACTGGAAAACAACCAAGAACACTGTTCACACGAACATTTGATTTCCTGTTGTTGCACGTAAAGGTGTTAAGATAATGGAATCCTGGAAAACAGCCAACCGGTGGTTAATGCAATGCATCAATCATATGTTATGTCTCTATTTATCTTGCCTTCCCATGACCACAAACACTTTCTCATCAGCCGACCACAGCGGTCCTAAATCTGGCATTCCACTCACACAAAAAACCATTCAGCGGGAGAGAGAACAAACAGCGGCATTCAATTAGAAACACAGTCCAGCCACCCCACAAACAGACTCATAATCGCTCTGCACATCGATACACTGACACCACAGGTAGTCTGCAATGCCACAATGGACTATGGGCTGTCAGGGCATAAGAATAATAAGCCAGTTACTGGATAGTCTTCATTAAAGGCTTCTGTGATGTGTCCGACACTGATCTAAGAACCTCAGTCTAAATAAATGATGGGAATCGCAACTACAACAGAGATAACAGAACATAAAAGTGCCAGTTTCCCTGAGAGAGGAGATCATAGTAATAAATTCTGTATGCTTTTATAATTAATTCTGTATGCTTTTTTATGTTTGAGAAGTCTCTTATGCTCACCAAGGCTGCATTTATTTGATCAAAAACAGAGTAAAATCAGTAGTATTGTGAAATATTAATAATGATTTTAAATAACTTGTCAAATATATATTTTTAATGGTATTTATTCTTGTGATGGAAAAGCTGAATTTTCAGCAGCCATTACTCCAGTCTTCAGAAACATTTGTAATTATTATTACTGTTGAAAATAATTGTGCTGCTTAATATTTTTGTGGAAAAGGGACAATACATTTTTCAGGATTATTTGATGAACAGAAAATTCAAAAGAACAGCATTTATTTGAAATAGAAATTAATTAAAGTCTTTAACGTCAATTTTTGTTCAACTGAATGGAGGCTTGCTAAGTAAATGATGCCTAAATCTTCAATTTTATGTGAACATTCCCTGTTCTCTGTTCAATAAATATTAGCAAAATAAAAATCAACCCGTACCAAAGTTTATTTTAATCCACTCAGATGTTATTGTGATATCAATCTAAAATATCTCTGAAAACTAGAGGTGAAATATAAAAGGGCATTAGCTGCTGTGAACATTGTGCATGCTGTCAAGAAATATTGCCAGACATTTTACTGCTGATTAGGTTATGTACTGTTTCCCAGAAGCCTCTGGGATTAAAAACATACGCAGCATGTCAGGAACAAAATGTACGAGTCACTAAAGTGAGGCGGATAATACAGCAGGAAGCGGACCAGCGTTATACTGCTCCATCAGATGTGGTGGTAGAAGTCCATCATAATGAGTGTGCCATTTAGACATCAAGACCGTGCACAACTAATGCATCACATCTCAGCCTCTGACCTTTACTATAATAGCCACAGAAAAACAGGCTTTATTCTGGACCTGCGTATTACATGCAACTGACATTGACGATTTCAAAAAAGAACAAAAAACATAAATGACCGCCTGCAAATGTTACAACAAACAAACAGAAGCCATTAGCCCACTTAATGTATACTTACACACTGGGAGAAACATTTACAAGCAGTAAAATCAGAGTTAGAAATGTACATAAGTGCAGGTAGTGGATTATCTTCACTAGGTTGTGTTTTACTGGAGCACCATTTTACTGGACATTCATCGTAGCATCCAGATAATATGTGAGGACTACACATAGTGAGGACTTAGTGAGTTCAGTCTTTGAAGCAGCATGTGTTGAGCAGACTACCTCACGTACTGTACACCCCACACTATCAAAGCTTTGGGGTCGAAATTATATTTATTTTTCATATAATAACACACGTGCTTTCATCTGGAGTGCACAATCAGGAACCAGGGGCCAGGTTCATGAAACATTCTTAAGAAAAAAAGTTTTCTTAACTGACATTTTCTTCTTATTTTTTAACTTAAGAAAAAAAAAAGTTAAGAATATGTTGTATTCCCCAAAATTATTATTATTTTTTTTCTTCTTATAAATCATTGTAAAGTTACGATAGCACCAGACTTCTCTTAAATCCCAAATAGTAAGAATGATTTAGCTAATTTATTGGGTCATTTAAAATTAATTGTTGTATTTAAGCATTACAACAACACTAGCTACATATAATACTAGGACTATTAATAGGGATGTGCACAAGTTTTCTGAAGTGACGTGTTTACTGTAGCAAAAGTTAGCAAAAAGTATGTGGCAACATGAAAATACCAACAAAATTTTTTTTTATATATATATATATAAAGATAAACAACTGTTTTGGAGCGTCAGCTTGATGTAAAATCATTTGCCAAAACCAGTGCTTGGGCCCAGAAAAGTGGGGCCTTCCATAAACATTTTGTCCCAGGGCTCTGTGAATTTAAGCCAGAAAGGACAATTGTGAGTGACAACTTTCCTCCAAAAACAAAGGAATAGTTGGGAAGAGACTTTTCTTGTTTATTTTTATTTCATTATTAGCCTGCATAAACTTCACAATCATGAAAGGATGAACCTTCTCACTATTATTTTAACAGCAGACAAATCCAACCCACTCAAAGCAGGATAACAAATTACTGAGCAATTATCTAAAGACCCCATTTCCACCAGGTTTCCTTTTAGCCATCAGGGGCTTTGGACTTCAGCCAGCGATGCCAGTGAGTGAAGTGCCTCCATTAAAATAAGATGGACAATGGTCAAATAGTTACTATTCAAGCTTCCCAAATTTAGCACAAAACACAACATATGCATGCACACATACTTTAGGGATTACTGTATAACCAACGCTGCAACAAATGGATACACTATAAATCATAGTAGAGAGGGTGACAGTGTGCTTCCAATACTAGCAAAATTTGATTAAACAGGTGAGTGCTGAAGATTGCCCGTGGGAAATCATTTAACAAGGAATGAGAAGGACGAACAGAAGAAGAGCCAAAGACAGGAAGCGAAAGAACAGAAGTAGACAGAGAAAGAATCAGCTTCAGTCACACAGAGGACATAGATGTACTGTAATTGTGGAAGAGAATATATTAATGTAAAGATGGTTTAAACGAGGTAAAGATCTTAAAAGCAATGGTGTTCAGAATATCAGAATCAGAATGAGCTTTATTGCCAGGTATGTTTACGCATTCGAGGAATTTGTTTTCATGACAGAAGCTAATGCAACAGAATGACAGCGATAGAACAAAAAACACAGATAATAAAAAGAATTAAAAAGAACAAGTAAATGAGGAATAACAATATACAAATTGACAATTGTATGTACAGGTATATAACAGTAGGCAGTTTTGTATGTACAGGTATATTATGTGCAATTGAAATGTAGACTAAGTATGTGTGTGTTAGATAAATAAGTGTATAAATATGTGTGTACCATAACTATTGTCAAGTGTTAGCTGAATGATGGAAGACAAAATTAATTTAAAAAGTGGATTTTCGCAAATCAGGATGGAGTTGGTGGAAATGTATTGATGGAAGTTTAAATTGAATTGTAAAAATGAAAGTGCGACTCACTAATATAAGTGATGTAATTCAAATATCTGTTATGCCCCTCTTGTTTGGTTGATACCCTAAATATGTATATGTAAACATAATTACAAAAATTATAAAGTAATACCAAAATTAAGCTCCTGTTTTCCCTTCAGAGTCTTTGAATATCCTCAGATCTAATGAAAACCCAGGAGAAAGGAAATAATGAAGCTTTAATCTCTTTAAAACTGTGATTATAAAGTTTGTTTTGCCTCTCATAAGATTAGAAGTCAAGAAGTATTAGTCTGATACTTAAATTATAAGCATGTTTTTTTGAGATATTAAAGGGGCTTTAGGGTGCAACAAAACATTACATATACAACAAAATATTACATATACATATACATATATATATATATATATATATATATATATATATATATATATACACATACAGTCAGGTCCATAAATATTGGGACATCGACACAATTCTAACATTTTTGGCTCTATACACCACCACAATGGATTTCAAATGAAACGAACAAGATGTGCTTTAACTGCAGACTGTCAGCTTTACTTTGATTTGTATTTACATCCAAATCAGGTGAACGGTGTAGGAATTACAACAGTTTGCATATGTGCCTCCCACTTGTTAAGGGACCAAAAGGAATGGGACAATTGGCTTCTCAGCTGTTCCATGGCCAGGTGTGTGTTATTCCCTCATTATCCCAATTACAATGAGCAGATAAAAGGTCCAGAGTTAATTTCAAGTGTGCTATTTGCATTTGGAATCTGTTGCTGTCAACTGTCAAGATGAGATCCAAAGAGCTGTCACTATCAGTGAAGCAAGCCATCATTAGGCTGAAAAAACAAAACAAACCCATCAGAGAGATAGCAAAAACATTAGGCGTGGCCAAATTTGGAACATTCTTAAAAAGAAAGAACGCACCAGTGAGCTCAGCAACACCAAAAGACCCGGAAGACCGAAGAATTCTTTCCCTGGTGAAGAAAACACCCTTCACAACAGTTGGCCAGATCAAGAACACTCTCCAGGAGGTAGGTGTATGTGTGTCAAAGTCAACAATCAAGAGAAGACTTCACCAGAGTGAATACAGAGGGTTCACCACACGATGTAAACCATTGGTGAGCCTCAAAAACAGGAAGGCCAGATTAGAGTTTGCCAAACGACATCTAAAAAAGCCTTCACAGTTCTGGAACAACATCCTATGGACAGATGAGACCAAGATCAACTTGTACCAGAGTGATGGGAAGAGAAGAGTATGGAGAAGGAAAGGAACTGCTCATGATCCTAAGCATACCACCTCATCAGTGAAGCATGGTGGTGGTAGTGTCATGGCGTGGGCATGTATGGCTGCCAGTGGAACTGGTTCATTTCATTTGAAATCCATTGTGGTGGTGTATAGAGCCAAAAATGTTAGAATTGTGTCGATGTCCCAATATTTATGGACACTGTGCATCTTTTCTCAAAAATTTGGATGGCACAAACACACACACATACAAACTCTGTATGAAGTCCTTTTTTGTCACAAATTAACACTAAGTCCAAAATAGGAACTTTTGATTTGCTTCCCGTTTTAAACTAGCTGTTTTGTGTGTTCTACTTTGATTAATCTTCCTCTGTTTCCTCATTCATTATTTGGTGGTACAGCTTTTGTGCTGCCCAGGAGATAAATTATGTATGGATTTTAACTTATTTATTCATAAATAAATGACCATATCAAGAGATGAGTTACATTAGCAATATTTAATATGCATGTGGTCCAGATCTTAAATGTAATCGTTTCCTCGTTTAAAACGTTTTACCCCTAAATAAATGAATATTGTTTTGAAGTGCACTACAGAAGAGATTTTGGTTAAAAATGAACAAATCAACATGCATACCTCAAACCGTTCTGCAGAGGAGCAGTGCCAAAGCATAACCCATGCAAAGAAATAATTTTGCTATTTTATGTTTCAAACAGAGAAGACGCCAAAATTTCATAGCATCTTCAAAAACAAAATGGTTTAAAACACATTCACATGAGATAAAGACTTGTGACTCATAAAGACATATTCATAATAATAAAGATAATAAAGCTGCTTAATTCACATGGAGCATCGCCTCATGGGGGTTAAAGTGTTCTCATTTTCTCAGAAAATTCCTGTTATCGAACATTTCACTTGTGGAATAAATTAATCATGGCTTACTATATGAACAGAGTTGTCAACATTTTTGTTCATGCTTTATTCTATCTGTATCCATGCCACTAGGTGTCTGTATATTTTGGGACCACTACCAAATCAATCAGCAACTTGAAGCAGAACTGCTGAATTTTAACTACATAAGCAAACAAGTAAGTTTTTTTAAGTCAAATGTTAAATGTTGCTTGTTTTCTATCAACCTCTGGATTTTTTGGGCAGGAAAATATCTTTACTTTCAGATTAAAGTCTCACACTGAGAAAATTATTGATATTTCCTTGGAAATCTGTTACGACCTACACGTGAAATGTTTTATGGACCTAAAGAAATTACCTTTCAGAGCCTTTTTTTTATTTTATTTTTTTATCTCTTAACAGCTTTTCAGTGACCTAAAAAAAATCAAGAAAACTCCCGGATGCACTGTTACTGCTTGTATTGTTCACAGAAATGTGCTAAATGTTCACCAGTCAGTTATAGCAGAATCAAACTGTAATTACATAATTTTTCTGGGAAATGGATGGTCTCGGGGCTTAAGAATCACTTAATTGTCAGGAATGTGCTTTTTGTTGGAAAGACACGTGGAGTGCAGCGCATCCTGTGTGCTTCATTGCCCTCCAGCAGGCGCACTGTATCCTCATCCATGATTAAATAATCAATATCAAAGGTCAAATGGAGTGGTGGTGTGTCAACCTAATAAAAGTCTAATGACAGTCATTTGCAGCCCATACTGGCCGACCCTGGTTTTGTTCAGAACGAGGCACTGAGGAGAATTTGAAAGCAGAACCACACCGTTTTTTGCATATGGTAATGTACAGTGATAATTTTTTTGCAATCATTGCCAATTAATTAAGTACACAGCTGTGGAAGACAACAAATAAAAAAAGATTTTGTATGTACGAATAGATGAGACATGATTACTTAGAAAATAATATTCATGTGTCATCTTTCCACAAGATCAAACTGTCCACAAATGAGAATTGATTATCAATACACAATCAGACCCAAACAATACAACCTCAGCGAGCTGCAATGCTGGCTTTCTCTGATTGACCAACTCACTAATAGCGTTTGGTGAAGTTCTCGATCTCATTTACATCTGTAATTGACATCTCATTCACTGCATAATAAACACATCCATAAACCAGTTCGACCAAGATAGAGCAAAATGAAAGCCTGTGTGGCAGAAAGACAAAATACAGAAAAAAAATAAAACAGACTAATTTTAGGTCGAGTAATACTAGCCGCCTTGTTTAATCTCACGTTACTTCATTGTTATGGTTTTGCGTTTGTGTCTCTTTCTGCATTTAAAGCCCAGCTGCAAACAATTACGACATCTACACATTGACAGATTCATACAAACACCAATTAGATCATGGAAGAAAGTGGTTAGCCTAATAACATTTGTTTCTCTAATTTTATTCTATGAACCCTAATATAATGCATAGAAAATGAAATATTTGCTCCATGGTAGAGGAATTGGCACATTTTTGATCATTTCAAAAATAGCGAGATATTCTTGTGATTCCATTTCCTCTGCTCAAACAGAGGAAACAAGCCCTCATAATTATACAGTGAGGCATGTAAACAGCAGGGCCAGTTCAGCAATAGAAACGGATGAATCCTGATTATTTGTGTCCTTGTTTGTCTCCCACTTACCCAGATCCAGATGTATGGCAGGGACAAAAGAGTTCAGGAAGAACATAAAGATGACCACCCCAAGGACAGTCAGACACTTGACCAGGAGGATTTTGTCAGTTATTCTGTGCTGTAAAGGACCAAGAAAGACATGCTTAGATACAGGAGAGAAAGAAACACGCCAAATACATATGTTTCTCAGCTGTTGAGTTGCAATCCACAGGCCTATTCCGATTCATTTATATCCGTGAAAAAAAGCAAAATTGCAAATATTACAATGCTAATCATATACAGTACGGTTAGCTTAACAGGTTAACATTTACCAGGAATTAGAAACATATCTTTCGTTATTGACGTCAAAGGTCATGCATTCAATTAAACTCCAATAAATAGTATTTTATCAAAAACATAACCCAGAGTACATTACATGCTAAAGATGGTGTGTGTCAACCACAAAGTGTTTTTGTAGTGAATTATTGTCTGCCAAGTGAATAAAACCATCAAATTTCAATTGATATTTAGAAAACAAACTATAAACACTTTCAATTGTAAGTCACTTTGGATAAAAGCATCTGCTTAATGAATAAATATAAATTTAAATACTTCTGATTTTTATACAATCTCAAAATTGTCAATTGTTCTATTCAGTGTCAGCTGTCATACATAAATAAATTATTGTTATTATTATTAGGGTCCTGGGTGTTCTAATGTACTGTACTGTATTGTACTGTAAATGACTCCACTGGAATCAAAGAAATTGGTCAAGTTCCTTATCATATAATAAAATAACATCAGAAACATAAGGCAGGGTTAGCAGTGAGGCACAATACTTAATGAACCAAAGCCATGTTAATGCAGCTTTGTTTTACCTTTTTCTGCAGCTCTTGAATATTGTGCTCCCAGTTTTTGTCTTCCTGTGATATTTGCCTACGAAAATAAAGGAATAAAATAGAGTGTGTTAATACATCCTTTCAATCAGCATGGACACCTGCAAATGAGTAGGAGTGGTGATTTCATGTGGTCACCCCGAACCTTTTCTACTCAGCATGTGAGGCTGTAAATGGCTTCTGTAATTATTTTATCTGTCATCAAAGCAAACCACAAGCTCCACAAAACCACAAGCAGAACTAATCGAATTTCTTTAGTTAAAAGAAGCATTTATAATAATAATAAAAAAATAACAACAGGCTACTGTTGAGAACAAAATTATTCTGCATGATTAAAATTTCAGCTCTCTACGAGAGCTTTAGAGAGCCGACACAATTGAGAACAATTACCTACTTTTCTACAGGTTAATTATTTCTCATTTATCATCCTGGGTTTCTGGGTATGTGCTGCCGTCAGACACAACAGGTGTCATGCAGTGGGAATGGATATATTTTGGACCTAATAGGGTGTTTTCAAGTGACCTCATACCAAGAAAGACACTCATCTTAACACTTAACGCAATATGAAAAAGATTAAAGATTTTAAGGCTTGAGATTGCATCTTGTAAGTGTAGCCTAATTTGTTTCCACTTTTATCCTCATGACATTTAGACAACAAATTTGAGAAAAAAAGTGCAACAAAAACCCACTTATATTCAACATACATCCATGGTTTTAAACACCATGCACGGTGTAGACAAACTGCTTGTATTTTAACCAGGCAGACAAGGAAAAGAACGGATTGAGCATGAGTGTGGCACCTCTGGAAGGTCTTGAGCTTCTTGCGCAGGAGGCTTTCCAGATTGAGCACCTTCTGCATAAGAAGACATTTGACAGCAGTCTCCTCTCGGCTGGCAGGGTTAATGCGATGGGCTGTCTGCCTCCACACCAGAATCTCATGCTTCAGTTCTGCAGGGCGACACAAATCGGGACAAGATAAAGGGTTCAGCTGTAGAACAGACAAATACGAGTTAAGATAACATTTTCAAATCTATTCCAAAAAACCAGGAAGAAACAGATAACAAGAACTATCAAAGATAGAGATTTATGGTCAAACAGAGTCAATGCAGAAAAAATAATAATAAAGTAATTGTAACACTTTTGTTCGTTCATTTATTCAGAATATTTTTAGTCTAAATCTTTGAAATTTGACCTCAAACATCTTTGAAATGTCTGTAGTCACTACGAATGCCCATTAATTGTATAACTTAATTTAGTAGACATAGAACGCAGACAGGCCAATCTCAATAGTTTTTTTTTAATTCTGTGACCAAATCAGACCAAAAAACAATAACAAATACAATTTTCAATGGAGTGATAACAGTTAAAATAAAGGTTTGATTTGATCAAAAAAGCCCCAAATATGTAAGACTTAAGTTTGACTTCAATACCTTTATATGTCTCATAGCTGACCCTTAATTAACTGTAAATTAAGTATATAAAACAGTGCTATCACACCATGATTGTAATTATGTAATTATGTAGTAACACAGACTCATACCAAGTGTAAATTTAGTGACAGATTTCCAAACAATTGTTTCAAAATGTGCAATAAATTAGCAGTCATATAAAGTAGGCAAAAAAAGAAATAAATAAAATAGACAGATAAATAAAAAATAACAGATGGATGGATGGATAGATGAAGCACAAGCTAGGTAATTACTAAATAAATGGAAAAGGTAAGGAAATAAAAAATATTGAGAAGGGAAGAAAGCAAGAGATAGGAGAGGCAAGGTTTTGCACTAGTCCTTCAGCATGATGGGGAGGCTTCTAGGAAAGCTTCCCAGAAGCTAATTGACATAGAAAAAACATGCTGATCCCAATCGACACAGTAATGCATCATGCCGAGGGCCTGGAAAACTGTATCAGCCGCACAGCAGGTTTGATTTTTTGAAAAAGTGAGGCTCTGTGGGGACTTAAGGCTTTACAGAATTAGAAATTGGACTGGCATTGAGTGGTCACCATCAGGCCTTGTGGAGGTCTTTCGTTCCAGACGCAGCATGCGCCGATCATTTAAGTTCCTGTTCCTTACAGAGCAGAGTTCTAAGACTTTGCATCAGCTCAACACTGACTAGCACTCTCTCATTGTGTTAGCCACCCGAAAGCCCAATAAACACCAAACGGAGGGGAAGATTGGCATTCTGGATGGTGCTAGTCCCCATGCGGATGATATCTCAAAGGGAAAACAATCCTCACAGTGGGCAAAGGCCAATGGTGTGTGAGAACATATAAAGTGTGCCCTCATGTCTTCTTGTTTGTCTCTCATCTTGTTGTATCTTTAAAATGACAGGCACAAAAAAAATCATTCATATATGTAATTAAGTTGTGCAGCATCCATTCACGCAACCTAGAGCAGTAGTACTTTGCCAAAAGAAAAATAAAGAAAAATAATTTTCACTCAGAAATTCCTTGTAAATTTCACAAATAATTACAAAGAAATGGCAAGTAACACACTGAATAAAAAAATGACATTTTGAAGTAGTAAGTCTGGAATTGTATTTAATAATTAATTTATTATTCATTTAATTAATTTTGTATTTATTTTTGGAAAATGAACTCCAATAATCTTTGTTTTATTTACAAATTTACATTTACATTTTTACAGTCAATCAAAAACAAGAATGGGGAGAAAAACCACTAGTTTATCTATTTGACATATTAACAAGTCAACCGGATGATCAACCACTGTGTGACTCTTAGAACTTTCAAAAAAGAACACAACTTGGTGTTAGAAAAAGGCTTTGTGTTTTCCTCTTATTCTTATTTATGGGTATGGTGAAAACCTCTCTGGGAACCCCAGAGCCTGATTTCAGCCTGTGAATGACTAAAATGAGTGGTTTATTATAAAGGAGCTATTGTCATACTGTCAGGTGTGTGAAGGAGAGCTCAGGTGTGGAGGTGTACAGGAGATGTGAGGAGTTGGTCTCTGTGGAGCAGAGGGAGCAGCTGCTCAAGAGGCTAATGGCCATCTGTAGAGAGAAGTTGACAACTGGAGGAAGAAGACTCGTCTGATTATTTTGCCTATTTATTTACACAAAAATAATGGAATAAAAAGACCAAACACTACGGTGGCCGAGAGAGCTCAACGCGCTGCAACTTCAGAAAACACATGCAAATAGAAAAACCACCAGCAAATCAAGAAAACATCATCAATTTGACAGCAGGTGGTGCAAATGCTCACAACACAAACAAATAAAGAACTGTATTTGCAGCGCGTTTCTTTGTTTGGTTGAGTTGTGAGTATTTGCAGCTTGTTTCTTTATTTGTTTGTGTTGTGTGCGTGTGCAGCGCGTATGTTGTCAAATTGATGAAGTTATGTTAATTTGCAGGTGTTTTACTATTTGCAGCGCGTTGAGCTCTCTCGGCCACCGTAAAAAAACATTTGATTGAGGTTAAAAATGATCAAACCAAGCAATTGAAATGTATATATTAAAATGTGATTGTAATAAATGAATAATTCACTCAAAAAGGGAGTGTAATTCAGGAAAAAAAAGGCTATCACTACATTTAAATATTAATTTACTTACTAAGAAAGAAAGAAAGAAAGAAAGAGAGAAACTCATACAGGTTTTGGAATGACTTGAGACAGAATTGGGAGTGAGACAGAATTTTGTCAGTGTGAAGTCTGTGAAGATGAGGAAATTTGTTTGTCCATTAATTTTAGTGGCTAGCAATAATGGGAGAAATGATGAGAAAGTATATAAATCCTGCCTGCGAAAGAAGAGGGAAAGAACAGAGCATGCCTGAGCTCTCAGTGGAGTGAAAGAATAGGGAAAGAACAGAGCATGTGGAGGAGCTCTCAGTGGAGGCGGTGATGAAGCGATGACTCCCTAGGTGAGAGTGGTATTGATCTGTCTGTCTATGATGGCTTTAACTGCCTTTCTAGCTGTATTAGCTTCACACTTGGGCTAAATGTTCCTTCAAAATGTCATAAATATGCAACTCTTTGACACATCACCCATTTCAACTTTCAACAGGCCCTCTCAACTTTACTGATGACTTAATGTATGATGACAGTAGCAGAATGAATTTGGAAGGGTACAAAACCATCTTGCCAAGAAAATATTCAAGAAAATGCCACCAGATTCATTGGGAAGCACTTCATATTGCATCAGGACAATGACCCAAAACACCCTGCCAATTCAGTCAAGGAACTTATAAGGGCAAAGAAATGGAAAGTCTTAGATTTCCCAAGTCAATCTCCAGATTAAAATCCAACCGAACATGAATTTCACCAGCTGGAGAGGAGAGTAAAGGCAGAAACTTCCCAAATCAAACAACAATTGGAATTGGCTGCATTAAAGGCTGGGAAAAGCATTTCAAAGGATGAGACCAAGAGTCTGGTGATGTCTATGGGTCACAGACTCACTGCTGTGATTGTGTGCAAGGGATCTGCAACTAAATAATAGCTTTTAATCTTTTATATCTGCCTTATGTTCAGCTGTCCCAATACTTATGCTCACATCAATGAGTGGGATGAACTCTAAAAGTGCTGTTCTTTTATTTGGTAAAACATATGTGTTGAAATGGCTAATAATAGAATGTGACATTCTGTAGTTTTGTCTCATATTCAACTTTTAATCATATTTGCAAATGTCTTGACTCCACAGCAAACAGAGCAATTTTGTCTTTACTGTTCCAATACTTATGGAGGGCACTGTATATGTGTGTGTGTATACAAATAAAAACATACAAGGTTTTTGAGACAGAATATACAGTCATGGCCAAAAATATCGGCACCCTTGGTAATTATGATCAAAGAAGGCTGTGAAAATTAATCTGCATTGTTAATCCTTTTGATCTTTTATTTTAAAAATAACCTTTCATTGGATAACAATAATTTAAAATGGGGTGAAATATCATTTTGAAATAAATGTTTTTCTCAAATACACATTGGCCACAATTAACGGCACCCTTTTATTCAATACTTTTTGAAACCTCCATTTTCCAGATTAACAGCTCTAAATTTTCTCCTATAATGCCTGATGAGGTTAGAGAACACCTGATAAGAGATCAGAGACCATTCCTTCATCCAGAATCATTCCAGACCCTTTAGATTCACAGCTCCATGTTGGTGCTTCTCCTCTTCAGTTCACCTCATTCATTTTCTACAGGGTTCATGTCAGAGGACTGGAATGGCCATAGCAGAAGCTTGGTTTGTGCTCAGTGACCCATTTTGTGTTGTTTTTGAGGTTTGTGTTTGGATTTTTGTCCGGTTGGAAGATCCAAACATGGCCCATTATAAGATTTCTAACAGAGCCAGTCACTTGTTGATTTTTTTATCTGTTGGTATTTGATAGAATCCATGATGCCATGCGTCTAAACAAGATGTCCAGGACCTCCAGCAGAAATATAGGCACACAACATCAAAAATCCAGCAGTGTATTTCATTGTACACATGGGGTACTTTTTATCCTGTGTTCACCAAACCCATCTTGAGTGTTTCCTACTAAAAAGCTATTTTTTTTGTTTCATCTGACCATAGAAGCCAGTCCCATTTGAAGTTCCAGTCGTGTTTGACAACTGAATATGCTGGAGTTTGTTTTTGGATGAGCTAAGATAATTTTTCTTGAAACCCTGCCAAACAACATGTGGTGATGTAGGTGCTGTTTGACCATTTCTTTTTAAGGTTTTCTGATCCCGAGATCAACTCAACTATTTTCTGCAATTCTCCAGCTGTGGTCCTTGGAGAGTCTTTGGCCGCTCAAACTCTCCTTCTCCTTCTCACCGTGCATTAGGATTATATATAGACACACGTTATTCCAGGCAGTTTCATAACATTTTATTAAGATTAACAATGCAGATTAATTTTCACAGCCTTGTTTGATCATATTTACCAAGGGTGCCAATATTTTTGGCCATGACTATGTTTGTATGTATGTATATATATATATATATATATATATATATATATATATATATATATATATATGGGTTATTGACGTGACATGGCATTTTCACTGTCCCACAGGATAAAAATGAATATAATTAATATTGTTGTTATTTAAAATGATGTAAATCGTTAAACATTTCTTCGTCCTACATGGAACTGTTGTTTAAAAATCTGCAGTGTTATTCGATTTTTATTTTATTTTTGAGTCAAATGTCAAAATTGTCCTATGGTGTGACTGTCCCAAGCATGGTTCGGTAAATTACAACTTTTATAAATTAAAAAGAAAAAGCATAAAAATGTTAATAAATACACCCGGCATAATTGTACAAGTGTCTAGTTTAGTAAATGGCAATAATTTTTTTCCATCTATATATTTCTGAAAATGTAGGAACTTAATACATTTTGTCTCTGAAAACCATGTCCTCTGTTGTGGCACCATATCCTGATTTTAAATCGGTCAATTCCAGAGAAAACTTTAATTAGTTGAAAGACCCCATTCATGATCGTGCTACTGAAGCCCCCTGTCAAACCCATGACATGTGCACATGGGAACTACTACAAAAGTGTTACGTTTTGTTGTCCTTTGGTGTGACACCTCTAAATTATGTTTTTTAATTAAAAATGTATGTTAAACAACATAATCATGGAAAATTATGCAGATGTGTCTTGCAAACCGCTAATGACAGGTTAGCTTGGTATAATAAGGTTATTAATTGACAGAAAAAGGCTGAAACCGTCCTATGATGTGACAGAAAATGTCCTCCGGTGTGACACCTGTACTGTCACACCACAGGACAAAGATGTCACACCAGAGGACGGTTTCAGCCTTTTTCTGTCAATTAATAACCTTGCTATTCCAAGCTAACCTGTCATTAGCGGACACATCTGCATCATTTTTCCATGATTATGTTGTTTAACATACATTTTTAATTAATTCTCTTTAAGAAGCATTTTAAATAATTAGAAAAGATTTATTTAACTCCTTTTTATTCTTTTTATATATATAATTTTCAGTGTTCTTAAATGCAATAATTACATTAAACTATTTTCTGATGTTTTTACAGAAAACGTGTACTGTTATAAAGTGTCATGAAAATAAGTATAAAATGTGATACTATGTTTTTGAGACAGAAAGAATTGAGGGAGAAATTAGTGGAAGAGAGAGGACACGGAAATATATAGAGAAAATGAACAGGGATCCATGCAGAAGGGAGGAGATCCTAAGAGATCGATGCAGAAAGTAAACAGAACCAAAATGATGCCTTAAAAAGAGTAGCTAAACTATATAGCTTCAAAAATTAATTCCCATCTTAATGAATATAGTTTGAATATCAATCATATTTAGCAGGGGCGGATGAAAAATGTATGTATTGCTGAAGTTCTAATCATTCATGAAAGGGTAGGATGTGCCTATCCCAGTCACTGGGGCTCAAAGGCTAAATGTAAGGAGCTTTGGGTAGGATATGAGATTTGGTGTAAATAGCATAGAACGGTGGATGACACTCATTCACATACTCATATAGGAAGAACTGCTGTCAACAAGGGAAGGTCAAGCGTGCCCTCAACCACTTTATGGTTTTTAGAAATGAATGCTCATTCTTTAAGATCTAGGTCAATTCGATTATGAATTAATTTTTCATTGCACATGTCAGAACAAAAGAGCTTGAATCAAAAAGTAAGGAAAGCAGAGTGGCTCTGCATACACTTGAGGGTAGTTCCGTGTGATTTTGGGAAACCTGGTGCCTAGGAACAGAGCAGAATAAATGAATACTCACCCACGATTTCGCTGGATTCCTTGTTGTAAAGTTTCTTATTCCAGTACAGCATTCTCAAAAAAGGAAATGAGGTCAGCAGCACCAGACAGATTCCCAGGAACATGTAACCCGTAAAGGCCGCAAAGTCAATCCCCTAGAGGAAGAAGAGGGCGGGTTAATTTTCACTCTTTTAAAAATTGTGCAATTAATTTGCTGCGGTATTTCATGAAATCTATTCTAAGCACTAAGTACAGATCACATCCACTTTACTGGCTCTCTATGTAATGTGGATGGAGGCCTTGATTACATTTCATCAACAGAATCATATTCAGCATTTTAATGCTTGCATCTTGATGTATTTAAACACTTATATAAGATTTAAATGAGCACCTGCATGTGGCACAAATCCTCTTAAAATGCTCTTGACTATTTATTAATTTTCATTCATATCAAGAGCACACAGCCCCCTCGGCTGAACATCTAGCTTTAGATGATATTTTCTTGCCTGTGCAGCC
Source organism: Barbus barbus (assembly GCF_936440315.1). NCBI lineage: Eukaryota > Metazoa > Chordata > Actinopteri > Cypriniformes > Cyprinidae > Barbus > Barbus barbus. The sequence goes on along the minus strand of NC_136741.1, from coordinate 21,676,624 downwards.
CACCCCATCTCTCATCAGAACCAGATGGCATCACATTTTCAAATGGCACCACTGATAAAGATGTGTAAAATAGATCTGTGTGGCCTGAAATCTAATCCAACAATTTATCTTCCAATATCTCGCTGGTGTATAACCCATGAGGTATCTTTGCTTGTTTACATGGTGACATATGTTTACATAAGTAGTACAAAGACATTCTACAAAGAATTCTACATTTCACAAATTGCTTTAATGTTTAAATTGTGCTTAGTGTGAAGTCTATAACATGCTATTTTATGGCAGGCTACCATTGTGACAACTTAGCACCAATATTATTTTAACAAAAGGTCAAGAGGTGTTAAATAAACTGTGCTTTTTTTCTTTGGCAATAATAATGGCAAAAATATTTTATTGTAGCCAAGACTTTATTTTTGTACCTATACAGAAATGGACCCTGAGAATGAAAAAGGAGTATAAAAATGTGACAATGTGTACATCTATTTTGTAAAGGAACCGGCAAGATACAAGATAATTGCATCCCTGTTGTAGTTCAGCTCCCCGCATTGCTCAGGCTTGGCAAAAATCCAGGACTTAGAGGTACTTCTTAGAAACGAAACAAAGGACTGGTAAAAATGGGGAGAACAAAATGATGCTGGTTTTTGGCAGTATAACCTGCCTAAAGCAGCTCAAGGTACTAAATCCTCCACCCATAAATCAAAACCACGATTGAAAGGATAAACATAGTCTTGTATTATTTGGAAAAATAAAACATTAAGATGTGAGTAAGCTAACAACAACAAAAACAAACAACATGTCCAATCTCAGATGCCAACATGAGACAAATGTGAATGGAGACAAAGAGATGTGAAGACGGGTACACAGTGACCTCTACAGGAGATCAGGAAAAAGAGAGAGAGAGAGAGAGAGGGAGAGAGAGAGAGAGAGAGAGAGAGAGAGAGAGAGAGAGAGAGAGAGAGAGTCATTCAGAAGAACACACATCCATTTATAAGTAAGTATTGTAATGGGGTTTTAACGGAAATAACATTTATCGTTATTATTATTTAACCTCATTAGAAAGAGAGAAATACACTGAAAAGACAAATGAAAGGACCACTGCAAGACAAGGGGAAAAAAATCATTTCATTTTTGGGTGAACTATCACTTTAAGGTTCAAGTAAAGACTGATATATTGAAAGATTCAGGAAAATAAAATATTAATATTACTTTAAAATGAACCAGCCTTTCTTAACTGAACATATTCTATCACAAGCTTTTTGGGATCATTTGATTTAAAAATAATTTAGGAATAGTGCAGTGCATCTAAAAGCCAAGAGCTTCAGTTGAATATCTGAACCTACTGAAAATAAGAGATAGCCTTATACGGACTCATTGGGGCAAGCTGGGTCAGTGGGGATCTGTCGATAACATTTCATTAAAGCGGTCCTCTGCTTTATTCCTCACAGATTTCCTGCGCTGTTGAGCTGTATGCCCTATCATACAGAGTAGATGCATAAGTCCTCATTACTTTGTCAGTAATGCAGCTGCATACAATAGGCAGTGTTTGGGGATTTTCCTTTGTAGATTCTCTTGTTTTGTCCTGAAGGCAGGCATGTTGTGATAATGACTTAGACATAGGGTGTAAATAAGATCTCCCCTTACTCCATTTCTGTTGCCACTGTCCCACTTTTATCAGCCAAGAAAGTAACTTCAAAAAGCAATGAGAAGAGGGAATGAGAAATCGCTATGCAAAAAGACCTTCACTGTTGGCGCTAGCTGATTAGTGAGCAGTCAGGGGCCACTGTCAAACCAGAGTCCGCCAAAGCCTGCCTGGGGCCTGGAGAAGCATTGATTGGCAGCTGAGATTTCTGGGAGTGTGACTGACGGCCCAGCAGATGCCAAAGAGAGCACAGGGTACATGAGATGTCTCCTCAGCGACCCTGAAACACTTCTTCCACCCAGGCTCAAATGTCTGATCTACAGAGAGCTCCACAGATGGATGCTTGACTGACCAAATGGCAACATCCCTGCTGTAGTGATCCTGTCGAGACCGAAGGGGGGCCCATTTCGACTCACACACCCCAAACAAACAGAGAAACACAAACAAATAAACAAAGAGGCCACAAGTACAAGATGTTCCGTCATGACTGACTGCTGCCGGAGAAATCTGGGATGGACAGGGTTCGCACGATCATGGAAAACCTGGTAACTTTGAAGGTTTTAAAAATTGTGATTTCTAGGCCTGTATAAGTCAGGGAAATTAATAAAATCATAAATTATTCTGACAATTTTCTACCATCTACCACTTATTCTCTCTCTAACAATCATTTGATAAAACTATGAAAAACCTAATAAAAAAGTGAGAATTTGGTCATTCAAATTGTGACTTTTGTTTATGAAAAAAAGGTGATAGCACACATTTTGATATTGAATACTGGAGTAAAATTGCTTGAATATTCTGCTTTGCCATGACAGGAATACATTTTATTTTAAAATATACTAAAATAGAAAACAATTATTTTAAATTGCAATAATATTTTACAATATATTTCTTTAAATAAATGCAGCCTTGGTGAGCATAAAAGACTTCTTTCAAAACCAATTTAGAGATTACATTATTTGCTTTTTGTAAATCAAAGTAGTGTATAAAATCTTTTGAAGTTGTGGATTAGTAAAACACAGTGCTTATTATTAAGCTGTATGGCGCCATGTCATCCATCTATTTGTATGTCAGAGTTTCCATTCAGAATCCAGAGGCTCTAAAGATCTTGAGGATGATTGGAGCTTAATAAACGGATTAAGTGACTGCAGGAGAAGGTGGTGGCTTCACTAGACTCAAATTAAATCCTCGGCTTTAAACAAGCAAACAGACATGAGTCACACAAAAATGCAAATACTCATTTACATATAGAGCAGAAAGCAACAGTATACCCAGAATGTTTCAAGCTAGTTTAAAGTCTGCAAGCAATATTTTTGGTGTTAAAATTTAAAAATAAAATAAAATACAATAAAATGGATGTGATACCTCAATACTCTAATATCAATGTCAGGTACAGAAATACATTTATATTTTTAGAAAAATCGCCTAAAGAACTTTTAGGCTTATACAAATGATCAGTAAACTATTACACCACCTTATATGCGCACACACACCGTAAAAGCATCTGTTTGAACCAGCTTTTTTTGTTTTTTTGTGAACAATGTTTTTTTATTATTATTATTTTATTTAAAAGGCAAACTGTACAATAAAAGAAACAAAAAATTACATACATGAATACAAAAAAATAGACTGCATGATTGTACGAGGAGAAAAGAGCAAACAACTGAAGCAGAAAGAACAGAATTATCAGTTAGGATCAGGGAGAATTACTTTTCATAAAGGGATGTACAGGCAATTCTGTCAAAGTTATCACCATTTCTGTCTAAAATGGAAATATTTAAATTTCTCTGTTTGAGCCAGTTTAAAAATAGTTATGGATCAGTCATTCACAGAGAGCCCAGAGTTTCATCGACTCCTACCTCTATTGCATCAGGAACCCGAGTCCTCAGACACACGCATAGACATACGTAAAGCAGAAAAGTGTTTCATAATACAGGGAATCTCATAGTAATGCTATAAAAGTGGTATTTTATGTGACTAACTTTAAGACCCAGCTAAATAGGTACCAAATCAATGCACACAGCGATCAACAAATGAGCAAGTATTGAACTGCATATGTGAGTGTGTGTCATTTTTTGCACATGAAGTTGTATCTCCATTCATCATCTGCATGTTGTCAACACAAACAGAAGCCCTCTCAAATATAAACAAATCTGGCCCGTGTAACACAGAGATAACACAAACCACTGCATCCATGTCAATAATTACAGCAGATGCAATCTCTCCCTGCGGAACAGAATGGATGAATCTGTCCAGCACTTCACACACTCCTCTGTGTATCTGCTACAGGAGCATATTTATCACTGAACAGCATTTTAACACTGAGCAAAAATTGTTTATAAAGAAGTAAATTTAGAGCAGGGGGGCTTCAGTACGTTTGATGGGTTCCACCCTCCAGAGATTTAGGCCTGTCAGAAATGCAAGTTTATGGATATTGGGTTTTTCAGAAACTTCCCACTGTCAATTGTAGCCCAGCAGGAAGTGATCTTGATGTGGAAAATATAACTTGAGCATGATTACTGCTGCATTATCCTGTGCAACAGCCGGTTTGACAGGCAAGGCCGATGTTTCTACTGAGCCACAAATTAACTCAAACCCCACAGCAATTTCAGCTCTGAAAGCCAGCTGAAGAAACAACAATTTATACCAGGCACCTTTCTGTCGCAGATGGAAGAGTGTGAGGAATAACTAAATTAAAAACTGTGATGTCAACTATATCGAACTTCTCATTAAATATTTAAGTCGCGCTCGTCGATGCGTTTTAATGGGTTTAATGACCCTTTTTTTTTTTTTTTTACAAAGAATACAGTTAGACTTTACTATAAGGTTCAGTTAGTTAACATTAGTTAAAGGGATCCTATTATGCTTTTTCACTTTTTGAACTTTAGTCAGTGTGAAGTGTGTATGTTTGGGCATAAAAAGATCTACAAAGTTACAAAGTCCACTCCAAAGGATATTTAGTTTATAAAAAAATTCCCTTTTCAAGAACTACAACGAATGGCTCGTTTGGACTACAGCGTTGTTTTCCTGTATTTGTGATATCACAAAGCGGTCCATTAGAATATCATTAAAATAAAATAAATCCCGCCTACGGAAATTCGAATGGTTGGCGGGTGGGGAGAACGCTTGGTTGAGCACTGCACGTTTCAAAACCGAAACCCGGTGCTGGTGTTTTTAGGCAGCGGCTATTTGCACTAAGTGAAAATAGCAGTATTTTTTAACGATATGCTATTCACACTAAGTGCAAATAGCTATAGATTCTATTTACACTATGTTAAAATAGCAGGATTTCCTATTGATACTACTTGTTTCAGTAGTGGCAATTATCTGCACTTCAGTATTGTATTGCATAATAAAACAGCATGCAATACTAACGTATTGAGTGTAAATTATACCCTACACCTACCCTAACCCTACCAGATACTTTATTTTCAACATTTTGGTTATTTCCTTAATTTTTATTGAAAATAAATGTCTTTACGCTGTGATACGAGATTTGAAAAGGGAGAAAAAAAAAAGTTCGGCAAAAGGCGGATTCGAACCCGGGTCGATCGCGTCAAAAAGACCACAACATGCATTTTACCATCTGCACCATTGGAGCTGATGATTCATAGCAGTTTTTTATAATCTTGACTATCCCAATCACATGTTGCTGGGCGGAGTTAGTGTAAATAGCCTCTGCCAACAAGGCGGGCTATTTGCACTAAGTGTAAATAGACACTCCAGTGTTTTCATATCACTGTATTTCTGAAAGAAACAGACTGTCTTCAGAAAATTTTGGATGTCATTTTCATTTAATCTTGCATGTAATGTCTGATAAAGCAGCGTTCTGCTTTGTGTACAGTAGTGATGCGCGGATGGCAGTTATATCTGCGGGTTGGGTGGGTCGGGTAATAAATAAATGGATTCTGATTATTTGGGTCACGGGTGGATAAGATAAATCATTAACGGTACAAATATTAACTACATTTTCAAAATAGGCTACAGAAATTTAATAAAGTGTAAATTAACATAACTAAAACTTTTGCCTCAAACTCCTAATTTTCTGCTTATTAATAGTTAGGTATTTGTTAAATTTAGGTACTGGGTGGGATTATGGTCATGCTCTGTAAGTACTAATAAACAGCCAATATGTTAATTATGTTATAATAGGCATTATGTTATATGTTATAATAGGCATGCTAATAAGCAACTTGTTAATAGTGAGAATTGGTCCCTATACTAAAGTGTTACCAAATAACATTAGTTTATTAACAAACATGAATTGACAGTGAATACACTGTTCTTTAACTATTACATACAATAATAAATGTTCTAAGTCCACTTTCCATCAATTTTTTTGCACTAGATCTGTTAATGACAAAGTGAAACTTTTTTTTCAAGTTTGTGAAATATCAGGTGGTTTTCATAATTTTTTTTACTAATAAAATCCCTTTCCCTTTCATACCTTTTACTAATTAAATGAATGTAATTTTGGTGTATCATGAATTTTGTATCTTTCATTTACCAGATTTCTACAAATCTTTGTGAAATGTAAAGAGTGCAAGACAATTGAAAATGGCCAGCTTACTGCTTACTAATTCCCCAAATAATTTAATATTATTAAACTATGAAATATCAGAAGACAACACTGAAATGCCAAGGCAGCTGCAGTTTGACATGGCTAAAAAGCCATAAAATATGAAAAGATTGAATTATAATTTTTTTAATTACAGTTTGAAAGTTCTAAGGTCTCCTTTCCAAAATGCGTTTTCTTTTTTTTTAAAAAGGATTTTCCAGAGTACAACACAGAACAAACAAACAACACTGTCTCAAACTTCACATGCACTCACAAAGAAAAAAAATCAAAAATAAATAAATAAATATATAAAATACATAAATAAAAACAAAAAAATTTAAATAAAAATAAGGAATAAAAATACACCTATGTGCAATACCTCAGACCTAAATAAATACAGGTTCAGTAACTAAAGAGCTGCAAAACAGTCAATCATCAGGAATGCACGGGGGTAATGTACAACTCAACCCACACAGGAAACATTAAGACGTTGGTTGGGCAGCTAGTTTGTCTAAATATCCAAGAAATTATCCCCAGACAGCGGAAAACTTTTCAATGGAGTTAGACCTCAGAAATCGGAGTCTCCAAAATGTGTTTTCTAACTAGTTTTTCACAATAATTCTGACAAAAATAATTTTGACAACATTTCATTGACAGAATTTATGTGCTAATTTAAAAGTAAAATATTGTGTCGACCCTTGTGAAATGTTTGATTCAGGTGAAAATGAGCCCTAACTAACTGTTAATCTTTTGCTATGATGACTTCTGATCTAAACAGTGTTCAGGCCACCCAAAGGACCTATATTCCCACCTAATAAAAGCATAAAAAATAATGCGTATTACAAAACTCCTCTCTTTACCTCTGCATGACCCTTCAAGTCACCCTTGAAATTCTCTCTTTAAAACACACTTAAAACGTAAAGCGGCACTTGATTAAAACAGCTTATTTAATGTGCTTCACACACTAATTCATCCATCTCTGTCAGAAAGTGTGATTTGTTGGAAATCGCTGACAAGATGTTTATATGACATCAAAATTTATGGCTCTTATAGATTGAGGTTTTTAGGCACATAGTTGTTCTTTTGGCGTGTAGCCTGTTAAATAGACTGTCAGAAAAAGATGGATCTCTTATACTTCTATAGCCAACCTTTTTCCGCTCCCTTTCTTTTTTGCACTGATACTCACACACACACACATAGGGTTTTTTGTCTTAGTCATTGTGTCTGTGGTAGTGTGTGACAGAAGAGCTGCAGGGTAGAGTGGCTCCAAAGAGAGCATCTTTAATCAGCATCCGGAGCTGGAGATGAAAGAGCTCTATCTCGTCCTCTGTGTCTCATTCAGGGCTTTAGCTGGACACTTACGCATACTTACTGACACACACTTTGACCATATACACCAACACGTACACTAGCATACATGCTTTTATGGAAGAAGAACTTGCCATCATAAATTATTCATAATTTACTGGTTCTCCCTAATTCTTCTTTTTTCTCTCTTAATTTTTCCTTTCTAAAAATTCTACTGTGTTTCATACCATTTAGCTCTGACTATATTCAGAAATGGCATGTATATAAATGTGCACACTATGCTTCTGAATTTGAGGGAAAAACTGCACCTCTTAAGCAATTAGACCATACATGAAACAAATAATTATGCAAGCTACTAAACACTGGTGATGTTATGTCATCATCATATCCAATGGCCTTCAGTAACTGTTGATTCTGAAAGTCTGGACAAAAATATTTGTGTAATGTCTTTGTTGTTTTCATTTTTATTAATGTTCGTTCATGAAATGCAGGGATTCCCAAACAGTTCTCTGATATTGGTTAATGTACACAATGACATGCAGGTAAACAAATAGAATATTTCTACTTTTAGTGTCCAAGTGTTTAAATTATTTTTATTTTAGCTTTTTTATCAACTCACAAACCCACTGCAGTTATTGCATTAAGCCCAGTTTGGGAAACCATGGTGTAACGTAATGTTTAATGCATTTTACGGTGTTTAAATACAAAATATTATTTTCTTTCTCTTCTCTTTTTATACCAATATGGTATGTTTAATGGTAAGTTTAAAACAAGTTAGATCAAATGTAATCTAAAAAGTAGTCACATTATATTATCTAAAATGAGTAACCTACAGTAGATAGCATTACTAACTACAGTTTTCATCATGTAATCTGTAATCAGTAATGGACTACAATTTGAAAGTAATCTACCCATCACTGCCTATATAGTATGGAAGTACGCATATTCAGATGTAGAGCAAGTCTGTATAATGTTCCATTTTCTCAGTCTAGTGCCAATGCAATTTCAATGCACATCTAAGGGATTTTTCATTGTCTGTTGTATTGTAAATCATTAGGTATTAGCACACCTCAACAAGCTGCACGATTTAGGCCAGAAGTATTCTTTATGCAAATGCTCAGCTAAAGCATTGCAAGCAGTCCTGTTGAACATATTAAATGTGTGTTCTTACGCTATGGAGACAATAACAAATCTCATGGGATGATAGAGCTAGCTTCAAATGTCTTTGCTATTGAATCTGATTAGTTATTATTCAGGTAAACATACTTATGAGATCTAACTTGCTCAGCAACATTCTCTTCAAACTGCCCCTCCTCTGATTTAAGAAAGAAAACTAGCTGTAGAGGCAGACAGATTATGCTAATGCCAGCTTGCGGCAATGTTGAGAACGCAACGTATACTTGAGTTGGGTTAAAAAGTGCACTCAAAGGGTTAGCCGTTCAAACTGCATTCATATCCATAACCCTAAATAAGAGCTATAAAATAACAAACACGACTACAAAAAGACAAACTGGCGGACACTCAAATACTGTCAAACAAACAGAGAGAATAAACTCCAAAGACATATACCGTGAATTTAGCCATACCACCGATGAGGTCATGCACAGTATTGGGGAGTAACTAGTTACATGTAATGGAATTACGTAATTTAATTATAAAATAAAAGTAACTGTAATCAGTTACAGATACTGAGAAAAAATGTGTAATTAAATTACAGTTACTTATGAAAATGTTAAGGATTACAAAGGGGGTTACATCTGATTTTCACACACACTCCCACATAGACTTAATTGATTTCTTTCATAAATTGCAGTGACTGCTCTAAAGTATGAAACACAAATGTTTCAGAAGTTTATAACATGCTTATCCAATAACTCTTATATTTCCTATATGGGTTTATGTATATGCTTTATTTTTTAAGATTAACTCTTTTTTTCTAAGGCATTGTTAGATCCAGTGTTTCCTGTCATAGCTATGCAAAGATTTGATTTCAAAAACAGTATCATAGCTATAAATTATTTCTTGTTATGATTTCAAATCTGTATTAAACCTCAGCATGATTTTAAAGTAAGTCTGATTTTGTGGTGGCTGTGCTTCAAAGGGGACATCGGATGCCCATTTTCCACAAGGTGGTATGATTCATTAGGGTCTTCTTGAAATGGTCTCAGTGGTCGTGTAAAACAACACCCTTTTTACCTTGTCAAAAACAGCTCTGTTCACAGTGACTTGTTTCGGTGCATATCTCTTTACATGCTAATGAGCACTGCTCACCCCGCCCCTCTCTTCTGTGGAAGTGATACATCATTGAGTTTTAACTTTTTTTTAAAACCTGCCTTGAATTGTCCCTCATTCAGAAACAGTCTGGAGTAAAATGATTTGCACAGCAGGGCATAAACAAATTTAGTGAAAGTGAAGTGAAATGACGTGTGGCCAAGTATGGAGACCTATACTCGGAATTTGTGCTCTGCACTTAACCCATCCAAGTGCACACACACACAGTAGTGAACACACACACCGTGAACACCATGGGCAACCATATTGCTGCGGCGCCCGGGGAGCAGTTGGGGGTTTGGTGCCTTGCTCAAGGGTCTCACCTCAGTCGTGGTATTGAGGGTGGAGCGAGCGCTGGTTATTCACTCCAAAATCAAAATGGCTTGATAATTGAGACTGTTTAGGTTTTTGGGGGATTAAAAAAGGAGTGAATTTCTATCATTGTATGGTGGTTGTGCCCACAAACTGCTAAGACACATTTATATGCAAATGAAGATATTTTTCATCCAATGTCTCCTTTAAAATTAAAATATTATAATCGTAATTTCAGTGATGAAAGATTTTAAAAGTCTGACAGTAATCAGTGTTGAGCACTACTGTAAGGTTAACCCTGCCTGGTTAACATGCTTGAAAATGATTAACAGTTGAAAACATTAGAAATTTAGAAAAGTAATCAAAGAGTAATCAAATGTAATCAGTTACATTACTTTAATAAAGTAACTGAAAAGTTACAATACTTATTACATTTTAAGTGGGGTAACTTGTAATCTGTGACCTATTACATTTCCAATGTAACCTTCCCAAACACTGGTCATGCATTGATCTCTGTCTGAATGTGAACATGAACATTGTAATCACAAGTACAAACCTGGATCACACTGTTCCGTCTCCTCCATTAAAGTAAATAATAAATCACAAAATGTTCCCTCACCTTTTCAATCAAACCAATATTACACAAGCCTCAATGAAGACAGAACCACACAAGACTTTGCTTTGAGGTCACATCATAAACCTGGAGATTATTCAGCCTGCCCATGACCTTGTCCAATTGGCAGGGTGAAACATTAAATTGTGTTTTCCTGCGAGTTAGAAAGAATTTGCTCATAGACTCTGATGTTGTACACACGAAAAAAGAACGTCTTTGTTATACTGTTCTGTGATTATGTTAGGAAAGTACATGCCAATGTTGCAGACCTTATATTTTGTAATCACTTGCATCCACAGGCATTGCTTCGTTGTACCTTCAACAGCATAAAGTAACACACAATAAGACCTGTTTCACAGTGCATACTTAAGTAGGGGTGTCACAGTATATTGATATCGATGATAACCATTTAAAAATGAAATACTGATGACATGTTAATAGTGCACATACATAATCTAATAAATAATCCAGCGTCAGTAACTGGTTGACACTCCAACATAGTAGGTGGCAGTATTGTAACCCAACACTAGTAGCCACTCATCACAGAGTGGGGAAAAAAGACAACAACACCGTGTGTAGTTACTACTACTACAAACATGTCTGAGAAAACAGATGAAAGAAAGACATTCTACTTGCATCTGAAAAAAGTTAGCTCGCCAGTGTGGGAGTTTTTTGGATTCCAGAAAAACGACACCCCAGTCTGTAAGAAATGCAGATTTTTGTTCGCTTTTATGGTTACAAACTATCTCTCTCTCTCTGCCTTCCTACACTTGCATTTTAAGTGTGATTAATTTGCCAAACAAGAGAAAGCCCAAAATAAACAAAGGTAAAGATGAATTTGCATTATATATTAAATATATTGAATGGTAAAACTTTATTTTAAGGTGTCCTTGTTACACATATTGCATGTACTTACTATTACAATAACCCTAACAATAAATTATTCATAATTACATGCCAGTAACCTTAAGCCAAACCCTAATCCTAACCATATATTAAGTACATGTAGTTAATTAATATTACTCAGTACTTAAATGTATAATTACAATGGAACAAGGACACCTTAAAATAAAGTGTAACCTATAGAATTTTTTAAATATCTAATTTACTAAAAATAGTTAGATATTTACACTCAAATGGTTATATGATAAAGAAAACTGCCTAAATGATGTTGAATTAGTCCGATTTAATTTATGTGCAATGTGTGAATACCTTGCATGCCGTTTTCACAAAGTATGTGAAACAGGGGAGACACTGTGAGTAACAAGTCTATTGCAGCCAAACATCTTACATACAATTAGTTGAAAATTGTTGGTCTCAGGGTTTGTACACAATGACTGTAACAGGTTTGCAGTTTATTTTTTTTCCTGAAGTTAAAAGATTTCAACTCTGCTAAGAGAAAGAGAGCGAGAGAGAGACAAAGAGAGAGAATTTGGCAGAGTGTAACTAAAGCTGGCAAGAAGTATTCCTGCATAATTAATAGTCTGAGGTGTAAGACAGGATGCCATGGTGTTTTAGCCTTGAGTTGATAGTGACAGCGTGTTTTGGCACAAGGCTATCATTCTATGCCAGAAAAATGCTCGGCCACATGCTTGTGTCTGTGTGGTTTTGTTTACTTGTGCAGTCATGTATAATTTGTCCAACAAGTTCCCCAAGACATTTTCAACAGGCACATGACAGCAGCACAATATCCTTTCACCCGTGAATAACCCAGCATCAAATAAGAACAGTGGGAATTAATTACATACTTTTTTACGCAGATCCTGGTTGGATACGATGATGACATTGGGTGGATCTCCAACAGCAGTAGCAGCTCCTCCGATGTTGGTGAAGATGACTTCGGCAATCAGGACATGCCTGGGGTCCAGATTGAGCACTTCACATAACCTAATGTACAGAAGACATCACAAAACCTGATTAGGACTAATGCTCCTGGAACATCAATGCAATGCAAACATGTTACATTGAGTGGTCTCCAAGAAAGTTAAATGCTCACTAGTCATTTTTTGAGAAAAGGTGTGCTATTATCGTTCTAATCCATCATACTTTCATGATTTTTTGTCTGGTAGAACAGAAAACATGCAAAAAATACACACAGAACACCTTCCCTCTAGTAAAAATACATTTATTTCAAACTAAGTATAGTTAAAATCTATTAACATATTTAATTACATATCACTCGAGACTTACTGATAGACTATAAAAGTTATAATCAACTTTATTTGGAGTACTACTTGAGCACAATGCACATTTATTTTTAATATTAAGCCTAAAATGTGTTTTAATGTCACTATTGATGTGGATTGCATGATCTTTGAATAATATATTAATATACAGTATATTGAATAATATATAATGTATTGGTCTTTAAATGCAAGATATTTAAAGTGTACCTGAAGTATTCTTGCAATAGTTCCACTTTAGCACAATCAAATATACATCAGTGTATCTTTAGTTGGACTTCAGAACTACTTCCGCACAATAAAAAGTGCATTAAGTTCAAAATTAATTGTTCCAATTTTGCAGACTTTAAGTATATCAGTTTAGCAAACTAAAAGAACAGTTGCGGTGTAATTTTATTAAGTACATAAATATGTAAATGCATTTGTAGTATACTTAGCATGAAATAAATGCATTTCAGATACATTTTAGTTTACTTGTTTTTCACTAGGGCTAACAACCACATTACAACAACATGGCAACCACCACAATATCCTGAAGTTTTAGACAGACTCATATGTTTTACCATAAAATATGGTGAGGGGAGGACATGATTCTTCAGCAGCAAAACTTTAAGCAAAGATGCAAAAAAAATCCAGGTTTGTGCTCAACTTTAGTTATTAACACTGAATTTCAAGCAAATCAGTTTTCCTGCTAAATTGACATTAAAAAAACTCTTGTACAAGCACATTGCCTGTTAATGAAAAGCTGAACTCTCTAAATTCTCAAATTTGTTCTTTAACGAGTGTGTGTGTGTGTGTGTGTGTGTGTGTGTGTGTGTGTGTGTGTACTGTGTCTCTGAACCTGGAAGCCCCGAAGGTGTTTGAAGATGCAATTGGTGATGCATAATCAAAAAAAGGAGTCATTTCTCACCAGCAGTGTCATGAAAACGCTGAGGCAGCGCCTAATATTTTAATGGCTGTGTGAAATATAGATTTATTTTATCCTACTACACAAGAGATTTTTTTAATGTCTACTTAAGATGATAAGAATTTGACAGATGAATTTTGCAGAAGAATGAAAATACAAATAAAAGTATCCTTGCGAAAAAAAAAAAAAAAGATATATGCTTTGCTGGCCTTAAGGGTTTTTTTTTTTTTTTTTTGCAGGGATGAGACATGAAACAGTATATTACATGTTGCCTAATTGCTTCATAGCACATGTCCTTTGAAAGAACAGGGTGTCCTAAATATTGCTAAATAAATTATATATAAATGATTCTGTACATCAGGATACAAAACATATAAAAGACTTGAGAACACAAATATAATGTGCGCACAGGCACCAATGAATCACACTGAGAGACAACGTGCAACGGTGAAAAGATGGAAGAAAATGAGCTCAAATGGAGCTGAAAAGAGCAATGAGGTGGGACGTTCATGGATCCTCATATAAATCTAAGCACAGACTGACAGAGAAATTCTTGTCCAGAGTCCAGAGGCTTTTTGAAAAAAATTTTTTTTAATTTCTTTAATAATTTTTTTGTTGTTGTTGTAGTTGTTCAGCTGAACAAACTTCTTTACAAAGACCTATTAAAGAAATGTTCATGAAGTTCAATGCAAGTTAAGCTCTATTGATAGCATCTGTGGCATGCTGTCACTTACCAAAGAAATAGATTTGTCCGTCAGTTCATAAAAATAAAAGAAAGTCAAGTTTTACTGCAAAGCACTTACCATGAATATCTATGGGGAAAGGCATTCTGGAGGTTTTCTGAGGAGTCTCACATGTAGATTGTATAAATATTGTGGCTTCAACCTCAGAACATAGTATTTTAATGTTTATTCCAGTGTGATTACTTGTCACATAAACTTGTATTACTAAACAGGGTTAAAAAAAGTAGTCAAAAGAGATTACCTGATTGTAACAGGGGTGAAGAGCATCATGGTTGTTACATTATCAAGAAAGGCTGACAGAACGGCTGCAATTAGGCACAGAATGATAATCATGGGCCACACTCTTCCTCGCGATAACTGATACGCCTGTGTGAAGACATACAGAACACTGTTGGGAATACTTCATTATTGGTTTACAAAGTTAGATTTTTCTCGTAACTTCACATTAATGAAAACTAACTGGGTCAAAAATAAATTAAACCCAAAAATCGCTTGCCTTTGTTTATGAACAAAATCATGTGTTCAAAACATTCTCCAGTGGAATGGAGGGAGAGATTTAACAGTGCCTCAAAGACAGAGAATCAAGAGCAGTCCTCTGAGAGGGTCTCAGAACACAATGTTCAAAAGTGAACTTTAATGAGGAATTCAGTCTAAAAACTGACACGGATATATAGTGTTTTTACTCATTCAGGGTTTAGCACTAAAAGAATGTTCATGCCTGAAAAGAAAAGAATAATAAAAAAAAGACCTCCACTTTAAGAGCCTGTCGCTATGGAGACATTATCAGGCTGTCTGGAATCATTCTAATCAAGTGGTAATGCATGGGTGTTGTAACCCACCCATTATGTCACTGCTTCCTGACTAAAAAAGATGCTAACTGACAAATAAACAAAGAGTAAACACCAATCATGATAACTATAATGCTAATGATAAAAAAAAACAATACGGGATTCTATATCATAACTGTGAATGGCACAAAGGAACGATAGCATTTTTTCTTCAAGCCGATGAATGTTGAAAACATTGACACTTGACAGCTGATCAGAATTCATCCTCTTGAACATATAACCTATTATGACCTATTATGCCCTTTTTTACAATATGTGTAACAGACGTAGGCCAATAAGTGCTGGTGCGTGTAAACCTCACTCCCCTGATCTAAAAAAAGAGGTGTTCTAGCGACTGACGCTAGGGGGCGTAGCCTTGAGCCTCCTTGTTAGAGCGCCCGCCTCCCACGCCGGAGACCGCGGTTCAAATCCCGCTCGTCGCGAGGCGAAGTAGATCCGGTTACATTTGGTGCCATGACCCAGACAGGAGTGAGGCTTAGGGGGGGTGAGTGTAACAGACATAGGCCAATAAGTGCTGGTGCGTGTAAACCTCACTCCCCTGATCTCAAAAAGAGGCACTCTAACAACTGACGCTAGGGGGCGTGGCCTTGAGCCTCCTTGTTAGAGCGCCCGCCTCCCGTGCCGGAGACCATGGTTCGAATCCCGCTCAGAACGAGGTGAAGTACAACCGGTTCTCATGTTTGCCCAGAATGTGTCTGTGAAGTTTCAGCTCAAAATACCCCACAGATCATTTATTATATAATTTTGAAAATGCCTTTTTGAGTGGAAGCAGAAACACGCTGTTTTCGTGCATGTCTCTTTTAATGCAAATGAGCTTCTGCTCCCCACGCCCTTTTCCAGAATAGGGCTGTGCCTTTACAGCTTGTTCCTCTGATACTCTGCAAAAATCATATGTTTGGTTTTGATTATGTCTATCGCGCTGGAATCGTGCATTTTAAACCATATTAGTTTAAACTTCTGATAAATGGTTTTCTGAGCACACACATCCGAGGCACATGCACAGAACGCATCTGTCACACAGCACGTGAGTACTAAACTAAGTTCTCTTTCATGTCTTATTGCACTTAAACTGTCAAATACACAAACGTTTACATTCAGAACACACGAGTTACAAAAACTGTTGGTTATGTCTGTGAAGGCAAACAGCCGGAAATAAATTGCATGTTTATATTAGATCTGTGTGGCAGCAGCGTAATAGTAACAGTACAGTACAGTAAATAAATCCATAAATCCACTGCTCTCTTGTCTCCTTTGAGGCTGGCACTCTAAATAGTGTTTTGTGCTCGTCATTGCAGCCAAAGACAGAACAATTAGCATGCTTTGCTCGAACTTTCGACATGGCGTTAGCTGTGGGTGGAAACGTGCAAATTAAGGGGCGGTAATATTATTAATAAAGGGCTCGTGCTTTTTCAAATTTTCTAGGTTGGTAGATGCACCGGGGACCCGATTATAGCACTTAAACACAGAAAAGGTCAGATTATCGTGATATGTCACCTTTAAAGTGACAGACGACACAACTGCAGAGCACATTTATAATAAACAGAACATTACTGTGCATTGGTGGGGACACAAAATATTGTTATCGTTATAGTTATTGTTCTTCATATGAACGGGCCTTAACCACACAAGACTACTCACACGGATAGAGTAAGCTTGATTTTTTATTTCAAGGGAAAATGCTTTATGCTGTCTTGAGATGGTGTTCAATCCAAAGGGTTGTTTCTATGGCAATATTTTAATTTGTGGAACATGTCCTCATCCAGAGCTCTCTTAATATTCATGAATGGGATGAGAGGACATAAGCACGTGCCCTCATAATGTCCAGAGCACATCTATAATATTCCAACAGGTCTTTTACAACAGTCCACAGAATCCCTGAAAATAAGGAATGGGATATTTATCCAATTAAGCTCATCCTAAGATTTATTTTTAGGCTTTCATTAAATCTAACCCATTTTCTTCACGATTTATAAACATTTGCATCATTTCACAAAGATTTGTTCCATCTGATTCCTTTTCACATCTCTATTGGGGCTTGATATTTCCCCATAAGCATCATATATAAAACATTTGTGGGGTTCTCATCATTTTGCGTGAGAGTGAATGATAGGGATTTTCAGGGCAGCTATCATAATAGCTCTGTTCCTTTGCCCAAAAGCTTACTGGGAAAAGTAGCATGAGGGGATTACATTGACTGAATCAAAAATAAGGACATCAATAATATAAAATGAAAGCATATCAGACTGAATCAATAGCAGCCGTTCACACGCTACCTTGTTGTTGCTGACTAATTATTAGTAGTTATTTGTATAGTATGTAAGGTATAAATGGATATAATATTATATGTTAAGGTGGGTGGGATAGATTGAGTGGACTAATTTTAGAGAGAATATAACGAAATAACTCTCTCAGAAACCAAGACTTAAGCAGACCTCTGCTAAACAAATCACAAACAAGCATATGCAATATAATGATTGAGAAAACTCACCTTCACTGCACAGTAATCAAAGAAACCGGTCTCAGAGAATATTGCAACCAGTATCATCTGAAAGTAAACAGGAAGGGTTATAAGACTTGAACATTTCATGGTTTCTATTTTTAGTGCTTACTGCCACGTGTCGTTATAAAATCACATTATGTCTCAAATACCACACGGTCTCTAACTCAATTTCATGCCACATATATGCTTCGCTGATTTTTTATTTATTTTTTTGCCCTGAGATACAGAAACTGACATCTTCGAAATATAGAAAATCAATAAAGTGAAACATCAATATTTCTGAGTTTATTAAAGCAAATATTTCTAATGTAAAATGGCTCTCAGTCTCT
Organism: Barbus barbus; assembly: GCF_936440315.1. Classification (NCBI taxonomy): domain Eukaryota; kingdom Metazoa; phylum Chordata; class Actinopteri; order Cypriniformes; family Cyprinidae; genus Barbus; species Barbus barbus. The sequence goes on along the minus strand of NC_136741.1, from coordinate 21,658,416 downwards.
TTCATAGTCAGTCTTTAAAATTGACAGATGCTGTGATTCATTTCTATCATCAGTCTCTGATTTTCTTTTATGCTTTTCCTCAAATACTCCTACATGTAGTCTTCTGGATGAGGGCTGATTGAATGTATTTGTTTCCATGGAGACAGACACTGAACAAACAGAGATCTTGAAAAGGGTGGCACTTCAGCAGTAATATTAGAGAGGCTGTGTGTTTTTAATGTGTATTCATATTTTTTGGACACACTGTGTTGCATTAACATGTAAAATATGGACTAATGACATATGCAGACCATCAACCACACCTAACAAGCATTTCAACCGAGTGTGCTGCTGCAGAGTAAGTGCAACGCAAATAATTCCCTGAAGAATTATTTCTAAAAGAAGCACTAGGTTAACAGCACATTAAAGAAAGGTGCCCCACTAAGTGCCTGGCAGGCTGACCAGCCTGAGAGACTGATATGGGTTGGGGTTAAGGGTTGGATTAGGGGCTTTGTCAGACTGCCAAGCACTTAGCAGGGCAACTTTCTCCAACAGGCAGGTTAAAGCATCTCATTACACAAGGTTTAATGCTGTCTGAAAGAGTTAAATAACTAGATTTTATCTGAAGAAAACAATGGCGGATGCTAGATTTGGCTTGGGTAATTCCATGTGTGGTAGTTTTTGCCCATTTTATCACAAAGTTACAAGTCCAGTTTCATCTAAATGTAACTGCACACATCTTTTTAACAAATCACACGATCTGAGATATATGTTCATGGCACAAACAGAGCACTGTTTTTTATGAATAACAGTAATAATGCAAAAATAGCAAGCACCACTAATAAATGAGCTTTACCTTTTTTACTTTTTTCATTTGAAAAAGCCCTGCTGTGAGTTTATATTTAATATATTTCTCTGGAACCCTGCTACTCACGTTGACTGAGTAAAAACATCTGCTGGAGAGCTTCTAGACCTGTTAGAATTATGCTTACCATTCCAAACAGCAATGCAAGTGTTTCATAGTCAATCCATTCTACAACAGTCTTCAGACTCGGCCTCTACAGTAAAAAGACAGTGGGATGAAATAGTCATCATCTGCTTCCTCAGATACAAAAGAACATTTTCACATCCTAGTCTTAACTGGGATTTCTGAATTGTTGAAATAATTGCATAAATTACTATACCATTTAGGCCTACATACTGTATTCTGTTTACTGGGGTATTTACCAACCAACCAAGTTGAAAGTTTTTAGTTAAAAAAAAAAGACATTTGAGACTACAGAGCTATGGGGTTTTTTTAAAGGACACTCCATCTATCAAACAGACAGAAGTGCACTGAGTAATTGTACTCACGCTCAAATAACGTACTTATCTCCAATTTCTGGAATACAATAACTAATACATAGAGCCACAATGAGAAAGCAAGATTTTAGCTCATTAGGGTAAATCAGTGCAATTACCACTGATATCCCATTTATGTGAAATAGCCCGGTTAGTTAATTGTGTAAATGTCTGTGTCTTTTATCATAGATATATAATATTCTGAAGCTCGTGAACTCAGTATTCTGAAGCAATATTCTGATTTATTATTTATACAGACTTTGGCACATGACAGAATGTTGCTTTGCTCTTAAGCTAATAAATCTAAAGACCATCACTGCAGTTCTCAACATTAATAAAGTCCCAGAGTCCAACTCTTGACACAATGTAAGCTATCTTCATCAGAATAGAATAAATAACATTCTCTAAAACTTACATCTCCAATGAAAGCCAGTGCTGCCAGAGCAGCCAGGGATCCTAACATTGCAGCCAGAGTGCGATGAACAATCTGCAAACACAGATGCAACATTTTTACTCATAATTGGAATACTATATATTTTGGAAATTTTATTTTAAACCTGGTCATATATTAATGGGCACAATGTAACGCAAACTAGATTTGTGCTATGGGGTCACTAAGATGTTCTGAGTGTTTTTGGCATGTTGCTATGCTGTTGCCAGGATTTATAAGTTGATGCTTATTGCCCGCATGTCTTTATTATGTTATGGTCCTTCTTACATTGAAAGCTAGTGTGGTTTTCTCACCATTTTGTCACCTGCCAAGCAAAAAATCATAAGTCTGATTGCTTAGAAAAGTAATATCACAACTCATCTCAACAAGCTGCATGATAAATTTTCTATTTTGTATATTGTGTTTGTGCTATTTGGCACATTGTCCATTTCTGTCCATATCTGTGTCCTGTCCTGTTGCTGTCATTCTGTCGTACTGTGGAGCTACTGTCACTAAAACAAAATTCCTCGTATGTGCAAACATACCTGGCAATAAAGCTAATTCTGTTTCTGATTCTGATACGAGGCATCATTCTCACCAATAGCACAAAATTGTAATACTTGGGATTAGGGGTGTGTTCAAATCCCAAACCCTTTGCATCAGCAAAAGTAATAGCGATGCTTTCCTTAGCATACACTATTAAATATGTCAAATATAAGGTTGTGTAACAGACTTTGGAAAACTAAACAAATCTGCTCATTCAAAATGCCAATTAACCCTCTTCCCCACACTTCATTTATGTTTGTTTCACCTAATTTCTTACATTAAATTCATTCTGACCCTTTTATGCACTCTTATAATCAAATGACAAATACAGATTCACAAGGATATATGCGTCAGTCGACAACATCTTTGGTTTTCTGCTCTTCAATCAGCCTCTGGACTAAAAGCGCAGCCTTAAAGTGCACTGTCGGAAATCAACATCTTCAGCATCTGTTTTCCTGGTGAGAGCACTTGACTGGAACACCTGAATCAAACGTTGTCTGATGCACCTCTTTCTGTGTCATGTGCCAAGATGGAGCAGTCATTACAACAGCGTGTAATCAGATAGAAGAGCCAAAGAAGGGCAATGAGTACATAACATGCAGGCTAACAGCTAATGAATCCAAGTCTCGAAGGAGCAAGTAATCTGTGTCAGTCCAACAACTTCCCTGAGGGGGAGGAACACTTGGTGCAATGTTGTGATTGTAAGTCTAAAACAGGTCATTAAGATAAATTGTTGAACACTGCTTTCTGAGCAGAATTAATCAGCAACATGGATATACATTGTGCTGCTTTGCATAAGAAAGTATCCTCTGAGACTAATGTGTCTCTGTTTTGTGGTTTAAACCAATTACTCTCAATTATAGGGTAAAAAACAGTTGATGGCTAAATGAAATGTCAGAATGTGCCTGTGTGAGATGTAATGTTAGTTTTATACTCAAAGCCCCCCAGTAAATGAGAAACTGCAACTCTAGTCTAATTTAAGAATAATCTATCAGCCATTATTAAAATGTTTACAAGATATCTGCAATTAGATTGTGAAAATATATTATTCATGAATCTTTTAAGGCATATTAATATTTATAAGCACATCATACTGTTATATATCTCAGATTTTAGGTTTTGCCCTCTCTCGGGGCATATGCGTTTTAGCGATCAGAGCTGCTGATGAAACTCACCATCTGAGCCCTTTTAATCAAAGTAGTTTTCAGAGTGCTGATTCTAGATCAGTTCGCAGGATTATCACGAAGCTGCTGTGTAATGCAGATAGGAAGATCAGGCCCAGGTCAATACAACAAATGCTTACAATGGAGTCCAAATGTCTGAGAAAAACAAACTTCTGTGGAATCTGTAATGCTAATCAAGTCTATTTTAACTTGGAAATAAAGTTTTAGAATTTGGATTTTAAAACAACATAAAATGAAGAAATGTTTACGATTCTGCACTTTGGTCACTAACTAAACCAGCTGTGTGAACTACTGTGTAAAAAATGTATTATGATGACAGGTATTCTTGCTTCCACTGAATGACAAGACTCTTTTGAAGATCGCACATTATGCTCAATAATATGATCATTAGGTTTTATACAAAATCTCTGGTGCTGCTGTCAAGACATAAGACATAACTTTTTTCCCCACTAAAATTGCTATGCTGATAATGTAATTTGTAAAATCAATTTTGAAATTTTTATTTTTTGACTAGTGGTTTAGGACTTTTGAACTTTAATGTCTAGTGCTGTAGTATATCATCTGATTCAGCAGTCTATTAAAAGCTGATTATGAAGGCACAGTCTGGCCACGCACACACATATACTTGGCTACATTATTTGCCGTTTAGATCAATTCATGAGAAGCAGCAATATTTTAATTATTATTGGACTGAGTAATGGTGGCTGTATTTCCCAGCATTAAAAATCAAGATCAAAAAGTTGGAGACACATTTAGACTAAGATTGACTGTATGAGCAAGTGTTGTTTAGGTATTATGTTACTTCTACTAAAATTACATGCTGTGTTATATGTGAGATATTCATCATTAAAAATAAACAGACTGCACTCAGCTGGACAGCAAAGCTACTGTGTTTTTCTAGCACTTTTTTGATGATTTCTAAAAAGCCTGGGAACTAGTTCACATACATAGGCCTATTTGACTGAAGTTGTACTATTTTCTCTTAATTAAAGTCGAGTTCAAATGGCCAGAAAAAAATTATATATTATATAATGCAGTCTTCAACAATGTCTGATGAACTTCACCTGTAAGCATTTCTCAAATACTGGATGTGTTCTAACTGGTAAGGGGTGTGGGGAAATTTCTCATAAGAAGATGATCACAGAGGTAAACCGATTTTAAAAGCACAATAAATAAAATTACGATGACTCACCCAATCAACATAAAATTAGTTCATTAGTTCACTTTTAAAAACATAATTTTTTATTTTCTCAGCTCCTTGATGACAGTGTAGCTATAGTTATGAAGCATTAGTATTAACGGTAAAAGTGGAAACATGGGCCCCCAAAGTCTCCATTAGCATTCTCACAAAGGTCTAATTAAACTTTTCAACACGCAGCATGCTGTCCCTCCTGAAGAAATAAATGTAATTAGGAAGGAAGGTCCCCTCTGCCCTCATGTCCCCCTGGAGCCACACTAAAGCGCCGCTCTAAAAAGAGTGCACTACAGGGAGAAGAGGAAGTTAAAATGTGGAGGAGTGTTTTGCTGTAAGGCTCTAAGAGTTGTTCAGACTAACAGAGTATGACAGTGCACAAAAAAAATAATTAAATACAGTGTATATATATATATATATATATATATATATATATATATATATATATGTGTGTGTGTGTGTGTGTGTGTGTGTGTGTGTGTGTGTGTGTGTGTGTGTGTATATATACACAATCAGAAATTAATAATTTTTAAGGTGAATTGGTGTCATAAGCAAACAAGACCAAAAGTATGATTTTATAGTCCAAAAGAGACCACTAGTGAAAATGCACTTATTTTGCATTCTTTTATCATCTACATTTTTATATCAAATGATGTGATCACGTTTGAGTGAACAGTTTAATTGAAAAATTCACATGAATTTCAGAATGTCTTAGTATTTCCCTCATTGATTTGAATGACAGCAGCACTCAAGCTGCATGAACTCTGACCGATCCATTTTATTCAGCAGGATTTGAAGTAGGCATTTTTTGAGTTTCAGTGGAAGCAAGGGACATCCAACATTTTGTACAGGAGTTCATATGGTCACAATATTCTTCTTGAATTTACCTCAAAATATTTATTTTACAATGTTTCAGAGGCTTAAAGCATTGTGTGTTTTCATTTGCACATTTGCACTAATACAATTTAGCCTTGCAATAAAATTCAAGCACTCTAAATCATTTTGATTCATAAATTGGCTTCAGGTATTCAAAAAATCGGACATACTGGTGTGGAATCGCAGTCAGTGTGGGCCAGCAGAAAGCTCTTCCTGTTAGCATTAGTAGAGCCTAGTGACCTCTAGTGCTCAACAGCGGTACAGGTACAAATAAATAAATAAAAAACACGAGTTTATGAATAGCTACTCTCAAGGACATCTCAGTGTAGTGCTGGATCTACAAGCACAACTTTAGATAGTTTATGAATAACATAACCAGCACGGCATCTACTCTTCCAAAAGGAGTTCCAAAAGACTACAGATGTGTGCATGCAAATCTCAGACGAAGCTACAGTGTCAATGTGGCAAAACAGCTGAGATGATCTTGTTTATGGGGATGAAATATGGGATGAGTCATGAAAGACTGAATGGATTACCGTGTGGTGTGAAAATAATGTCTTCACACCGACACCTCATATTTTACCTCAAAGATGATGAGCACATAGACTCCTGCCAGGATCAATCCGGCGATAAGCACCTGTGTTTCCACAGTTACATAGAGTGACTGGTGAGTCATGGACAGAGGAACCACCTGATTGTCTAACAGAAAGGCCTGCACACTGATCAGAATTGGAGCGCTGGAGGGCAAGAAAAACAGACAGATTAGAGAGATGGACTGGAGACATAAAGCAAACACTGTGACAGGAACTACTGAAAAACCCACATTATCACATGATCACATTTACTGAACTATTAACACAATTTAAGAATCTGATGACAGTAGTATGACAATATTATTCTACTATTTAAAATGTGGAACAACAGATAATGCAATAATGCACATTAAATAACATGAAATGCCATTGTTTGATCATACCTGCTAACCATTTCAAATGTCCTTGTTCTCAGAATTTGGTCACTTCGTTGGGAATGCAATGGTATAGTCCAGTTATAAAGCACCTGTTAGAAAAATACTAGAATTTATATTCGGAATGTATAGAATAATCTCTTTTAAGCTTCTCATTTTAATTTTACATGTATATATATATATATATATATATATATATATATACACAGTGGTGTGAAAAAGTGTTGGCCCCCTTCCTGATTTTTTGTTTTTTTGCATGTTTGTCACACTTTAATGTTTCAGATCATCAAACAAATTTAAATATTAATCAAAGATAACACAAGTAAACACAACATGCCCTGTGTGTAAAAGTGCTTGCCCCCTAAACCTAATAACTGGTTGGGCCACCCTTAGCAGCAACAACTGCAATCAAGCGTTTGCGATAACATGCAATGAGTCTGTTACAGCGCTGTGGAGGAATTTTAGCCCACTCATCTTGGCAGAATTGTTGTATTTCAGCCACATTGGAGGGTTTTCGAGCATGAACCGTCTTTTTAAGGTCATGCCACAGCATCTCAATAGGATTCAGGTCAGGACTTTGACTAGGCCACTCCAAAGTCTTAATTTTGTTTTTCTTCAGCCATTCAGAGGTGGATTTGTTGGTGTGTTTTGGATCATTGTCCTGCTGCAGAACCCAAGTTCGCTTCAGCTTGAGGTCACGAACAGATGACCGGACATTGTCCTTCAGGATTTTTTGGTAGACAGCTGAATTCATGGTTCCATTTATCACAGCAAGTCTTCCAGGTCCTGAAGCAGCAAAACAGCCCCAGACCATCACACTACCACCACCATATTTTACTGTTGGTATGATGTTCTTTTTCTGAAATGCTGTTACTTTTACGGCAGATGTAATGGGACACACACCTTCCAAAAAGTTCAGCTTTTGTCTCGTCAGTCCACAGAGTATTTTCCCAAAAGTCTTGGGGATCATTGTAACAAAGTTCGTAGGTCGGGAAGAAGGAGGCGGGAACCGGCAAACATTTAAAGATTTAATAACAAAAATAACCAAACACAAAAGTAAAGCGGCAGCCCCTCACGGACGACTGCCGCACACAAAACACAAAATAAAGTCCAGGCCTGGTCCTCTCTCCTCTTCCACTGTCGTCCCTCCTCCTTTTATCCTTCCGGAGCTCCTCCGTGGGACTCGAGACCGGTGAGTGGACCACTCATTATCATTCACTCCACCGGCCTCGTTCCGCTCCCACGGCTCTCGGCCCCGCCCACTCACTACTACAATCATCAAGATGTTTTCTGGCAAAACTGAACTCTGGAACTCTGCCATGCAGGCCATTTTTGCCCAGTCTCTTTCTTATGGACTCCTTAAAATAAATTCCTTTATATCATATACAAAATATCAAACTATAAGGCATTTAAAGACTTATTTTATCTTTATATTATATTATATTGTAAATAATATCGTACCATCAAAAGTTTGTGGTCAGTAAGTTTTTTTTTTAAGAGCTTATGTACTTTCTACTCATCAAAAAATATTAAGTAGCACACCTGTTATCAACAAGAAACGAGAGAATTTTCTGATATGATAAGAAATTACAATAATAAGAAATGTTTCTTGAGCACCAAATCAGCATATTAAAATAATTTCTGAAGGACTGTGTGATGCTGAAGACCAGAGTAGGCCTAATGGCTGTTGAAAGAGTGCATGAAACGCATTTGTCCATTTTTCACTCTGTCTCGAATCGCACTCACGGAAAGTGCTCTATAAACAGCATCTCTTCCACGTTACATGATTTGACTGAGTTTTACGTAGAGAGGGTGACAGCGCACCACTTTAAAAGAAATGATTCATGTTTTCATAACCGCTGGCCAAATTCAACAACGAAACTAAAAATTAAAACATCTTTGAGAGTAAGGGGGCCTCCCTGGTGTTTCGGGGGCCCTACACAGCTTGCGTATTCTGCGTATAGGGAGGATCAGCTCTGGTTGAAACAACTCTAACCTGCTGGGTTCTTCTCCGGCGAGACCCCGCCTCTTCAGTCTGCTCCACCTGGATCAGAATATACTCCTGGGCCTCTTGTACTGCCTCCATCCCTCCCAAAAACGGCCCCCCAACCTGCAGCTTCAGCAGGGAGTTGTCACGAAAATCAGTAAGATTCATAGCTACAGCGGTCAGTTAGGTTAAGAAAAATGTCCACGAACTAGGAAACACATTACAAATGAAAACACAACACAAAATATCCATCAAGCTTTAACCTGAGCATTTTGGAAAAGTTTTGCAAACAGATGTCAGCTGGCCATAGTTTCATTTTGGACAGGCAATCCCCTCCCACCAGCAGAAGGTACTTTGAAGCACTTCAGTGCATTGTTCACTCTTCACATTCATCTCTCCAGCTCAGAAGGACCCGCAGATTGCTGCAAGTATCAGGCAAATCTGTTGTTATGCACGAAGTCATAGGCAAGACTGTTACCATGACACAGGCCGCTGTAAATAGCAGATGGTGAGATTGTCACAGAAACGGAAATGAATTAGCGCAGCCCTTCAGTGCAGTCTCCGAACCAAACATAAAATCCCTGCAGGGTCTGAGGAGTTAGCGCAGTGGCATGCATTATCACAATATTTGACTTGTGCATTAATGATTCTTATTTATCTAGTCAATGCAAACCCAAACAATGCAGATTCTCTAAAGTACACAAATGGGGAGGATACAGAAGCTCTCGGTGGATGAGACTGCCAGCATCCTCCAGGGGCTTTCCCTGTCAGGATACATGCTGAAAAACAGCTGATGATTCAAATAAAGACAAATAAATTAATTGAGCTTTTGTAAGTAAAACAATCACATATGGATATTATTCTATATGACTAGAAAACTTACTGAACACAGAACAACAATGATGAAGATGGTGATGAGTTTTGCTGTCCTTAAGCAATACCTATAAAAACAAATGTAGGCACTTGTTATGTCAGAAATACAATTATTGTCCCAGAATTTTGAGCTTTCCACAATTTTCACCATTTCAAATTTCTAAATTTAAGGGTTTGGGGTCGGTAAGAGTATTATGTATGTATGTATTTATATATAGAAGTGATCTGTGTTAACCAAATCTGCAATTGTTTGATCAAAAATACAGTCAAAAAGTTTTTATTTTAATATATTTAAAAAAAATGTTTTTTACATATATGTGATAGTGAAGCAAAATTTTCATCAGCCACTACTCTACTCTATTGCTGCTCAATGTTGAAAACGTTGCTGCTTAATTTTTTTGGGTGGGTGAATTTTCAGGGAATTTTTAAAAATAATATGTTCAGTAGAACAGTGTTTATTTGAAGTAGAAGTATTTTTTAACATCAGAAATGTATTTTTATGTTAATTTTAATCAATTTAATGCATCCTTGCTGAATAAAGGTTTTGTTTAGTTTTTTTCTCCAAAAAAAAATAAAACATCTTGCTTACCACAAAGTTTGAACGGTAGTGTATGTATGCCGTACCTGATGGGGGATGACAGTTTGAAGTAATGTTCACATTTCTCCATGGATGTGATGTGGGAGAGACTGGTCACCTCACTGCCCAGCCTGCACCTCCTCTCCAATTCAGCAGAGCTGGCCTCCCATGATTCCTCTCCAGACCCCAGGCTGGGCTCATGCAGTGTCATGTATGTTATACTGCACAAAACAGTGTAAAAACAGTGGGTTAGACACTGTGGTGCTTACAAAAGCAGTCCAAGAGATTGACTTCTGACTTAACCAATGGCGTGAGTGTGGGGCGGGACTATCTGTTTAGTGGTAAAAAAATTATTAGCTTGACCTGGGAAACCTGTTTACAATAATCATTATTTTTGCAGTCCCATTTGTTGCCACTAGACTCATGGAACCAAAACACTTCACCTTTAAATTTAGTTATGAAAATACAATCCCTCTGGGCTAACTTTTACTATCATCCAAAGTAAAACATCACTTCTGCAGCTACGAAGCGATCAGTCATCTAAATGCTAATTGCAGCCACACAACAGAGATTAAAACCAACGAAAGGTGTTAAAAGCCTGTTATGCTACACAGTTCTTTGACAAATTCATGCTAAGAGAGGATACACCTAAGTGCCTAGACATAACTAGAGGCTTTTGTGTTGATTACAGGCAGCAAGATACATTATTTTGACTGAGAGCACAATATAATCGCTAGCAGCATTAGCATTCAGCTCACTGCCTTACAGAGAGAATGAAAAATGTATTACTGAGGGCAGCAGATAGCAACCAGCCATATTAGCACTATGACAACAGTTTACTCCATGTAGGACCCTTGATCTCAGAGGGCTGTCATGATAACTGGGGGTCTTCAATAGTGTCTGCAGTGGTACTGCAGGAAGCCCAGCAATTGTTTGATATAAAACTAATTTGTGAAAAACTGATAAACAAAACACAATTTAAATTTGACTTCAAATACATGAAGCTAAAATTTAACTGTTTTTTTATTATTAAAATGTAATGTCACATATATGACTATGTCATACTGTATACTGTACATCTGCAATCATGACAAAGTATGTAAATACATCAATATGGTACCTTAATAAAAATTTATGTTATAGAATTCAATTTAATTATTTTTGCTAAAAATTATAAAATAAAATATTTTAGAATCGGGCATAACTTCCAAAATGTATATTCATTATAAAAATGCTTATGGATTTTTAGACTTTTCCAGATATGATATTAGACTTTTAAAATGAGGCTTCTTCAGATACTGAGTGAGTTGAATCAAAATAATAAATATCTTAATTTTTTGTTATTTTAAATTTTTGTTTTATATTTTAATATGTTTTGTCTTATTTTTAGTAATTTTAAGCATTCTTGAGCACTACATACACATTTTTCTTGATGTACCTGATAAAATAAAGCTTCATGAAAATAGGAATTTTCAGCATTGAAGAGGACATAATATCCTCCAAACAAAATTAATACAGGTGTAATCCTTATGACTATAACTCTTCTTGTTACATGAAATCACTGGCTTTAGAGTTCTGGTAGGAATACAAGGGTGAATCAAGGACTCATTCTGGGGAAATCAGGAAATGCATTAAAGAAAATAACTCATTCCTCAAAAACATTGACAAACTAAGAACTATAGTATTATAGTTGGTTCCCCACATAAAATGATTGATTTTTATACAAAAATGCAAACATTTTGTATGGAAAATTTGGGATTCTTGTGCAAATAACATGCCTAGTCAGAACATATTCCTCACTGGTTGAGCGAACTTGAATGTGCTCCAGTTTAGTATTATATTCAATGTGTTGGAATCATTCCCGATTATTATAGAGTCTGACAACTGAAAGTTCAGATACTGTACTGCAGGCAGTGTTTGGTTTAATTAAGAAGTACATAGAGGTCAAGACCACTTCAAGATATCAAAATGCCATGCATTATGTGAGGAACTCTGTTTGCCTTCAACCCGGTAATATATAATGTAATTGCTGGAAATGAAGGTCACAAAGCCACTTTTTCTCATTACTGAATGAGAATGAGGTCGGTAATTACAGACCCCAGGTAATATTCCTACAGCTGTTCTGCAGAAGCTTTCTTGACTAAAGCCAAGTCAACAGGTCCTGCAACTTTGAAAGAAACGAGTGGTTAACACTAGCAACAACTTGCAAACGAAAATGATATTCTATTATGCTTAACAGACGATTAATTAAATTGCCAGTAATGCCATTAAACTTTGATTTGTATATCAAGCTCTGATTTACTCGCAGATGATTTTTGAAAAGGGTTATTATAAAGCAGGAGTAACGTTGGATTTTATCGTTATTGGTAAATAAATATATCTAAATACATAATACATACAGAACGAATAAATAAATCCATTTTGATGTCAAATAAAACAAAATCAAGAAAAACAGACCTTTGAACAATTGAACAACAGAACATCAAATATGAAACATTGTGAAACCAATAGGCTCACCTGTCATTTTGGGGGAACTTAAGAAGGGGTGACCGTTCTGTGTGGTTGGCTTGGCCGGATTTACCTTTGAGGAGGTTTACCATGCTGAAGTTGTGCCTGGGAACAAGAAGAAAACTTATTAAATCCGAGCAAAAATAACATCTCAGCCACATTTAGAAATCAATTCTTGGCATCCATTTTTAATGACTCTTCTATAAAAACTGCCAGCTGAAATAAAATGGAACTAAAAGTCTTTGAGCAGAATTGAAAGTCATTCTTCCTTTTGGTCTCGGTTTAGTTATATTTACTTGTTAGTTATATTGTGGGGAAGTCGTGGCCTAATGGTTAGAGAGTCGGACTCGTAATCGAAAGGTTGCGAGTTCGAGCCCCCGGCCGGCAGGAATTGTAGGTGGGGGGAGTGAACGTCCAGCGCTCTCTCCACCCTCAATACCACGACTGAGGTGCCCTTGGACAAACTACCGAACCCCCAACTGCTCCCCGGGCGCCGCAGCATGGCTGCCCACTGCTCCGGGTGTGTGTTCACGGTGTGTGTGTGTGTGTGTGTGTGGATTTGTTCACTACTCACTGCTGTGTGTGTGCACTTGGATGGGTTAAAGGCAGAGCACCAATTTCGAGTATGGGTCACCATACTTGACAATACGTCATGACTTTTACACCACTATGAAACATCCTGGTCTAGTGTGTCTAACACGGTCTAAGCTACATGATCATAAAATAAATGTAGATTTTCAAACAGCAAGTTACACGTCCAAAAGTTTAACGACAATTACATAAGTCATCCTTCTGGTCCATTGTGTCCTCCTGCAGTTGTCTTGATGATTTAACTGACACCTCGTAACTTGTCAGGGTGGATGGGCATCAGGTGGTTTGCAGATTTACAGAGGCATGAAAGTTATATGGTTATGACAGGTTTAAGGACAACAGCATCCTGCTTCCGCCAGACTGCTCAACAGCTTTTTCCCCCAGGCTGTGAGAGCCCTGAACTCAAAACACCCGCCCCCCTCTGAAACCCCATGCAAACCCCTACCTCCTGAAACATGGACCACCCCCCACCCCAAACCTTACCACACCAAAGAAAAACTGTATGGAACTTTAATTTTTTTTATTTATTTTATTTTTATTTTTTGTGCAATTCAAAGTGTGCTACACACAGGTGAGTGGGCCTGTACAAACCACCTGTAGTAACACACTCTCCTCTATGTGCACTATGGACACTTTACACTATGGACACTTTACAGTATGTGCACTATGGACACTTTACACTATGGACACTTACACTTTACACTATGTGCACTATGGACACTTACACACACTGCTGCGTGTGCACAATCTCACAAAAGACTCCGCAATATATGTATGTTTACATGCTCATGCACTACAAATCATCCTGCACTGTTCCCCAACCAGCTGCTGACTCAAATGTCTCTCTTTGCACATGTACAGTATTTGTGAAGCATTCGTATAGTTTGTATTTTTTATCTTCTATTTTTTCGTTTGTATAGGGTAATATTTATGTGAAGCATTCGTATAGTTGTATTTTTTTATCCTTTATTCTTTTAGTTTGTATAGGGTAAATACTTATATATAGTATACTTATAGTTAAATCTGTCAGTAGGTTAGTTGTGTATAGGTTTATAGTGTTTTTTACTTCATTGTTGTATGTCTGTATTTATGTAGCACCGTGGTCCTGCGAGACACGACATTTCGTTCCACTGTATGTCCCCACATGTAGCGGAATGACAATAAAGCTCAACTTGACTTGACTTGACTTATTCAGGCCTTGAATACTAGAATAATTTTCTGGCCTTGGTTTCGATGCTATAAAACACAGTGACACAATTAAAAAAATAAAACAATTGCTTTGTGACTTTATTTTGTGCCAGTGAAAGGCTCATGTAATGCATGAATCCCCAACAAAAGTCAATGCCGCAATCTCGTGATCTTAAAATATTTATCTTTCAACATGTCATATAACAGATATCCAAGTTTAGAATATCATTCAAAGAAATCAGGACTATGATGTACATATAAAACTGAAATCCTGACACGGGAAATCAGTTGTTTTTAGTGGCATGTGCCACATTTACACTCACTGGCCACTTTATAGGTACACCTTGCTAGTACCGGGTTGGACCTCCTTTTGCCTTCAGAACTGCCTTAATTCTTCGTGGCATAGATTCAACAAGGTGTTGGAAACATTCCTCTGAGATTTTGGTCCATATTGACATGATAGCATCACACAGTTGCTGCAGATTTGTTGGCTGCACATCCATGATGCAAATCTCCCGTTCCACAACATCCCAAAGGTGCTCTATTGGATTGAGAACTGGTGACTGTGGAGGCCATCTGAGTAAAGTGAACTCATTGTCATGTACAAGAAACCAGTCTGAGATGATTTGAGCTTTGTGACATGGTGCATTATCCTGCAGGAAGTAGCCATCAGAAGATGGGTACACTGTAGTCATAAAGGGATGGACATGGTCAGCAACAATATTCAGGTAGGCTGTGGCGTTTAAACGATGCTCAGTTGGTACTAAAGGGCCCAAAGTGTGCCAAGAAAATATCCCCCACACCATTACACCACCACCACCAGCCTGAACCGTTCAGACAAGGCAGGATGGATCCATACTTTCATGTTCTTTACGCCAAATTCTGACTCTACCATCTGAATGTCACAGTAGATCAGCAGTTTTTGAAACACTCAGACCAGCCCATCTGGCACCAACAACCATTCCACGTTCAAAGTCACTTAAATCCCCTTTCTTCCCCATTCTGATGCTCGGTTTGAACTTCAGCAAGTCGTCTTCACCACATCTAAATGCCTAAATGCATTGAGTTGCTGCCATGTGATTGGCTGATTAGCAATTTGTGTTACCAAGCAATTGAACAGGTGTACCAGTGCGTAAGTTGCCAGTGAGTGTATGTGTCCATAGTGTCTTCATTTAGAAGTTGCATTTCTCTTGGGCCTGGATCAGGGGTTTTCAACAGGGGCTCCATGGCAGTACAGCAGGGGGTCAAACTTTTTTTGTGGATTTTCTCCGTTAAAAAATGACCAAAACAAAATGTCAACTAAAACTAAAGAAGTTAATTTACATCTTTTATTGTTCCTTCCATAATAAAATGTATTCTATAAAACAAGGGTTCCCAAACTATTTTGTCAGCCGAACCCCTCAGATGAAAAATATTTATTTGAAATACCGCCTGAGAATTTAAGATATTATTTCAATAATTTAAGAACACATTTGCCTGTCCTCTGATGCTGGTTAATTGTCACATGGCATGCAAATAAAGATATAAAATATCAAATCTTTTTTAGTAGGTAGGCCTGCATGATGGTCAAAACATTATATTGAAATAATTTTGTAATATATTGTGAATGAGATTTGAACTGATGACATTTCATCTCATATGAAAACTAAATCTTACATGATCTTAAATATATATTTATAAAATATATTGTGATTTCAGTTTTATTTCAATTAACTCTGCAGCCAATTGGGTTACTTTAATATTACATTTCATTTATTTCAATATTAGCTGCAGTTTCCTTGTGAAGCCCCATTTGGGAAACCCTGGTATGCATCAATAATAATTATTTCAATGGCTTTGCAATGTAAGCATCCTAAAAGGTATGTAAATATATTAATATGGTACTAAATGCATACTGTAGTACCTCATCAATATATTTAAATATAATTGAAAAGGGCCACTGCATTGAGTAATCACACTTTATCCTCTAAACTTCCCCAGACAAGGACAACTTTATTTACTGTAGTCATAAAGCAAACATTTCACATCTCATATACTCAATAACAACAACAACAACAACAATGAAAGTCAACAGAAGTCTCCAGAAGAAGAGGGGGAAGAGAAAGGATGGGTTCTTGCTCAGACAGAGACACCAGCAGTGTTGATATTTTTCGGCCTGTGTGAATAGAACAGATGGAAATCCTGAGAACTCTGTGGGCTAATTACTGGAGCCTCTTCAGTAATCTAATAATTGTGAAAAATTCTCTTTTTGTCATAATTAATGACAGTTTAAATGGGTAAAGTCCCTCTTATCCCTTCAATTGGCTCGGAGTTTGTGTATGAGTTATGGAGAGCCTTTTGTAGAATGCCAGAATAGATCAATACTTCTCAGCACAGGCCAGACTATAGAGTCAACCCTAGTCCAATTCTAACACATCATTGGGCAAATTCCAAACCTCAGCTGCTTAGCATTACAGAGGACTCAAACAACTCACCCACCCCTACCGATACCTCTGCTCAGTGCAAACAGCTGGGATGGGGTGGGTGTGTGTGTGCGTGTGTGCGTGTCTGTGGGCTCCAGACAAGACATAATAGCCATGGTCTCCAGGATATATCCTGTGTTAAATTTGGGCAAAAGGGAGATTAGACAGGATATTTCAAGGCCTTTAATCCCTCTCCCTGCAGTTACACAACAGAGAGGAGATTTGAAATGTTGGCTCACCGAATGTAGGATTTATAAATGAAGCAAAGCCTTCTCTTATTGTGCCTGAATCAAAGTGTGTGAGGTCCAGATGAGAATGAAACCAAAGAGGGGGGAGTACATAACCCAGTGGGACACCTACCATCCTCTTAGATCCGGCCTAGTATACCAGTCTAATTGAACGCTACCTGACATACTCAATTTAATTTCATGGACAATGTAAAGAAAATTGCTCCATTTTTAATAATCTCATACTGTGAAGTCAAACAGAAATTTCAAAAAAAAAAATTATACTTTTATTAAGCAAGGATGCATTAAATGGCACAAAAGTGACAGTAAAAACATTTAGTTTTACAAATATGTGTGTCTATATATATATATATATATATATATATATATATATATATATATATGTATGTGTGTGTGCGTATACACACACACACATTATATATCTATATGTGTTTTTAAAGTACTTTTGATCAAATAAGTGCAGTCTTGGTGAGCATAAGAGACTGACAATTTTACTGAGACCAACCTTTTAAATAATAATAATGTGTGAAATAATTTATGGCATATTTCCCATATGACAGAAAGATAAACAAACAACTATTGAAATGCATATTTTGTAAAATAATACATGTGATGTGATCAGCTGGTTTCATTGAGAGTGGTTATCATTAAAGAATTCCTGCAGGGAAGAGCAGTCATGAGAGCAGAAGCAGACCACATCTCATGCATGACTAACAATTAATCATGTGATGGCTGATCTGAAACTGTACTGTCTAATCCGAAAAGTGTCACAACCACAAGCTTGAGATTAAGACCCCCATCGTCATACCATCTCACACACACATTTTTTCTATCACAAAGACACATATTTGACATATTACTACAGTAATGTGACTCCACACGTGAGCACCAATCCTCTTTAGAGTCGATTAGCAGCTGTTTCACACAGAAAAGCTCTCACTAGGGGTTCTTGAGACCTGATCTGCCAAATGTGTTCTGCTGAATGTCAGCAATAATAGTGGAAGTACAATGGAAGCACATTTTGTATTAAGATTCCTTTCCTAGCATGTGTTTCTTCTGAACATATCAAAGGTGATGCGTGTTACTTTGTTAAAATACTTTCTCTTACCACAGTTTAATGTGCAGAGACAAATATAAGCAAGTCATTCATAGTCTGATCTCCCAGAAGAATGTAAACACTGTGGCACTATCAAAACTATTGTTCTGTTTGTTTGTGCTCAAAAGTCTGGTTGAATGTGTTTGGGGCAGGACAACCTGTTTGTCCAAATTTTTTGACATATGGTGCATTCATTTTTTTTTCTTCCTAGACTTGATTGTGTTTATGGGGTGCAGTCTAACACGTGTTAATGCTTCGTTTAAAAAAAAAATAGGCTAAACCGCCTCTAGTGCGCGTCTAAACGTCCCGCCCCTCACCTCAGGGGCATGTGCTCTGGTTGTATTGTAAATAATGGCGTTGTCTATATTGCTTATCAATTTGAGCCCGATTGAGACCCAGAGAATATTAGTGAAGAGGATCGTGCAGAACCAGTGCAAGCACGGCTCTTAATGGTATGTTTTTTGTTTGTTGTTGTCTCATACTTTTAGCTGCACTGTTATTTGTAAATGCTACTGCCTCTGTTAGCTTTTAATATACGGTTTTATCTTGATTAAAGCTTTAATACAGTACGGCAACCGCACGCGCGTCCATCTACAGTATAACGCTTCTCATAGCTATGTGAAAATAAGTGTACAAATGGAACAGTTCATTGTTTGAGCTGATCTGATGATCTGAATGAGAGAGAGAGAGAGAGAGATGCAGAGAGTGGGCAGAGCAGGGCAACAAGAGAAACAGGATTAAGAACCGCTGCTTTAGTTTAGAACATTGGTTTTGAAACTTGTGAATCCATTAGAATCGTTAGAAGACAGAATTGCGATTCGAATAGATTTTTACTTGCACCCGTAGTCTTCTCTTCCTCTTCTCTAAAGCAGCACAACATGGCCTCGCCCCCTTTGCTGCATGTTCCCAGGGGCGGGGTTTATCTGGGTTCGTGACGTAACGAACCCGGGAAGTAGCTTGTTGTAGTCCCTACGAGTCATTTTTGTAGGCATTAAACAGACAGAATTTTAAAAGACGATATCTCCGTTTGCATTGAAATTTCAGCGCTGCAACTTTGCAGATATTGTTTATGCTCAAACAGCAACATTACACTAATGTTAAAAAAGTCAAATCGCAATCAACCACCCCTTTAACAGAATTGATTCTTGATTAACTATTTGACTGTCCTACCTATCATTTTGATGAACGTCAGTGTAGATTATGCAGTGTCCCGAGGGCATGGCTGCAGCCTGTAGCAATTTCTGTGTCTCTCTCTTCCCAGAGAATCCCTCCAGCAGATGAAGCTCATCAAAGTTCCCAGCCACAGTGTCAGACTTTCTGCAGCCTACCCTGCTGGAGTGACCCTGGCCTCCGGTTTGAGACATCTCCACCTCAATATTGCTCTTATTCTCCAGGTACATCTTCACTCAGGCACACTGGACTGCAACTGGAGGAGAAGGGGAACACTGAGGTCAAATGATCTTTTAATGCAGCATAGGTTTCATATTTATGGTAACTAGCATCAGATGAGTTCTTTCGAGACTTACATTTCCAGTTTAAAATGACTTCTGTAAGCCATGTACAGAACAATGATGTATAGACAGAAATAATTACACATACAGAACTGCATTGCGTATGATTTTATTCCATAAGGATGCACCTGCCCCCTCTAGTGCTTCCATGCATATAGCATCATATGCAGGGGAATATTTATTTCCATCGTATTTTATTTCCTCGTATTTTTCCCATCAAGACTCATTATAATTACCAAGACACTTTAGATATATGGAATAATAAGTATTAATGCCACAAACACTACTGTAAGCCTTCTTAAAGTATATGGTCACATATTATAGCCACAATCCTTTTGCTATTTCAAAGTCTTAGGCACTTAAGGAAAAACAGGCACTTAAAGAGTTAACCTCTCAATCAGTGATTGACAGCTAGACTGTAAGGTTCCAGTCAGAGTCACACAGAAGCATCCTAATTAAGAACTTACTTCACTCTTTTGACCCTGGCATTACTTTTCTACACACCCTCCTTCAAACAGAGACCTACATCTTCACACATAGACCTCTATGAACTCACAGCTGTAGAAAGAGTCTAACTTTAATCGTAATACAAGAGTGTTTGCATGTGTGTGTGTGTGTGTGTGTGTGTGTGTATACACTGTGGAAATTGGTTAACGACCACAATTTTTAGAGTTGCATTTATTTACATATGAACTGCTTTACTGCACCTCTACTCCAATGTTGTTATTGTTTAATAAATCTAATTTATTATTTAAGAAATCATTAAGTGAAATCGAGTTAAAATAAAATATAAATATTAGACTTAAAACATTCTAAAAATTAGAAATGTTGCATTGACAAAAGAAATACAATACCTTTAAGTAGAAGTACTCTAAGTACTTAAATTAAAATAAATAAGGTCTAAATAAATAAATAAACAGAAACTAATAAAAGATAAAAACACATGAAATTACTAAATGAAAAGTGAAAAAATAAAATTAAAGCTATAATTAAATTTAATACTTCATAACTAATACTAAAACAGCACTGCCCTACCCTAAATCTAAAATACAGGAATATAGAGAGATCAGTGGTGTTACATAGATATGTTAAGCCATTATAAACTAAAAATAGTTAAAGGTGCTAAATATTATGCCATTAAACATACAGAATTAAAAACAATAAAATAAGCTTACTAATTCAATGAATTAAATTTTCTATTCATAATTGAAATCCCTAACCCTAAGACTGAGCAATAGTAATAGATTTACTCATTCTATTGAGGTTTTATTAAACAGCTCCTCCTAGTGGAAATTAAGAAAAAAAAAAATCAGGGCAGGACAAAAAAAAAACATCCCATTTTACTAGCAGACTGCCTCATAATAGAAAGAAACTTATTTTCACATAACAGAGTATGACATCACTCCACTGACAGCCTATGAGATTTTAGGGCTATTTCTGCATATATTCTTTCTTTTGAATTGATTATATATTTTAAAAAAAAAAGAGAGCCCTTATGTCCTTGAGACCACCACCTATTGTTTGTAGCCCTTAAAAACCACAGGAGTGAGGAAAAAAACAACAAAAAACAGAGAGAGAGAGAGAGAGAGAGAGAGAGAGAGAGAGAGAGAGGCCATAACACACATATACGTGTGTGTGTGTGTACATAAAACTGAATCAGAGAAATATTATTCCATAAAGAATCTTAACACACAAACCTGTCACACATTCTCCAGACATTACTGTACATTCCTCTTTGCCCCCCCCCTTTCCTCTCTCCCAGTGTGGGAAGAAAAATTAATCCATTGAAAAATGCATTTAGTACAAATACTGTATGTGAAAATGAGACCATCTCAAATAAAACATTTCTGAGATTTTTTTGTTTTTGTGAATATAACAGGCAAAATGCATCCAACATTTACATAAAAGATAATATTGAATAGACATGGTCCGAAATTATATTCAATATTCAAATTGCATTCAAAGTCAACTAGTTCAAATGTACTGTATATGCAAATTATAATTGACTTCACGTCACTGTTGCAGTTTAGTAAGTAACCAAGAAGATCCCTTTTTCGTCCCTTTTTTCCTCTGTCTGAATTTTAAAAAATTGTATTAAAAAATTTAGGGGAATATTTAAATTTTACTTCTACCTTTTTTAAAAAAAAAACTAAACTCCTTACCTGCCAATTTAGAGAATGAAACGGTGAAGTGGGCAAGATGATGATGACGATGATGATGATGATAATGATATTATAACATTAAAACAAAGTCAAAAAAAAAATCCACTGGGTCCGAACGGGTTTGTCTGGCTCACGAGTGCTGCACGCAGGCTGCAGGTTGTCATGAGCTCAGGAGGAGGAGGAGGAAGATGCTTAGTCTTAAATGGAAGTTGTAGACGACTTCTAGGAGATGGAGGGAGTGACCCACAGCAAACTCTGCACACAGACAGAAGAGAGTGAATTAACAGCCCTCCCTCTTTCCTCTTCTCTCAGACCCTCTGATAGGCCTACCTTGTGGAAGTGGACATTCAATAACACTGGTAATGTTTAAGGCATGCCCAACTTCCCCCAAATGCCTAAAGACACCCACCCCTTTTCAGACCAAAACAATACACACAATGAAGAAATTATTATTTCTTGCACACACACTCAAGTATTACTCACTAGCAAATTACTATGTATGACGTTATTACAAAGCTTCTCCTTCTTACAAGAGCTGAAGGAATCTCACTGCCCTACTTTGCATCCGTCTTACTGACCAAGGCCTGCTTTTACAAAGAGCAGTCAAACAAAACAAAACGATTGGAGCAATTAAAGAGACTCTTTTGTATATCTTCTCTAAAATTCTCGAAGAAATTGCTTTGAAGAGTTGATTTGAAAATCTTTATCAATAATCACAAACTTTGCTCTGGAATGCAGTGCTCTTAACATTAATATTTTAGCTCCATTAATTCACTGTGTTTTATCAGTTGACTTATTTGCCCCTGCTGTTATTTTGCCAAACACAATTTAAGAGAAACATCTGAGGCAAAGTTGACACACAAAAGAATCAGTCCCTTGAAATACAAAATGAGCTTTAATGAGCAATCGTTTTTTTTTATTATTATTTACCAGCATTACCAACTAGTATTTCCACATTTTCTACAATCTGCGACGACAGAATTTGAAGTCTTCACAAGCATCATTAAAAAAAACAGGTGTCAGCACTAATGAGGAGACATAGCAAGCAGATTATTGGCAGGGGTCGAAGTCAGAGGTCAGGTGTCAAATTAACCACGAAATTCAATGTCAGAGATCATATAACATCATCCTATTTTTTTTTAAAAGGAACTAATAAAGACATGAATTATTCAAGCTGATTCTGGGTGGGCAACTTTTAACACGCATAGATCTGCATTGGACCTAAACTTACCCACTTTCTTTTCATTGTGAATCACATTTCAGAATAGAATGCATGTGAAAGTGTCATTAAGCAGCCAGATGGAAAGCAGGAGAGAGCTGAGTGATCATGGAAGTGATGTGGTGTATCACATGGGTTGGAAAAAGCACTTTTGATCGCTGTGGGGAAGAGGAATGAGTGAGAGAGACTTTCATGTGACTTCTAGTAGATTCTGGATTTTGGTCCAGTCCACACAGTCTGATGTCTTCACTCCTCTATACTCGTATCTGAGGGTTATGGACAATATAACAACACAGAATTTATACACAAGCTGGATCATGCTGGATAAAAGTTTTAAACATGTAGAGATCATGCTCAAGTGCTGCTGTCATTATGGCAAATGGGGAACTTCTTACTCATTTTAACATGCACTGATGATGGAACGATACTGATAAGAAGGAATTGATTTGAGAATAATCAAGACAGACAACTCCTTCAATCAGACAGCTGTTTGGATTAATTTATATTTCCTAAGCATTTCCTGCACATTCCTCAAAGAAAAAAGCCTTGATGTGATGTAGTATCGGCTCAGAGTGATCCTGTGGGAACCCATTTATACTGGTGTACATCAGAAATGGGAGAGACCGTGAAACCCACTGAAGTGCATAATTGGACCTTGCAAGGTCAAACAGAGTCTTCAGATAATAACGAGGAAAGAGACAAAAAGAGGTAAAGATAAGTGTGTGTTATCCAGTATGTGGCTATTGAGATCCTATAAAACATCCAATGGATCCAGCCATCAAAGGATACCGGTTGTCTGAGATCTCCTAATCGCAAAAAAGTCCACACTGACCACACACATATCCTACTACAGTGATGCCTGCTTATACAACCCAACTGAATGAATTCAACTCTTCTTACATAACATTTCATTTCCTCAATCGACAGGAAAAGCAAGAAGGGTACAGGAACTCCTAAATTTTTAAGATTAAAGCCGTATTTCATAACCAAATATACAGTGGGGTCCACTACTGAAAAATATTGTCTCGTGTGTATTGTATTGTATGTGTGTGTGTGTGTGTGTGTGTGTGTGTGTGTGTGTGTATATATATATACACACTGAACAAAATTATAAACGCAACACTTTTGTTTTTGCCCCCATATTTCATGAACTGAACTCAAAGATCTAAGACTTCTTCTATGTACAAAAGGCCTATTTCTCTCAAATATTGTTCACAAATCTGTCTAAAACTGTGTTAGTGAGCACTTCTTTGTCGCGATAATCCATCCACCTCACAGGTGTGGCATATCAAGATGCTGATTAGACAGCATGATTATTGCACAGGTGTACCTTAGGCTGGCCACAATAAAAGGCCACTTTAAAATGTGCAGTTTTATCACACAGCACAATGCCACAGATGTCGCAAGTTTTGAGGGAGCGTGCAATTGGCAAGCTGACTGCAGGAATGTCCACCAGAGCTGTTGCCCGTGAATTGAATGTTCCTTTCTCTACCATAAGCCGTCTCTAAAGGCGTTTCAGAGAATTTGGCAGTACATCCAGCTGGCCTCACAACCGCAGACCACATGTAACCACACCAGCCCAGGACCTCCACATCCAGCATCTTCACCTCCAAGATCGTCTGAGACCAGCCACCCGGCCAGCTGCTGCAACAATCGGTTTGCATAACCAAAGAATTTCTGCACAAACTGTCAGAAACAGTCTCAGGGAAGCTCATCTGCATGCTCGTCATCCTCATCGGGGTCTCGACCTGCCTGCAGTCGTCATCGTATCCGACTTAAGTGGGCAAATGCTCACATTCGATGGCGTCTGGCACTTTGGAGAGATGTTCTCTTCACGGATGAATCCCGGTTTTCACTGTACAGGGCAGATGGCAGACAGCAGACAGCATGTATGGCGTCGTGTGGGTGAACGCTGATGTCAACGTTGTGGATCGAGTGGCCCATGGTGGCGGTGGGGTTATGGTATGAGCAGGCATATGTTATGGACAACGAACACAGGTGCATTTCACTGATGGCATTTTGAATGCACAGAGATACTGTGACGAGATCCTCAGGCCCATTGTTGTTCCATTCATTCACGACCATCACCTCATGTTGCAGCATGATAATGCACGGCCCCATGTTGCAAGAATCTGTACACAATTCCTGGAAGCTGAAAACATCCCAGTTCTTGCATGGCCAGCATACTCACCGGATATGTCACCCATTGAGCATGTTTGGGATGCTCTGGATCGGCGTATACGACAGCGTGTTCCAGTTCTTGCCAATATCCAGCAACTTTGCACAGCCATTGCAGAGGAGTGGACAACCTGAGCATTCGGGTAGTATTTTTCATCACAAGCACAAAAGTTTAAGTTTAATGAAGCCTTCTCAGGCTGTTTGAACCATTTATGAATGTACAGTAAAGTCAGACCTTGCTGTTGCATTCTTAAAGAAGTACAGTTTTACAGCTGGTTCATTTCTTCTGCCTGCCTGGAGCCAACCCGACATGAGTAGAGCACCTGACCCATTCCAGCATAATGCGCTCTGTGATTTCTGCTTATGAAAGAAAGAAAAAAAGCATTAAGACGGTGAAGAATGCTCCTGCTTTCTAAGCCATCATAAAAAAAACTTTCCCCTCCTCTTTCCTCTCATGCACCCCTAATACCTTTTATCTCCACAGCCTACGTCACACTTTTAAGTAGACAGAGGAGACTGGTTATGATGGGACCCTTGACCCTTGAGTTTACTAGTGTAGCCCATTAACAACAAAGCCTGTGAAGCAAAAGCAATACACCCAGGGCTCTATGGCTCAGCCGGTTCACATAGAAATATCACTTGACTATCGTCTGGCTGCATGTGAGAGCTGTAAGGGAGTGGAAGTGCTCACTCTCTACCACATAAGCCAACGCGAGTCGTGCAGATCATTATGAGGATTTTATTAAACCGTTTAGGTTTGAGAGGAATGTGTCTTAAAGGGTCTGGAAATTCCACACAAGACTAAAACCAAAGTAGATGAACCTAAACCATTTTAACCTGAAACAATGCCAAACCGACTACATATTTGGGTATTTCAAATTATATATATGCACTTTTAGAATGCATTTGATTTCAATATTATTAGTAGAACCATTATTTTCAGTATTGATACTAGAAGTAATTTCAGAGCTTACATTTTCAAACAAATATGAATTTTAGAATAAACTGTTACCACTTTTCTACCAGATAGTGAATATGGATTTTTATATAATATAGGCTATCATATTAAATATCAGGCATAATCAAAACTACATGTTATTGCTTAAAATGTGATATTTACAGTTTGCCATTGGGAATAAAACACCAAAAGCTAACATACAGTTTGCAAAAAAAAAAAAAAAAAAAAAAAGATTATCAATTATAATGATGTAATTTATAAAAAATAAAATAAATAGAAATAAAAATATCTATCCATCTATGCATTTAAGATATATCAATCAATATTTTGACCGATATATTGGCAACTATACGGTTACCTGCTAGTATTTCCTTTTTATAAATTTATATTGAATTTATCCCCAATTCAAACAAGTAATATATACTCTATAAAGACGCAAAAATGTATAATTATATAAATTCAAAAGAAATTTAGGAAAACAGGTTTCAAAACAAGAAAATAAAACTTACAAGAGAAATTTGGTTTAAATTTATTAACAGAAATTAACATTTATTTATAACATGGGAATGAGACCTCTCAAACACATGGCACAATTTATATACATTCCATTAGAAGAACAGTGCAGACACATATAGTAGGAGGAGAGAATACAGTGACCGACGACCTAAAAACAACCCCTGACCAGGCTTCCACTGACTACATGAGAAAACAAAATGTGCTGCTCAAAGTTAAAAAGGTTCTTAAAGAAACACTGCTGTTTTCAAACAAAGAGGCAAAGCTACAGTTCATAATACTACCCATTTAACACAAAATCGATCACAAGTCTGTCAGGAGTCGTCTACCACAGTGCTAGGCTAAGCGGTCTGCCTCTGTAATAAAACGTGAACACAATGTTTAACAAAGTTGTGTAGTTTCTCCCGTCTTCCTGGTTCTCTTCACAACAAAGTAAAAAAAAAAAAAAAAAAAAAAAATCTATCTTGCTTTTCACCAGCTTAATAGTGCTTTAAAGCTAATTGCACAATGATATACACTTTTTTTTCTCTTCATTTAGTTGTATTTGTGTCTATGCACATATTAATAAGTGAGGTTTAAACAGACACCTTCGGTTCAGTTTTTATTTAAACTTCTTTTTGTCAGCTTATTTTCAAGGCTTCCTACACTATGTCTGTGTGTGTGTGTGTGTTTGTGAGATGGAGTTTAACCAGGGGTTAAGAGTTCAGTGGCCTGTCAGGTAATCCTGCGTGGAGTCGGAAGCAAAGGAGTCCGCATCCTCATTGTCAGAGTCATCGCTGCTGTCATCTGCTGCCGGCTCACCACTCAAAGCAATTCGTGCATAGTCATCTGTGTCAATGGACTTGCAGAAGTGAATGGCGTATTTTAGTTTCTCCTCCAAGACTAGTTTGCAGGAGTAGCGAGGCAGCTTGAGCAGGAAGAAGCAGGTGTAGGACTCTGGGAGGAAGTGGTCCGGGGGGTTGTATTTGTCCAGCACCTAGTCAAATAGGACAAATAC
The DNA here is from genome assembly GCF_936440315.1 of Barbus barbus. Classification (NCBI taxonomy): domain Eukaryota; kingdom Metazoa; phylum Chordata; class Actinopteri; order Cypriniformes; family Cyprinidae; genus Barbus; species Barbus barbus. Next base: position 21,630,833 of record NC_136741.1, on the reverse strand, counting down.
TCTAAAAATGAGAACTAATATTTATTTGTATAAATCATTTATCTAATATTCACACACACAGAGAGAGAAGCTTGAAGCCATGGAATAAAAAAAAGATAATTGCACCTTTTTATCTCACATTTCGGCCTGTTTCTCAAAATTGTAAGATATAAATATGAAATTGTAAATTCTTTTTTTTTTCTCAGATTTGAGAGTTTATATTTTTGCAAACTCGAAATTGACTTTTTTCTTAGAATTTTGAGTTTACATCTCATAATTCTGACATTTTTCCTCTGAATTCTGAGTTTACATTTTGCAATTCAGTTTTTTTTTTAAAGGTAAGTGACATCTCACAATTCTGATCTTTTTTTCTCAAGACTTTATATATTGCTATTCTGATTTTATATTGTGTAATTCAGACAATTATGAGAAAGTCAGAATTATGATAAAGTAGAATTGCTCAAAGCAATTATGCAATTTAGAAAATAAAAATAAACAAAAAATGCTGTTCTTTTAAAATTTTCACTCAATACTTTTTGCAGAAACTGTTATCATTATCATTTCTGATAATAACATGAAATGTTTCTTGATCTACAAATCAGCATATTAGAATGATTTTTGAAGGATCATGTCACACTGAAGACTGGAGTAATAACTACTGAAAATTCAGCTTTGCCATCACACAAATTATATTTTAAACTTTTAAAATAGAAGTTATTTTTAAATTCGTATAATAATTTGCAACATTATCATTATTTGATAAAAATAAATGCAGCCTTGGTGAGAATGGTAGTATACAGGTCCTTTTCAAAAAATTAGCATATTGTGATAAAGTTCATTATTTTCTGTAATGTACTGATAAACATTAGACTTTCATATATTTTAGATTCATTACAACACAACTGAAGTAGTTCAAGCCTTTTATTGTTTTAATATTGATGATTTTGGCATACAGCTCATGAAAACCCAAAATTCCTATCTCAAAAAATGTGCATATCATGAAAAGGTTCTCTAAACGAGCTATTAACCTAATCATCTGAATCAACTAATTAACTCTAAACACCTGCAAAAGATTCCTGAGGCTTTTAAAAACTCCCAGCCTGGTTCATTACTCAAAACCGCAATCATGGGTAAGACTGCCGACCTGACTGCTGTCCAGAAGGCCATCATTGACACCCTCAAGCAAGAGGGTAAGACACAGAAAGAAATTTCTGAACGAATAGGCTGTTCCCAGAGTGCTGTATCAAGGCACCTCAGTGGGAAGTCTGTGGGAAGGAAAAAGTGTGGCAGAAAACGCAGCACAACGAGAAGAGGTGAACGGACCCTGAGGAAGATTGTGGAGAAGGACCGATTCCAGACCTTGGGGGACCTGCGGAAGCAGTGGACTGAGTCTGGAGTAGAAACATCCAGAGCCACCGTGTACAGGCGTGTGCAGGAAATGGGCTACAGGTGCCGCATTCCCCAGGTCAAGCCACTTTTGAACCAGAAACAGCGGCAGAAGCGCCTGACCTGGGCTACAGAGAAGCAGCACTGGACTGTTGCTCAGTGGTCCAAAGTACTTTTTTCGGATGAAAGCAAATTTTGCATGTCATTCGGAAATCAAGGTGCCAGAGTCTGGAGGAAGACTGGGGAGAGGGAAATGCCAAAATGCCTGAAGTCCAGTGTCAAGTACCCACAGTCAGTGATGCTGGTGTTGGTCCACTGTGTTTTATCAAGGGCAGGGTCAATGCAGCTAGCTATCAGGAGATTTTGGAGCACTTCATGCTTCCATCTGCTGAAAAGCTTTATGGAGATGAAGATTTCATTTTTCAGCACGACCTGGCACCTGCTCACAGTGCTAAAACCACTGGTAAATGGTTTACTGACCATGGTATTACTGTGCTCAATTGGCCTGCCAACTCTCCTGACCTGAACCCCATAGAGAATCTGTGGGATATTGTGAAGAGAAAGTTGAGAGACGCAAGACCCAACACTCTGGATGAGCTTAAGGCCGCTATCGAAGCATCCTGGGCCTCCATAACACCTCAGCAGTGCCACAGGCTGATTGCCTCCATGCCACGCCGCATTGAAGCAGTCATTTCTGCAAAAGGATTCCCGACCAAGTATTGAGTGCATAACTGAACATAATTATTTGAAGGTTGACTTTTTTTGTATTAAAAACACTTTTCTTTTATTGGTCGGATGAAATATGCTAATTTTTTGAGATAGGAATTTTGGGTTTTCATGAGCTGTATGCCAAAATCATCAATATTAAAACAATAAAAGGCTTGAACTACTTCAGTTGTGTTGTAATGAATCTAAAATATATGAAAGTCTAAAGTTTATCAGTACATTACAGAAAATAATGAACTTTATCACAATATGCTAATTTTTTGAAAAGGACCTGTATATACACGTATACATGCGTTTAAGTAGATATTCATTTTTGAATAGCTTTTGCACACACTTTTGAGAGCTACTAGTTACCTGCACCACAAAGTCTCGTCCACGGAAGTCTGCGATGGTCCTGGGGAGGCGTGTGCGACCCCAGACGAACCTGAGGAAGAGCGAGCGTTCCGTGTTGGAGAAAGACTCCATCACATCCCAGAACCACTGGATAAGAGGAGCAGTTGGTTCCACCCCCTTATATGTGGCCACTGATTTGAGCAGGTGCAGGGGGATGTCCGGACTGCCACACACCTAAACACAAACAAGTGATATGTAGTCAAATAAGAATTCATGATGAAATTTGCTCAGTCTATGTTTGTATGTTGAAGATGCACTGACCATGGTCTCCAGCTCATAGCCAGTAAAGAGAGAGAGCAGAGGCACCGGTACCACACGTGCCATACCTTCCCTTACTGCAGACACCTGCTCATCGAACTCATGCAGCCTGGAGAAACAAAACAACAACATATCCATTTTATTCATCAACACTTCTAATTCCAGAAAATTGGTTTGTAACATTTTTTCAGCATATTATTCACACCTGTAATTTATTGCTAGCCGCACATATTCGCTGCGGTTCTCTAGGCTGATATGGGAATGTTTGGAGCTGAGCTGGACTTCCTGTCCACAGGCACTGGCCACAGTGAAGGGCAGAGGCATAGCTTCAAACTCCTCTGCAGACGCCTCATTATCTCTGATATACATCAGACTGGGAATAAAGTCCTTGTCCACCTAACACACACACAAAAGAAAAATTGTGAGGTCAGATGTAAAATACTGTGAAAAGCAAGCAAGTAAAACTTGAAATAAATATACTATATATGCACCATTGTTCAAAAGTTTGGAATGAGATTTTTTCTTTTTCTCAACTAGTAAGCACTGAATTGATCAACAGCAACATTAAAGAAATTCATGATGTTTCAAAATATTTATATTTCAAATAAATGCTGTTCTTTTCATCTTTAACCAAAAAAATCCTAAAGTGCAAAACTCCACAAAATATTAAGCACCACAACTTTCAGTATTGATAACGCCAACATTTTTTAAAGATTTATTTTTTTGCCTTTCATTTTGATAGGACATATCAAAGTTGACATGAAGCAAAGTGGGAGAGAGAGAGAGAGAGAGAGAGAGAGGATTGACGGGATCGAGAAAGGTCTGCGAGCTGGGACTCGAACTCGTGACACCCGAAGCACAACGGCGCTGTATGTTGACACGCTGCAACGAGGCTATTGGCTCAGACAATAAATGTTTCATGAGCACCACATCATTTTAGAATGATTTCTGAATTATCATGTGACACTGAAGACTAGAGCAGTGGCTGCTAAAAAAAAAAAAATTCAGCTTTGCCATCACAGGAATAAAATTACATTTTAAAATATTATTTTAAATTGTAGTAGCATTTCACAATTTTTTTAAAAAAATTTTTTTTATAAAATAAACAGCATTGGTGATCATACAAGGCTTCATTCAAAAACATAAATAAATCAAACACAAAATATAAATAAGTAAGTATCACTAGTATTTTGAATGACTTGAGCATATTTAAATAAAAGGTTGCCACTTCCAGAATCAGGTACCAGTAAATCTTCAAATTGCAGTTGGATGATCTGAGTGATCAAGCAGGAGTATATTCTGTGGAGGAGACTTTCTCCATGACCTAGATTCATTCAACAAAAATGACTGAAGATAGTCTAAACCTGCGCAAATGACTATAGAAAAGGAATGAAAAGAATGTGTGGGTGTTTTTGAGTGCATCAAGGTCCGTGTAATCTTTCTCTTTAACCTTTCTAATATCTCCAGGCAAAAGCAACAAACAACAGCTGCTCTGTGAGCAAGGGACGTCCTGCGCTGAGAAACGCCATCACTGCAGACGTCTCAGCAACACATGATCTCAGCGTGAATGCAGGAGACGCATACACTCACATTCATTTTTACACATCACACGTGCATGTGCACACACTCACCAACACACTTTACTGTGCATCTTAAACAGCACATCTCAAAGAAGAAAATTTTTTTTAAAAAATTGAAAATGATATCTGAACAACTTACTGTAGCACAAACATACCACATAGATTTAGAGAAAGCTGCTTACTGTACATATGCATTAGAGGCGGTAGGTTTATGGCTGTCATCCATGTCAGCTGACCGACATTAAAGACAAATGTATAGAATGCATGTACTCTCATTTCTTTCTTTTACATAAATTCAAAAGGGCTTACCATAAGCTCCAACTACAGACAGACTTACCATGTCATGTAATCAATGTAATGCTGGGGGGTATTCCAGAAAGCAGGGATAACTCTTGGTTGATTAATCTAAACCTTATTACTCATGGTTATCAGTTGTAAAATGTGGCTGGAAGTTCGTTCTGTCACTAAATATATAAATCAGTCTGTCTTTTAGTTCAATCAATCTATTTTTTTTTTTTAAATGGTTTTGTTTGTTTTTTCGCTATTTTTTGTGTTTCGTTTTGGTTTTAGAATTTTTGTTTGTTTTGATTTTTGGTTTGTCATAGATTTGTTGTTTTGGTTTGATTTTTTGTGTTTTTTTTTAATCAATCATTTTGGTTTTGTGAATCAATCAAATCAAATCAGCCAAATCAAATAACCTAGAGAGACACACACACACACACACACACTAAGACAAAATAAATAAATCAAATCAAAACAAATAATTCTAAACACAGAAAATTAAATAAAGACTGATTGAAATAATAATAATAAAAAAATGATGTCACATTTGTATTGTAATTATTATATAACTATTTACTGTAACAATGTACATTTTTGCAATGAAAGTTAAGCCCAGGTACGTAGTACCATGTGTCATCATGAATAATGCTTTCTGAAATACCCCCTGAAGTGTTAATTGAAAACAAAACCTAAACAGCAGCAAAAAAAACATGTTTTTATTTTTGAACATTTTTCTTTAACATTTAAGTTTTAGTTTTGTGAAAGTTTTAGTTTGCGATAAAAACCTTGGTTTCACACACACACACACGGTACTACCTCACTGAGATCTGCAATGGTCAGGTTCATGCCTGCCAGCTGTTTCCACACAGGTTCAGCCAGGTAGAGACTTAGAGGACTTCCTGTACGGATTGCTATGCCCAGGAGTACTCCTATACACAAATAAAAGAAGAGAGCATGGCAGATCAACAGATCTAATAGAGGGAAGTACTACAGCTGTAAAATTTTAGACTGTTTCATCAAGCCTTGAAAGCATTTTCAGTGTGGGAAACACAAGCAGAAGGTACCTAGGAAGCGGAACATGCTGATGTGCAGAGGGGACTTGGCAGCTGGGTTGAGCAGGAAGCAATCCCTATTTGCTCCAGACTCGTCTCGGCCGTTAGGAGTGACGATGAGGAGAGGAGTGAGACCGTTCTGTAGTTCCTCACACATTTCTGCGATAGATTCACTGTATCCACCACCACAGTCATCAACTGACTCACCTAAAAACACACACAAAGGGTAAGAAACATGTTAAAGATACGATCCAAGGGCCTTTTCCCATCTTTCATCCCTCTCTATATATAAACTCACCCACAAACTTGACCTTCCAGACCCGGTGTGGCAGCAGCAGACTGTCAGGGCTGAAAGAGCTCATCTTAGCACACATCTGCCCAAATACTGACTTGGTGCCATCCGGCCCTGCCAGTCCTCCTTTACTGCGGGAACGCTTGACCTGGTCGAGAGAATGAGGATAAGTTATTACAGGCTTCTCCATATACAGCATTTCTGCTCTGATGTATAAAATCCATTGTTATGCTTTCTGGCTGTGAGACTTGCCAGATCAGTGCCAGGCTCTAGAGGCCCTATTAGAGGGCCACTGGTCCATGAATAAACATATTTGGGTGTAAATCTCATGAAGAACCTCATGATGAGCAGATCCAAAAACAAATCACAAATTTATATGATGTTTAATGACCAAATCTCTTAAAATATTAAGATTTAGCGCTGCTAACGCCCTCAAAATTCGAACAATAATTAAACGGATGATAATAATCATATGGTGTACATAGTACTTGCGTGTCCGTGCTGACAGGAAGGAGCAGGAAATGCAACAATAATTACGGTGATTAGGGAAAGGGAGAAAGTTTTACAGAGGATCCGCTAGCTATTTTTGTCCATTAATAGTAATTGTTCATTTTGGATTCGGTTTACCACCCTAATGAACTCTCAAACCAAATGGGAAATGCAAGCAAAAACTTACTTTGGTGGATAAATAACATACATTTTGGTCATAGTTTTTCAAAACTGAAGCATAAATACATGGTTTAAAATTGCAACAAAGAATAACTGTCTGACTCTTGTATTTTTTTCAAAACATAAAACATAATAATAATAATAATAATAATAATAACAACAACAACAACAACAACGGGTTACTATTCAATATACTGAAATAAAAATCAGTTTGCCAACATATTTCAAACATGCAAAAAATAAATACATTTGTTTATGGAAAATACTACATTTGGACCCTGACTGCGAGTTCTATTTGAGGCCAAATTAGGATAGAGTTGGTAGCAAATTTCAAACTACATGTGCAGTTTAAACAAGTGTACCTGTATCCTGTTTAACTCCACCACCGGCCCATGCTGCCTGTCTCTAACCATAGTGGCTTGAACCACTTTACGGAATGCTGCCTCCTAGAGATATTGAAAACAAATATTAAATAAATACAAATAGGACTTGTAATTTGTAAAAAAAAAAAAAAATCATTCAAGTACCATCCACAAAAATGTTCTTACCTTGCCCTGCGAAATAAGGATTCCACGCAGCGTGTCAAAGCCAACGGCGACGCCATGTCCAGTTTCACCCAGTCGTCCTTCTAGGTCAAACATTGGGATACAGGGGCAGAAGAGCTCAGAGATGTGGTGCAGGAGCAGTAATCGGTTCCTCAGGCCTATGATGGCGATCTCCTGCAGGTGGTTGTACTCCATAGGAACCTACAGACATGCTATATTTAATACACTTAAAAAGATTAACTTAAATATTTATTTTTTTTATACTTTTTTTTGTAGTCCTATGTGATTTATCTATATTTGGAGGTACAGTACCTGAGCAGGCAGTTTTCCAGCATTGGTAGGTTTACTAGTGGACCAGGCAAGTGTGTGTGCTGAGCCACAAGCCACACGGTTGATCTTCTTGCCCTGCAGTGCCGCCACCAGCCTGGGCCGCTGAATAGCATTGGTGGTCCCGTCACCAAGCTGACCCTCATCATTGTCACCCCATGTGTACACTTCACCTGTGTGTTTAAATTAATGTCTTTAGCAAATACAAACAGGTATACAGACTATGCCAGACAAGAGAAAACCTGAAATCTATTTTATATAAATATGCTACATGATGGCCTACCATCCTCTGTGCAGCATACACAGTGAAGAGAACCAGTTGCTATGGCTATGACCTTCTTGCCTTGCAAACCCTGGACCTGCCGGGGTCTGCGAACATGATCATCCGAGCCATGTCCCAGTCTGTGGTAGTCGCCTTTCCCCCTAAAATAAACACAAAAGTAAAATCTCTGTGTGTTCTCACTAAATAAAACATCGGTTTACATACCACAGAATTGTGGGATTGATTACCATGTGTAAACTGCTCCAGACTTGGTGAGAGCCACAGAGAACTGAGAGCCACATTCCACTTTCACAACACCCAATCCAGTTAATGAGTCAATCTAAGCAGAGAAAGAGAGAATAAGAATAAGAAATGAAGATTCATTCAGGAATCACTAACCAGAAAGCCTTTGATACTTAAGTAACTACACCAGCAGTCCTACCTTCATTGGCACTTTACATCCATCACTTCCTCCTCGGCCCAGTTTGCCATAGTCTCCATCCCCCCATGACCACACCATGTCATCATCAGTCAGACACAGGGTCTGGGCATCCCCACTGCCACATGCAACGTCTATCACCCGGTGACCCTGCAGTGCCTCCACCTATAAACAAGCACAGGAAATTCACAGAATATACAGTGTTAGAGAGTAGAGATGCTACAAACTAAACCAAACTTACCAGCAGTAAGAAAAAAAAAAATCAACTATCACTAATTTCAGAAAATGAGTTTGTTTGGTTAGTTTACAGTTATTTATTATAATATTAATAAAAGAAACAGTCTAAGAGCGCACATCCAATAGGCAAAAAGTTCAATGTGGGTGCTCCACCACACAAGAATATGAACCAGAAAATGAAGAGTCTTATGAAGAGCGCCTAAGCTCGAAAAATCACCTGTGGTGAGAACATAAATATTTTTCTATTTCTGGAGCTATGGTGTGCCCACTTTGATTTTCTGGTCTATAATACTAGTAAAAGACTATTTATCATATTAAAATAATTACAATATAATTAAGTTATTATTATTATTATTATTATTATTGTTGTTGTTCGCACACCATATTCAATGAATTGCTTAATAAAAATATTTCTGTCATGACAGCTCTCTGGAGTGATTTGAATGGTAATATACATGACAATGTTAATGTATTTGGTCTTGGCGGAATAGATCTGCTACGCTGCTGCGGCAGAGCAAGTACCGAGACTTGCTACTGCCAATATATCCAACAACATGCTGCTGTGAGCATGTAAGGAATATTACTGCTCCACATATAACATGAATAACCCCCATAGCATAGATGATCACCCTGTAGCAGATCTATACAGGTGGAGCTGGGGAAGGTGGAGGGTTTCTGAAGTGCGTTGCTACTGCTACAGCAAACACTGCAAAATATTTGAATGTTGAGAGAACCAATCAGCTGTGCCATGTGATAATGATGTCTTTATGTTAGGGTTGTCCTCGACTAAGGATATTCATAGTCGAATTGGAATTTTCGAATCTTGTCGATTGTCGACTGATAGTCGAATCATATGTTTGGGGGCGGGGGCAAAATACATTACCAAGAGTTAAGTCAGACATTCCATAATTACTGACGTTAACACACAGGGAAAATGTTTAACGGATGCCTCGCAGATACAAACAGGGTAAATAATGTTTTGTGTTTTGATTAAAAGATAGTTAACATTAAGCGTCAGCGAAAACCTAAGAATTCACATTATAACAAAGTGCTCTCATTATAACGTTATGTAAATGACATAGTAATGTTCTGCATTTCTGTTTTGAGCTGTGCGCGCTGAAGATGACCAGTAGAATGATGCATTTGATAGGTTTATAAGCAATGGGACTTAACTTATCATTTATATCATAGAGAACATGCTTCGTTATTTATACAATCTGCACAAAATTCCCCGAATACATGAACGTGTCTGCACGGCTCTGAACGAACTCCATTTTTGGACGCGTTCTTCACGCAACAACGTGCAGAAATACGGAAACTAAACTCTAAAAATTCACATTATTATTGTATTGTATTATTACAATAGTGTTCTCATTATAATGTTGTGTATATGACAGTCTCAGTCATTAGCATTATTGCTGTTTGTCCTGCTCGCGCTGCGCACTAGGGCTGTGCGATATTTTTGACAAATATTGCGATTTCATTTGCGATTTTAAATTTGCAAAGTCAAGCTTCAGCTCAGTATTGTCAATAATGTGCAGCACAGTACGAGTATCGTTACCCTGCTGAAAAAAAATTAAAAACTAAATAGAAACCACCACAGAAATTCTTACAGTTTCCATAAAAACCATTACAAAATTCCTTTTTGTTTTGGGCATTATTCCAATAGGAATTACTGTTGTTCTATTGGTTGCCATCTGCTAGATTACAGCCCACCAGTAGAATGCATCAAATACCAGTAGACACCATTATAGTTTACATTAAAACCAATACAATTACCATTATAACCCTTAAATCCATTACATTTTCTATTGTGTTTTGGGAGGGGTTCTCCTGTTTTTTTTGTTTGTTTAGTTTTTTCTGCAGGGAAGATTATAATGGTATTACTACTTTTACAAAATTACTGAATTTCACAGGAAAGATTTGTTTATTTTTTTTATAAATAAAGAACTATTTCTTTAGTCAATTATTAAAGTATTAGTATGTTACACGGGCTGATTTATACTGGTACCTTTGTACTGTGGCTGCACTGGTGGTGGTTTGAGGAGACACCCCCAATATTTAGTAATGCACATTTCATTAAAACAATGTCATGTATAATGGTTTTGTTTTAGAAAAATAGTTATTTTTCTAAAACTATAACGTAAATGTGTTATTTTCTATTTGCAGTCTTTTTGTTTTCGTGCCAGATAAATATGCATAACACGTAACGAACGCACCAGTTTTGGTTTAAGCTGGTCCTCACTGTCTCCATGACCCAGGCGACCATAACGACCTTTGCCCCACGTGTACAGCTCTCCACTGGCTGTAATGCAGGCGCTATGGGCCCCACCGGCCGCAATGTCCACCACTTCCACCCCTCTGAGAGACTCAATCACGCGTGGACGGTCACATGGGCTGGGAAAAAGACAGCACTACCAGTCACACATACTGTACCTCTTAGTATAAGCTGCTAAACCGAATCAGTGATAGTCTAGCACACATTGGAGTGGGTAATGACTTTTGCTTCTTTAAGTAACTACATGAAGTACAGTGGGGTATGATCCAGTCATGGTATCATGCAGTAATATGATGGTATTCTGACATATCCCATAGTACAGTATTCAGAATTTCCATGGTACTCAAAGACACTAAAGAATATGATGGTAACACGTCCAAAATGTACTTTTCTGTAAGCATTTGTCTTCACTGTGAAAATGGGAAACTGTTAAATATTGAAAGTTAAGTATCTAGCAGGTCACTACATGAGATGAACCAAATGTGAAAGGACAACAGTAGTAACCACAGTATGGGGCAGACCTTCTGTTTCCATGTCCCAGTTTTCCATCTTCAGCCTCTCCCCAGGAGTACAATTCTCCTTCAGAGGAGAGAGCCAAGCAGTGCTTGCCGCCAGAGTTCACAGCCACCTTCCGGATGAAAACATGCTGGATTGACTCCAGCAGGGTCGGAGTGGAGACGGACTCTGTGCCTCCTATTCCCAGTCGACCACCGGCACCATATCCTGTAGCATACAGCTGAGGACAGCAAAGAGAATTACTAAGGACATCATTCAACTGTCAAAGATATAAGAACAACTGCTGAATATACAACGCAGGTCTGTACTTAATAAAAACTCAGCTGGGCATTGAAAAAAAAAAAAAAAAAAAGATACAAATGAGATTTGTACTGAAGATTTTAAAAAGGAACTTTTGCTGGATTTGAATTTTTAAACATTTATAGAATGTGAAAAGCCTTACTTTCCCATCAGCAGTTACGGCGAACAGGGTCTGCTCTCCACCAATCAGCTGAACAGGTCGCAGTGTGGCTAGAGCTTCTGTTGGTGTGGGGACCTTGACTTTTGCTCCTTCAATACCACCTAACTGACCCCGGTGATTGTGCCCCCAGCCGTAGATGGTCCCACTGCCTCCCGCTGAGAGCGTCCAATCATCTGGCCGTCTAGTGAACAGAAAATATGAAGAAATTGTGAAATTTAATAAAAAATGGCTATAATAAAATTCCATCCATTTAAAATGATACATAAAGAGCACCAAGTCATTTTTGGTTTTGTTACACTAGCTAAAACAACACTGGTCTCAGATTAGTTTAGTTGATTTACCTGTTCATCCACTGAACTAGCTGCTCATCCTGCTCCCTCTTAAACAGGTCATGACTCTCATGGAGTGTGTTCATGTTCTCATGGTCTGCCATGAGCTCACGGATTTTTTTTGCCACCTAGTGGAAAAATGCAAAATAATTCACAGAACATAAATATAACAGCTCTCCAAGATTCTCTAATTTCCAACCAATATTAGGAAGCCCTACCTCATCCAGGAAAGGGCGGGGCAAAGGAGTCCTCTTGTCCAGAGCCACTAACACTCTGGATGCAGTACAATAGCGGCGAAACCAAGCCCATTTGTGTGTCTCAGCACAGCATGGAAGAGTGTCCAGCTCCAGATCACATGCAAGTGCCACCAACACCTAAACAGGACAAGAAATTATTATTTTTTTTGTGGAAAACTCATATGGCAATCTTACCATGTCTATTTGTTATGGAGACAAACATACCTTGAAGAAAGGACTGTGGAGCAGCTGTTTGCCACCTCTGACTATGGGTTCCTCATACTCATACTGTCTCTGTAAAGCCTCGGGAAGTCCTTTCACTAGAGCGGCTAGTGCACTTCCTGTAAAACTCTTCACAACATTCAATACAAGTTATGTTAATTATATAATAAATAAATGAATACATTAATTCATTACATGGAACACTGTCTAACCATAGAGCGAGCCTCTCCTTCACTGTCTCCTAAGAGGCGGTTGATGTTTATGGATTGGCCATATTCAGTGGTTAGGAGCTTGCGTAGCCTCTGCAGGGCCCACATACGATGACCAGCCGCTGAGCAAGCACAGAGACAATGACACAATAGAATATTGATTCTAAAACCTTAAATTTGAGATTTCAAGTATTAAATAAACTTTTTTGCTAAAAGCCAAGACACTTCACATCAACAATATCTCCAAAACATGGACTAGTATTAATTATAATAAAACAAAACATAATTGTATTAATTATGCATAAAAATATACTATAATAATTCTTTCAAAGGTTCTTCTCTTACCCAAGGCACTGAGCTGGGCACAAGCAGCAAGTGAGGCTGCCAACCTTGGCACAATGCCGCGGTTTGAAGCAAAGTTCAGGCGAAAGTCTAGCAGACATGTTACTAGATCCATCGAAGGGCAGGACAGAATGCAACGGTCTGACAGGAGGTCTTTGGGACCTGCGGGGTAATTCAATAAAAAGGTCAAGCACTTCAGAATATCATGTTACATATGAAGTATGTACAATGAAGTGATTTCATATTAAACTGGTGTACCAGCAGCAGGCATGATGGGATAAACAGTGAAGCGCCAGCCCCAGCCGTTAACAGAGCCATCACTGGTGAACTTCCATTTCAGCTCATCTCCTGGAATCCTCAATTCACTGGACCAATCAGACCACTCACGACCTAAAGGGGTGGGGAAAAGTAGGGTCATGTGGCCAATGATCAAACAACTTTTTGAATGGTGTTAAAAAGGAAAAATAATGTGACCTGATCGAACAGACACAATCCTATTGGCTCCGTCCATGATGGTAAGAGGGTCATGTCTCCTTTCTGTTGAACACTGGCGATCAAACTCAACCCTCAACCCTTCAGCACCTAAAATAAATCACACGCAAGTTTAAATTTTAATGTCTTCAAATCTGCTAATTCTTACAGCTCAGAGCTTCACAAAGCATCTACACTACAGTTCAAAAATGTTTTGAAAGAACACTTTTCTTCAATAAGCAAGTTACAACAAAAACATTTATAGTACGTTACAAAAAATTATTTCAAATAAATGCTGTTCTTTTGAACATTCTATTGAACAAAAAAAAAAAGGTAATTAATTTCACAATATTACTGTTTTTACTGCATTTTTGATCAAATAAATCCAGCACTGGTCAATTTCCATCAACAATAAAACAATTGATTTTCTTTTTAATTCTGAAGAAAATAAGAGTGGCTTGTGCAAAACTCCTACAGTAACTGTGGATAGGGTAGTGTATATGGATTTAAAAATAATGATGCTTTGGCAAGCAACAGCAATGTGGTTGTTATGGCTGCTGAGATGCTGAATAAACAGAAAAACACAAGGTGACCTGGTATTTTCACAGTTCCGCTGGTGGAAGTGTCATCAGTGTATGGGTGACTGCTCTCCACCACCACAGGCTGCGATGACAGCCGTCCGCTTTGAGAGTCAGTGGCTACGTCCTCTAACTCAGTCACACACAACTCCACCAGCATATCTGCCACCTGTGTGCCAACAAAACACATATAGATACGAGTACACATATTTCAAAGATGAAATTATACCATTTTAGTTAGAAAAACATGCAGTGAATTAGTAAAGAGGTTGGTTTTTACCTGTGGGAAGGCTGTACCCATGCCAGACAGCACAGCAGACAGCACTTCTTTGCCTTTATCGCCTGAGCGCAGAGACACAGCCAGTTTTAACAGGTCTACCAACACACGCGTGTCATCGGGAACCAGCAGACTGGTGAACTCATCCAGATATTGTGGCTCTGGGCCCACTGCTTTACTCTGGCTCTCAGAGTCCTGTTCCAATAAATCAAACCAGGCCACAGTAAATATCACTTCAGTTTATACAAGGGATTGAAGCAAAGTCAATATACAAATGTAATCCTTTTTAAACAGACTTAAAATGCATGCATTTAATTTTAATGATCAGGAACAAACATCTCCAAAGTATGATTAGCAGGAATATTTCTATGACCGGAAGGTTAGAATTCACTTGGGCCATTCTGTTATTTTTCCTCTATAATGCACAGTCAAAGAGCCATGCATTCATTTTAACACAGTGTTCCCTAATCAAAAAATTAAAAATACATAAATTAATGCTAGCTTGGTAAGAAAATCCCTTATGGTAAACAAAACAAGAAACACACAATCATAAATTGAGACATGCATCCATAATTACATTACAGTGTTATAGCAGTATACAAAAAAAAAAAAAAAAAAAAAAAAAGTGTTTTAATTTAAAACAAAAAGTTTAAAAAGCTGATAGATACCACCATAAACCAAAAACAATTACAATAATTTTACAAATTAGTAAAAATAAAACTAATCAAATAAATTAATCAATAAATCAATCAAACAATAAATGTAAAACTTTATTAAACAACTGCTTGAAACAAAGCATGTGTGACTGACCTCTTTGGTTTTGGTCATGGTCTCTGCAATGATGCTGGCAGCACCAGGGTCATCTGTGACTGGGATAAAGGGCCGAGATGAAGCAGAGGCAGCGGAAGGGGTCACCGCTGAAGAAGGGGTAGTGGCATCCTCAGATGTGGTCACCTAGACCACACAATACCATATGACGGAACAAGCTTGAAATGCACAGCATGTAGCATTGTTTTGGACATTTGAATAAAAAAAAAATAATAATAAAAAAAAGTGAATGGTGCAGAATACTGACTACTAAAAACAAACAAATAACAAAAAAAGTGCAGCAAATGTGTAGGCAGTCATGTATAGGTAGCACTCCTCACCTCTCCTCGTTTGCTGTCCATCCAGGGGTGTGGACTGACCCTCTCCTCTGTTTCTGAGGGCAGGGCTGGACCCTCAGCCTCACAGGGGCTGGATGCTGATGAACAATCTGAAGGGGGCACCGGAGAGCTGGAGGGACACTCCAGAGGTATCATAGAGGCAGGCATCAATGCTCCCACCACTGCATCCCTGTGTGACATGAGAGTAATTAAGTGATGCCAGAGCATTTATTTTATGGAGCAGAAACAAATTAATCTGGAATGCAGAGTAGTTCTAACACAGTCATACCTGGCATACATAATCTGCAGGGCAGAGAGCACATGGGACAAGGCCTGCTGTTTGGCCAGATGACCATCTAGAGAAAGCAGGATCTTTGCCAGAGATGGCCTGCTGGGTTTCACACTGCTCACGCCATTCAGCTTATTACTTAGTAAAGTTGGGTCACTGTCTGATGGTACACCTATAAAGAAACACCCACAAAACTTGAACTTTAAACAACAGGCACAGAACAACAGAAAAGAAATGGAGATTGGGTGGAAATTACCAAGGTAAGAGGCTCCCAGAGAGTCTCTAGCAGTCTGGAAGAGGACAGGCTCGTGGACAGAGGGTGTGGTGACATCTACGGTGGTCCAGGCCACGCTGTGAGAGGAGCCGCAGGCCACACGGGTAATTTTCTGCCCCTCTAGACCCTGCACCAGCGTAGGCTTTCTGTTGACTGTGGTTGTGCCGTTCCCCTGCTGCCCATGGTCATTATCCCCCCACGCGTACACCTACCCAAACAACACTTCATCTTACACCAGCACTAAATTAATAACTTGTCAACAAAAGATGAGTTTTGTTTACCATGCACCATGAGCTGTTTAATGTACCAAAATAAAGTAGGAGGAAGTACTAGTTGTGCTACTCCTCTATACCACCAAGCAGCTAAATGAAAAAAAAACAGTCCTGTAGCACACCTGTCCAGTGTCTGTGACAGCCAGGCAGTGCAGGGCCCCTACGGCCACATGAACTATCTTCTTCCCCCTCAGTCCTTCAACCATCTGGGGTTTGCGCACGTGAACGTCTGTGCCATGACCCAGTCGGAAGTAATCCCCCTTACCCCTGCACAATGCAACAGCAGCATGTTAAAAAGCCTCACTGAGGAAACTCAATCATGAATTTTACTGTAATGAATCTTAAAAAAAAAAATTAGTCCTCTAATATTCATACCAGGTCCAGACAACTCCAGATTTAGTGAGGGCAAGGGAAAATTGAGCTCCACATTCAATCTGACACACCCCCTGGCCATTCAGACGCTCTATGTTTTGAGGAATGTTACAGCCTTCGCTTCCGCCACGGCCCAGCTTTCCAAAGTCTCCATCTCCCCATGAGAACACCAGTCCTAAAAACGTAAAAACATAAATTCATATGCATGCAACAACAAAACGGAACAAAAAAAAAAAACAAACCAAACAAAAATTTTAAAATTAAAAACATACTAAAAATCAAACCAAGCCAAGTCAAATGAAACTAAAAGCAAACAAAAGCAAAGCAAAGGAAACAAAACTAAAACAAACTGAACCAGACAGTACTAATCAAAACTAAATGAAACCAAATGGAGACAAACTAAAACAAACTAGACAATCTCAGACAAACCTAAACGGAACAAAACGAAACCAGGTGAAAAAGCAAAACAACTAAATGAAACTAAACAGAACCAAACAAAACTGAATGAAATGCAACCAAACAAAACCAAAGCAAACAAAACTAGCCAAAACACAAACAAACAAACTTTACATTAAATCCACAAAACAAAAAGCAGGATGATACCTTCATCTGTAAGGGCAAGGGTCTGGGCATCTCGACTTCCACAAGCCACCTGGACAACACGATGGCCTAAAAGCACCTTGACCTGCAAAATACACACAGAAAAGTTTGATCTAGTGCAATGAGGGATACACACAGCATCCATTGAATTTAAACTGCACAATGAGAATAAGCAAGTTTAAAGTAAGTCAGCCCACTTTGCAGCCATCTTGGTAACTTGCCATTTTCTTTTTTTATTTTATCAATATGCATACAAGTGCAGCTACTATCTACATAACTGGGGCAAGGCTTAAATCTTCAAAGATTCTGCCAAAATTCATTTTCAATTAGATATTAAAAATAGTATATGATAAAATAAAATGTGTTTCCGTTGTGCATCCCCACCTTAAAGGGATTCCTCTGCAAAAAAAACAATATGGTAACCCTGCTGTTTAGAACAGAGAGCTCTGAGTTTAATGATATACTGTAAGTAAAACAAATACCAATTTGGGTCTGAGCTGAGCAGTGTTGTCTCCGTGGCCCAGACGGCCATATTCACCCAGACCCCAGCTGTACAGTTCGCCACTTGAGGTGATGGCAGCACTGTGAGAACTGCCGCAGGCAATATCTCGTATGCGCTTGGTTTTCAATGCCTCAATTAGCCGTGGCTTATCACAGTTCCTGGTGGGAAAAAAATGAGATCCCTCTAGAAACCTTCCACATATTCTACATTCCTACTGGAAGACGTATAAACGACCTACATTCGACTGAAGTGCCCAAGCTTGCCATCATCTCCTTCACCCCAAGAAAATACTTTTCCATCCACAGTCAACGCCATGGCATGCCTACCACCTGAACACAAACAGTTTACCCACTTTAAAACAACACGTTCTGACAAGAAAGGATGTTTTCCTTGAAACGGAAAAAGGGCATACCTGAATGTACAGCAACTTTCTTGACCACATAGTTGCTGAGGGCAGATATCTGTCTTGGTATAGGGATGGTTCCACTGGACAGTCCTAAACCAAGTCTTCCATTAGTGGCCTCTCCACAAGCATATACTTTACCTTCAGCAGTCACTGTAAAGACAAAGAATCAATCATTCATTTGGTTAAAAGAGCATAATGTAATACTTTGGTAACTGCAAAATAATAAGCTTCCAATGATAATAAAACATTTATATAAAATAAAAATACAAAAAAAAAACTAGAAAGACACACTTGTATCACATCGCTGTTGCTGCTATTTTGCAAACGCAAAATGATACACAAAGCCATGAGTTACAGTGATTTTTACCACCTTGCATCATACACCCAGGGTTGGAACTGAAATTTCATAGACCACTTAACTGGTGGTGCAATCAATGTAACGCATGGCATTAAGCAACAAAGTGATAAAGGACTTTTTGTTTAAAAAACAAAAAACAACTCACCAGCAAAAAGACTTTTCGAGCCTCCAGCCACCTGCACTACATTCAGAGCTGACAGGGTCTCTGAGAATGATGGGACTTTGATCTGAGAGAGAAAACAAGACACTAAGATTTGTCATGGCAAGCTATAGCTATGAAAGTTGTGCTGTCATATAATCAACACCTCTATAGAAAATATAATTGTATATTAAATAAGTTAAAAAAGCTAAGTTAAAACATTTCTAATTTAAAGGTGCCATAGAATGCATTGATACAGTATTTTAAATTGTTCTCTGATATCTACACAGAAGGTATGTGGCTTAGGTAAGGGCAAAAAATCTCCAGAAACGATTTTACATGTCCATTTACAACCCTAGGATTTCTCCCTAGAATGAAACGGTCTGTTATTGGCTTATTTGGCAGGGTCATGAATAATAATGAGCTCTGCTCTGATTGGCTGTTTCACAGTGCTGCTCAATGTTGAGCTCTGCTCTGATTGGCTGTTTCACAGTACGGCTCATCAGCAAGAAGGAAGCACAGGGAGGAAAATATATATTTAAATACTTTCTCTCGCAGTTATATCGTCGGGTAATTATACTGTATATAAAACGCAGGCATCAGGGAGCCGTTATTAATATGCGAGGCATTGAAACTGCTTTTGAACGATCCATCGATCGCGTTATAGTTCACTTTCAAGAGACGCGATCACACAAGCTATGTTTACATTATGGAGCAACAGTACTTACCACACATTTCACAAGATCAGATGCTTGTCAGTGGTGCTCAGGATCTGTAAGTCATTCGCCATCATCCTCATCTCTCCTTACTGAGAGTGAAATCTTATGTACTGTCACAGGCTACCGCTAGCAAGGAGCTAACCATGTCCCTTTAGTGGCTCGCGTTATTTGCTTTCTGTGTCTTTCTGAATACAGACACCAACCCATCCCTGCACTTCACACCCCCTGCACGGCCTGGAACATAACATTTATTTTGTTATTTTCGCTGTTGTCCGCGCTTGTTTATTTACAATACCTGCAGAGCTTCTGATGGTTCGGCCGGCTTAGAACAAGGGCGGGTTTATGCAAATGTTGGGGGCGTAGTGATCCCGACTGTTGCGTCACAGTCGGTGTTATGTTCTGATTCGCCTGTTTTTCAGTGGTCTTTTTTAATCACGAGATTTACATAGGAAGGAGGAAACTATGGTGTTTGAGGCTCACTGTATGTCATTTCCATGTACAGAACTGTTATTATTTAAATATGCCAGGGTAAAGACAGTTTTTCATTCTATGGCACCTTTAAATGTGTTTTTACATATTACTGACCTTAGACCCCTTAAGTCCACCAAGTTGGTCCTTATCGTTGAGACCCCAGACAAAGACTTTGGTTCTGATGGTGGCAGTGGACTCCAGCCCCGACAGCCTCTTTCGAGCCAGACTGCAAAAGAGAAAGAGAAACTAAATAACATACCAGTTCATGTTTTTTCTCCTTTACCAAACGCACCAAAACACACACACCTTCCAGTCGTTGTCTTCTCATCCTCCTCTTCCTCATTGTCAGATGCCAGGAAAGGCACAGTAGCCAGATCTTCATCCTCTGCGCGGACACGCCCCACAATGCTCAAGCTGTGGATCTTACAGTCAATCCCTGAACTCCGGCACTGTTTTATGGCAATCTCGATATACCTGTGATACTGAACACAAAAATACAATAGTGCTCAATATTCCTAAAGAAACAGCTCTACAGAACATTCTCTCTAATACTTGTGAGGAAATTCAAACCAACCTCTGTGCAGTCACTGAGCAGAGAGACAGCGGTGTCTGTGGGATTGATGTTGATGGCCTTCAACTCGATCAAATTGTTGAGAGAGCTTCCACCTGAAGAATGAACACAATTGATCAGGTCACCCATAAAAGGTTTCACTAAGAATGACCTGAAAGGCTTCATGGTTCTTTACCTGATACCACCACCAGTGAGGGCATGTAGCTGCTGTCAGCTGGATCTACAATCATTTTCAGTTTGTGGACTAGGATGTCTGGGAAAAGCTCCAACCTAATCCAGTGCTATTGAAAACCAACAAAACAAAACATAGCATAGATTTTTCCCTCCCTCTCAATTAAACTTACAATCAAGTGTTTCAAGTTTAATGAAAAAAATATGCTCTGCAAGGCTGCATTTATTTGATCAAATATAAAGAAATTCAATTTCAAACTGTTTTCTATTTAATACATTAAAAAAAGTTATTTATTCATGTGATGGCAAAGATAAATCTTCAGCAGCTTCAAAAACACATGATCCTTTAGAAATCATGATTTAGTGCACAAGAAACATTTCTTATTATATCAATGTTGAAAACAGTTGTGTTACGTAATGTTTTTGTGGAAACTGCGATGCATTTTTTTCAGAATTCTTTGATTAAAAAGTATTTATTTGAAAAATAATTTGTAGCATTATGAACGTCACTTTTAATCAATCAATTTAATGCATGGGTAAAGTAAAAGTACACACAAATAAAATATCTTACTGACCCCAAATGTTTGAATAGTAGTGTATGCGTTTAATTAGACTGACCTTTCCCTGAGAGCCAGAGGACTGCCAGCATTGCTCTCCACAGTCTATGAGCCGAGACGCCTGGTTAACAGAGGATGAAACGCTGAGGTTCTTCACCACTCTGGACCACTCATCAATCAACATGCCACGCTGATTGTTGTGATGCCTCTTTAGCTGCTTTCCTGAACGCCCACTGAAGGTGGTTGATTGACCTAAAGGGAAATCATTAGGTTATATTTTTGAAATGCTAAATGACAAAGAAGCTATTGAATAATATTGCCAAACCTGGTTCATTTATTCGTCCGAATGAATGTCTAGGATTATGTTTACGGGTCTTGAAGCAGCTCTCGCAAAAGTCAAAGTCATCACAGCTCCGACACTTAAACCTGGAGCCATTTATAGGGAACATCTGACATCCATCACACCTAAGGAAAGTGTATCATTTCATTTAGTTTATTTATTTGTTGTCAAGAGGTGATTTTCACTTGTACTCTATGTACCTGACACCAGGATGTACACTGGGAACAAGTTCCATCTCTGATAGCAGCCCAGTCCAGTGTGACTGCTGAGGAAAGTCCACTATCACATCTTTCCCATTGGCACTGAAAGCTGGACAAAAACATTACATCAAACCCAACAACAACAGTTTATTTATACCTGAAGAGAAAGCCCTGTGCAACAGGTTTAAGATCTATAGCAAGACAATTAGCATAAAAGTATAATAAAACAAAAGCTGAAAAACACAAGCAGTTAATTTTAAGGTGAAAAATTTGTTTAAACAATCGTGTTACCTTTGACAACACCCACACTCCTGTGAGTGACAGATCCCCACTTGTACTTTGGCGTTGTGACCGAGGGCTTCACTCGCACTTTATCACCAATCTTTATATGTGACGGAGAACTCTGGGGAGGAAACCCTGGAAAATAGAGAATTACATTTATTTAGTTTAAACAAATACTGTATATAAATAAATAAATTCAAATCCACTATAAGTAACAGCAATAAAAATGCAATTAGGACTTCAGTCCATATAAAGGGTTTAAGAGCAGAACATAAAGATGATTTACCCAGCAGCTCAGTGTGGATGTAACGGACCCAGTAAGTTCCTCCTTTCTGCTGCCAGTCACACTGCACATTCAGATCATGCAGGCCGTCTCTGTCCAGCTTGATGACTTTCCCCACATCTCCCTCATATACTTCCTCATACGTTCTGCAGCACCGTACCATCATGCCCACCTGTACACACACAGGCCTCTGATCAGCTCATCTCATCCATTACCACCCAAAACCATAAATAAACAAGCATGGCTCCTCACCTGAATGTTCTCTCTCACATATACAGCGTAATCATCATTGCTCTGAAAATCCGACCTCTTTTTAAACGTCTGACTCTCAGTCACCACAACCCCTGGAGGCTGACATGCAAGGGAAAGAGCATTTGTTACGCATTTAATGACTACAAGTGAATCTGCAACTCATATCTGGTATGTGACGGATCATTGTGTGTATGTGCAATTCTATGCACCACAGGGAAGGCAGGCTCAGGCTCCTCTAGCTCTTCCAGCACCTCTTCATCAGAGTATTCATCTGATACAGTATCTGCATCAGACAGATCTGTAATGTGAACATCTGGATGGTCCAACAACCAGCCCACTATTGCCTCTACACCTAAAACCCAAAAATAATGAATCAGTTGCTAGCAAAAATGCTCCATGTAAAAAATGGAAAACAATGGTGCCCAAATGACCATGGCATTAATAAGTTACCATGTAAGCAATGGTACTTTCTTCTAAGGGTAGGAACTTTGAGTACTCAAGCATGTAGTACAGACAGAATTCAATGTAACATTTCAAAAACTTGAGCTAGTGGTGCAGTACCTGGCACTCCAGAAGCGCCTGTGGTTCCAGACAGTGATTTAAGGGCAAATTCAATGTTCTTCCTTTGAAAGCCCATCTCCATCAGCTGCAGGACGATGGGAGCAGGGGGCACAGGTGAAGTCTTGTGTTTCTTCTGCTTGGGCGGGCGCATATGTTGCACAGTGACGGGTGTGGTGGCCTCGCTTGAGCTGCTGTCCTCAAATAGGGGGGAGGACGGGTGTGTGGATTCAACTGCCAGGTACTGACACACTGCCAGAGCTGCTGCCTAAACACACATACCGGCACAAAGTCATTTTAAATTCAGTGAGAATTGTATTATTTATTTTTTTTAAATGAAAGAACTGGGTGATGTAACATCTGAGCTGGTAACTGAAAGGCTTTAAGATCACAATCAAAAGTTCCATCAACAGCATCTGAGGCATAATGTTGATAACCACAGAAAAATATATATATTATGAAAAAATATATATGTATATAATAACTATAAGTATGATTGTTTTTTTATGTGTTTTAAAGAAGTCTTATGCTCACCCACATTGCATTTATTTGTTTAAAAGTAAAAACAGTGAAATAGTACAAATTAAAATAAGTGTCATCCATTTTATTATATTTTAAAATTTAGTTTATTCATATGATGGCAAAGCTGAATTTTCAGCAGCCATTATTTCTGTCTTCGATGTCACAATTCTTTAGAAATCATTCTAATACGCTGATTTTTTTAAGTATTGACTTTCAATTAATTTATTAATCAAGTCCTCGATTGAGTCCTTGCTGGAAAAAAAAAAAACATCTTAATGAGCCCAAACATTTGAAGAGAAATATAAATTATACAAATTTCTATATAAAATATTTGTATACATTATATTACATTACATTATAATAAAACAAAAAAGTTTTTGGGTCAACGTTCCGGATTGTTTCCCCATTAAATTTGCCAAAGGTAAAATATAATGTTAAAGAAGTGTAAATACGGTCTCTGACCTCCAACTCCTGTCGGTGGAATATGGCTTTGATGGGGGACGGTTGAGTGGATGCTGACAGCAGCTGCTGGAGGAGGATAAGGGGAGGCTGAGGACCCTCAGGAGACAAATCACCCACGTCAGGAGACGACGCACACTGATCCTCTGAACACAAACACAAAATCATAACAAGCATATTATAAAATTGTCAGAGAAGACACCACATTTAAAAGCAGTCAGCAAAAAAAAATTACGGAGTGTCTATTTACACTAAGTGCAAATAGCCCATCTTGTTGGCAAAGCCTATTTACACTAACTCCGCCCACTAACGTGTGATTGGGTTAGTCAACAATAAAAAAAGTAGTTAGTTCAACATCAGTTTCAGTGGCGTAGATGGTAAGGCGCATGCTTTTTGACGCGATTGACCCGAGTTCGAGCCCACCTTTTGCCAAACATTTTTTTTCTCCCTTTTTAAATCTCATATCGCATCAGAAAGGCATTTATTTTTTATAAAAATGAAGGAAATAATCAAAACGTTGAAAATAAAGTATCGGGTAGGGTTAGGGTAGGTGTAGGGAGGGCTTTATTGCCCCAATAAGGTGGCATCCATTTAATAAATTTGAATTAAAATTATAATTTACACTGTTTTATAATGTACTACAATACTGAGGTGGAGATAATTGCCACTATTTGCAATAAGTAGTATAAATAGCAGAAAATCTTGCTATTTTAACGTAGTATAAATAGAATCTATAGCTATTTGCACTTGGTAGTATTTTTTAACGATATGCTTTTTAAACTATTTACACTGCCAATAAATTATACTAATAAAAAAATAAAAATCTACGTGTGACCACCAGGGGGTAGTGATGTGAAACAACTGAACACGATTCAGTTGTTCCCAGTGCATTATAAACAGTTAACAGATATAATCACTTCTTGTGACTTCTGTATTTTCTGGTTGGTGTGTGAGCTGTGGGAAAATTGTTTAACTTATGACACCACAGCATTGAAAGATAACTGCATAGAGATAAAGGCAAGATCAAATACGTGAATCAGAAAATGCATGCGGATTAAAACTAGAAGTGAGATCAAGTGTGACATTCTGGTCTCACCTGTAGGATTGGGGCTGATGTCTATGACAGCTGGTTGAGAAAGGATCTGTCGGAGTTTGTCCTGGTGAGAGAGCAGAGCACGCGCTGCCTTCAGGATGTACAGTCTGAGCTGCTGACACCGCAACAAATGCACATCCACCTGATCTGCTGCAATGACAAACGCATAAACCAGAATATTTATTATCATTCATAGATTACAGGTACATCTCAAAAAATTAGAATATCATGAAAAAGGTAAATTTTTTGTCACTCATTTCAGAAAGTCAAACTCATATTACAAGTGCATCTTAAAAAATAAAAAATCGTGAAAGTGAATTTAAGGTAATTTATTTAAAAAAGTGAAACTTTCATATTTTCTAGATTCATTACATGTAAAGTAAAACATTTCAAAAGTTTTTGTGTTTTAATTTTGATGATTAGAGCTTACAGCTCATGAAAGTCAAAAATCAGTATCTCAAAATATTAGAATATTTTCTAAGATCAATCAAAAAAAGGATTTGCAAAACAGAAAAGTTCAAGTTCTTTAAAGTATGTTCATTTATGCACTCAATACTTGGTCGGGGCTCCTTTAGCACAAACTCCAGCATCAGTGAGGAATGGCATGGAAGCGATCAGCCTGTGGCTCTGCTGAGGCACTATTGAGCCTTCAGCTCGTCTGTATTGTTGGATCCACTGTTTCTCATCTTTCTCTTGAAAATATCCCATAGATTCCATATGGGGTTCAGGTCAGGCATGTTGGCTGGCCAATCAAGCACAGTAATATCATGGTCAGCAAACCACTTGGAAGTGTTTTTGGCACTGTGGACAGGTGCTAAAGTCCTGCTGGAAAATGAAATCAGCATCTCCATAAAGCTTGTCAGCAGAAGGAAGCACGAAGTGCTCTAAAATTTCCTGGTAGATCGCTGCGTTGACTGTGGACTTCAGAAAAAAACACAGTGGACCAACACCAGCAGATGACATGGCAGCCCAAATCATCACTGACTGTGGAAACTTCACACTGGACTTAAAGCAGCTTTGATTCTGTGCCTCTCCACTCTTCCTCCAGACCTTGATTTCCAAATGAAATGCAAAATTTACTTTCATCTGAAAAGAGGACTTTGGACCACTGAGCAACAGTCCAGTTCTTTTTATCCACAGCCCAGGTAAGACGCTTCTGACGTTGTCTCTGGTTCAGGAGTGGCTTGACACGAGGAATGCGACATTTGTAGCCCATGTCTAGGATTCGTCTGTGCGTAGTGGCTCTTGATGCACTGACTCCAGCCTCAGTCCACTCCTTGTAAATTCTTGAATGGATTTTGCCTGACAATCCTCTCAAGGCTGTGGTTATCCCTTTTGCTGGTGCACCTTTTCCTACCACACTTTTTCCTTCCACTAAACTTTCTATGAATATGCTTGGATACAGCAATCTGTGAACAACCAGCTTCTTTAGCAATGACCTTTTGTGGCTTACCCTCCTTGTGGAGGGTGTCAATGACTGTCTTCTGGACATCTGTCAAGTGAGCAGTCTTCCCCATGATTGTGTAGCCTACTGACCCAGACTGACAGACCATTTAAAGGCTCAGGAAACCTTTGCAGGTGTTTTGAGGTAATTAGCTGATTAGGGTGTGACACCATGACTTTCCAATATTGAACTTTTTCACAATATTCAAATTTTCCGAGACACAGAATTTTGGGTTTTCATTATCTGTAAGCCATAATCATCAAAATGTAAAGAAATAAAGGCTTGAAATATTTCACTCTGTGTGTAATGAATCTATATAATATATGGGTTTCACTTTCTGAAACGAGTGACAAAAAATATTGACCTTTTTCATGATATTCTAATTTTTTTAGATGCACCTGTAGTTTGTGTGGAGCAGAGGTTTTTGCATGGACGGTTGCATGAACAGTTTATTTCCTCATCAAATCACCAAAATTGCATTTGATTTGTGATTTCTGCATGTGGCGTACCCGTAAATCCTCTGCTGAGGGATTTCTTCATGCGTTGTTTCTCTAGTTTGCTTCCTGCCAAGTTGACTAGCTGGGCCCACACCGTTAGCATAGGCTCAGTGAAGGGCAGGTCCTGAACACTGAATGGAACCATATGAAGCTGCAAAGATATACAGAAAATAAACAACAATCAACCAGAGAGAAAAACAATGGCGAAAAACAATGTTCATAAAAATTTACTACTCTTGTTATATCTGCAGTATATAGTACTGTATGGATGTATTTTGCACATTATATTATACATAAACATTTAAAAGTTTGGGGTCAACAAGATTTCTTTAGTGTTTTTGAAAGTAGTTCTCATACTCAAGGCTGCATTTATTTAATCAGATATACATTAAAAAGAGAATTATTGTGAAATATAATTTAAGGATGCTTTGATTAAAAGAAAGTTAAAAAATAACTAGAATAGAAATGCATCCTTGCTGAATAAAGGTATGAATTGCTCTTTTTTTTTTTTTTTTTACTGACCAAAATGTTTGAACAGTAGTATACATACAATAGACAACAGAAAACACTGAGTAGAATACTGTATCCCACAATGCAACATGGTCAACTTGGGAAGTAATTCTGTGTTGGTGCATATGTACCGGTTTGAGCTGACTGAGCAGGCAGACTTTGCAGTTCCTCATCTCATGGAACTGAACAGTGATTCGTCCTTTAGGTGTAATGCGAGTCACAGTGCCCTCCCCATATTCCTCATGAACAACAGGTCCTGCCAGACGCAGACGGTCATCAATCCCACCAATGACTGCCAAAACTGCCATCAGACTGCCCACCGCCGGGGCTTCTGCATTGGGAAGGTAGTCTTCAAGCACAGCCTGACAGAAACACAATGTAGAAAAATTCAATATCAACTAACCAGGGCTCATAACCAATATATGGTACATTTAGTAAAACACTTCCATTATTTTACAACACTAATATTAGTTGGCTAATAACATCAAAATTGGACTTGTACCGCTTCAGTGTGTCTGCCTGCCATGACATCATTGATACCACTGAGCTGTGAGTTTATGTATTCATTAACAAGGCCATTCCATTGGCCAAGGGAGTGAAGTGTACGCAGTACGGTCACAATTTCCTCTGCTAGGGTACTGCTGTGAGTGGCTGTCAGAGAGGCTTGAGGGCGGGACTTTCTCCTACGCATAGAACCTTCTGTAAAGCACAAAACGTGACGTTAAAGTGGCATCCAGATATCAGCATTTGTACTACCTCACAAAGAGCTCACAGTGAGAAAGGAGTTAATAAATGTACAGCACCCCTGAGGAGGGGCAGATCTGAGGAACAAGTGCTGAGCAAGCTGCCGAGGAACCCAAAGAGTTTCTCCACCAAAAACTTCATGTCCTGTGAGCGCTCCATCTTATCCCAGGAGGGTAAAACAGCCTGTAGAAGCCGCAGGGCAAGAATCTGCCAGGGAGTGAGGAAATGTGGATTAAAACGTAGCACTAAATGCACTCATTTTAACCCTGTGGAACTCAGGAAGGTGTTAAAATGACAATTATACAGTACTGAGACACGAAAATCTCTCATCTTCTTGGTAAATCCAGTCAGAACCCATAGTAAGTGTTAAATGAAACGAGGATGCAATGCTGGCACCTGTCTCTGTAGAGTGACTGCAGTGAAGGACTGGTGGCCCTCCACGATGCGTATGAGCAGATTGATCCATGCAGAGGAGCTCAAGGTACTGCACATCTGGGGCATGAGAGCTATACTGCGAATAAATCCCAGCGTGCACCAGCTCCTGTGCTGCTCGCGGGACACCAGCTTGTGAGATGGACAACCTAAAGAAGAAAGAGAGGAATGTGATTTAAAAATTATTTAAATATTGTAATTCAAAAAAATAAACAAATAAACTCTTGGCTGTTACCAGTCTTGTCATTGGCTCCACTGTCCACCAGTATCCTGAGTAGACCACACAGAGTGCTAATAGCGTCAGCCTGCATCACCTCAGCATGAATCCCAGAGGATAGTGACAGTGTCTTCAACAGATTAACTGTACTGGTCAACATGATTGCAGTTGGGTGAACACTCTTCTCCATCACCTCCCCTTCTGAGACAAAGACGGAGAGGTTGTATAAATCAACATGGGAATTTCAAATACAGTAAAGCACAAAGGCTGGGTAGTATATGCTTTATTCTCTGCAATGACACAAACCTGTGTCGTCCTCCGTGTCAGAATCTTCTGTGGCCGGTTGGGTGGCAGGTGGCGGCTCGGCCAGTTTAAGGTCATACTTGCCTTCTTTGCCCATCCTGTAAGAATTGGTGCTGCTGGTGTCCCACTGGACACGAATCCAGCCATCTTCTCCCAACTCTCCAATCACACGGCCCAGGCCTGGTGGTGGTCCGTCCTAACACACACCAAACAGAAATGTGAATAAACTGACCTGACAGTGCCTTGTTATCCACACTTGCAATGCTGAATTCATAGTGTGCAGAAATGCAAAGACATCAGCTTTGATTTACCTGATCCCCCCATTTCCAATCAGGTCCTCTCATCACCCTAGTGCCAATCTTCATCATAGCTGCCAACTCAGGGCCAGAGGCAGGGAGAGGGATGGGGGCCGTCTCCTTCCTGGACTCCTCAAGA
Source organism: Barbus barbus (assembly GCF_936440315.1). Taxonomy (NCBI): domain Eukaryota; kingdom Metazoa; phylum Chordata; class Actinopteri; order Cypriniformes; family Cyprinidae; genus Barbus; species Barbus barbus. The sequence goes on along the minus strand of NC_136741.1, from coordinate 21,601,071 downwards.
ACTGTAGCCGAGCCTCCATGAGCTACAGAGCTCAGCTCCTCCTCACTGCTATCAGAGCTAGGACCTGTGCAATCCAATGCAGACATACACATTAACAGTATAGAAGAGACCAATCGGTCCCTGTTGAAAATTACCCTATACAATAAAGTCCATCTGACCTCATAGTACTAACCAATCTGACAGTATACAACCGGCCCTATAAAATAAAACCCATCTGATTTAAGAAGAAAGCAAGTCGAGAGAAGGTCCTGACCAATGAGTCGAAGAACACTCTGGGTGAGGGCGAGGATACCAGAGTTCAGCAGGAGACTAAGGTTGTTGGCTCCATGTTTGAGAGTGAGCATGTGGAGCATGGCCAGCAAGAAGCGTGCCTGAGAAATGGTACCCAAACTGGGGCCTGCTGGGTTCTCATTAGTGATGGTCTGCAAAGGCACTGGCTGCACGCCTGGAGGAGAGGAAACGACATTCAGTAATACAAAACACCATACAAATAGTTTGGGACAGTATTTATTTATTTTTTATTATTATTTTTAATAGAATATTTGTGAAATTATTATTATTCAGCAAGGATGCATTATATAGATATAAAGTGAGAGAATTCACATTAGGTGACAGAAGATCCATATTTATAAGTAAATGCTGCTCTTTTGAACTTTCTTTTCAATAAATCTTGAAAGAATTGTGTCAATTTTCACAAACATACTAAGTAGCAAAACTGTTTTCAGCACTGATAATAATAATTAAAAAAAAGTTAACTGAGCACCAAATCAGTACGAATGATTTTGAAGGATCATGTGAAACTGAAGACTGGGGAAATGGATGCTGAAAATTTAGTGTTGCCACTACAGCAATAATTTACATTCTAAAATATACTTGGCTAGAGGAGAGGTTTTTTTTTTATTTTAATAATATTTCACAATATTATGTCTTTTACCGTATTTTCTATCAAATAAATGTAGCCTTGGTGAGCATAACAGGCTTCTTTCAAACAAATCTTACGAACCCCAAACTTTTAAAGGGGTAGTGTACATTAATACATTAATCACGTGTTTTATAATTATTGTAATGACTTCACACATACCCAGCTCCTTGAACTTGACGCTGGCCTCCAACAAGATGTTGCGGACATTCTGGATGGCCCAGGCATAAAGCTTACCAAACGTCACCTCCAGCAACATGCGGTTAAATGGAGGAATGAGATCTACATCCTTTAGGCAGTCAGCCAGGGGCTCTCTATCAGGGCAAAACGGATATTAATGTAAATACAAACCAATGCAAAATACTGTTGAACTGCCATACTAAAATATGCTGCAAAACACAAAAGGATCTACTAAAAACAGAACATGAAATACAAACGTCCTGCTTGAAGATTGTTTATCTCTTTAAACTTGCCCAAAATTGGTCCCTTCAGGTATGACTCTCTGCCAACCACAGAGCATGGCGTACTGTACAGAAGGCAGGAGGAAGTTTTTGGATGCCAGCTTCAACATAGTGTCTATACCTTCCAGTCGGACCTCAGCTCGCTCCAGCTGTACACAAGTATTATTGTTAGGAGTTAAATACTGTCATTTACAGTTCTATTTTATGCTCAGAACTACCTTTTTAGGCGAAACAGATGAACTGCATTTTAACTACCTGTTTAAGGAGGCACTTCCTCATCTTTTCAACATCAAGTGGTTCCTCTTTCAAAGCAAACTCAACGATGGCGCTCATGAGGCTGGACTGAGAGAAGGAGCCCTGAACGCTATGCTTTAACCAACGGTACTTCTGAACACTGCCTATGGTGTTTAGCAGTGGCTGCCACTTATCCTGCTACAAGATAAAACAGAAGAAAATTGATAAGGCTGTCAATTACTTTTTATTAATTTTTAATAGAATGAATTACATGATATGCTTTAATTCATCAAATTAAATTTTACAATCATATTTGTGAAAAGCTTCACAATAAAGATAATTTAAGACAAAGTTATTAACGCAAAGAGACCTTTACATTAGAATTGTAAAATCATCATCAACCAAATCAACGCATTAAATGTTAATAAATGACTAACAAGCAAGTAAATTTGTAAAAATAGTCAAATAAGTAAATGAATTAAATTAGTAGACAAGTGTATGCCAAACAAAAAGAAAAAGTGAACAAAACATAAATACTCTGAAATATATAGAACGCATAAGTAAATCTCCAAATTAAGCAGTAATTTCAACTAAAAAGATGCTGTTGAAGGGGAAGGTATTTAAAGCAACTTTGAAAGGAACTGTCCTGTAGCTATAGCACATGCAGATAACACCAAGATGTCAGAGCCAGACATGCAAGAGTTATTTATAGATACACACCACAGCTGTGATAGTCTCATCAGATCTTACTGAGATATGCATGATTCAATTAGAGAAAACACAAGAGAGAGAGAGAGAGAGAGAAAATACTGAAGGTAAATGGAGAACAGCAAACCTTTGGGGATTTGACAGTGGTTTGTTTCTTGTCCACAGGGGCGGGACTGATTGGAGCAGGCAGCTCCTCATTGGTCCCTTCCCTCTCCATCTTACCCTCCTCCAAATCAGCCGACTCGGACTTCTTAGGCACTGAGAGAATAAGCAAAACATGCTATAATTATTACCTGAACATCCTTTTACACATTTAAACGAACTGTTAGACTTGTCACCTCTCTTTTTGCGGCGGTCTCTGATCAGTTTCTGCGTGATTCTTTTCCAGCGAGGCTGAGAGCTCAGCAGCTTCAGTTTGGACACAATAGACAGGTCGTTACTGACGGCAGGCCTGAGCTCATTAAACAGGAAACGCAGCCTCTCGATCACTGGGGCACACACCTCCTTATAAGAGCGGCCTTGCTCCTGGTGAGTCTGTAGCAGACGGGGGAAAGATCAGATAGGAGGGGATCAAAGAAATCATCATTACATTCCAACCCCATTTAAACCTGGAAAAACCATGTATTAAAATGTAAAGCTAAGGTGAAATTATTTGTAATTACTAATTTACATTTCATCACAAATATAACAGCTTGAGTTGCATCAAGAATATTCAGCTCACTTTTATCAAAGAACACTTGGCCTGGTACACAATTCGACACACATCAATCACAGATTTAGGGAGGGACCTCTGTTTCCCCTGGTCCACACCCAAGGCACACTGATCAACAAGTGAGAGGGCGACATGACCTGTATAAGAAAACAGAAATTAACAGTAATATTGACAACTCTATTTAGAGTTTTTGGCTAGTTCATAGAGCAGGATTTTAAAAATTAAAAAAAAAATACAGGGAAGCCAATATCATTCAATAAAACAAGCACTTTTTAAGTTACCAAGGTCCTGGTGCTTGAGAAGGCAGCAGAGCAGCAGGCGGCCCACTTCGTCTACAGGATGTTCTGGCGGAAAAGTGATGGGAGTGATGAGATGGTACTGTCTACAGCACCGCTCGATTTGGCATAGAAAGTCCTGCAGCAAATTAGAAAGAATCCAACAATTATACATTATATGTAATAATCAATTTGACAGTCAAATATTAGGAAATGGGCTGCATAATAAATGATACTGAATAAAGAGACATAAGTGATAGTCTATCTCTGTGTATGACCTTCACAGTGTGGTCCTGGGTGTTGTTGTCAGCGATGGCCTGCAGGAAGGGCTGGGCATGATCACTCAGGGTGATTCTGTGGCAGTAGAGTTTGGCTTTGTCTGGTGTGGTGGTCCCAGGAGAGCTGCAGTGGTCCTCATCCTTTTCCTCATTATAATTATAGTGGATCTGACTCGTCTGAAGACCACCGAAGAAAATCGATGACTGGAGCCATTCTGGAAGGTACAAGAATAAAGGTGATTTTTATTATTATTATTATTTTGCTTTTGTGTATATTTTTAAATGTTTCTTGGATTTAAAAAAATAAAATAAAATTGTATTGATTTTTGATATACCACTGAAACGTTTACAATATTATAAGCTAAATACATAGACTCACTGGCACATTCTAACTCTATGCGGGAGAGAGGGGTGCTCATAGCCAGATATGAGGCATGTAGCCCCAGCAGCAGACCAAGGTTCCTCTCAGCATCTATCAGAGGTGAGGACAGACTGCTTAGGTCAGGCGTTGTCACCATTTCCTGGTTGGGCTAGAGAAAGACAGCCAAAGAAAAAAAAAAAAAGAAACATGAAGTCCAAACATCGAGAATAAATCAGGTTGAATCTATAATACAAAGTAACACAGACTTCCATGTATTGTCCCACACAGAAAGCTTGCATGAACTCCCTGGTGTCTTCAACCTGGAGAGCGGCCTCTAAAGCTACCACAGGATCTTCTCCAGCAAACTGGGCTGTGAGGGGAAAAAGATGTCAATAAACTTATAAAACTTTTTATTTAAAAACAAATTAAGTAAAAGGTTTTAGTCATTTTAGTAATGTTGTTATACCGAGGATGCTATTCCCAGTTAAAGTTTGAGTCTGGAAGTCTTTAATGTCATAGACCTTCCCATCAATGACAGTCCAGAAACCGCCATCTTTGTTATGATTCTCCAGGTCAGCTTTGCGGATCAGCGACACTTCCTCATTGTTCTTTGAGCTCGATCCATTGAAAAAGAATCCTGCAAAGAAAGAATTGAGCTTCACTGCTCTTCATTTCCTCTACTGCACTTTTCTGCTTTCAATTATCTTTAGTAAACTAAATATTGTGTCCTTTACATGTCAAGTTTTGATTTTATCACATTTACTGTAAATTTTTTTAATACATAAATATATTCATACTGGATTAAAGCATTACTCAATTAAGCAATCAGACCATCTTGGTTATGAAGGAAGTGTGTGGATTGCTCTCACATACCCATGAGTCCAGGCCAGGCAAGATCCTCATTATCATCTCTCTCCATACCAGGGGAAAGATGGTTAAAACGGTCCACGTGCTCCAGAAGAGCAGCAAGGAGAGGAATGGATCCAGTCTCCTGCATCAGGCCAGCATCACGGGTCAGCAGCAGCATGATGGAGACAATCAACTCTGGTAGCAAAACACCTGGAGGATAAAGAAACAGGATGCTTTGCAATTGAAAATGCCTTCAGAAGTATAACTTTTTTTTTTTTTAAATCACATTTGGAATGACATGAAATGTAAATAATTTTCCAAATTTAAATCAACAGAATTGTAATTTTTAGATGAATTGTTCCTTCAATGCTAGGATCATTCTACAGCTATAATTTAAATTTGGTGAATTTTATATAGAAACATGGCATTTTTACCTGTGAGATCTCCCTCAAGGACACGTGCCACCTCTGCAAAGTGACGATGACTGTTGAGGGCGATGCTGGTGGCCACAGGAAGGATATCTCCAATGTGTGTGCACAGCAAAGCCATGTACTTCTTCAAAAGAGATCCCACTCCTAGAATCTCTGAGTGACTCAAAGCTGTGACAATAAGAGATATTGTTGACTGGATGCTCAAACGGTGGCTTCCTTAACAAAATCCCTGAAAAATTAAGTTCTTCTACTTACTGTATCCTCCCACACCCACAGTGCCACTGACCCCCACGTACAGCTTGCAGACCAACAGCCTCTGAAAGCGCAGCAGTAGGTCCAGAGAGGCCGAGCGCTCCTTGCTGACCTGCTCCGTGTCTTGGCAGTTTGAGATTCGTCGTGCCACATCCTTAAGACGAGCTATAGTCTGTGAAGCAATGTTTCTACAGAACAAAACACAAGGAAGAGTGACTAAAGGCTATGAAGTTCAACCGATTAAGAGTTACTTTTGCTTTGAGATTCCAAATGTTTCATGCATTGAAAAGTGAATCACTGCAGTACCTGAGCAGCTGTTGGACCAGCTGGACCAATGGAAGGCTCTGCTTGTTTGTTGACTCATAGATGCCGGTGTTGATCAAGTCTTTGTCAAGTGTGGTGCGACAGCGATGCAGAGAGGAGGCACTGGCTTCCTGCTCATCAATTTCCTTCTCTTTCTGTGCTTCTTTTTTAGCCTCGATATCCTAATAGAAGAAACGCAGAGAAAATAGTTAACTGAAATGTCAAAAAAAATAAAAATAATAATATTAATAATAAATGAACCAAAACTAAACTAAATTAAAAACAAAACCAAACAAACAAACCAAAATAAAAAGAACAAAACAAAAATTAAACAAAAAGATAAATAAATAACTGAGTTTCAGATAACACATTACACAATCATTTAAATCATTTTTGACACTTTTCCCTCAGGGGTCATGAATCAGTTTCCTCTGTCTGGTTTTTGGCAGTGCTCTGTTGAATGTTGGAGATATAAGGCATGGAGGGTGAATAAATGATGAAGTGACTAATGAATAAAACATGCTGACCTGGATCTCAGCCGTGATGGCAGCGTTCAAAGCGGACTCCAGACCTCCGTCCGCCATCAGACTACTAACCAAGAGGTCGATCATGAAGCGACGGCCAGGACTTACACTCATCTCATTAGCAGATGCTAAAAAACACAGAAATGCTTTTGACCGTCAACGTTGTGATAGAAACAAACATGACCTTGACTGCTTGTTTTGTTTTGTTTTTTGCACATCACAGCAGATTCTAAGTAATGATAAGATGATTTATCTACATTATTTATTACCAGATGTAAACCAGCCAGTTGCATATAAATTAAGAGTAACAATGCAGCATCATGAAAGACAACACTGACTATTAATAAAAGGTAAGATGCAAATAGTACTAGTGCTTAGTTTTTTATGAACTGACCTGCATTGGGCAGCAGTGAGGACAGGGCTCTTGCTCTTTCCTCCGCAGTGGGCAGTAGCACTGACCAGCCACTCTGGAGCACGGCCTGGGCAGCCGCCTGCACAGTGTTTAAAACCCCGGCATTGCTGGCCAGCGTCACCACCGTCTGCTTGAGGTTATTAAGCAGCCCACTTCCCAGGCCCAAACCCAGCTCCTCAGGGTCCACCTGGTTACTGATGGCTGCATGGAGCTGGAAGAGATCAAATACAACGACAATATTCAAGGTGAACTATGCTTTAAGGAGGACATACCTTCCCTACCATTCAAACAGGTATTTTGGAATAAATCAATGTACATTCTGTCATTTATATGGCAGTGGCCTAAAATTTTAGACAACTGACCTGTAGTCTGAGCAGGTTGAGAGCGGCCACAACCATGCACTCTTTCTCCTGCGGTGGTGGCCAATCAGAGCTGCCGTCCATGCCCTCGCTGACCTGCCGAAGCAGCAGGTCCAGCTGGTCGAAGGTCATTGTGCACACGTCCACCACGAATGGTACGCGGAGCCCCACTGACCACTCAGAGCATGACGACCATGAAAAACTCTGAGAAACAGAATATATGAAAGATAAGTAGTATGCAGTCAAAAGCAGTATACAATGAATTACATTCTGGTGAAAGACAGGTTATACCTGGCCAGGGCCGCAGGAGATGCCTACTATGTGTTTGGAATTAAGGCCCGGCAGGGCTTTAGGCTGCTTCTTATTGGAGAAGAGCGTGTCAAAGTGCTGTAGTTTATCATTACTGCCCCAGCTGTGCACCTCCCCTTCTTCTGTGAGAGCCAGGCAGTGTGTAGAGCCAACTGCTACATCCACCACCCTCTTACCTGAATTGACAAAGAATTAAATATTAAAAACAGACATCAGATTTAAAAAAAAAAAACCAAAAAAAAAACTGGCGATTTATATAACCATATTTTGAAATGTATGTGCTGATAAAGTCAACATGATATGGCATTTTGCTTCCATAATGTACTATTTACAAGTGAAATGAGTGAATATTTAATAGGCAAAAGAATGTAGGGAGAGACTTGTTTTGATCCATCTGGAACTGATTAAATCTGAATCGTGAAAATGTCTAAATATTTAGCTATTTTGTTCAAATAAAGTATACCGCAAGTGACATCATTGCAAAGTCCTTTCAGAGGCAATCGAGATATTACGGTGTTATTTTAGTATTACTTATATGCGACTACAGTATTTATTAATATTTTAAATTAGCTTATTTAATTTTTTTAAATCTTTAAGTTTTAGTAATTTTGTTCTGTGCTTTTGACATGTTTACTTACTTTCATGTCAACTTTCATCTAATATTTCATATCAGCTTAATTTAAATTAACAAAATTAATTTGAATTGTTTTAGTTAACAATAATAACACGGTTATATTTCAATGAAAGAAAAAACATTTTTTCTTCTTTGAAATAATATGTGAATTAAACAAACATTCACAATGAGGAATTTTTCTAAATCAGATCAGGAACATTTTAAAAAATTAAATGTACATCATGTTGACTTAAACCTGAAGTGTGTATTTTGTGAAAACGCAATTATTGAAAACAATGGAAAACACTGAACCTTGTAGACTGTCAAGCAGTTTGGGATAGCGGACATGTTCATCAGTGCCATGGCCGAGTCTTTGATTGTCTCCTTTGCCCCAGGTGTACACTTGTCCATCTTTAGTAAGAGCTACAGAGAACTGGCTCCCACAGCACACCTTCATGATATCCAAATCCTGTAACTTCTCCACAAGTTTTGGCGTTTTGCATCCATCACTGCCCCCACGACCAAGTTTACCATAGTCCCCATCACCCCATGACCACACCTGACCTGTAAAGAGCATGCGAGAGAAATTATCATACCATCCACACATTATCTTAAAACCACTTCTGAATGTGCTCTTATTAGATGTCGTACCATTCTCAGTCACAGCGAGGGTCTGAGCATCTCCACTTCCACAGGCCACATCAATCACCTTAAGCCCCTTTAGAGCAGTTACCAGCATAGGAGTGGTCTGGTCCTCACTAGAGCCTTCAGAAACAACACACACATCATTTAACTTTGTCCTGTAGTAAGATTCTATATGTCTTGTTATAAACAGCAGTGGATTTTAGCTGGATTTTTACTGGAGATGTTACCATGGCCCAGCCTGCCGTAGTTTCCTCGGCCCCATGTGTACAGCTCTCCATCTGCTGTGATCGCGGCGCTGTACGTGCTGCCACATGCGATTTGAATAACTTGCTTCCCTGCCGGCCTCCCTGAGAATACTGCAATCATGGTGGGTTCCTCTAAATACCTGTAGAAGCACAAAAAGTAAACAAAGTGTATGTTGTGTGATTCTTTGCATACAGAATATAGAATACAAAGAACTATATATATTGTTTTTAAATTACATACTGCTTTTGGCTGTCTGGAATGGTTGGTTTTGACTGGTCAAATCACAGCACTGAACGGTTAAGTACTTAATTACTAAACTTCAAGCTCTTAACGACAACATTTGTGCTTTAGATGACTTTGATATTAATTTATTTTTCCCTTAAACATGACATGCATTTTTACCACTCAAGAATTTTATTTTTAAAAGAGATTACATTGATCAAAAATCAGAGTAAAGTCATTTATATTTCTAAACAAAAATGATACGTCTTCTTAATATTTGTTATTTTTTAAATATTTTTGAGAGAGATATTGTTCATGCATATTTTTTTGCAGTCAGGTATCTTTTGATATGTTTAGGTTTAGCATTTGTAGTTAATTTTTGTTTTCACTTTTATGTTTATTGTCCTTATCAGAGGTGATCTTTTGATTGCCCTTGTATGTGTTTTTGTTTTTTTGTCATGTGGGTGATCATGTGATAGGTTTGTGCTGTATTTAAGGGCTGAACTATGGATGTGTTCTTTGTCTGAAACATCACCTGTGGTGAGAACATAAATATTTTTCTACTTTTGCTGTGGTGTGTCAAAAGAAATAGTTTTTTAAAAGAAAAACAATTTTTCACAATATTACCCATTTACTGTATTTTTTAACAAATAAATGCAGCCTTGGTAGGTATTATAATCATTTTAAAAATCGTATCTACCCGAAACTTCTGAACTGTTGTGTATATACAGTATTTGGGTCTGAAAGATAATATTGGAAGTTTAATGATTCTGGTGTGCTCTTACGTAGTGTCTCCGTGTCCCAGCCTGCCTCCATCTCCACAACCCCAGGAGAACACCTCCCCATTGACTGAGAGTGCCAAGTAGTGCTGCCCATCCGGGTGAGCTGCAAGCTTTATTAATTTCCTGGATGACAATGCGTGAACTAGCATAGGGGCCTGACAGGAAATCACAGGTTAGTTTAGTGCGCAAATCCAAAGTAGAAAAATAAATCAATAAATAAATAAAAATTAATATATTAATCTCTAAAGTATGCGAGGGAAAAAAACAACATAGCATTCAGCTATCAAAATGAGGGACTCACTAGCGTAGTGCTTTTGTAGTTTTGTGTGTAGACAGCACCAGTGATGGTCAAGATGAGGAAACCCTTCTCTGAGCAGACAATCTGTGTGGCGCCCAGGTTTGACAGTGCCTTGCACTGAATTGGTCCATTCACATTAGCGTAAGGCTTCCATCCAAGCAGACCCCAACCAATCACCTCCTGCAGGGTACCCTGGAAGAGATTGAGCTCTATGAGGAATGATTTTGTTTTCCTCAGAGAGGGATTACAGAGCCTAATCACAAACAAGAGTTCCCTGGGGCTTCCTAGAGATTTATTGTGCTCTAGAGTCAATAAGCAGCTTCAACACAAACAATAAAACGTGGGACTCTAGGCAACCATGTAGCCACTGTTATGTCCTTTAAGACACAAATAAATGCAAATAAAATGTCAAGACACTGTTGACCGTGTTGCATGCAGTACCTTGTTAGAGGTGGGTGAGCTGCACTGCGGGGGGCTGCACGGGGCCGCCAGGCGGTCCAAGTGTGCCATGATGACTACAGCTGTCTGCCGCAGATCAATGGCCAGGTCATTATCTTGAGGCAGTGTAAGGTAGCGCAGAAAACTCTCATTTGGGCTCAGAGGGGCAGAAAGGATCTGAGAACATAAGTAGCGATATATAACCTGGAAGGACAGTGTAACTATAAAAATGATTCAGGGATTCAATCTCACCTCAATCTCCTCTTCAGGAACAGGCTCCTCCTTACTGCTGTGGATTTTCTGGAAGCGCTGCAGGAGGGGCAGTAAGGGGGCGCTGGTGCCCTGGGTCGAGCGCTCATTGTCCATCTCTCTGGTTCCACTGTCCCAGAGCCTCAGCAGCAGCAGAACCGCAGACAGTAGCTGACTACAATATAAACAAGTGCAAAAGGGAATTTTCATAAGGACCCTACAGTCCTATCAAAAGTCTCAGAACACAAGGGCCAACTGAGAGTAATTTTATCAAAAGAAATTTTGGACAGTGGTCATATGTAACATCAAGCTGAATACCTGAGAGTTCCTCGCTGCACTGCAAGCTCCAGCAGGATGGCCAGCGCCAAGTGCTGATCCTGCAGGGGAATGTTACTGGGCGCTTTTCCACTGGCACTTCCATGGATGTCACTGAAAAACAACATTAGAGTAAAATGAGCTTAAAGCTGCAGTCCGTAACTTTTGTCGCTCTAGCAGTTAATAAACAGAACTGTGTGCGTCTTGCGGAAGAACATTGGAGCCGTAGCTACTTCTGTCTGTTTATGTCTCTGACGAATCACGCAGGTACTGGGCTATTCTGCAGCGGTACCTACCCGAACCAGTCTTGAAATAGTCCAAATATAAACACTTATAGGTGTACCGTAGTGATTCAGGACAAGCCAAAAACACGGTTGGAAAATGGATTCATGGTGTACTCGCTTATTATATAAATTTTGTAAATCTTGAACACAAAAGTTACGGATTGCAGCTTTAAATAGCAATGAGCTTTAGGAATGTGAAGATTTATGATCAATTTGCCTTAAAAATAAAGGAAGCCAGAAAGAACATTTTTAAAAGGAAAATCATTTTATTTCGCAAGGATGCTTTAAATTGATCAAAAGTTACAGTAAATACATTTATAATAATAAAATATTAATCATTACAACTGTTTTCAACTGATAAAAATAAGAAATGTTTCTTGAGCACAAAATCAGCATATTACAATGATTTCTGAAGGATCATGTGACACTGAAGACTGGAGTAATGACTGCTGAAAATTCAGCTTTGCCTTCACAGGAATAAAATACATTTTAAAAATATATTTACTTTTTTTAGTTAATTACAATTAAATTAATTGCAATAAAATTAGTTATTTACTGTATTTTTTATTAAATAAATGCTATCTTGGTGCAAGTTTTGTAGTTAGAAGATAAAAACTTATTACACAGGAATTCATATTAATATTTCTGCATTTGGGAATAGTTGAATAGATGAATGACTGGCAAACCTGAGGAATTTGGTAGCCCTCTCGACCACCTCCAGCCAGACGGGTGACACTGTGCCCTCATCAAACAGGGTAGCTTCTGGGAGAGCCCGCAGAGCGTCCAGAGACTCCTGCAGTAACTCACTGCACAGGTCTGCATCATCCCCTGAGACACCACAAACAATTAATGTGTGTGAATATAAGACTTCTTCATACAGTATACATTTTAAGGCTGCCATTATCATGCAGTGGTTTGCCTACCAGACAGTCTGCACTGTCAAAAGTTTATAATGAAGTTGCATCTTTAAAATCATTCTGATCAAAAGCACCGTCTTTACAGCCACATTCAGGCAAGGCGTATTTGGTTTCTGCATCACGTCTCATGCTGTGAATATTGACCTGAATATTACACTTGATGTCGTATCAAGTTAAAAATAGTCAAGAGTTTTTAAAAGCCGTGTCTGACTGGGACACATTTTTACTTCCTTTTATCACTCAGAGTTAGTCCAGGTGATTTTATGACAGGATCAGTCCTCCATAATATCCTTTTAGTCTTAAACTCATACAGTAGTCCAATATTTCAGACTTTTAGGGACCGAAATCATGATATGAGTACTGTAATTTCAGGGAAGAACAGGGAAGTCGTGGCCTAATAGTTAGAGAGTCGGACTTTTAATCCAAAGGTTGTGGGTTCGAGTCTCCGGCCGGCAGGAATTGTAGGTGGGGGGAGTGAATGTCCAGCGCTCTCTCCACCCTCAATACCACGACTGAGGTGCTCTTGAGCAAGGCACCGAACCCCCAACTGCTCCCTGGGCGCCGCAGCATAAATGGCTGCCCACTGCTCCGGGTGTGTGTTCACGGTGTGTGTGTGTTCACTGCTGTGTGCACGTTGGACGGGTTAAATGCAGAGCACGAATTCCGAGTATGGGTCACCATACTTGGCAGTATGCCACTTCACTCACTCACTCACGTAATTTTACATCATAACAATGAAACAATTCACAACAAAGATTTAATATCAAATACTATAAAAGGTTTATATGATAAATCCTATTAAAATGTAGTTATGTAATTTATTAAATATATGCATGTCTGCATGTATAAGCAATATCACACGAGTAGCCAGGCAATATGGCTGTATATCAGCACAGTTTATTGGGATATTGGGTTTATACAACACAGTTCAACAGCGCAATCGTGTAAATAAAGAGACAAAAACGGTGTCTTTTAAAACCCTCTTTTGTGTGGAACTACTTCTTTTGGGGATGTTCATTTCGGTTATTTTTCCTAACCGACAACCAACGCTCGTCAACCGATTATTAACCGTTAACCGACAAGTTTATTTTAAATTTGAATTGAATTAAATTAGAAAGAATAAGTATCTGTTCTAACATTTGTTTTCTGGGGATTAATTTTACATGCGCAAAAAGCAGCAAACAACAGAACATGAGGATTCACATGGTCATCAAAAGCTATCATGAACAGCTGAGCCCAAGCCTCAGTTACCAATTTGAAAACATCACTTTAGAACTAGTAATGATGGAACGTCGAGTCGCTTCATTGCAGCTCACTATATTATGTAGAGTTAAGTATTATGAGAGAGAGAGAGAGAGAGATTGCCTGAGAAAGTCTATTAATTGCATCGGATATTCATTCTTTAGGTCGATCTTATATCCATAATCACAAGATCAGTTTGAATATCCACTGAGGAAAGCGATATCTTTGTGTTTGTACTTTTAACAGTTATTATTTAGTTATTTAACAATTATGTCAAGGGGATTTCCCACGACAGCGGAGTCTATGCATTTGTTGGTTGTGTCCCTATGGTTGCATCTCATAAGGCTGTTTAAAGTAATAATAACGTCCTTGTTTCAATCCCTTTCAATATAAAAGTCCTTGCGACTCGTAATAATGTAACTTTCTCTGAAGATGAAATTATAATCACTAACGGACCCTTTCACAATACCAAATACGGCATATACAACGCTCAAGTTAATATAAGATTACATAAAAATAAAAAGATATGAAACTTAACTTTGCCCGTTTAATATTACCAAAATGAATTAGGCCTATACCTTGTTTAACATCATCTACATAAAAAGACAGCAGCAAAACAAAAACTTTTATTTTGGATACGATTAATTGTTTGACAGCCCTAATATTTATATAATTGGTTACGTCGCAATGTTGGAAATAGTTCTGTTTTAAACCATGAAGGCGAGCCAATGGATATCACACAAGCACGCGTATGCACACGTACAAACTTTACGCAATATTTATGCCAGTGAACATCCTAATCTCAGTCAATTCACTAGAAGCAGAAAGTAAAAACGGAATGACGGAGTAATGACGGAGATTTCGGCATCTGACGCCGCTTATTCTCTCAGGGACAAAGAGAGACGAATCTATTTCAACATGCTGATAACGGTATAGCCTATAGCGGTTTTCATTTATCTCCTTAATATTTCTCGTGGCCAGGACATAGTGAAAATGAGAAGAAACATATTTTGTGTTAAACGGGTTGTTTTTGAAAGTCGGTGCTTGAAATAAAAGCTTTTTATTTAATTGATTTTTAATATTTTAATTATAGGACTATAATTCACTGTAGGTAGCCTATAGCCTAACAGACCTGTTTTAAAAGACCTTTTTAAGAAACATTTTAATTGAGGAGTAATTAGCCTAATCTTTTCCTCGCAGCGCGTCAGTTATGCGGTAATTATTGCGGGGCAAATTTATTGTACTTTTAATTTAATAATAAAAAGTAACTTCATAATAAAAAATATGCCTAATATTTTGCCTATATTAATTGGAAATGCCTAATCCTCTTAATATTGCCAATAATTGATGTTTTTGACAATATCTCTGGCTATCGTCGATACAAGATCATCTTTATCTCATTTGATTATACATTATAACAACTGAAAAAAAAAAAAAAATGGCTCAAAAAAACACAACTAGCATTATAAACCAGGTTATTCTAGCAGTACAAATCAATACAGCCCATGATCTTTTAAGTGGCTCACTGCTTTATTCTTAAATGAACCTCGGAGGCTGGAGTGTAAATATCGTAAAGCAGGTCTTCTATAGACCATGATACCATTCAGCTCCATGTATGGTCTCTGATGTCTCTTTCCCATCAAAAACAGGAAAACCTGACCACTATAAACTTTATTACAAGATAAACATTCACTCTTCCTCTCACAAATCTGCCTCCTCCCATTCCAAACCTCATATTTTTTCTCAAATTCTCACAACTATGGCAGTTCAGCTCAAATCCAGCTCTCGGTTGTTCAATGGAGTGTGCATATGGCTCAGGTTTCAGGGCGGCTTTATATCCCGGGCCAGAGAGGCTGTATCCACCCATTCCCTGTGGACACTGTGTTCAACATCTAAACAGATCACAACTAGATCTCCCACCAGTCTCTAACCTTCTGTTCAGACTCTGGGTTTCAGCTACAAGCAGAACAGAAAATTCTGCTTACTTTTGCCCTCAACCCTGGGTTAAACTGCAGAGTCAACCTGTTGGATCACCACTTCCTACCTGAAGGGAAGATTAATGAACAGAAAAACAATTTCATGTGCTTAAAACTAAGCACATAAAAGCTGAGAGATTATTTGACCCAACAACTGTTGTACACCTAGGTCACATAGAAAGGTTCGACAGAAATTCATTTAAGCCCATTAAAAGTCACCAATAGATCAATACATGAGTCAATTATATGATTGCCTGCCTTCATATGCTTCATGTTTATTAATGTTTGTGTCAATATTTCCAAGAACCTGGTTGTGGAGAGATGGGTTCTGGTAATTAAAGACAATAGTCTGTCTTTGGATGTCATTTAACATACATATTTGAATGACATAGGAATCCTAAAAGGGGATTAAGCAGTAAAATTCAAAGTGACCTACACATTAAATGGAAGGATTTCTGAACAGATCAATATATATAACCTCATATGAGCCACAGAACAATTGGAGACTCAGGTGACACAGGAAATAGTTGAAAAAGTAGCAGCAAATCCTCTGCCTATGTTAAACCACTCTTTCCAAGAATTTGATTTTAGAAGGATCTCACTGACGAACACTAGGGCTGGTCCGAATACCATTTTTTGAGCTTCGAAGCTTCCACAGGAATCAACACCGAATATTCGAAGCTTCGGAGGGAGGGGCTGAACATATTCTTCTCTCTAATAAAGGCAGGAATCTCTGTGCGTCTGTCTGCCTGTTTGCATTTTTATTGTGTCGAGAAACGTTCATCCAATGACTTCACACGCGGCAGGTGTGTTGCTGCGGACCCAAGGGAGTGCAGTGTTGCATTTTGGTGCAATATGGACATGCGACACGTTCATAATTAATAATCTTTTAATAAACTAACAGAGCGAGCCGGAAGCGAACAGCCATTTCTAGACCTGGAAAAGTTTAGTAAAAGTCATGGAATTTTATTTTACATATATATTTTTAATCTCTGTATAATAGAATTATATTTAATCAGGTCCTGAATTTGTGTGTAGGCATATCGCATAGTTTTACTCATTCCCGCAGCTTTCGAGTTTATAATGAGGGAAAATCTTGCAAACATTTATTAAATATAGCATGTAGGTTAGATGAATAAATAAATCCACACAAAATATCAGATTAAATCAGTCATTTGAAAACAGCGTGAGTGATTCAGCTGGACCGCGTCTTCTCTCTTTCACTCTCGTTGTGGTCTCAAAGCGGCTTCATATCGGCGCATCTGGTCTGCACTACAAGAGCTACAGCACGCTGACCCAAGACTTTCGCTCGCATCTCGGGACAGTTGACAGAAAGAAAACGCATGCATCGCATTCGGTTTTGTGATAGCAGAGGGTCCGTTCACATGTCGCGTCTTTTGCGCGCTTAAGTTCATCATTTCAAATGTAGATGTGCAGCAAGCGCGCTCATAATATAAGCGGGCTCATATATGCTATAGGTCAGCACGAACGTCTTTCATTGGCTGGTGCAGATGTTCAGCCAGGCGGACAAGTTGAGAACCGTTTCGCGGGGGATGCCAGGTGTAAAAAAAAAAAAAAAGGATATTCGAATCTCAAAATTGAAGATCGAATGCCAACCCACCCAACGAATATTCGAATAATCGAATATTCTGGTTCAGCCCTAACGAACACATGCCATTAATATTTTGTCAACAGATGTGCTGTTGTAATCACAGCCCATTTTGGGCAATGGATGCTGGGTAATGTGCAAGTAAGTTTCATGGCTAGCCAAACCATGTTGGAAATGGCTTACCAGATCTCCAGGCTCGGCGAAGAAAGGCAAAGGCAAAGGAAAGAGCTGCTCTTGATCCCACCCTGGCCAAACCCTCCACTCCTTTACTGACTGGCCGAGCACTGAGGAAACAGACAAAAACATGTTGCACTATTATTTTCATTGCTTCTATATAAAGCAGTTTCAAATGTAATTCAATTTCAATCAAAGCTCTGTTCCTCATACCTTTTGTTGTCGACGGCAGAGAGCGGAGGGCTGGGGGGACTTTTCCAGCGCACTTTGTACTTTTCCTCCATCATACTGTGGGTGAGTGAGATGAGATAGCGCTCCAGGATCACCAGTCTCTGGCTCAGGCGCAGAGCGGAGAGTGTGCTCTTAGCTGTCTGTGAAGACAGCTTCTGTTGGTCATCTACCAGTGCCATCAGACAGTCCTTCATCTCTACAGTTTCTGTGTAAAAAAAAGAAAAAAAAAAAAAAAGAAGAAAAAAAAATGAGATATGCAAGTAAATAAAATGATAACTATAAGTTTTTACTTCAGGATTGTTTTTCCTTGATTAACTTTGTTTTTAATTTCTTGTTTTATTATTTAGTGTCATTCCAGGTTTATTTTTTTAATGTGTTGCTCTGTATTTTGTTGTGAAGTGCTTTGAAAAAGCCATTTTTTAAAGGTGCTATATTAAATAGATTTCTTACTATTATTTTAATGTAGTAAAACAAATGACAAAATATTTTATATTATAATTTATTTATTTTTATATCAACCGTTATATTTTTTAAAGATTTGTATATAATACATAAAAATATAACATTTGATTGATAAAATAATTTAATATAAAATAAAAATAATGTGGATATATGTCATTAGTGTAAAATATTATACATGTGTCATAAAATAAATGTAAATATAATTAGATCTAACACACTGGCAAAAATAAGCACATTGGATTATATTATTTCAACTGTTATTTTAAAATTCATATAATGTAAAATATTTACAAAAATAATGTGGATGTGTGTCATTATAGTGTACAATATTATATATTTGTCAAAATAAATGTAAATATAACTAGATATAACATACTGGCAAAAATAAGCACATTGGATTATATTATTTTATATCACCCGTTATATTTTAAATTCATATAATATAAAAATATATACAAATATCCAAAATATGTAATATATTATATATTAACCTTGGAATACTATTTTGTTTTATGTTACAAAAACATAACATAGTATCATAACTGTATTTAAGAGACCAGGGTCCTGTACCATGATGGTAGATGAACAAATTCAGAGTTACAGGATTAGTTTCAAGTTGACAAAACCAAACCACTCCATGATGCCGATCATCAACTTCCTGTGTCAACTCAGGCTTAGATCCTGAGTTTGTGGAGCATGTGCACATGAATATGAGACATCACTGGTGAACAGCCAATCACGACTCCCTTGGTTAAAGGTTTTGCTAAAGGTTAAGAGATTGAAGATTATGATGAATTTAAATGCATTTACAATGAAAAAAGTGCTTGTTCATGAAGGACGACAAATAAAAGAAATGATCTTGCTTTATCAGTGCAGTCACAAGTGAAACTTGTTAAGTTAGTTTATATAGTTGGAAATATACAGCGATAGAGACTCGAACATTTAAGGTCACAGTCCAGTGTTATTTATTGATTCTACAGCTTTTTTATATTATATACGATCTGTATATTATTATTATTTAGATTATTAACATTATTCATATTAACATTCATTTAAAATAAATGATTTATAATAACAGTTCATCTGAAATTGCTTGTGTGTAATGGATTAATAATAATTTAAACCATATAATTATATAAATCATATAAAATAACTAAACTTTTGGTTTTGGCCAGACAATTTTTTTAGTACTAGTGACCTTTAATTTGGAGCAAGAGAAACTGGGGGAGTGACTTTTTTGTGTCAGACATGGGTCACTTTGCTCACATCTGATTGGTGCAATTTCAGTTTGAGATCTCTAGCTCAGAACACAGCTAACCTGCTCTGGGGCAGGTTATGGAGTGTAAGTTACTATGGCAATGAACGCAGCTAAAAGCCAAGCCACTTTCATGGTGCCTCAAACCCAGGATTGGTGCAAACTAAACTGAAATTTAGCTGACTAGCCAGCTAATCTGGCTTCATGGTACAGGCCCCAGCTCAAGTGGGCTTTTTAAACTTTTGCAACTCCAATCCCTGACTACACAAAGGTTATAAATAGTCTCTGTGTGATTAATGGCATATGCATTAGCATTTCATCAAGTTCTTGATATTATGATAGCACTAATTTTATCTTAGTGTTGTACCAATTAACTAAGAACTATGCTTTGCTTATGTGAAATACAATCTCAAGTAGCAAAGTCTACAAAATGCAAGTCAATATGGAATTGGATCTAGTAATAATGATGCTGTCTAACAATGTTCGCTGCAATTTGAGTCCTTGAAGTGCATTCCAGTCTAAAGCCTTCATTATGCTTGCCTGAAACTGTCTGCCTGGCTCCACTGGACTGTTGTTATGGTTGTGCATGCATTCAGCTCTTCACAGCCTCTGGATAAAAGCCTCATACAGGCAGACGGGGTGAATTAAAATAGCCGATCTGAAATCCACTTAAGCCTTATGTAAGCCAAGCTGCCTAACCCTCACAGGCCCCGAAGCAGTGCAGTCTGTACAGCAGCACTAAGAGGTTATAGTGCATGGTACTGTGAGAAAAAGAAGTGTTTGAGCATGTCACACAAAAGATAAGTAAAGGAACGGCTTTTACTTCCACATAGCTATTTGACTATTTATTTTGCTTTAAACAGGCTCCCACAGAACCTAAAAAGCACTTGTTCATTTCCTGCAATTCAATAATATGCTGCTAGTATAACAGTTGGTGCTGCTATCAGTAAATGTCCTCTTTTTCACCACCACTTTTATTGCTCTCCAACAATGGAGAGATGACAGGAAATGATAGGACTCTTCTACTGCTCTCTTTCAGGGGTCAGATGATCCAGATCAAAATTCACTTTAACATTTACAGGCTATTTTACAAAAGAAAAACTAAGAAAAAAAAAAAACCCCCATTGAAAATTCCTATCTTTGACTTTCAATCTGTGTGAGAATAAATTAACATCTGATGCAGTGCTTTTATTTTATATGAGGAATAAATTAAAAAAATAAAATTAATCCATTCATTTCTCTATAGTCCTGACATTCAGTGAAAAAAAAAAAAAATAGGCTTTCTTTGTCCTTCACATTATTCTTTGAATTACTCTACAGTTTGGGGTCAGAACAGTTTTTTATTTTTTGGGAAATAAAATTAATACTTTCTTTGTCCTTCGCATTATTCACTGAATTAAATCTACACTTTAAAGGTTTGGGGTCAGTAAGGTTTTTTTTATTTATTTTTTTTTTATTATTAATTAATACTTTTATTCAGCAAGAATACAATAAATTGATCAAAAGTGACAGCAAAGACCTTTATGTTACAAAATATTTATATTTTATTAAATGCTATTTATTTCAACTTTCTATCCATCAATACAACCCCGGGAAAAAAATATAAAAATAAAAAAAGCATTGCAGTTGTCTACGGTTTACATCAGAAAACCAAATTGTTACATTTTGATAAATTACAAGGTCGAAAAATATCTTTAAGCTGAGAAATTGTTTTCAACATTGGTAAAAATAAGAAATGTTTCTTGTGCACAAAATTAGCATATCAGAATGATTTCTGAAGGATCATGTGACACTGAAGACTGGAGTTAATGCCTGCAGAAAATATAGTTCTGCCATCAAAGTATATTACAATTGTAATATTTCACAATAGTATTGTTTTACAGCATTTTTGATCAAATAAATGCAGCCTTGGTGAACAGAAAATACTTTCAAAAGCATAATCTTACTGATCCCAAACATTTGAACAGTAGTTTAAATTGGAGTATTAAGCAAAAACCTTGTATATAAATTCAAATCTCTTAAAATACCGTGGTATAGCTCTGTGTTTCCATCACTAAATACAGGGTGGATAGGCTCCATAAATGCGAAAACAAAATTCTGTAAACACTGTTATGGACATAGTATATTGCAATAGGATGTTATAGGAAATCCTGCTGAGGTGATGTGTTGGACTGCACCCGCTCTACTACCATGTGATGTTCATAGGGGGCCTATATGGCTTCCCATCAACATGTTCTTATCACCACCCACCAGAAAGCTGCTCCACCTAGGCCTGTCTGTAAACACACAGGGCCTACAACCACACACTGGGCAAAAATAACCACACAGACAGTATGTACAGTCACCCGAGCCCCAAACACCTCATGCGCCAACCAGAAAACACACACACACACAAACCGAAACACATGCAGTGCAACACACACTGTGTGCGTGTCTGCCAGAGGAGGAGTAGGTCACCTGCGTGGTGACAGGGCTGAATAACTGGTCCACATTTAGATGTGGCAAATCCATCTGCTATCCTACATTACAGCACTTTGCTGATGAGAAACTGCTCAAGGGTTTGCACTTAGATGTCATGTGCTGAGGAGGGAGAAGAACGTGTGAAGTTGGGGGTGTTGTGTAATGTGTATGATTAGATGCAGGATGATAGTTGCTGAAGTTTAGTAATACTCAAAGATGAAACGGAAGTGGTAATGAATCTTTTCTTCTGTACGGTGACAAATGTGAGTGAAAAAGATTATTGAAAAAAAAAAAAAAAAAAAAAAGGATGGTGGGGACTTGATTCTATGCATTGGTTGTTGATTGGATTTGGAGATATGGAGGGAGATGATGTCAAAAAAATTGTCTTTTTCAATTTTGTGATTGGTTACAAAGCAATTTTCTCCAACACTAAACATATATACCTAAAACACAGGACATGGTCCTCCTTTTTAAACCATCTAGACACCATGCAACTAGGGGTGTGCAATATTGAAAAATTATATCTATTTTTTGGGGGAATTTTTTCGATAACGATAATTAGACTATTTTGCAGCGTGTTATTGTGCTGATATCTGACTACCGTGGACAGCTGCAGTTTTTGATGTTCTTCATATTCTGTGTGGTCAGTTCACATTGGTGATTAATTAATCTTTTCATTTAAGTTTAAATTGATTTTTACCTTTAATAAAGCCATTTGTTTTCTAAAAGTGTACATCTTTTGAGTCAAATTGTTACATTTAATCAGTCAATTAAGATAATTCACATTTAGGTTGTTACCAAACAAATAAAACCAGTATCATCAAAATTTATTTTTGCAGAAGTTGCATCTCAAGTGGCATTTAGATGCATTTACACACTATTTAATGCAGCTCAGAGGGACATGGAGTGCTTTAACCAGTAAGAATTGCATAATTTTTTGACATTTCTTGACATTGAATACTGATATTTAAAATTATTTGAAAAATGAAAATAGATTTTAAATGTGAAATTAAAGCCACCAGTAGGTGGCAGAAAGTTACTGTTAATGAGTGAGTCATTGCGACTGAACCGAATCATTTAACGGTTGATTCATTCAGGAACAAAGCACTGTCATGTTGCTCAAAGATGCAAAACAGTGCTGTAGCTGTTTGTAATTATTTCTTGTCGGCAAAATGGAGCAAAAACAGGCAATATGGTGTCTAAAACGTAAATCTCTTAATATTACCTTATTGTTTATTGAACTTGTATAAAATCAATACCACATTTGTAATCATGCTTATTTTTGAAGAAAAAAACGGCATGAAACGTAAATATATAAATTTTCTGCCCCCATATCTTGAATTTTGCGATCATTCTTAATGCATTTTAATAGACAGAATCATGCAGTGAAAGAACGCTAAATGCGCACGTGCACTGTTTGGTTTTTGCAAAATACTCTATATTGTCAAATTGCACATTGTTAAAACAACAATTAAGATATTAAATCGCAGACGATATATATCGCATACCCCTAACATGCAACTAAATAAAACAGAGAATAAGATGTTGAAATAGGTTTCAAAAAGTATTTCTGCACGTGGGAAATCCTATGCAGATTAAGCCAATGATGTGTGAGTGGGATGACCGTGCAAGATGACAGTCAGCGGATGCAGTAATCAGCATGCTGAGTTCAGCACTCTCTATTTGAACCCAGGGCATGTCATTAAATATCACCACCCACCTGGCTGCCTCCCCCAGTCCCACATCTCAATGATGGAGTGATGGAAAGATGAAGCCGCCACTACCTCCTCCTCTTCCTTCTTTTCCTTATCGTTTGTATCATCTTTCTTTAGGGTGCAATCAGCACAGTCCTCTGAGAAGTTGAAAAATTTTACAAATTTTAGAAAACTAAAAAGCTTTAAGAAAAGAATCTAACTTCAATAATTTATTGTAA
Organism: Barbus barbus; assembly: GCF_936440315.1. NCBI lineage: Eukaryota > Metazoa > Chordata > Actinopteri > Cypriniformes > Cyprinidae > Barbus > Barbus barbus. Next base: position 21,577,333 of record NC_136741.1, on the reverse strand, counting down.
TCCATTAGAATTCCAGGGCAATGTGGCTTTTTACCTGGATGGACTGATTCTTCTCGGTCAAAGGCAATCTCTCCATCCTTCACCATCTCATTCCACATCTCGCTCAGTCCTTCAGGAGAGAAGGCTCGCTGTAACACAGAAGAGATAATATTATAAGTGAAGTATGGTGACCCATACTCGGAATTCGTGCTGTTCATTTAACCCATCCAACGTGCACACAGCAGTGAACACACACACACCGTGAACACACACCCGGAGCAGTGGGCAGCCATTTTATGCCGTATAATCTTTTTCAATTAATTATAGACCTAAGATTTAACTAAAAACATTAATTTATTTTACATATAAACAGTGTTGGGTGTAACGCGTTACTAAGTAACGCGTTTCTGTAATTAAATTACTTATCCACTGAAAAAGTAAAGTAAGGGATTACTGTTCATTTTTAGGTAATTTAATTACAGTTACTTATAAAGTACTTGCGTTACATACAGTAAATAATTTCAACAGTTCTAAAAGCAATATTGAATTTGAAATCTAAATTTACCGTCTAAAGATATTGAATGCAGCGGCTTTAACCCTCCGCGTGCGGGTGCGTTCACTTTCAGATTTTCCTGATTCACAGAGAAACCTTAAATACTCAAATCAGGGCCGGCACCAAGAGGGGGCATTCGCGGGCAGAGTTACGGTGCCCCCACTTTCCATCCTCTCCCCTTCTTGCTGAACGTGATCGTTTCGAAAGCGAAAGTGAAACCGGTAAAACAGCGCACATAAGAAAGCGATTGCACGCTTTAGCGAGCGTCAGAAACTGCACGCAATCACAGATTGCACGCTTCCCATCCCACCCCGAACCCCCCCCCCCCCCCAGAAATTCAAATGCCCCACTGATGGAGGTGCCCTGGCGCCGGCTCTGACTCAGATACATATAAGACTAAAATCAATAGAATCTAAAAATCTTGAAGTGTCTACTTGACACTTGAACGAATTCAAATTAAAAACTAATGTTTCTGATTATGCAATCCGTATGAAACTAAAGCAAGGTACAGTCTTTCCCGTGTCTGAGCTCATTATATGCAGTCACCTGCGCGCATATGCCCTCACCTAGATACAAAAAAAAAGTAAAATATTAAGAAAGAAAAAAAATCATCTAATATTCATCATTTTTGAAAGAAGACCTGCTATGAGAAATTTACCTCATAAGAACAGCGCGATCTGACATTATTCAGCAGAGAAGATCATTTCTGTAATTTATTCTTTCCTACATTAGTTAACGTGTTATTTTGACATAAACCTGTACAGATTTTACTAGTTGGGTTTTTCCTGAACATCTTGCCAAACTGAAATGTATTGTTTAACTTTTAAGCCTTTTTGTTATTCAGATATTTTGCAGAGTATTTCTATTTGTTAACCAAAGGTGGTTACATTTTTTTCATAAAAATGTTTAAGTATTACAGTTGTTTTAAAGCTAAAAGGCTAAACTATTCTATGTTTGACTCGAACTGAAAGAATATAGAGTTTAATTTCTATTAAGGTTTATAGGGATTTTAAGATGTAGCCTAATTAGCGATTTGAATAATTAAGTTACTTATTGAGTAACTAAGTTACTTTTCAGATAGAGTAATTAGTAAAGTAATTTAAATACAATATTGATGAAGTAATTAGTAACTGTAATTAATTACTTTTTGAAAGTAACTTACCCAACACTGCATATAAAGTACTGTATGTTACTAACAACCATTAGTATCTGACCATTAGCATCTGTAACATTTCTATTTTGGCCAACTAGTCAGCCCATTAAAATGGCACTAAAGGCTCACTGAGGACTTAGCAATAATTACTGAAATTCAGAGCCCAGACTCAAGTTTCAAATGTCAAAAATTAATCGAGACACCAGACTTTAAACTGTAGAGAGCAGAGAGACTTTCACAACTACCAAGCTGATGCTAATAACAGCTTCAGTACCTTGAGCAATACTCTAGACAAATGTCACAGAGACCCACACACACACAGATACACATAAACAGCATTTTGGGGTGCTGATTTCATAAAACATCACTTCACTACTACCAGGAATCTGTACTAAATTCATCCAGTGTTTTGAAACAGAATCTGTTATACAATTATTCACAGCACATGAATTTTCCCTTATATTTTTTGCAAACAAGATGTCAATAATAATAATAATAATAATAATAATATAGCAATATAGCACATTTACCTGCATCTTAATTTAGCAAATGTCACATTTGTATAGGCCAATCTGTTTGGTGTGACAAAAGAAAAATGTAAAAATGACATATAATGGGAAACCATCATTTTCAGATTTGGGCAGGCTGGAGAGAAATAAAATTGCTGTGTAATCACTTTAATATAGTACTGTACTAGCTGAAAAGGGTTATTGTACAGTTCACAGCATTAGCTGAGAGAGATCTTTTTCTTTCAAAAAAAGGTACTGTATCTGATTGATGAGTAAATCAATATAAAATCGAACTGAATCAAGATCGTAATTGAAACTAATCGCAAGCTTGTGAATCGAAATTTAAATGAATTGTTGAATGAAGTGCTGTCAAACTATTAATCGTGACAATGTGTGTGTACTGTGTATATTTATTATGTATATATAAATACACACACATACATGTATATATTTTGAAAATATTTCCATGTTCATATAAATTAGATTATATATAAATATATAAACATAGCATATTTTTCTGAAATATATACATGTATGTGTATTTATATTTAAATAATAAATATACACAGTACACACACACATTATGTAAAAAAAAAACTTTTATTTTGGATGCGATTAATCGTTTGACAGATATATATATAAATAACTTTTATACTTCTCACTAACAAAAAGGGACCCAGACTTCTGGCAACCTCATAATAATCATACAATCAGGCCGCATGAGAAGTTACCCTGTAAACACCAACAGGAGGCCAGAAAAATAAGCATAAAGAGACTTCTGTTCGCTTAAAGAGCTCTGACAGCAAGGCACATTGACTGAAATGCTGTTATCCCATTGCTAAGGGAACAGTGTTTAAAAAACGCACACAATACAAGCTTTTCAACAGTTTAAAACCTTAAGCAATACTTTTAATATGCTACTGACCAGTAGAAATGATCCATCTATTTCCACTTAGCATCAGCACTCACCGAGAAACAAGATTCAAAGGATTTCCAGTGTCAAACAAACTATTCCTGATTCCTGTTTCTGCAGAAGCTTGGGTAGCACACTGCCTGTGTCTCTGAACACAGCTAAACAGATGTACATGTTGACCAATAGTGCAACCAAATAGCTTTCGCATGGGTACTTCAACAAATCCCTGCCCTCTAAAAAACATCAACACTCTATATTTAGCATTAAGGACTATATTTGAACCAACGGCCAAATTCATTCCAAAATTTACCTGCAAGTCTATCTTCAGCCATTTGTCATGGAAGCGCAGCTGGGCATCAAGGGAAAAAGATGGAGACGGCATCCTTCCCTCGGCTGTCCAGGCTGCAGATGCAGCCTTCCCTAAAGAGACACATTCACAGATCAAACGACAAGTTAACACTGTGAAGCTCTGACCAGCAAAACAAATCACGTCATGCTATCTATATCTCATTAAAATAACTACCCCCACCCCAGTTTTTTATATTGATTATTTGCGTTTGGATTTTCCGAAAGGCGCAGTTGTTCAGTGCAGCACAGTACAGTCTCTAGTTCATGATGCAATCTGGCAGTTTCAGATAATTGGGAACCATTTTCATAGCCAAATTCAGAAGTATCCATTCATTCCACATGAAGTATAATACTGTTTAAAATGTTTCTTAAACATCTAGAAATTAAAGGGATAATTCACTCCACGTGCAAAATCTGCTCTTTGCAAAATTCATATAAATTAAGAGTTTTTGAAGAATGTTTCCCATTAAATGAACTGTGTCTGAAAATATTATGCCTCACAACGTACCTAAATTCAAAATAGTTCACAATATTTCGGTACCAAGTCTTTTCATTCTTTTCAGTCATATGAATTTATCTGATGGAGAAAAAACACTGCAATTTAAGTTATTCATTGATAATCTTACCCTCAAGTTAGCAGTTAACCACTGAGATTGAATCCCTGATTCAATGAACTCAAGAATCACCAACACTGATTTTGTGACTTGAATAAACCAATTCTTGAAATATAAGTTCACAAACAGTATTAACGTATTATGATATTGTGTCCTTAATGAGGTTTGACATATTTAGTCAGCGCTCATTGTCACTGCTCAACGTGTTCTTCACAATCTCCCCTTTTGTCTTCCATAAAGTCATATGGCTTTGGAATAACATAAGGATCTGTAGATATTGGCATATGTTTAATTTTTTGTATGAACTGTCCACCTTCAAGCCTGAGTCAACCTTGAAATGTTATAATGCGTCTTCCACCTCTTTCCACAGTTCATAAAATCAACAAATGAGCCCTTTTAGCAATAAAATATGAACATAACATTATTCAAAATGATTAAAATATGATCGCGGTACTGTGTTAAAGCATCCACACCTGATCGAACAGGAGAGCATCACTGAAATAATTTATAAAAACGAACTGGGTGTTGGCTTGGTCATATTCTCCTATCCATATCTAATCATCCGAGTCAACATGCAGATGTCAGTAAAATATGTTGTTGTTTTTTAATCAACAGATGTTGCTGTAACGCTGCAGGTTGCTATCTGTGATCGGTGTGTTGTTGATTGAACCGCTAGCAGCTAAAAGACAGCGCATTGACCAGCTATGCTTGAACACACCACAACCTATTAATACCGCAAACCAGCTCTTTTCCTGTCCTAGAAGTCATTACGGAATCAACGCATCTTTTACCTGTTTGGATGTCTTATCGAATCCTTGCTTCTTCGGCCCTACCACCAGCTTTACTGCACTTTAATGTCGGCCATGTCGTGGGTTGACTGACAGCATCGGCAGCCAAACAAGAAGAATCAGATGACGTACAACAAACGGGGGGCGGGACGCCGCATGGCCAATCACAGGCTGGGATGGACACACGTGGAGCATGACGTTCACTAAAATGAAAATGTATCAAATTATGTACATTTCGTTTTAACGCATAAACTATAAAATACAAATATGTATTTTTGCTTAGACTTACCTATATCCTCCTGAGACCCAGCTATGGAGTTTTTACCTCTGTAGTGGACATTCTATTTCAGTGAATTTCTCTGAGACCTCACATGACACAGTTGTAAGTCTGGATGTCCTGTACAGAGCACATTCAGGGCTTTATAGAGATACTAAATGATTGGAAGTTTCACCATGACCATACCCTCTCCTAGGTCTTTAAAGATGGCTAAATTTAATTTAGTGAAGCATTTTACATCCTTATGGAAATATGATTATATTTTGTAATTGTCATTTAAATCTGAATCATTTTCTAATTGTTTGTCATAAAGCAACATCTCAGGAAAATGTTATGAATTTTCTAATTAAAATATGACTTCCTGTTATGAAACAGGACATCATTTCATACATGTCCACTGTGGAGGACGCCAGGACTAAAAGCATGTTTATTGTGCATTTTGGAAGACATAACAATTGAATAGGAAAATAAATTATTTATTAATTGTCTTATGAAATATTAGATATTATTATGAAAATCTGGTCGTTTATTACTCCCATTATGACAATTCTTTTTTCAACATGCTGTCCCAAAAGCAACACTTTAATATGCAAATTAGATACAGTATAGATACACAGTGTTTAATGGGAAAACCAGTTTATGGAAAGTTCTACACACATACTGCATAAAACAAAAAATGGTATATCAAATAATTTTGTTATATATTTTGTAACATAGTTGAGAATCATCCTTAAACAAAGTTTAGAATAAAAAAATCCTGAAACCTAAAAATTGATTGGTGATTTAAAATAAAATCCCATTGTTTTTGCCTTTTTGATGTCTATTCATGCCTAGAGTCCTTGTGTCCTCTACAGAGGACATAGAAAAAATATGAATCAAATATAATTTTTCAAAAATGTTATTTTTCAATTTTTTTCTTATGGTCTAAACAATGTAATGACATGAAAAAATACAAAATCCACAACACTTTTTTTTGGGGGGGGGGGGGGGGGGGGGGGTCTCAGGAGGATATGGGGAGTTGAAGCATAATATATGTATTTTATCATTTTATTTCCTTTTTTATTACACTAGGTTCCTTTTTATGATCATGATGTTTGAAAAAATTATTATTAAAAGTACAACTATTCAATATAGTTTCATAATTAATATGAGCTCATAAAATAGCATGAGTAACATTACACAAGAATAAGAGGAAAAGTTTGATTTTTGTATTTTTTAAAGGGTGGTAAATTAATTTATAAAGTTTTATAAAGTGTACAGGTTAGCCTAACTCATGAAATCATGTTTAAAATACTCTTGTTTTGGTTAAAATAATTTAAAGTAAGAATTTTTAATCAAAATATATATTTTTAATTATTATTATTATTGCTTAAATGAAATACAAACCTTAATAAACCCTGAAAAAAAAAACCTATTCCAAATAGGATTAAAAAATTTGTCATAACTTTTAGGGACTTGGAGATGATCAATTCCTTCTGCAAATACAAGAGAGAGTTTGTTGTTGTTGTTGTTGTTGCATTTATGAATAAAATAATTTGCCAAAACAGTAATGTTATTATTATCCATATTTTTCATATTACCTTTACCATAGTATTAAAGTCAAAGTAAAGTATTAATTTAAAAAAAATTAACCAAATATGAAGATGGCCCCTGATTTTTTTTTGTAAATTAGCATGAATAAAATAAATGTAAATAAAATAAAAGATGTAAGTTAAGTCTCTTTTAATACTACAGCGCCACCTGCTGTAAATGATGCTGTAAACAGCTTAAAACTCACGTTACAGGCATGATGAAACTCAGATGATGCAAAGAATACAACATATTGAAATATAATTGTACTCTTTTTATTTAAACGCGTATAACTTTATCTGTTAGATTACTCTTTTTTAGATATTGTTTAGCCCTCTCTCTGTCTGAACCAGTAGAGGTCGTTAGTTTGGCAAGTAACTCCAGGGAATGAACTTCCGGGATGTAATGTGCATCGGTTCATTTGTTTGTGTGCCTTTCTAGAATAACAGAGTCCACAACATAACAGGCCTATGAAGGCTTCATCAGTTTAGTAAAATAAAGACTGACACTGACTGTCCATGAAACCGCATACATTCATGGACGAGGCTTCATTCCCAGTCGTTGGTGTTGTGATTGCTGTCGTGTCCAGTTTTATCAATGTATCCACGTTTGTGCTCCAGAAAAAGGGGATACTGCGAGCCCGCAAATCAGGTATTTCACATCAGAGGACCATAATTCCACATATTTTGTTCAAAAACAGTTTCACTTCTTGTCCAGATAAAACAGCCCAGATTTAATATTTAATGAATGATCTACTCCTGTATGTTATTACAGGTGGGACTTACCTGCCTGACTGTGTGTGGTATGGTGCACTTGCAAGTGAGTCATTCCTCTACTACTGCAAATAAATTAAATTCACATTGTTTAAAGTGTGTATTAATGCCTTTTTTATAGTGATTGTAGGACAAATAGGAAATTTTCTGGCATACAATGTTGCCCCCGCAGTTGTGGTCACTCCCCTTGGAGCCCTTGGTGTCTTATTTGGGTGAATTTCTATATTATATTATATACAAGGTGTTCTACACTAATTTAAATGTATTTGATGCAGTAGTCTGAGCAATCTCAAAATAATTATTACATCAACAACAACATTTGACATTTATGTCACATTTATATTAGCATATCAGGACACCTTTACTGTGAAGTGATATGTCATTTTGTTTTTTCATCATTAATCAGGGCTGTTCTGGCATCATGGCGTCTTCAGGAAGATCTCAATCTCAACTTGGCTGCGCTTTGTGCTGTTGTGGTTCGGTTGTGCTCATCATTCACTCACCCAAGTATGAAAATGTCACATCAAGAGCAGAACTAGAGGGGAGACTGATGGACCCAGGTTTGAAAAACATGTCTGGTGGATCTATTATTGGTGGTAGCCTGGTGGTTTAACGGTTGCGAAAGAATGTTGGTATACCAAACAGTTTCAGTTCATATTGACTTCTATTTTATGCACAAGACATACAATTAAAGTCAATGGAAACCAAAACTGTTTTCTTACCAACAGTATTTAAAATATCATCGTTCATGCTCTGCTGAAGAAAAAAGGTTTGAAACAATACAAGCATGAGAAATCATGACAAATATTTGTTTTTGAGGTGAACTATCCGTATAGGAAGTAGGACTGAGAAAACAACACTCGTACCTCACTTTTGAAAAGGGCTATCCCTACAAATCTCAAGTAGGTTGTTTTGAATAAGAGCATCTGCAACTCTTTTCTGTAAAAAGCACAAACCACCTTTCTTTGTTTAGTGCTTTTTACAGTACAGATTGTGTTAAAGCAGCTTCGCATTAATAAACAGGAAAAATAGCAGAATCAATTATGAAAACTCAACTATAGAGACGGTTCAGGTTCTTCTGTAAAGCAGCTCTAAATGACAACCGTGTCTTTGTTTAGATAAAGTCAGTTTAGTGTTGGTTCAGTTCAAATCAAAAACAATATAGCAATAATGCTTTTGTATAGCAATGATGGCACTTAACATTTAAAGCTCCATTTGTTTTGTAGGAAATCTCTTAGTCCTGCTTCATCATCACGTGTGGAGGAATATCCTTAACTCGCTCTCAAAAACAAACATTATCAAAAAAAATTCTGATCTTTCCATTCATGTTTCAGTGTTCCTGGTCTACATCTCACTGGTGGTCCTATCACTGATCATTCTGATCGGCTGGCTTTCTCCAGCTCACGGAAAATCCAACATTATGGTGTATGTGGGAATCTGTTCTCTCCTTGGCAGTTTCACTGTGCCCAGCAGCAAAGCTCTGGGACTGGCTGCTCAGGAGGCCTTCAGTGAAACACCTGCAAATGATAGCAGAGCACTTCACCTCTTCCTGGGAATTCTCGTAGTCAGTATTCTGATTCAGTTCACCTACATCAAAGCCTTGGAGAGCTTCAGCTCTAACATGTTTGAGGCCATTTACTATGTGACGTTCACCTCCTGTGTCATCCTGGCCTCTGCTATTCTGCTATATATTTATTTATTTATTTATTTGAGCTGCCAGCCATGGATAAAACAATTTCTCCAACATACTGTATATATAAACATGTTTTATTAATTTTTATCTTGAATTTTTGCTAATATAATTAGGTTGTCTCGGTTTTAATGCCCACATTTTAAAACGTAACATTTGTTGAAAAAAATATTAACTTAACCAGGGGAATATAAAATAAAAATATGAATGATTTCCATGTTATATAAAAATAAACTCTGGCAGGATTTCCGTCTGGAATAACTCTATGGTGACTGTTTTGGTCAGTCTACCATCAATAATTTAATGTAATTGAAAGCATGGCAAGATGACGGTCAGCAGGGGCTGTTTTCCTTACCTTTGCACACAACAGTTGGCTTCCTAGTCGAAGGATTTTCCTGCATCCTGATCCCTTCCCACCAAACAACTGAAATCATTTTAATCCCAGAGTAAGTTCCCATAAGTGTATTTTTGTTGTATTTACAGTTTACCATTTTAATATCTTTAACGTTTTATTGTAAGCGATTTTATTCTTTAATAAACGGTGCAAATGTTTGCCGGATGAAAACAGACCCGAAAGAGTTTGTGTGCTTGTACAATCTATCGAGGTGTTCACCCCTATATTTTCACATATTGCATACTAAGAACATACTTCACGTATGTTTATAATTTACAACATTGCCTTGTATATTTGTTTTGATTAGCTGTAGAATAGAAGTTGTTTTAGTGTCCTGTAGTTTATTTCTGGTTACTGCACCTGACTCGACGTTTACCTATGTGCATCTACGTCACTAGCTCAACATAAAGCACTTTTACACTTTGATATTTAGTAAGGAGGGGACCTTTTCAGATTTATTATGTTTATAACTACAACTCATTTTCACAATGATGATCAAAACGCGGTTTACGCATGAGAAGACGACTTTAACAAGACGTAAGACGACAAATGACCAATCAAAAGAGAGATTCCGCGCGTGCGCCCGCTGTACTGATTCGATTCACTGCCGCTCTTCGGCTCTTTTGAACAATTCAGTGATTCTTTTACGTCATGGTAATTACGGCATATGGTTTATGGTAAACGTGCGCAGCGTTTTTAATTTATTTTTTTGTTAAAGGATCCAGTATATCTTATCGAAATGCAATATTTTATTTTTTATGTTCTTTATTATTTATCTATTGTATAATGTATGCTTATAATTTCTAGTTAAATTAACTATACTAAGTCAGTGCATTTGCAATTGTTCTTGTATATTTTCACTTTGGCCATTAAAAAAAAAAAAATCATATTTATGGAAGAATTGTTCAGACTGTTTGTTGAACGATTGATTCGGTTGAAAAGGTCCGACTCAAAAGAACGAATCGGACATCGCTACTGTGTAGGTGGATCTACATGGGTTCGCGTCAACATCGTGTCTGGATTTCATGGTCGCGAGAAAATGTGAAAGTCAAAACCGTGAGATCTCAGTGACTGGACACGATGTCGAGCTGATCACAGGAAAACAGCTAGGTAACGTTACTGTGAATGACTTCATAACCTCCGTTAGCCACGCGTGTGTGTTGCTGTGAATTATTGAGCTAATTGGCTAGGCTATCCGGCTGGGTTTGGCTGTATGAATAAGGTAATTGTCATCATGTCAAGAAGATCTCGCCTACTGTTGTGACAAACAAACGCTGGCTCTCATAAGATAACTGGTTTATACTTGAGTCACTAATTGTACTGTAAACTTTGCTAGATCAGCTGTATGCTCGTGTCTCGCGACTTAAAGGGCTAGTTCACCCAAAGTGATAATTCTGTCATTATTCACTCACCATTGATTTAAACCTAAATGCTTAACTTCCGTGAACACACACACAGACAGAGATGCACAATGACAATCTCAGTCACCATTCACTTTCATTGGATGGAATAGACGGAAGTCATGGAGGTTTTGAACAAAGGGAGTCTTTATCACTAGGCTGAACCCAGTGCGGATAATATTTTCCTAATGTCAAGACATGTAGCTACTAGCACTGTGTGTCATTTCCTGTACTGCTTATGACATGTCACTTATTGTGCATTACACACACTATCATTCTTCATTCTCCCTCAGAGCAGTGTGTGTGTGTGTGTGTTGTCATGAATGTATCCTCAGATTTGATGAGCTGCAATGTGTGTGGTGTTTCTTCTAAAAATGGTATATGCTTTTTTTTCAACTAGGAACTTACTGGAACTTAATTCCAAGATTATGATTTGTAATTTTTTATTTTTCTTTCCAGGTTTTGCACTAGGCCAGGATTGTTCCTCTGGACTGAATCTTTGGTGTGTTTATGTCAATGTGAGGAGAGGAAACTCAACCGACAACACTATGGGTCAAGACAGAGGAAAGTACGATTTCTATATAGGCCTCGCTTTGGCTATAAGTTCCAGTATATTTATTGGCGGTAGTTTCATCTTAAAGAAGAAAGGACTCCTTCGACTGGCCAGGAAGGGCTCTATGCGGGCAGGTATGTTTCTATTTGTAAGCTTTTGATCTAGTGGTGTCAAGAAAACAAACACAGCTAGCTCTGTCAGAGAGGTTTAACTGATATGGGTGGGAAAATGATTGAGATGTTTTATCCAGACACACCTGCTCTGTAGCCGTCATTGTTTAAACGTAAAGGTGCAGCACTACAGATCACTTGCTGCACACTTTTTTATAAATGATTAACTCTGTTACCATGACATTGAATTCACCATACTGAGATATTTAACCCTGTATGAACTCGTCATTTATTAAAGACAACAAACATAAGTCTCACTGTTTTAAAAAAAAAAACTATAACTAATTGCTTTTCACTTTTATAAAGTGTCAAGTTTGTTTTATTCATTCCAGTTATGTGATGGCATTATTCGGTTGTCAGACAACAAACATATTTCTTCCTTCCAGTCAACTTTGCATTTAATATGCTTTGATACAGCACTCTGTGAACAGCCACTCCTTTCAATAATGACCTTCTGTGACTTACCCTCTTTGTGGAGGGTGTCAATGATTGTCTTCTGAACCTTTGCCAAGTCAGCAGTCTTCCCCATTATTGTGGTTTCAAAGAACAAGAGAGACCCTGAATTTATACTGTGGGGATGGTCATTTAATGAAACTCAAATATAAATATTAAAATATTTTGAGATACTGGATTTTAACTTTCATGAGCTGTAAGCTCTAATCATCAAAATTAAAACAAAAAACTTTTGAAATGTTTTACTTTACATAGTATGAATATAAAATATATATGAAAGTTTCACTTCTTGAAAAAGTTTGTAGTTTTGAGATGTACCTGTAGTGTATAATTTTCTTTCAGTAAATGTTTGATATTTACACACAAATAGGTATTTAAATAAACCATTTTTCATTTAATAAATAATTCACTCTTTATATAGTTGAAATAATTAATAATTTTTTTAAACTTACACTACCATTCATAAGTTTGACATCAATTATTTTTAAAGAAATTAAGGATGCATGAAATTGATTAAAAGTGACAGTGAAGACTTTTAATGTTACAAAAGATTTGTATTTCAAATAAATGCTGTTATTTTGAACTTAATTTCTCAAACAATCCTGAAAAAAAAATCACAACTGTTTTTCAACATTGATAATAATGATAAATGCATCTTGAGCAGCAAATCAACATATTCGAATGATTTCTGAAGAGTCATGTGATGTTGAAAATTCATCTTTGCCGATTCAGGGATTTTTTATTTTTTTTTAATTGTAATAAAAAGTAGTGTATTTCAAAATGCGACCTGTAGAGCTTAAGTAAATATTGACCCTCTGTTTAGCATTGATACAAAGTTCAGTGTTGGTAAACAGTGATGTCATTTGCCTTTAACCTTGTAGCAATTTAGTTGTTTAACTGTTGACATTTACAATAATTTTTGAGGGATTATAATGTTTGTACCAAGTAGTCATCAATGAGTTTTTTTTTGACATCTAGAGAGCAGGGTGGCCGATATATGATATGCAGTGCAATTTAATTATAGCAAATGTGTACACAATATTGCTGACATATTGTTGAACAATGAGGAATAATGAATCATCTCACTTTTCAGGCCAAGGAGGTCATGCATACTTAAAAGAATGGCTTTGGTGGGCTGGCTTGTTATCAAGTGAGTGACACAGATTACAGATGAACTCATTTTCATTTTAAAGACAAACTCAAAGCAGCTGTTCGTACAATATATATTTATTATGTTTGTTGCTCAGCTTCTTGGAAGCAACTATTTGAATTCTGTCTGCTTTGACAGTGGGGGCCGGCGAAGCCGCCAATTTCGCTGCATACGCCTTCGCTCCTGCCACCCTCGTCACTCCTCTCGGGGCTCTCAGCGTGCTAGTCAGGTCTGTAAACCTTTGGTGAATTTCTCAGAATTATAAAAACCTGTTTATTGTTAATGTGCAAATACATTTTAATGGGACAGCAGGTGGAACACTCAGAACCATAGTGATTCAAGTGGGTGGTCTAGCAGTAATTGTTGTGGTTTCCTTTTTTGTTGTTTTTAAACCAAGTATGACCTTAATCTTAGTCGTTGCAAGCATCAGCTTCACAAAGTGTTGCATTTTGTGATGCTCAATGCCAAAGTGTTAAAAGGTATTAAATTCTCAAAAGGACAAAAACCAGCTTCAACATAGTTCACAAAGTCTCAGCTAACCTACTTTATATTCACAACAAACCTAGCATTAAAATAATCTAAACTAAAATAGAAATATAAAAAATATAAATTCACCCACTCTAAAACAAGGAACCAGGGTTGCAACTTTCTTAAAAAATCTGCATAATTTTTATGGGATTTCTAAACCTGGAAAAGTCATGAAATTAATACATTTTCATGTTTTATGAAAATAAATTTTTCTAGGAATGCTCTATAATATTTTATCGGGTAGATTTTTTAAAGTAAAATAATAGCCAAAAAAAAAAAATCAGTAAAGCATGAACACCTGGACACTTTTTGTGAATAATGGTGGGCCTTGGAATCAAAAAGGTTATTATAGATATTAAATATGCAATCTCTAAAATATGGGGGGGGAGGAAAGCTTTTTTTATTATTATTTTACAAAAAACTACAGTACTTTTAATTAAGGGTGAGTAAATAAAGACAGAATGTTTATTTTTGGGTAAACCTTTAAGGGCGTGTATGTTTTTGCAGTGCGGTACTGTCCTCGTATTTCCTGACAGAGAGGCTTAACCTGCACGGGAAGCTTGGCTGTCTGCTCAGTATCCTGGGCTCCACTACCATGGTGATACATGCGCCTCAAGAGGAGGAGATTGACAGCCTGGAAGACATGGCTAAAAAACTGGTTGATCCAGGTAAGCTATAACATGTAAACACAATGAAGGACCTCCTGGGTCCAGTTGCATAAACTGCTTAGACTAGTATTCGTTTCAACTGGTCTTAACTTTTTTAAATCAAATGGATAGACTGCTCTAATTTGAATTAAAAAGTAAGTCTGGTTATACATAAGTCGTGGCCTAATGGTTAGAGAGTCGGACTCGTAATCCAAAGGTTGTGGGTTCGAGTCTCGGCCCGGCAGGGATTGTAGGTGGGGGGAGTGAATGTCCAGCGCTCTCTCCACCCTCAATACCACGACTGAGGTGCCCTTGAGCAAGGCACCGAACCCCCAACTGCTCCCCGGGCGCCGCAGCAATATGGCTGCCCACTGCTCCGGGTGTGTGTTCACAGTGTGTGTGTGTTCACTGCTGTGTGTGTGCACGTTGGATGGGTTAAATGCAGAGCACGAATTCTGAGTATGGGTCACCATACTTGGCCATATGTCACTTCACTTCACATAGTGGCTTTATTTATGCAACTGGCCCTTGGAATGTGAATAACTTGTTTTTATTCAGCAGTGTTTCTGAGTAATTCTGCTTCTTTAATATCAGTATGCATTATTGTGGTCTTGATTAGTGAAATATTGCAGTTACACAACCATTCAAAAGTTTGGGATCAAAAAATGTTTGGGTTGTCCTTGTTACAGTGTAATAATTATACATTTGAGAACTGGGTAATATAAATTAACAACATGTACCTACTATAGGGTTAGGAGTAGGGTTACTTGCATGTAATTATGCATAACTTATGCTATTACTATTGTAAGTGCATGTAGTGTGTAACAAGAACACTGTTAGAAAAAAAGTTTTTTTCTATTTTAATATATTTAAAAATGTAATTTATGATCCTTCAGAAATCATTCTGATATGCTGATTTGGTGTTCAAGGCATTTGTTTTGTTAATGTTGAAAAGAGATGTGCCGTTTAATATTTTGGTGGGAATGGTCATAAATTTTTTCAGGATTCTGAAAAATTAAAGAAGTAAGGAATAATTGACGACGGGCCGTTGAATTATTAGAAAAATAATGCACACCCGAGGTGGTGATGCGGCCGTTACACCTCGGTGTGCATTATTTTTCTAATAATTCAACGGTCCGGAGTCAATTATTCCGCTTATACTACGGTTGCCACACCTCAAGACATCGATCAGATTATATATTTCAAGGGATTCGTCCGGTTTTTCTACTTAAATCGCTATTGTGAGTAGGATTATTTCTTCCGCATCTCATCCAACGACTCTTTTGCTAGTTCCAAAACGTCATTTTAAAGCTGGCAATGGAGGCTTGAGCCGTTGATAGCAGACTAATGCAGTTAATAATGAAGTTATTAGAAAGAGAGCGAGAGAGACAGAGACACAGAGAAAGAGAAACCGAGAGAGAGAGAGCTTGTATGAATTAGGCTACCTCTGTGTGTCCCTCAACAGTGTTCTGAAGCACCGTCTCTAAACTGTAAGTCTGCTTTAAGATGCAGCCCTGTTATTACCTCGCTAGTGAGAAATGTCATGTGTAGCCTTTAAGTTGCTACACTAGGCTAACTGATAAAATCGTCAGGGCAGCGCTGACAACGATGCGAAGTGATATGGAACTGTAATGCGGTCAAGAAAGCTGCCTGGAACTACGTTCGCCGTGCGTTTCCCTGAAAATAATTGCACACCTCAGAACGTTCGTCAGCCAATCAGATTCAAGCATTCAACGGCCCCGTAGTATAACAGCATTTAATTAACAGTGTAAAAGTCTTTATCACTTCTGATCAATTTAATGCAGAATGTAAGTTTCTTTTTTTCCCAAACTTTTGAACAGTTGTAGACGTATTCATATGAATACTAAATGTGTGTTTCTTCGGGGATTCTTCTGAATCTTTTGATTGCTTTATATAACTAATTCTTATCTTTTCTTTCATCTTTCTCCAGGCTTCGTGGTCTTCGCGACAGCCGTCATCATCATAGCACTCATCTTCATCTTCGTATTGGGCCCACGCCAAGGGCAAACAAACATCCTGATCTACATCACCATCTGCTCTGTGATTGGTGCTCTGTCTGTTTCCTGCGTGAAGGGATTGGGCATCACCATTAAGGAGGCCATCGCTGGGAAGCCAGTGTTGCGAAACCCTTTGGCCTGGCTGCTGCTGCTGAGCCTGATAGCTTGTGTTAGTACACAGATTAATTACCTGAACAAAGCACTGGACATCTTTAACACATCCCTGGTGACGCCCATCTATTACGTCTTCTTCACCACCTCAGTGCTCTCCTGCTCTGCCATATTGTTCAAAGAATGGGAACACATGGGCACCGATGACATCATCGGCACACTGAGCGGCTTCTTTACGATTATCGTGGGCATCTTCCTGCTGCACGCCTTTAAGGACGTTAGCATCAGCTTGGCGACACTGGCCGTGTCCATCAGGAAGGACGAGAGGAACGGCCCTGTATTAAACGGCATGGCAGCTCACAACCACTCCAATTATGAGCTGCTACATAACGACGTCACGGAGGACTTTGACGACAGAGAGTTAGGGTTGCCTTTCGACAGCGTCTCCAGAAGAAACGGCACTATGACAGTCTCTTAGGTTCAAAGAGGAACCGGTATGCAGCAGTTCGTCTATGAAAATGTTTTGGCTGCTCTATGGACATTTAGCATTTTTCTTTCCTTTTCAGTTATGAGATAAAACCTAAGACAATCGACTCTCAACGCAAAAAGAAAAATACAAAAAAGATGGACCAATCGATTGTACTAAGGGTTTTGTTTGGCTCATTTTTGTTTTGTTCGTTTCAAACTAGACTACATGGCAAGCTTCATCTTATTCCTCATGTAGCACTGTAAATATACAACTGTACGTTTTTAAGAGACTTGTTATATTTTATGTACAGATATCTGTATGTACATGCACTGAGTTTCTTTCCACAAAATCGGTAGTTGCTTTGACTTTGTAATAAAGACACAGTGCTGTGATTATTTTTGAGGGATTGTTGACCCAAAAATTAATCATCATTTACTCTCCCTCATGACGTTCCAAACATTCCAAACTCGTTTAAGAAAAAAAAAAAAAGGTGCGTTTTTCACTCAGCCAGTGTTATTTTATATTTAGTCAGTTTTCACAAAAACCTTTTAAATTCGATTAATATTTTGTCATGTCATGTGTATCAAATTTAGTCCATTATACCAAAGATTAGAATACTTTGTCCTATAGAATTTTCCCTTTTTTAAAGGGAGTTTGATTCTACTGACTAAAATGGCATCTAATTTTAGTCGACGCGTGCAAAATTAATCCAAACATTGGATCAACATTTAACAAAAATTTAAATGTAGGCTACTCGTTGTGAAAATCTGAGCTCCTGAACATTATACGTGTACACTTTTGCAATATAATTTGCTTTGCTAGTTATTTGTTTTCATTGTACTGATACGTAAAGAGGGTATTCATGATAACGTTACAGAAATTTTGATTAGAACGTTTAATTAGTTCAGTTTCATTTGTGTAATTTTGTGCGGATGCAAGCTTGTAATATTACATTTATATTGTGTGTGTGTGTGTGAGTGTGTAACGTTATCTGATTAATCTAATAGGGATAGGATACGTTTGTGTGAGTGTGAAACCCACCAACAAAGAGCTTTAATTGACTGTACAGAGATGCCTTCAGATTCGCATCGACAAAAGATCTTCCTGGAGACCCACTGTCCTGCAAAATATATCTCCAACCTGCTTCATCTCCAGAGATGCCTTTCAAGCAGTCCTGAAGGTTTTGATTAGCTGGTTCAGGTGCGTTTCATCAGGGATGGAGTTAAGCCAGGGCTGTCCAAACTCGGTCCTGGAGGGCCTGTGTCCTGCAGAGTTTAGCTCCAACCCTAATTAAACACCTGAAGCAGCTAATCAAGCTCTTACTAGGTGTACTAGAAACTTTAGGTTACTCGCGTAACCCCGGTTCTCTGATAACATGAGTGAGGTATGTCACTATGGGAATCGCCTTGGGCATGACCAATCCGGGAAGCACCAATTACACCACGTTTGTCGGTTGACGGACCAATCACAACAGTGATGAGAGTTTTACACACTTAGGACGGAATGAACCAACGAAGGCTCTGTAACATCCAGCCTATAAAATCTGACAAAAGTGTGTGGCGAAGCCCAGCACGCCGCCGCACAAATGTCCTGAATGCCCACGAGGTGGCTAACCCACAGGCACTATGAGCCCTCAGCCCGTCTGGAGGACTTAAGACCCATGCTATTATAACTCAATATAATAGCTTCCACCAGCCAGTGGGACAGGCACTGATGAGAAATAGGTTTACCCTTATGAGAATCAGCCCATGAAACAAATAACTGATTACTCTTTCTTAATCCCTTCATCCTGGCCAGTTTGGAGCGATCAGTATTATTGAGTGACTGCACTCTCTTATACCCCTTTTTCACCAAGGCAGTTTCAGTACTGGTTCGGAGCGAGAGCCTAGTTTCAAACCGGTTCTTTGTCTTTCGACACCCAAAGCACCAGCTCCGAACCAGGAAAAGCGGTTCGTAAGTAGCACCAAAACATTGCTGGGCTAGAAGGAAGAACCGCTTGCGTCAGGGGCTGGGTTACAGTGACCAACATGATGACAGAAACTTTGGACCGCCATATTGAAATAGCAGCTAAACACTAACACAAAGGTTCACAAAGCCAGGAACATCAATAGCAACGCAACGTCCGCCATTGTTGATAGTTTGTTTAGGCTTGTTCAGGATGGATCGGTGCTGCGCAGACCGTTCGGTGCGAGGCATCGGGGTGCTGCCGCGGTGCTTTAGTGTATTGTGTGCTGATCGAACGATCGATCTGCCTGCGTGACACCGATGCACCTCGAACAAGTCTGTTGTGTTTGGCGCTGCCGCGCTAGTGAACCAAAACGTATTCAGTGACGTAAGACCTGGCTCTGTATTGGCTCTCTAGCCTGTGGAAAAGCAACCGGTTCTTAAAGGGCTTGCCAGTCGAACCAACTAAGAACCGGCAATAGCACTAGCTCTGAACTAGCACTTGGTTCCTGCTGGTGGAAAGGGGGTATTGCTGTTTTTAGAGTTGGTACGATCAGACTCGGAGGAGGAAACACGTAAAGCAGTACGTTTGGCTACGGGTGAGCCAAAGCATCCACACCCATTGGTGCACCTTCTCTCGCCAGAGAAAAGAATAGAGGGCAATAGGTATTTTCGTGTGAGGCGAAGAGATCTACGGCAGGTCGGCCGAACCTCTCCCACAATTAGATTAGATTAGATTAGATTAGATTCAACTTTATTGTCATTGCACATGTAAGGTACAGGGCAACGAAATGCAGTTAGCATCTAACCAGAAGTGCAATAAGCAGAGGTACAGGATATACAGTGTCTACAATAGTTACATATGTACAGAATATACAGATAAGGCAGTAGTACTATGGACATAATTTACAAATTTTTAAATACTATCAGTATGATATACAGATGGGTGATATGAACATACTATACAGATGGATTGTACAGTAAATGTATGTACACTATGAGCAAAAACTATGAATATAATTACAAATGGATATGAATAAGCTATACATTAAGATATATAAATACTAGTGCAATGAACATTGAAAGTGCATAGAAATAAAAATTTCCAGTGCATAGTACTCAGTGTGTGGATGTTTTTTGTTTTTGTTTTTTAACCGATTTTAATGATGGGGAGGGGTGAAGAGTTTGTGGTGGTGTGTGAGGGGGGTATCATTGGGCAGAGTTTAGTAGGGAAACAGCTGTAGGGAAAAAGCTGTTCCTGAGTCTGCTTGTCCTTGATCGGAGGCTCCTGAAGCGCCTCCCAGAGGGCAGTAATTTAAACAGTCTATGGTCAGGGTGAGAGGAGTCCTTAAGAATGCCGCGAGCTCGACGTAAACAGCGTTTTCTCTGGACGTCCTCAATGGCAGGAAGTGGTGTCCCTGTGATGCGTTGGGCGGTTTTCACCACCCTCTGCAGTGCCTTGCGGTCAGCAACTGTGCAGTTCCCATACCAGACTGTGATGCAGTTGGTCAGGATGCTTTCAATTGCACACCGGTAGAAGTTCCGCTGGATGATTGGAGACAGGTGGTTCTTCTTCAGTGTCCTAAGGAAGAAGAGGCGTTGGTGAGCCTTCTTGACTAGGCTGGATGTGTTGGTGGTCCAGGTCAGGTCCTCCGAGATGTGGGTTCCCAGGAACTTGAAGCTGGAGACACGTTCAACAACCATCCCGTTAATGTGGATGGGGTCATGCGTTCCACTTTTCTTCTTCCTGAAGTCCACAATAAGTTCCTTTGTCTTGCTGGTGTTGAGGAGCAGGTTATTGTCAGCGCACCATGCAGCCAGGTGCTGTACCTCCTCCCTGTAGGCAGTCTCATCGTTGTCTCTGATGAGGCCAATCACTGTGGTGTCGTCAGCAAACTTGATGATGGAGTTGGATCCATGCACAGGCCTGCAGTCATGGGTGTAGAGGGAGTAGAGGAATGGGCTCAGCACACAGCCCTGTGGTACGCCGGTGTTGAGTGTGATGGTGGTGGAGCAGGTGTGGCCTGACCTAACATGCTGAGGTCTGTTGGTCAGAAAGTCCATAATCCAGCTACAGAGGGAGGTGTTAACACCCAAGTCTCCAAGTTTAGTGATCAGCTTGGAGGGAATGACGGTGTTGAATGCTGAGCTGAAATCAACAAACAAAATCCGTGCATAAGTGTTGTTATTATCCAGGTGTGTGAGTACCGAGTGCAGTACTGTGCATACTGCATCCTCAGTGCTCCTATTGCTACGGTAGGCAAATTGGTGTGGGTCCAGTGTGGGTGGGAGGCAGTTCTTGAGGTGTGCCAGGACCAGTCGCTCAAAGCACTTCATTACAATGGGTGTGAGTGCTACGGGGCGGTAGTCATTCAGGCACGTCGGGGAGGAGTGTTTCGGCACTGGCACAATGGATGTGGCCTTAAGGCATGTTGGCACAGTTGCTTGGGTGAGGGACAGGTTGAAAATGTCTGTGAAGACCTCTGCGAGCTGCTCTGCACATATCCTGAGCACACGTCCAGGAATGCCGTCAGGGCCAGCGGCCTTGCATGCATTGATCCGGCTCAATGCTGTGCAGACATCTGTGGAGGTGAGTTTGAGGGTCTGATGGTCTCCTGAGAGTGTGATCTTGGTGGCTGTCTCCTTGTTGTTATTCTCAAAGCGAGCATAAAAGTCATTTAGCTCATCAAGGAAGGAGACGTCTGTGACCGTTGGAGTGGAGTTGCATGGCTTGTAGTCACTGATGACCTGGATGCCCTGCCACATGCGCCGGGGGTCAGAGTTGGAAAAATGCTCCTCTACCTTTAGCTTGTAGCAGTGCTTGGCCTTCTTGATGCCCCTCTTCAGGTTAGCCCTGGATATGCTGTAGGCCTGAGCGTCATCTGATCTGAAAGCAGTGTTGCGGGCTTTCAGCAGGAGCCGCACTTCCTTGTTCATCCATGGCTTCTGATTAGGGTACGTTGTGATCTGTTTCTCTGTTGTAACACTGTCAATGGAGGTATTGATGTAATCCAGTACAGAGGTGGTATAGATGTCAATGTCCGTGTGAGAGCCACTGGCAGCCTGGGAAGCAAACATACTCCAGTCCGTTTGTTGAAATTTGTCCTGAAGTACAGACTCTGCTCCCATTGGCCACACTTTGATGGTCTTCACTGATGGCTTCACACGGTTGATGAGGGGTGAATACTTGGGGGTGAGAAACAAAGAAAGGTGATCAGACTGTCCCAGGTGGGGGAGGGGTGTCGCGATGTAAGCTCCTGCGATGTTTGTGTAAACATGATCCAAAGTTTTTTCTCCTCTAGTGTGGCAGGAGACATGCTGATGGAATTTGGGGAGCACTGTCTTTAAGTTGGAGTGATTAAAATCACCCGCAACAATAAATGCAGCTTCCGGGTGTACAGTCTGTTGTTTACTAATGGCCGCATGCAGTTCGTTCATAGCAAGCTTGGCATTAGCATCCGGGGGAATATAGGCTGCAGTTATGACGGTGGAAGTGAACTCCCGCGGCAGATAGAAAGGTCTACACTTGACCATGAGAAACTCTAGGTTAGGTGAGCAGTGTTTTCCAACAATGTCAGAGTTCGTACACCAAGCTTTGTTCACATAAATGCACAATCCTCCACCTCTGGTCTTGCCGGAGTCATCTGCCGTTCTATCTGCTCGGAGCGTGTAGCGTCCGGTTAGATCAATAGCATTATTGGGTATGTCGCTATGTAGCCATGTTTCAGTGAAAACCATGACATTGCAGTCCAAAAGTTTCTTACTATGGGTGATGCGAAGTCGTATTTCATCCATTTTGTTCACCAATGACCGCACATTAGCGAGGAAAATGCTGGGTAAAGAGAGCCGGTGCGGTGTTAGCTTTAGCTTAGCTCTTAGTCCTCCGCGCTTCCCCCGCCTTTGTTTACGATCTCGGCGCCGCCTGTGAGCACTTCCGCCCGGCCGAGCAGAGTGCGTTGCCTCGGGTGTTCTGGAGATCTCCGGGATGAGTCGATGATTGGTTATAAAACTGTTGGAAAAGTGCAGACCGATATCCAAAAGCTCCTGTCGGGTGTATGATGTTAAGGCAAAGCTGTTCAGTGAGAACAGACCCGAGATGAGCAGGAAAAATACTGCAAAATTGCAAAAACTGGAGAGACGCTGAGCCTCGCGATGTGTTCGCGCCGCCATCTTGGTCACTAACATCTTGGTCACAATTGATTCACTACCTGAGGGTGGAGAGTCCATTCTCCGTACAGAGGATTCCCCCTGGACAGGAGATCTGCCCCAACATTCATTATTCCCAGAACATGAGTCGTTCGTAATGAATGAAAATGCCTCAAGCCCCACACAATGAGTTTTCGTGCTAGACTGTGAAGCTGGGGAGAACGTGTTCCCCTTTGGCGATTTATATATGCCACCGCCGTTGTGTTGTCCGATCTGACCAAAACGTGGTGATTCCGTAGGAACTGCACAAAATGTTTCAATGCTAGAAACACTGTTAACAGTTCCAGGAAGTTTATATGTGCGTTCTGTAGCGAGACGGGCCATTTTCCCTTCGCTATTCTGCCCTCGCACACTGCACCCCAACTTGTGAGAGATGCATCCGTCGTTACCACTTTTCTCAGAGAGAGGAAGAGAAATCATCTTCATCCTCCTCCTCTTTGGCCCCTGCCAAAGGGTCTGATTCAAAGAGGGGAGGAAGTTCCGGAGAAATCTAGTCTATCAACTCCCCCAAGCTGCACTGGGCCCGCGGAGCAACCTCGTTCATTTCCATGGGAGGCGCGGAAAGACTCGGGTCCCCTTTATTCAAAAAGCGGCTCGCTGCAGCCTAGAAGATCCAGGGGGCGTGGTTGGATCCAGATCCAACTCCTCCCACCTTACATATACCTAAACCTACCAATCTCCACCCCCTAGATGTGGATCCAACCACGCCCACTGGATTTTTGTGGACTGCAGCGAGCCCTACTTGCTTTATTCGGGGCCGCGACTCTTACTCTGCGCTCCAAAACGCTTAACGGGAACTCAGAGCAGTGCGGGCAGCATTCGGGATTAGCGAGCGCAGCCTGTGCATGTCTAACTACCAAACACGTTATGCACAGAGGGTGAGAGTCTTTAGACGAGATCATAGACCAGCATGCACATGGACGAGAGGGATCTTTCCCTTTCGCTGTGCTGCCGGATGGGCTCGCAGTCGCCATAACAGAGATGCGAACACCGAGAGATTAACGAGATCACCACAACGTGCCTCTCGATAATGTGTTTTACAGCAAATTATTCCCGTAAATGTGCTGGGATCGTACCGATCCGTCACACCACTTAACGTGAGGGAATAATTAAGAGAAAAAAAGCTGTAACTGCTCGATAAAGAAAACGAGAACCCGCCTTGACGAGCTGGTCCCCACTAGAAAATACAGCAGAAAGAAAATATTCATTTTAACAGAGTATTTTCCCAACCAAAAAGCAGCCGCGTTCGGTGACGTGCCTAAAAATCATCTCGTCCATGAACAGTTTAGCGGCCACTCAACAAGGATCTGCTGAGGATAGCTTCCAAAAGGATCTTCACGGAGAAGAGAACGAGAATGAGGTAGGGACTGTTATGCAGTGGTATATATTGGGGAGGCGGGACTCCCTCATCACTGTCGTGATTGGTCTGTCAACCGACAGACGTGGTGTAATTGGTGCTTCCAGGATTGGTCACTCCCGAGGCGATTCCCATAGTGAGATACCGAACGAATGTTTGAAAGAAAACTTCCATGCAGGTGTGTTGAGGCAAGTTGGAGCTAAACTCTACAGGACACCGGCCCTCCAGGACTGAGTTTGGACAGCCCTGAGTTAAGCCCTTCAGGAGACTCACAGAAGACTTAACCCGTTTAATCCCAAATTTTTCACATGAAAATATCCAAATGATGTCATTAGTAACACTTTGACATTATTTGTTTTAATTCTTTTGGAAAAAGTGTGAAAAAGTGTGTTTTATGGTCAGAATTGTGACCAGTACTGAATTAACATTTTTGCAGTCATATAAATTGTTATATCTTAGCCCAGCTATTTTTAATTGTTTGATCACATTCTAGGGTTAATATTATGCGTAAAAAAAATTATACAACATTGATGGGAATACTGAGATAAAAGACAAAAAAAAACCATCAACGTATTTCAAAATTGTTACTTTTTGTAAAAAAAAATTATATTAGTGCTGAAACTGCATTACAACGGCAATATTGCAACTTATTTGTAACATTTGAACTTTACATTTAGTGCAATATTTTGTCATTGCAACATTTTAGTGCAATTTTCACTAACAACGCCATTGGATTTATATTGTATACCTAAGTTCACTGTTATCCCACCAGTCACTTTTGTGACCATCAAGATGTTTACTCATTCTATAACCACACTCAGCAAAACTGAATATATGTGAATTCATGTGTTAATACAGCTTACCAAAAATCTTTGTCACAACTTTAACATACTTTACCAGCCTTTTGTTTTGGAGCTTTGATGCAGCCGTCATCTTCGGCGCTGCTGGGCATGCGCACATCAATACAGCGTAATTTTTGTCACACTGTACAACAATTGCTATTTTTTCATTATTGTAAGGGGTAGGTTTGGTGCAAACAGGAAATAAACTGGTTTGGTCATGTGACAATTTGCACTAACCATGTGACACTGCACGTTTAATTGAGACCCTTTTATTTTTTCCATATTTGCTGGAAGTGCACTAAAACAAAATGAGAAAAAAATTCTGTAAGGTTTTTAGAACTTTGTAAATGAAAAAAAAGTCACTATTGTGACTGGTGGGATTAAATGGGTTAATGTAGTTTTTTTTAAATATAGCTCTCAAATTGAGTAAACAATGACACTTTATTTTGTGTGAACTAGTCCTTTCACTCGTTTAATTTGGTGAAAAAAATTGCCCAGGAAAACAGAGTTTCATATTTATTGAATTAAAATCTGATTACATAATTCAAATACAAAAAGGCACGTTTACTTAGAGTAAGAACTTGGTTACGCTTAAAGTTTTATTCGGGATAATAGAAGAAAAAGAATCTTGCATGCAATCATTCAAAAACACCACACACTGTAGAAATATACCACTGGTCTCTCCCCACAGCAAAAATTTAAATAATCAGTTGATAAAACCCACTTGGCCATTTTCCAACCCTTTCCCACTGCTTTCCCCTGGTATAAAACACGAAAATGAGTAGTGCTGTGCTATCATTAACAAATAAAAGATAATAGTGATTTATCTATAATAAGGCACGAGTGTGTACAAAATAAAATCAACCTGAAAAGTAAAACTGGGCCGTGTTTGTCTATCATTTTAAAACATATTTTGGCCTAATTTACCAAAGCCTGAGACGTGCAAAACCCAATAAAGGTACAATTGATTGATGCTTACAAAACACTCGACTTGTCACAAGGCAACTTACTGGCTCTGTGAACACTACAGGCTGGTGTAAGAAAGGCGTCTCCAAGTACAATGTGACAGTGAAACTGGTCCTAAACTTGTTGCTAAATATGTTCTCCTCTACCATCTCTTCCACTTCAAATTGGTGCAAATGTACGCCAATCTCAGTTACTGGCCAATGACTGATGGATCGGAGGCTGAAAGCAACGGACATGTTCGACTGGCATGTTCTCTCCATCCCCAGACTTCAGGTACTTGTTCAAAATTGCGAAGATTTCATCATTCAGAACCTGGAACTTGCGAATTCGGTCAACCATTTTCTTCAGAGGCTAAAGTGAGAGAGAAAAAGATGGTTTACCTGATGTCTTGACTGCAGAAGTTAAATAAAAACTTCTCATAGAGGAAAAACTCACCACACTCTTGATGATCTCATCTTTGCCGTCATGTTTCTGCACCTTAAGGAAATGGTAGCTGAAGTCCAGGACATCAAAGCGTCTGTGCTGTCCAAGCAATGTGATAATCATGCAACCGGCCCAGTTCAGACCATCTCCAAAACATTGCCTAGAAGAAAATAATACGCTTTAAAAAGCACAGATATCCTAATCTCACTGTAAACAGCCATTCTACATGACGAGAAAAACAGATGATCAGTTTGCACTCACTCAACAGTGAACTCATGCGCTCCCACCGGGATGCAGTATACAAACTGCATGGCGCTCCACAACCTGTGGAACTCCACGCACTCGTCCACGTGCATCACGCCGTTGCTGGGCAATGGGCCACGCCAGATTGGGTCGTCCAGATAACCGCGGATGCGAGTCAGAATGACCTCAAATATGGAGAGACCGCAGCACAGCCGCTCCTTAGTCAGCAGGTCACCCTCACGGGCGATGGCAATTTGCTGATGAGAGATTGTACAGGGTATTGATTAAAATCAGACCGGTCTGAATCACGATTGACTAGGGTATTTGTTTTGTCAAAGCATATGATTTGTCCTTCAAATTATATTTAGTTATTTATAAAATTTGAACAGTAGATTGCGATGTCACCACAATGATGATGGCATAAAATGGCACCACTGAGATGTCATAATTTAGATTTGTTTATCTCACAATTGACTCAATGTCATTTGTCAATAATGGCATGTCTAATTCTCACTTTTTATCTCATAATTATATTAAAAAATTGAAATTATGAGTCAAGATTGACTATCAACTTTTTATCTCAATTTCAACTTGTCAATTTTATCTTAATTATTAATTTGTATCTCTTAATTTCAATTTTTCATGACAATTACGGCTTTTATCTCATAATTTCAGACCTTTATCTCAAAAAGCATAATTTACCAAAGTATAATACATTCAACTTGTCATAGTTATTATTTGATCTCATAATTTCTATTTTTAAAAGCCTAATTATGGCTTTTTCTCTCAATTTTTGCTGAAAAAAAACATGATTTATCAAAGCATGATCATTTTGATTTGTCAGTTGATTTTATCTCATAATTTACTTTTTTTTTTTTGTCAATTTCAAATTAATTATGGCTTATTATCTCAGAATTTCAGACCTTAATCTCAAAAAGCATGATTTACCAAAGCATAATCATTTTGACTTTGTATCTCAGAATTTCAAACTTCTTTCCATATATAACATTGGTCTGGGACATTTTTTTATTTTTAAACACAGAATCAAATCACAAAAAACACAAGTGTGATTACTGATTCCCTTTGTAGAAATGCCAATTAATGTAACAAAAAGTGACAGAAAATAGCGGTGTTACCAGGATTAAGTAATACTCATTTCTTAAAGCAAACTTCACTATTTTTCTATGAAAATAATCAGTTTGCCCATTTCCACTGCCACAACTCATAATGAAAAAAGTGAATGTGGAAGGCTCAGGGATGAGCTCAAACCAGCAGTTAGGTGTGTAATTGAAGATGCTATTGACAATAAGTAGATGTGTGTGTACTGAAGGCGGCAAAGCAGCAGAGCACGACTAAAGCGGCTGTCATCACAGTGATGTTTCACCCACCTGAGGGGTTCCCAGACGCTCAATTAGAGGCACCATATGCAGTGCTGTGTATTTGGCCTCCAAACGCTTCATCTTTGCATCCAGACGCTCACCTTCTGCTCAAGTGTGGGTTGTAGAGGGATTATTGGATATGTATGAGGAACTGCTCAAATAAAGCATGCTAAAAATACTGCATATCCTCAACGGCAAGCATACATAAACATGAGCTTACCTTTAACGTGAACTCTTGGCAAGATGTTCTGGAAGGGCGCTGCATGCAGCAAGTCACACACCTCCTCTTGAGACTGCAGGAAAAGACACTCATTTCAGAATATGAAACAATCTTAAGAGGCAAAAGCTGAAGTAATCAATAGAACAGTGGGTTCAAAGCATGAATTAAATTCAAATAAGCAGTCTGAGACAAGCCAAAATTGGCACTTTGACACATGCATAATCACAGAGTTTTGGTGCATTACGTTGATCAGGTTAACTAGTAAAGCACAGAAACCATTAGTCATTAGATTAATGTTTGTGGGCGGTTTTTGGTAACACTTGATTCAATGTTGATATCATGAAATAACTAACATTTTTTAGTAACTTGAGATATTAAAAATACAGGAGTATATGTAGAAATTAACATCGAACATTATGTATATCCTCATGTCAAACTACACTACCAGTCAAACGTTTTTGAACAGTAAGATTTTCAAAGGTTTTAAAGTCTCTTCTGCTCACCAAGCCTGCATTTATTTGATCCAAAATTAAAGTATTAATTTCAATAATTTCTTCCGACCCTCCAAAAATTAAAACTCCAAGCTTTTGAATGGTATAGTGTATAATGTTACAAAAGATTTTTTTTATCAGATAAATGCTGATCTTTGGATCTTTCTACTGTTTTAAATATTGATAATAATAATAATAATAATATTAATAATGTTTCTTGAACAGCAAATCAGCAAATTAGAATGATTTCTGAAGGATCATGTGACACTGAACACTGGAGTAATGATGCTGAAAATGTATCACAGGAATAAATTACATTTTAAAATATATTCAAAGCAGTTATTTTAAATAGTAAAAATATTTCAATATTACTACTTTTGCTGTATTTTGGATCAAATAAATGCAGGCTTGGTGAGCAAAAGAGGATTTCTTTTGTGGAACTGGGGTGGGTGACAACAAAAAAAAACAGAAATGGCACTTCATGTCAAAAAGGTGTTTTAAAGCATGCCAATGAAGCTTTTTAGAAATCATTGGCACAGATTTTGATGGTAACCAGGTATGGTTCCAGCAGATGGAGCCATGCAATCACATACACCACTGACAGGAGCTATTACATATCAGGCTGTTGACATTTAAATTAAAAAATGCAGAAAATTACAGCCGACGGCACTGATTGCATTGACCTTGCCATCAGGCAGAGCAGGTACTTGTACACAGGCACAGAGATTTTCTTTTCCACGACTTTATTTTACCAGACAACCCTTAATTTGACTATATAATTTGAAGTTTAATGTGGAGGGTGGTGGAAGACAGCATCTCCCTGGGTAGCTCTCATAATTGTGACTAATGGTTGACAATTAAACAGCAGCTTGTCACATCTGTGAAGAGTCTCTTGAGTGTCTGGATAAATGTCAGATATTTTCAACCAATGCTGCAGTGATGTTACATCCATTATGCAATGAAAACCCAGGTAACTTCTTCAAAGATCTAAAATGTCTTTTTTTGGGGGGGGGTGTTTACAGATTCTTGGTAATAAACTCAAATAAAATAATAAATTATTGAAATATATCTAGGTATTAAAGTGGGGTTTGAGGGGAAGGATTTGTATTACATATATTTGTAAAAAAAAAAAAAAAAAAGAAATAGAGGAATAAATATAAAAAAAACACAAATCATAAAATATGGCATGTGCTAGTTTAATGGTATTATTATTCTTTACAATGTACACAGTCCTGGTTTCAAAAGTGCAGCATGTTAAAGAACTACAAAGAAAGCTCTGTAATTACAAAATGATGAAACATCAGCTGAAGCACCTAAATATACACTTATCTTTTATATATAAATTAATTGTAACCTAAAATCTTGATGTTGAACGTTAAAGCTGTTAAATACCCTAATAAAAAGTAAACCTGTGGCTATGATGTTAGGTCTTTAGACTCAGCTACCCTGACTGTTATTTATTGCGAGTAGCAAGCTGTGCTTTGGATTTATTTGTGCCCTGAAAGGAATAAACTCGTTAACAAATTATAAATCAAACTAAACACATTAAGAGCTGTGGAACAGTGAAAGTTTACCAAATGGCCTGTCTTCTGGGGGGACAAACATTTCTTACTCTTAATGATCCTATAATAAATCCAAGTATGTGATCATTTGATTGAAGGGATTTGTCACCATTCAGACTTTAAAAAGAACCGAAAATGAGAAGCAAAGTCGATGTTGTGTATAAGCAAGGCTTCAGCAAGATCAGACGAACTCAGAAAATATGCACATAATGCTTTTAGAGGCTGGTTCAAAAACAATATACAAAACAAAAAAAGATGTGAAGCTGATCTGCATCAAAGGGTTGAAATCTGGCATGGAGAAACTGACAGCGCTGCCACATGCAACACAACTGCAGATGTGTTCCCATGACAACAGTGTGTCAGAGTCATCCTAAACACTGAGCAGGTGACAGACTAAATAATGGAAGTCACCGGTGTTCTGTACTCTATACAAAATGTATATATAAAACACATGTATGTGAATGCATGTGTGTATGTAATTAATTTAATCTAATTACATGATGTGCTGATTAATCTAATTAAATCACACATCGGTTTGGGCTGAGAAATGACCCCCCAAAAGACAGTCATTATTGTGTTAAATACACAGTCAGTCATTGGCCTGCATCATGTGTCAACTGCTGCATGCAGTGTAAGATGATGTACCTGTCTGCGCAGGGCCAGTGTGCGTTAAATGTTAAATCGCACCTAATTAACACATAACAGTAAATATATATTGCTCTATCCTGTCATGGACTCATAATTTATATTAAAAAAATAAAAAAGTTTAAACATGAAGAGATTCATTCATGATTGAAGACTTCAGTGAAGTTATGTGTCTTGTGTGTCACTTGTCAAAGGACAAAGAAGAGAATTTGAAAGCAGCCCAACCACACAGGAAGAAGTTAATTAGTAAAGCTCACTACTACACTCTTTACTCTAAGAAAAATATTTCAAAACCACACTATATCAATATACTGAAGAAGATCTGTTTACCGATGGCATTGACCCTCTGCTTAGCTTACGTACTGAAAGTGGTAATAAAAAGATTGGATATTCTTACATTAGCTGGAATTTTTTCTTTAAAGAAAAGATTATGGCAGGTTGCAACAGCTGCTAAGGTATGATTGGTCAGTACCATTTTTAAGGCATCTTTCTGTAGTATAGTGTGAATGCTCAGTGGTCATACCAAGCTCTGTTCACTCAGCAGGCAGAAGAGCAAAGCGTTTCCAACTTCCCTCAGGTTCTGGAAGCACACAGTCTTCAGCTCAGCATACTCCACAATGTCCTTCAACTGGTGGTGGAAGAACTCCAGAATACCTGCATTCAGCAGACAAAATCATTCTTTCACTCTTTTGGTTGTTTTAGGAAAAGTATACGTATTCCTCTGTTTGCACACTGCACAGTGATTAGCAAAAATAGATCCCATTCCTGGATCAACATGCCCTAATTACTGCCTTAAGTCAGGATGTCTAGTTGATAATAATATTGTAAGACCTCTTTAAGATCAAGTGAAGAAATTTAAGGAATAGACTCAAGGGAACATCAATATGTATTCTGAACCTTACGATCACACTGCAAAAAAGTCATGTTGTTCCTCAATAATTTTCTTGTTTTCCAGTGCAAATGTCTCAATTATAAGAAAATACATTTATTTGAGAAGCAAAATGACATAAGATGAGAGTTTATGATTCAAACAAAGACAATTATCTGCCAATGGCCTCAGAAAAATCAACTTAATTCAAAGGAAAAACATGTTTTTATACCCTACTGACATTTTGTTCTTGTCTTAAGCATAAAATCACTTCAGTTTCCTTGATTTAAGGATCTTTAGATTTGGACTGGAAAACAAGACACCATTATGTATATATACACAAATGCAAATTTCTGAAGAACTTTGTTATTCCTGTTACGTCCAAGAACCCAAAAATAAGTAATACTCTTACCAGCAGAAGCCTTTAACTACATATACAGACCCTTAGCTGTTTTTCTACCCTCTGCCTTTCTCTCTCTCCTCCACCCACCCACTTCATTTCATTTCATTTTTCCTTTCATTTCTTTTTGTCCAGGCTGACTGAAGCCCACATAATCAGATACAGCCATGATTTCAGTGTGGAGCTCACTCTCTCAATATGGTCACCCGGAAAAGTAATAACAAACAAAGAAAGGAAGAAAGAGAGCAAGAGGCAATTACCAAACCCTCTCAAGTCAAGAGGGGTCTGATTAAGTCTTATAAAATACCCAGCGTCTTCTGCGTAAGCTCTGCTAAAAGCACCACTGTGTGACAGACACACTGCAGACAGCCAGTCTTCCCAGCAGCACAGTTGGATTCACGAAAGCTTAATAATTCAGTGCTTATCTTCTATTTGGTGATAGTGGGAGCTCATATTTATACAGGGTCAAAGTTGCTCTCTTGGGTCAGAAAACAAAAGGATAGCTGAGGATTGTCCAAAAAAAAGTGCAATTTTCACCTGGCGAGCCGTACTCATGGCGAGGCAGACGGCATATCTTGGGCATCACTTCCATCAGGGTCTTCACATACTGCAGAATGGTGCCCTGAAGCTGCACCAGAAAAAACAAGATTACAAGGTGATTTCAGCAGAAATGTAGCTAATACCCACACATCCTGAACTTTATCTTTTATTCTTTAAAGTTAGTGTAAAAAATTCATCTCAACAATGATCAATGATTCAATTAAGATCCTTGTAAATGGTCTGCTGCATCATGAAAACAGACATTTGGTATAAACCATATCAGTGCATGCATTCCTGGGAACCGAACCCATGACCTAGGTGTTGCTAGAACCATTCTCCACTATCTGAAACCACTATAATTAAGGCATCATTTGAGAAGTTCTAGTGGGAATGTGGCTGAACATAAATACTAAATACACCATCCATTTCTTCTCACATGTTTGAGAGCCGCAGATTAGAAAAAAAAGAGATTATGTCCAGGGTCTTGCAAAAGCAGATCTCCATAAACTTCAATTAGCATGCCTATGCACGTACCAGGCTTTTGACGACCTTTAACAGCTCTTCCATCACCACAGCGATGCCCTGGTATCCCAGAAGTCTGCAAATAGCCTTAACATGTGGAGGTCCCAGGAAGTTCCGGTAGAGGCTGTATATGCTACTGTACGCCAAATTCAAGGCCTGAATTATCATGAAAAAGAAAAAAAAACAAGTTATGGAATGCTTGGAACAAAACTCAAGATTTCTTATTGAGGCAGAGTTTGATTTGTTTGTCACTTAGTCATTTGTACATGTAATGAAAGTAAATAAAGATAAGCACATTTTTTAAAAACATTCAAAATCTTAATGATCTCAAACTTTTGAATGGCATTGTGTGTGTGTGTGTACACACTTTTATATTATTATATCAATAATTTGTTTTTAAACAATGGCTGACAAACTCTAAAATAGAATAGTAACAAAAGAAATAAGCTTCTCTCTGTTCTTTTAATAAGAATGCAGTACTTGCAAGTTGACCGATTAATGATTAATCAAATTCATGAGCATACATGTCCGTAGGTGTTGTGGCAGTGAGTCAGGGGAGACAGGTCACCGGTCTGAGGGAGTAATTGACAGCAGAGTGGGGGAGGAAAATGCCATGTGTTTTTCCAATGATTGAGAGAGCAAGGATATGTAAGAGATTGAGGATGAATGAGAGGAGTTCAAGCTCTCCCAGCTGTAATTCTGTTTAAAATGCATACTACGCAAAACACTGATGCGTCGTCTCCCCCTCCCTACTGTGCTCACTCTCTGTCTGCTTTATTTGCCATCTGCTGTTCTAATCAGAAGAGCTTTTCTGTGCAGCGGTGTGGAAGTGGAGCTCTTTCTGCAGGAGACCTGAGCCATGCCAAACACAGACAGCTACAGGTCACACTCTCTGAACACTTCAGGGGATTCAGTCTGCAACGGAGAGACGATCTGTGTATGAAGTGACTCTTCTCATCTTTTACGGTAAGATTTTTGCTCCTTTACATCTTAATCTCAGTTTTCCCAGAGACACCCATGTCTCTGTTGGGAAAAAAATAGGTGTAGATGACCTGTAAACACTGGTAAAATCCAGACAAGTGCTGTCTGAAAATACAACTAATTTCTTTCTTTAGCAGCTGTGTGGATTTGAAAAAGACTGGAAGGAGCAACAAGTCTGTAGGGAGAGAGAATACACGTCCTGTTTTCCTCAGACTTCTCTGAGCATTATTGACAGTGTGCTTCTGGAAGACCAAAACGATTAGACTTCAAGCTTTCGTATGGTGCTGACTGCAGAGTAATTACAGCATGCGTGTGTAGCGTATAGGGTAACCACTCATCCACACAAGTCCAATGTGGTGATTTATTGATCGAGTTAATGGGCTTCAAACAAACCAAGGGCTTGAGAGTCAAAAAAGGCATCCATTATAAAGAAACTAATACATATTTTAAGCAAAAGATAAATATCTAGAAATTTCAAAGCAGCAGAATTCTTGAAGAGATAAAGCAGATGATATTAAAAATAAATAAATATTTAAAAAAATAAAATAAATAAAATAAAGTGCAAAATAATCATGCAGCAGTGTTTGATCATGGCAGATATCAAAACAGTGAAGACTGAATAAATAATTGTTTATTATAACTAAACCTCAAAATTATACTTATTGGGCTGTAATGCTGTTTATTTATAATGACTTGAGAGAATCTAAGAACCTTTTTCTTGGCAAGCAGATATATGGATGTAGTGTCAATTGGAAATCTCTCTTCAACTCATTCACATAATCCTGCTTTAGATACCTAGTTTTGAAGAGAAAAAAAATAGATACAACGCAATCAAGGCGGATAAATAAAAAAATCTGTTCTTGCACTCAATAACCTGGTGCTTTTCCCCACTAGATAAATCTGCTTTCCCTAACACCATGATAGAGCAGGGCAATTGTACTAGAATACAAATGAAAACTGAAATTACAAAAGAGGATATAACCATAAAAAAACCACCTTGTGTGTTACCTACAAAACCATTCTCAATGTTAATTACTACAATATGAAAGACAAATTAGACAGAAATGAACAGCACAGAACACGTTCAAAACATCTGCAGTGTTTATAGCAAAGCTGTATTTTTATATATACCTGTCCTCAGCCAGTGTTTTCTGATTAAATCCTTTTGACAAAGCACTTCAATTCAAAATCAATCTCAATCGCTGAAACCTGAAGTTTTCCATTTCTTTAAAAACATGCTTTTATGCCAGAAGCAAGCCCATTACTAATCTATTAAGTCCTTGTTGTACTTCATTCATTTAGATCAATTCTGACCTTGAATGTTTTTCCCCCCTTTATGCTTCCAGATCCTTCAAAATCATTGCATGTCGTCTCACACCAGCCTACATCATCAAACTGTGCGTGCATAAGAGCCTGAGTTTCAACTTAAAAAAAACAAACTCAACATGACTATCACCATTCAGAACATCACAGCCACCTCTGCCGTCGTCAGCTGGCCATCATCTCCAGGCTGCGTGGACACGTTCTACAGCGTTATGTATCACCCTAACTGGAACAGCCTGCTGATGGGTTACACGCGCAAGAGCTTCCTGCGGGAGGACAGGGTTCCCGTGAGCCAGATGTCCACCAGTCTGGGCAACCTCAGTCCACAAACCACTTACATCCTCTGCGTCACCTGCCAGTCCGCCAACCCCACCAGAGAGCAGTGCCAAGTCTTCAGTACCCTAGATGAGGGCACTGAGCTCGGAGAGAGCGGCAGGGAGCTGGCAATGGGCGTCTGGCTGGCCAGCAGCATCCTGTTGCTGATCATTGCTGTGGCTCTGCTTTGGGGATGTCTCCACACCATGTGTCCAGCAAAGAGAGACCCAGAAAGAGGCAGCCAGTCAGGTCCAAACCCTCCACACCTGGCTCTGACCTCCATGGGTGGGAACATGGAAAGCGAAGGAAGAAAAAGTCTGTACACGCCTGGTTTTGGTGGGGAAGACTCTCAGAACGCAACGGTGATTGAGAATCCTTTCCGAGTTGAGCACGGCAGAGAAAAGGCTAATAAACCGAGATTTGGCCCCGGGTCTGAATAACTAGGACACCGAATTATTACTTTGATGCACTGACTAATTGAAGCAATTGAAACAATTTTGAGGAAAGGAGACTGACAGTCGAACTGGGCTGACAGGGTTAAATTAGCATTTAAAATGTCCGTTGAAAACATAACTAACATTTTAAACAAGAAAACTAAAGGAGGCCACTTGGCTTATTTTTTGGTATGCCTTTACAATGGTTCAATTTGTTAACATGAGTTAAAGCAACACTATGTAACGTTTGGCGCTCTAGCAGTTAATAAACCGAACTGCACGCATCCGGTGGAAGAACATTCTAATCGGAGCTACTTATCTAAGTTTATGTCTATGGCGATTCACACAGGTATGTGTTACTCCGCAATGGTGACGACCCGACCAGGCTACAATAGTCCAACTATAAGCACTTATTATAAGTGTACCGTAGTGATTCGGGATAAGACAAAAACACGGTTTGGAAGATGAATTCATGATGTACTCGCTCGTTATATACATTTTGCAAATTTTGAACACAGAAAGAGTTACATAGTGCTGCTTTAATGAATTTGGCATCAGAATTAATTGTTATTTATTTTTATTCATTTATAACCACCCCCCCCCCCCCCCCACACACACATTTTTTTTTTATAATTTATAAATAATCATAATTATTATAATAATAATTTTTACAATAAGAAACAGTACCAAATGTTCCAATACACACAAGATTCACATCAGAAGCATAATTTATTTTATATATTCATATTTCTACATAATGTGGGTCACTTATCAACCTACAATGTTGGAATCGTGTCTGTGGAGTACAGTGTCAGTTTAAAGTTAAACACCACTGCCATATTGGTTTTGCAAGGCAAAATAAGAACCACCAAAACATTAAATTGCTTAGTGCACCTTTACCTTTAATGGATGTAGAAGTGTTGATTTTAATGTCTACATAACTTTATAAAAAGTCTGAACTGATACTCTATCTGTTTTGTGTTAGTTGTATTGAAATCCTACTATGCTTGAAATGTACTTTGCCTACCTATCTTGCTTAATAAAAAAAACCATTTCCCTGTATGTTATGGTTTGTGAGAGTTAATTCTGGAGATGTAATAGATGTTCGTGTGACATTTAACCTCATGCAAACCCACCTTTGAGCCATACAGGTACTGTGGCTGGGCATTGGGAGGCTTGTCTCTCTGAAACTCTTGTGAAAACGGCAGCACAGTGCGAACAAACCTAAAGGAAGGGGAAAATTGTTTTTAAAAAATCTGTATTATCGCACAGTTATTTTCAATTCTGTTTAATAAGGCTGTGCTCAGCATGTCCACTCCGGACCTATTCACAGGTAACAATACAGTGAAAAAAAACTTATCACACAAGTAAATCCGCAGCTTTCAAAGGAACATGTTTCTAAGGAAAAATAACAAAAAAGCTACAAATATCTGCTGTGACATGACCAACTTTTAACTCTGTGTGCTGGTTGAAGTCACTTGTGACTTGTGGGTGTGATTGTAATACAACAGGAGCAGGTGAGAAGTGGAATCACTGTGTTCGGTGTACCCAATCCATCACTCTGAGAGTCTACTGAGAATCAAGCACACAATGACTGAAATGAGTCATTCATCCTTTATCCAAGAAAAATAAATAAATAAATAAAAACATGGAGCAAGCTGGGCTAAAGCCAAGAGTGCATCTCAGTTTCTCGAACCTGAAACAGAGATGTAACCTTCAGAGATCATCATTCTACCATTTATGAGCTCTATTGAGACCACAGCAGAACCCTGATAGCATTAGTTCACTTTGATACCTGTTTGGGCGAAAGGCTGTCATATTATGGGGAAGTTTTAGGAACAACTGGCTGACGATCTCAATGCGTTTTACTGCCGATTTGAAAAGGCCAGACTGACACCCAGCACCCGCTCTGATCTGCACTTCACACATCCACCCCCCCCCCCCCCCCCCCCCCGCAACCCCCCTTACTCCCTCCCCCACCATTCTACCTGCGTTTAAAGTCTGTGTAGAGGATGTGAACCGGGTCTTCAGAAAACAGAAATCTAGGAAAGCTTCAGGACCGGTATTTCACCTGCCTGTCTAAAAGTCTGTGCTGACCAATTGGCCCCCATCTTTACACAGATCTTCAATAGATCTCTGGAGCTGTGCGAAGTTCCCTGCTGCTTCAAACGCTCCACCATCATTCCCGTCCCCAAAAAGCCCAAAATCACTGGACTTAATGACTACAGACCTGTCGCACTCACGTCTGTGGTCAAGAAGTCACTTGAGAGACTGGTCCTGGCCTACCTGAAGGACATCACTAGACCCTTGCTGGATCCTCTTCAGTTTGCCTACAGAGCAAACAGGTCTGTGGATGACGCTGTCAATATGGGACTGCATTACATCCTGTAACACCTCGACAAACCTGGGAATTATGCAAGGATCTTATTTGTGGACTTCAGCTCGGCCTTCAATACCATCATACCTGACCTTCTCTCAGACAAACTGAGACAGCTCTTTGTGCCCTCCTCCATCTGTCAGTGGATCACCAGCTTCCTGACAGACAGGCAGCAGCTAGTGAGGCTGGGCAAACTCACTTCCAGGACTCTCACCATCAGCACTGGCGCCCCTCAGGGTTGCGTTCTCTCCCCACTGCTCTTCTCCCTCTACACGAATGACTGCACTTCAAAGGACCCCTCTGTCAAGCTCCTGAAGTTTGCGGACGACACTACAGTCTAGGGGTCGACCGATATGTGTTTTTCAGGGCCGATGCCGATACCGATTATTACAGACCAAGTAGACCGATAACCGATATATTGAACCGATATATATACGTCTGGTGTAAAAATGAAAATGAATGTCAAAATTAAGAATAACAAGGGCTCTGACAAAAACGGCCTTCCCTAGTGTTGGTTGCACTTCTTACTCTTGTCTTCCTCCATGCATCCATCTACAATAAGGGTAATATATAAAGAGAGAGTTAAAAGTGGGGCCACTGCATGCTTCATGATTAAGCCTATGAATACTAAATACTACAGCTAAACAGCTTGGGGAAACGTAAGTATTTGGCTTCAATAATTTACATGTTAGAAATGTATGTGTAATAGCATAACCTCTCATAATTCTTCATTAATTATTTTCGGTTGACTAAATCATAACCTACAAGAGGTGACTATTCAATTCATCATCTAATGCACATCAATTGATTAATTTAAAAACCGCAATGTATATAATACGTGTAAATTTAATTGTCTTCATAGCTCCATTGTAGAAGTTGCGAAGAAGACCGCAACTATTTTAATGAAACTATAACACTAATAGCCTGTTATAGGCTCACTTGGTTCAATAGCCTATTGAAATGTCCCAATTTCCGTCATCATAATCTTGGCCTATGTGACAGTAACTTAATCTTGGCCTATGTGACAGTAATTTCCATTAGTTTTCATTTACAGTGCAGTGCAAATGAAGGCATAAAACATTAATTTAATTTATCTTTTAATCAAATGAGAGTTGAACTATTTTTTGGCAAACAAATGTGTTTACTATAAATTAAAACATGTAAGAAATAGCGTATTGTGTGATTGTTCTTTTAAACAAAAGTTGTAATAATTGTAGTAGTATTAGTAAATAAACCGAACTTTTATTTTGACGGGTTGCCATGAGGACCTCTTAAGTTTCTGTAGCCTATTTATGATATGACGATCGTTTTACTCAAACGAAACAGTCAAATGCTCATGAAGTAACTCTCAGCGCAGTTCTGGGGATGATGTTCATGTATTTATGTCCTCATTTAGTGACATGGCAGATGCGGAAAACGTCTCGGGTTACTTGCGTAACCCATGTTCTCTGAGTAGGGAACGAGACGCTGCGTAGCTTACGCAATGGGAACACCCCCAGGTGTGACGATTGTCTGAAGCCCTTATAGAATCACGCCAATTCATTGGCTGATGGCGCGAGATGCCGCCCCTACGTCATACGTGATTGACATAGACCCGCGATCGCGCCATCTTACTCCTCAGATTTTCCTGTCGAAGAAGCAGGTCGACAGCAAGAGGAGCTTGGCAGCGGACGCAGCGTCTCGTTCCCTACTCAGAGAACATGGGTTACGCAAGTAACCCGAGACGTTCTCTTTCATAGGTTCACTCAACGCTGCGTAGCTTACGCAATGGGAACGAAATACCACACACGCCAAGCTAACGCGCTGCCAGACCTGGCCCATTACAGACCAGAGCACTACAAACCTAGCTGGTTCAAACAGAGAGAACCTGGGAACCAGGAGCTGTATTTGCATCAAGGTTATAGAACCTCACAAAAGTATGCGGAGAGGACCAACCTGCCGCCATACAAATGTCCTCCAGGGGAACCCCTCTAAACAAAGCTTGGGAGGAGGCCACCCCTCTGGTGGAATGAGCTCTGATGTCCAGAGGTGAAGGCAGACTGCGCACCTCATAGGCCAACGAAATAGCATCCCTAACCCAGTGGGATATTGTGTGTTTAGATGCGGCTAGCCCTTTGCGGCCTGCACCAAAACACACCAACAGTTGTAGGGACTTACGCCACTGGCTGGAACGGTCCACATACACCTTCAGGGCTCTAACAGGGCAGAGCAGATGAAGCCTATCATCACCCTCACTCGAGGAGGAGGGAGAGAAAGCCTGCAGCATTACCACCTGTGAACGAAAAGACGTAGAGAGAACTTTGGGGACATAACCAGGCCTAGGTCTCAGAAATGCCTTGACTAGACCAGGAGCAAACTCAGTGCAGGACTCGCTGACCGACAGAGCCTGCAGATCTCCCACACGCTTAAACGAGGCCAACGCCAACAAAAGAGTAACCTTTAATGTCAGAATCCTCACGGGAGCTGACTCTAGAGGTTCAAAAGGAGACTATCAACCCCTTCAGGACAACAGAAAGGTCCCAAGAAGGGAAACTAGGAGGACGAACCGGCCTCAAGCGCTTAACCCCACGCATAAAGGAAGATACTAGACGATGTCTACCCAGCGGGACATCGTCTGAGTCCCTTCGAGCAGCAATAGCCGCAACGTAGACCCTCAAGGTGGTAGCGGCCGCTCCAGCCGAAAACTTATCCTGTAGGAACTCCAGCACTGAACCAACCGGGCAGTTAACTGGGTCTACAACATGAGCCAAGCACCAGGATTCAAAAACCCTCCATTTGGAGAAGTAGAGCTTCCTAGTGGAAAGGGCCCTGGCACTATTAATGGTCTCACGGACTCCATCTGAGAGACCAAAAGCTAAGGGCGACCTATGATCGGCCATACCCACAACTTCCAGATCTCCGGATGTGGGTGCCAAATTCTGCCCTGAAGCTGACACAGCGGGTCTTTCCTGACTGGAATTTCCCACGGCTCGCCCTCCAGAAGGGAGACCAACTCCGAGAACCACGTCTGGGAAGGCCAGAACGGGGCTACTAGGAGAAGACGGACTCCGTATGTCCTCACCCTGCACAATACTGCTGGGATGAGCTTGATCGGAGGGAAAGCATACAGACTCATGTCTGGCCATGGGTGCGCTAGCGCATCTATCCCCAGAGAGGCAGGATGAGACAGGGAGAACCAAAGGGGACATTGAGTCGACTCCTGAGACGCAAAGAGGTCCACCTCTGCTGCGCCGAAACGTTCCCAAATCTGATCCACCGTCCGGTGGTTCAGCATCCATTCCCCCGACCTGAGTTTTTGCCTTGACAGAAAGTCCGCCGCTAGGTTCAGGACCCCTGGGACATGGACCGCTCTCAGGGACAAGAATCTGCCCTGTGCCCAAAGAAGCAGCCGACGTGCATGCCTGTTCAGGGTGCGCGATCGGGAGCCCCCCTGGCGATTGATGTGAGACACCACCGCCATGTTGTCCGTCCTGACGATGACGTGAGAGTGCGCCAGGAATGGAAGAAAGTGAGTGAGAGCTAGGTGAACCGCTCTCAGTTCCAGACCGTTTATGTGCCACGTCAGGTACTTGCCTGACCAAACACCGCAAGCCGGTCTTCCCTCGAAGACCGCCCCCCACCCTGAGAGGGAAGCATCCGTCGTTATCATTTGGCGACGGCAGACTAACCCCATATTCACTCCTGTGTGGAGAAAATTGAGGTCCCGCCACACTAAGAGGGAGCGAAGACAGGCGCCTGACACTCTTAGTAGGCGGAGGGATGGCCAAGAGGGGTGAATACCAAGGGACTTCATCCACCAGAGGAATGGTCTCATATGGAGCAGCCCCAAGGGGAGAACCGGGGAAGCCGCTGCCATAAGGCCCAGGAGCCTGCGACACAAGCCCACTGATACGCGACGGCCTAGCCTGAAGCGGGCCGAGCACGACTGGATGCTTTCCACCCGAGCAGGGGCCAGACGGGCCTGCATCGAGGTTGAGTCCAGACAGACCCCCAAAAATGTGGTCTGTTGAGCTGGAGTGAGCACGCTCTTCTGGCCATTCAGCCGGAGGCCAAGCGCACGAAGGTGGAAAAGGAGAGAATCCCTGTGACGAATCACCTGCTCCCTGGAACTGGCTAGAACGAGCCAGTCGTCCAGGTAGTTGAGGATGCGGATGCCCTGGAGCCTCAGCGGGGCTAGAGCCGCATCCATACACTTGGTGAACGTCCTTGGGGCCAGAGCTAGCCCAAAGGGAAGAACCCTGTATTGGTAAGCCTTTCCCCCGAAGGCGAACCTGAGGAACTTCCTGTGTCTCTGAACCACCTGGATGTGAAAGTAGGCATCCTTCAAGTCGACAGTGACGAACCAGTCCCCCTCTCGGACTTGGGAAAGAATGCTCTTGAGCGTCAGCATCCTGAATTTCCCTCTGTAGAGAGAGTAATTCAGCCTGCGCAGATCTAGTATAGGACGCAAACCCCCATCCTTCTTCGGGACTAGAAAGTAACGGCTGAAGAAGCCGTGCTTTAGGTCCGAAGAGGGGACCTCCTCTATTGCCCCTTTGAGCAGAAGCGAGGAGACTTCCTGCTGTAGGACAGAAGCCTCGTTGGCGCTGTTCACAGCAGTAAGAAGAACCCCGTTGAAACGGGGGGGGTTGCGTGCAAATTGGAGTGT
The DNA here is from genome assembly GCF_936440315.1 of Barbus barbus. NCBI lineage: Eukaryota > Metazoa > Chordata > Actinopteri > Cypriniformes > Cyprinidae > Barbus > Barbus barbus. The sequence continues at coordinate 21,533,588 of NC_136741.1, read as the reverse complement.
GTAACCAAACTGGATTGTACGAAGAATCCAGGGCGACACTCCCGGCAGGTCCCTCCAGGCGTGGAGGAAGGCCGACAGAGGTAGCGGAGTGGAACATATCAAGGGGGATACCAACACGGGGTCCCTGCTTTGAACGTCCCCCTGAAGGGAGGGGCAAGTACCTAGCTGAAGCAGAGGAGAGCTCACAGCGTCCTCGTGCACAGAGGCATGACCTAATGAGGCCATAAAGGCAAGGGCAGGAGATACTGGCGCGGGGGGAAAGCGCTGGGCGTCCCTTACCGTGTGTACAATGTCTGCAGCCTGCAGCAACTCTGAGGGGAGAAAACCTGAAGTGTCTCTTACCTTCAATGGTCGCCGAAGAGGGGAAGTGACCTGCGCTCCTCGAGACGTCACTACCGGCGAGGATGGCACAGTTGGCGGAGGAGAGCAACTCAGAGACGGACAGAAACGTTTTAACGGTCCGTCGCGATCCAACGAGGCGGGGGAAGCTCTCCTCTTCCTGATACTCATATCAGGAGCGACCCGAAGAAGCCGCCGCGGGGGGCTTGTTCGGGCGTTTCAAGTCTATCCGCTTGCGGGGGCGCTGGCGAGTAGCGGAACGACCACGGGCTCCCCAGACCGTGTATAGTGGGGGATGCACCGGATCGCGATCGCTCACTCTACCGACTGGCTCCCTTCTGGGGGCCGGGCGCTCCCTAGAAGATGAGGCAGAGGCAGAGGCCGGTTCGCGCGCACGACGTGGCATGAACTGCTTAAACGCAGCTGACTGCGTTTTAGCAGCCCTGAACTTATCGACTACAGTGTTAACCGCATCACCGAATAAGCCAGAGCTAGAGATCGGGGCGTCAAGGAGGAAAGCCTTCTCCTTTTCCCTGATCTCCGTCAGATTCAGCCACAGGTGGCGTTCAGTTGCCACCAAACCTGCCATACTGCGTCCAACCGCCCGCGCTGTATGCTTAGTAGCACGGAGGGCCAAGTCGGTAGCCCTGCGAAGCTCCTTAACAGCCTCGGGGGTCACACCATCCCCCTCATCCATCTCCTTCAGTACCTCAGCTTCGTAGGCCTGAAGGATGGCCATAGTGTGGAGAGCCGCGCCTGCCTGTCCCGCCGCCATGTAGGACTTACCGACCAAAGCAGAGGTGGTTCTACACGGCTTGGACGGAAGGAGAGGGCAAGACTTCCACGAGGGGGCGGAAGTCGGCGAGAGGTGTGCAGCGAGCGTGTCCTCGATCGCCGGGACTGCGGCGTACCCCTGCTCCACAGAACCAACGAGGTTGGTGAAGTCAGCGGCCGCCGCATTAGTGAGGCGGGAAGAGAAAGGCTGCTTCCAAGACCTGGAAATCTCGTGATGCAGGTCAGGGAAGAAAGGCAACTTCCTCCTCGCCGGGCGCGAACCAGAGCCACTGAGGAAACGCTCGTCGAGCTTAGATGACTGGGACTCGCGAGGCTCGTCCGGCCAATCTAAGCTCAACTTCTCAGTGGCGCGCGCCAAAACGTCCACGAGTTCAGAATAGGCCGGAGAAGGCCGCGCCTCCTGGCCGCTAGGCGGGAGAACGTCGAATGGCGCGGCTCCGAAGTCCTCAGAGTCGGAGGCCGCAGTATACAAAATATCCTCCAACCCGAAGGAAACGGCTTCCCGTGCCTCCGGGCTGGGTGCAAGACAGCCGCGAGAAAACTGGACCGGAGAAATCGCGCGGTAACGCCCAGGCGATGGAGGGAGAGAAAGTGAAAACTGCTCACTCTCCATAGCCTCGAGCTCCGCATCCGAACCCCAAGCCCCGGCTTCGCGGAGGGAGGAGGCCTCCGGAGCAGCGCGGCGAGGGAGAACGGCAGATTCTCGATCAAAAACCGCGAGTCTAGCGCGCAAGGTTTTTAAAGTAAAATTCTCGCAGTACTTGCAATTGGAAATGCCAAAAATAGCGTCTCGCGCGTGGGCCAGGCCCACACATCTGACGCACTTACCGTGCTGGTCATCACTCGCGATGAGGAGAGAGCACGGCGGTTGGCACCGACTAAAATCCATTCCACACACCACTAGGAGAATACAATTCCACAGATGCGGTCGCTGAAGTGGAAAGAATCCCAGACTAACGTCTTCGAAAATGGGCCAGAAAAACCGCGAGAAGCGAACGCTTCTGAAGAGAGGAAAATCTGAGGAGTAAGATGGCACGATCGCGGGTCTATGTCAATCACGTATGACGTAGGGGCGGCATCTCGCGCCATCAGCCAATGAATTGGCGTGATTCTATAAGGGCTTCAGACAATCGTCACACCTGGGGGTGTTCCCATTGTGTAAGCTACGCAGCGTTGAGTGAACCTATGAAAGAGAACACCGCGAGCGTCGCGCACTTCAGTGTGTGTGTGTGTGTGTCAAAACCGCGCGTCTGTGCCATTCACATATACAGAGACACGCCGAACATGCAGAATTCATATTTAAATAGTCTTTTTGCAGCTTAATGTTTACAGATAGTCCATATCATGAGTCGATTTAAGTGTACTGACCTACTTTTGATTAATTCATCCAAACTTTGACTAATTCCGTGACTCCGCGTTATACAGTAGCTAAATTCCATTTATATGACTGGATTCCGCGATTCCCCCTGCGTTTCCCCCATCTCGGAAACCATAAATAGATAAAATTGAGGTTTTTACAACTTCAGTGTAGTGGATTGTAATTTATTGCAACTTGAGCAACGTCTGCTGCTGCCTTTGAGAGATAACTGATGCGTGAAGCAGCACCAGTTAGCAAGAGCTTTCGGTGTGAGAGTGCCTTTAGTCTTCCACGTTGATTGGTCGGACTCCTGACTCTCAACAAATCAGATGCGCGGTGGGCGGAGACTGCTCTAGGCCACAGAGTGGTGAGTTCAGACAGGCTGCATCAGAGCCAAATAGCGCGTTTCAAAATTAAATAATTTTATCGGCACATCGGTTTTGAAAATGACCGATGCCGATTATCATAAAAATGCTTAATATCGGTGCCAATAATCGGCCAGGTCGATAATCGGTCGACCCCTACTACAGTCATAGGCCTCATCAAGGACGGTGACGAGTCTGCTTACAGACAGGAGGTTGAGCAGCTGGCTGTCTGGTGCAGTCTTAACAACCTGGAGCTTAACATGCTCAAAACTGTGGAGATGATAGTGGACTTCAGGAGGAACCCCCCTGCTCTCCCCCCACTCACCATCATGAACAGCACTGTGACTGCAGTGGAGTCATTCAGATTCCTGGGAACCACCATCTCCCAGGACCTGAAGTGGGACAATCACATTGACTCTATTGCGAAAAAGGCCCAGCAGAGGCTTTATTTCCTCCGCCAGCTAAGGAAGTTCAACCTGCCTCAGGAGCTGCTGAAACAGTTCTACTCTGCCATCGAGTCTGTCCTATGTTCTTCTATAACTGTTTGGTTTGGTTCAGCTACCAAAACAGACATCAGAAGACTACAACGGACAGTTAGGACTGCTGAGAGGATTATCGGTGCCCCTCTGCCCAGCCTCCAAGAACTTTACACCTCCAGAGTGAGGAAAAGGGCTAAGAAAGTCACTCTGGACCCCTCACACCCAGCTCACTCTCTCTTTGTACTGTTGCCCTCTGGCCAGCGCTACAGATCACCGAGCACCAGAACAGCCAGACACAAGAACAGTTTTTTCCCCCAGGCCGTATCCCACCTGAACAACACATAACACACCCTGGTACTGTACATCTGTAAATAACTCATCAAACCTTCATCTGTACATAGGACACATGCACATTCACAGTTCTGTCTATGGTCATGTCTCTTTTCTGTATATTTTTATTCTTTATTACTATTGTTATTCTTAATTATTGTCTATTCTCTTCATTATTAGTGTTATCACCTTAATTATATGTTGTCTGCACTAAGTTTGTACTTTCTGTACTGGAAGCTCCTAACACCAAGACAAATTCCTTGTGTGTGCAAACACACTTGGCAATAAAGCTTTCTGATTCTGAAGTTGTGGCCTAATGGTTAGAGAGTCAGACTCGTAATCCAAAGGTTGCGGGTTCGAGTCTCGGGCCAGCAGGGATTGTAGGTGGGGGGAGTGAATGTCCAGCGCTCTCTCCACCCTCAATACCACGACTGAGGTGCCCTTGAGCAAGGCACTGAACCCCCAACTGCTCCCCGGGCACCGCAGCATAAATGGCTGCCCACTGCTCCAGGGGTGTGTTCACTTTGGATGGGTTAAATGCAAAGCATGAATTCTGAGTATGGGTTCAAATATTCAAATACTTGGCCATATGTGAATCACTTTCTTTTTTCACTTTACTTAATGGGTACCTTTATGATAAATTTGTCATCAACACTTCTATCTTCCCCATGAAGGTCATGAAATGTTGAAAGCATCTTAACTTGACAGTGTAAAGATTATTTTAGTCTTCTTTTCATCCCACATTCCAACTCTTTCATGGCCTACCATCACCTCTGTTCTATACAGCCTAACTTAAACACCTCACAATTCAGTTTTAGGAATATTTCTCACCTCACTATGGTTCCTTACAAAGCTCACTTTCTTTTTCTCACTTGCTGTCATATTTGATATATGGGTCAGATTGTACCTTATGCTCAGAAAAAAGATTGTATTGTGCTATTTGACAGTAAAAAAGACACAAAAAGAAAAAGTGATGGATCCCAACTGCAGAAGGTAGACAAACACTCAATAATTCACAGGAGAAAAATTGATAAAAAAGGTAACCTATTTGTCTCCACTTGCTGCAGATTAGATGCTTCTTAAAAGCTGCAAACAAGAATCTATGTACAGTACAAGAATGTGTCTCAAATGTATCTGAAACATAGCAGTCTTTTCCTGGTTGGAATAAGCACAGACTTTAAGCATAGACTGACTATCAATAACTAATGAATTAACTTAATAATTAACCATTCTCTAAAAAATTAAAGACGAAAGCAATGCTCCATCTTCATTTAAGTGGCTCATTCATCTGGCTTTCTGACAAGTGATGAAAGAAATTTTCTATGTAATTTGACTTTTAATCTCAATCACATCTTGTTTAACTGAAATATGGATGAATGAATACATATTACATCAGCTGAAGCCTGAAAGTCAAGTCTACACTAATATAGCTGTTAAAATGCTGCCTATTTATGACAATATAAATTTTCTGTGATTTTAATCCTGTATGAATTGCCATGACAATCAGTACAGATGTGCCAATTTATAACAAAAAAAAATTCCAATTGTCCTAAAATGCATCCTGTCCAAGCTGGGCTTAAAAAACAAAACAAAACAAAAAAACATTATTATTATTTATATTTAAAATAAATAAGTAAGTAACTTTTAAGTAAACCTTGGGCACTCCCTACCCACCTGTTCGTGGAGCCATTGTAGCAGTAGTTGGGCAAGAAGTCATAGTTGAGTTCCCAGAAGACATGGAGAGTGATTCTGCCATAGGGCGCAGATACATTGTGGTTTGCCTCACGGAACATGGCGTCGATACTGTCCAGTGTCAAAAACTTACTGAGGAGCTTATGGGTCATCCGGTTTATGTCCAACAATCCCTCCAACTCCTGATCAATGACAGAGAAAAGAAAAGCAATTGAAAAAAAAAAAAAAAAAAAAAAAAACACCCTCTCACTTTCTGACACAACAATAACATTTAACAATGCATTTCTATTCAGATGCATACACAGACCTCCAACAACAATTTGTATGAATACTGATAATGAGCTTTGGAACAATTTCATGGCTTTTTGTAATGCACGTGTCACAGTCAGACATCCATTCAAATGTATATACATTAACGCGCACACATACAGGAAGCAAACATGAATAAAATGATTCACTAGTCTAAATTATTTATGCAGCACTGAATTTCAATTTTGCTATGAGAGATGGCCTCTTTACACAGCTAAAACAAGCTGATAAAATTCAGGGTCTCCGTATGAGAAAATTAAAACTGCAAATTCCTATAAAAACAAAGATTTTAAAGGATAAGGCACCACAATAGAAGTGAGGTCCTCGCTTTCAAAGCGGTTGATGGCGAGCTCTAGGGATTTGTACAGTGCCGTGGACACTCGCTGGGTGATCAGACGATTCAAGTCGATCGATCGTCCAAG